>NC_068915.1:71222500-72422500 GCF_023091745.1 Budorcas taxicolor
CAATGCATGCTTAGTTGCTCAGTCGTGTCCAACTCCGTGACCCTTTGGATTTGGACTGTTGCCCACCAGGCTCCTCTGTCCATGGGATTCTCCAGGCAAGAATACTGGAGTGGGTTGCCATTTCGGTTCTCCAGGGGATCCTCTCCAGCCAGGGTTCAGACCCAAGTCTCCTGTATCTCCTGCATTGGAGGCCGATTCTTTACCCGCTGAGCCATTCAGGGAAGCCCTTAATTACAATTAATTCAATAGATACTTGTTTAGAACCAACTGCTTGCCTAGAAATGTGTTGGGTCTGTGACCAGGGATGCCTGGTGGAAGTGGGATGGGCTGCTGGGTAACACAGCGGTTCTGAGAGTGTCTCCTCCTACATCCCACCATGAAGAGAGCTTGATGTCTGAACAGCCTCCATCTGGCATTCCTGTCTTTAGCTTTTTTCAAAATTTCTCACTAAAATTCAGACCCATCAAGAAAGGCAGTTTCTCAGTTTTTGTGAGTTTGTTCCTTGGGAGGAGCGACCATAGAAAACTCAAGGCAGATCTGGATGAGGGCCTCAAAGGGATGAGCTGGGAGATAGAGCAGCTGTGGGCTTGCTAGGTGGCACTAGTGGTAAAGAACCCGCCTGCCAATGCGGGAGACCTGGGTTTGATCCCTGGGTCAGGAAGATCCTCTGGAGAAGGAGATGGCAGCCCATGGACAGTGGAGCCTGGCAGGCTACAGTCCATGGGGTCGCAAAGAGTCGGGCACAACTGAGCAACTAAACGAGGCAGCTGTAAGGTTTCCATTGATCTTCTTCCTGATTTGGCCAGAGTGGGCCTGTGCCAGTTGTCCCAGGTCTTGGGTCTACTTGCCCTTTTCTTTTAAAATACACCCAGTGGTGGACTCCGCTGGTGATTCAGTGGTAAAGACTCTGTGCTGCCATTGCAGGGAATGTGGGTTCGATCCCTGGTGAGTGAAGTTCCATATGCTGAGATGTGGCCAAAAATAAGATACACCCAGTGGAATCTAAATACCACTGGGAGTTTGATCCTTAGCTTTACCAACACCATCATTCCTTTAATATTAAATAAACATTTGGAAATTTACATTGTTCTTTTCTCTCCTTTAATTCTTATTTTCATTTACTTTCCTCACAGAATTTTATCCCTATGATAAATTTTTTGCTTGAAAGTCTTCTGTGGATTGTCATATTTATCTGTAGCAAAAACACCTTTAAATCGAATTGTAGAACATAGTGAAAATTTCCTTTATTAAGTCTATAAATGTTAAAATTTTTTTATCAGTTGAATTATAGTTACTAGGACAGAGTTGATCATAATAAAATATATCACAAATTTAAGTAAACATTTTTTAAAAGTTGGAAATGCATCTCGTAATGAGATGATAGAACTGTACTTTTAAAATTGTCCATTTTTTATACTTATTGCTAGAATGAAGCTAGGTTTAAAGTCAATTCTGATCTTTAAAAAAAAACATAGATATAAGGGCTGAGATATTTTATTCACAAAAGCAGACAGGAAGGAATTTTGTTATAGCCTTGTCACTCAGTTCATTGAACTCCTGGGTTATATGCTAAAAATCACATATTAGTCTATCACCAAGTGATTTCAAGTGATTTACCAACTGACATCTTAATAAGGCCTTCTGTCAATTTTGTTAAAAGCAGTTGGATAACATCAAGTATAGCAAAAAAATTTTTCTAAAATTAATCAAATGACTGTACTTATACATATTAGTCTTTTATTTAGAGGTCCTTTGTTTAACTGGATATATTTAGAAGGAAGTAATTGAGAAAATTGAAATATTTTTAATTTCAGTGTACTTTTATCAATAAGGGATTTTAAAGTTGTGTCATATTACATGTTTAATGGGGCCTTGGAGCTACAGATTTAGCTCATTCAATTTATGAAAAATGTCTGTCACACTGCTATGACAATTGGTCCATTGTAAACCATCTAAGTCAGGTTTATTTTGTATCAGAAAACATTTACTTGGTTTTTTAACTTAATAAACATGATATATGTCCATGGCAATTGTCTGTTTAGAATTCTGATTCTAAAATGGCTGGCTGGCGAGACTGGGCCTGGAAGCCCAGCAAGGCTTGAGCTGCATGGGAAAGTAAGCCACTGAGATTTAGTATCTTTGTGATGCTCTCTTTGTTATAGCAAGACTCTGCCTTAGGGAGGAGCATGTCCCTGGTTTGGGGATGAAAGAAGCACAATTTCAAAGTAAAACTTATTGAAGCCAAAAGACTCTCTTTCTCATCCACGGCCATTGTTTCCAGTGCCTGTCACGCTCTTATTTCAATGCCACGGCATCAGAAACTTGTGTAAGACAGGGAGGACCGAAGCCCCATCTCTGGTTTATGATGCCTTGACTAGGTGTATCAGTATTTCAGACCCTCTCTTTGGTGCCCTAGGATACCTTTTTATGCTGTGAGAAAGGCACTGTAGAAAGCTGCGTGAAAGGCATCTTGGTAGAGGGGCAGAGGGCAGCTGTGAAGGGATGTGGGCATGGAGGACCCGCATGTACGAATGTGCCTGTGGAAGTTGAACTTAGGGAAATAGATCTCATAAACTTCATCTTCCACAAACTGGAAACTCTTTGTGTTTCAAAGCCTTCAGTAATCAGCTTTCCTAATTAAAGAGTTCAGTTTTCATTTTAATGAGCCCCTCTTACCACATTCATGGGCATTCTCATCTTTTTATTCTCTTGGTTTCTAAGACATCCCCTGCTTCTCGTTACATTCTTATCTCTGAAAAAGAAGGTACCGTAAATATTGACATTCCGCCTAGTTTTTAACCCTTGGCCCGTTTATTCCCCCGCAACTAATATTCTTGTGCCACATGTTTTCAGTTTAATTACTTGTAAGTCAGTGATTTTTGACTTGATGCAAATCACTTGCTTAAAGAGAAATAACCTCTCATTGTTCACAGAACCAAAGTACTCAAGTGTCTGAGGAAAGGCTTCCAAAGAAAGAGGAAATAGAGGGACAGTAACCAGGGGAAGAAGAACAGTGTTAGAGTGCCAGATAGTTTTTTGCTCTCTATGGAGATGTCAAGGCAGAAATCATGGGACTGTGTCAGTAAGTAGTTCTTTTAGATTATCTGAAGATAAAAGGAAAACTAAATTGCGGAGATTTAAAAGATCTGCTGCATTTCTTTCTAAAATTTTAAAAACCATTTATGGAAAATATTTTAAATTTACAAAGTTGCAAAAATAAGATCGTCGGATACCTGCATACCTTTTATCCAGATTCACCTGTTAACATTTTTACCACATTTTCTTTAGCATTTGTGACCTCTCTCTTTATATCTCTATGTATCTCTAGGTGTACAATATGCACATTTTATATATCTGTAGAGAAAGTATATATGCACAGTATACATCTTTATAGACATAGGTTGATAGGTTAATCTTATCATCCATATTTTAATTTTGTCAGTTGATCTGATAATAGTCTCTGTCCTCCTGTAGAGGATCTAGTCTAGGTCAGATAATGCATTTAGTTCTCTTTAGTTTTTAATCTGAAATGTTTCTATAGGCCTTTCTTATGTATAATACTTTTTCGAAGCTACATCCCCCTCCCCCTTTAATGGGCAGCTCCTCATTTTGTGTTTGTGTGGTTTTTGCCTCGTGACTGGGCTGGGGTTATGCATTCTTGACTAGAACCCCGCAGAGCTGACGGGTGCCCCTCTGAAGAGAGTCACACCTGGAAGCACGAGGCGCCCACTTGTCCCTCACCGATGGTCTCCCAGTAAAGGCTACACTGTCTTTATCCTCCCTCACAGTTAATTTGTAATCTTTTGGGAGACATTTTAAGACAGTACAGATAACCCTACTCCCCATTGTTTAGCATCAATTGATGGCTCTTACATGATCTGAACTCTGCCTCGATGCTTGCAAAATAATGGCTAATTCCAAAACCCCATCCACATTTACCAGTGAGCCCTGATATGCTATTCCAAGAAAGAACTCTCCCCACCCACACTGGTTTGTCTGCTTATTATTAATGTAAACTGATGAACTCCTTTTTTTCAGTGGTTTATAATTAATTACTTAACTATATTGTTCCTTAAATTACCCAAGATAGGGCAGCTGGGAACCCCTCCAGGCCGATGACTCCTGTGTCCTTGTGACATGCTATTTTTTGTTTTTGTTCTTCCTTTTTTTCTAATATAACAAGATAGTGCAGGTTCATCTTATACCTGCTTTGCCCGGTCCTGGAATTAGCGATTTCTCTGAAGAGCCTTTTAGTGGGAAACACATTAGAAACCAAGAGCTGAGTGCAAAGTTCGAACGTTCATTGTTACTGAGACATTTGGGCCTTCTCAGTGGACAGAACTAGAAAATATGTCTGTATTGTGTGTGTGTGGGGGGGCACATATATACACATATGTGTATAACTTATATATTGATATGCACAGAAGCATAGACTTACATTTCTAAACATGATTTTAAAGTCTTTTTCATTTTGTAATATAATGAATCAGGGAATGGTTCATGTATGCAGTTATATATCCGATTAGGCGGTTTTATAAGTGTTGTGCTCATTTTAGAAAAAGAGCTGGTAAAGTGAAGAGTAATTGTATTTATTATATATATGGAAATGCCCTCTGGCCCTGCCATAGTTTTTAATTACTAACTTTATATTATCAATGTGAATGTGTTTCACAGTTAGGATTTGGATTCTTGATATAATTCCAGGTGTAGTTTTTTGTGTAACTTATACAGTTATCCCTCTATACTTTAATGAGAGGAAAGAATAATACTGAGTAAGTTTGAGTCTGTTATGTATATATGTGTGTGTATATATATATGTATGGAATTATTTTCCTTCATAAAGTATTTTTATTTTAAGTAGTTGCAAAGAAGCATAGTTTGAATCATGCCACATAAGAATCTTGTCATGATTCTTCACGATAGAGGTTTGTAACTTAGATCTGTGATGAAGAAATATCATGTAGGACAGTTGTATATAGCTTCCAGGTTATAAGATCATGAGATGTGTAGAGTACATCAAAATTACTCTCCTAAACTAAAGAACTGTGCCCTGCATGACCTGTGGCAAGCCAGCCTCTGGCGGAAGGTGTCTGAAGAGATGATTATCTTTAGATCTCCCAAGAGTCTGTGTGGAACCTCTGCCACCTTCAGCTGCACCACTGATTTCTTGCTAAACTGTGATAGACAGGTCATTGGTTAGACGTAAGGGCTCAATATTAGTGGAGAGAAAGAAGTAGAATTTAAGGTTCTTACCTGTTAGCTTCTAATGTGGACCATTTTCCCTTTAAAACAGGGGTAAATGATGACTTCTGAAGTTAGCTGTTTCTTTGGTTGGTGTATAATCTGCTAATTAATCAGACACATCATTGCATTTTCTTGCAGTTTTGTTTGGTTATGCCACCACTGTCATCCCCAGGGTGTATACATACTATGTTTCAACTGCATTATTTGCCATTTTTGGCATTAGAATGCTTCGGGAAGGCTTAAAGATGAGTCCAGATGAAGGTCAAGAGGAACTAGAAGAAGTTCAAGCAGAATTAAAGAAAAAAGATGAAGAAGTAAGTCAGAGTGCGGTTTAAAAGGCACTCAACTATTAAGAGTAAACACGATATAGAAGTTTTCCAGTGGTCATCCATATCTGTGAGATGTGTGGGCTACACAGAAATAGCTTATTTTGTTTGGTTTCCATTCTTACATCTGGCTGTGATAGGACTGGGTTAGTGGAAATCTGGTAGAGAAGGGCCTCAGGGATAAATATTGAACACCTGTAATCAGGTTTCTTAATTAGATTGATTATAAGCTCCTGAAAAACAGGAACTTGTTTATAATTTTCCCTGTTTCTTTCCACAGCATCTAGGGTAACAAGTGATCAATAAATGTTTTATTTATTTTGTTGGGAAGAATTGGAAAAATTGAGAATATTGCATTTGTTGCCATATGAGACCAGTGGTTCAAAAAATAAGTTGGGATCAACATAACTTTAGCTCCTGAGAGCATATTCCCATAGACTTTAAACACTCTTTAAAAGAAAGATTAAGCATTTTGGGCCATACTGGCTTGGTTTCTGGGGTTACTGTCTTTTTTTTT
Organism: Budorcas taxicolor; assembly: GCF_023091745.1. Lineage (NCBI taxonomy): Eukaryota > Metazoa > Chordata > Mammalia > Artiodactyla > Bovidae > Budorcas > Budorcas taxicolor. The sequence continues at coordinate 71,228,588 of NC_068915.1, forward strand.
TTTTTTTTTTTAAATTTAGTTTCAACGAACCAAACTCTTAAATGGACCAGGAGATGTTGAAACTGGTACAAGCACAACAATACCTCAGAAAAAGTGGCTGCATTTTATTTCACCCATCTTTGTTCAGGCTCTTACATTAACATTCTTAGCAGAATGGGGTGATCGCTCTCAACTGACTACAATTGTTTTGGCAGCTAGAGAGGTAAGTGGTACTTGGAGACAACTGCTTCTGTATTAAAACTATCATTACTTTGCTCCAGAGGTCACTGGACCAGAGTCAAGGTGGGTCAAGGGATGACTTCATATGCTTGACAATATGTTTTAGGTCTAATAACAATGCTAACCTTTAAAACTGACCTTTCCCCAGTTTCTACAATCAGTCAGATTACTCTCTTTTGACTCCTCTTTGAGTTTTGCCAAAATGACAGTGTGGCTGTTGTTTTGGCTTAGTTTTTTTTTTTTTCTTTTTCTTTTTCTTTTCTCAGAACCTTCCTTTATATATTTGTTGAAAACATGAACTGGTATATAATTATTAAAGGCCAGTTTGGCAAATACCTAAAGCATTAAAAGTAGGTATCTCTGGTTTCTTCCATTCCTTGTGCTAAAAAAATTATTTGAGTGTTGCAAAGGTTACTTAGAAAATTTAAGTCTTAGCCCTAGGCTACTCAGTCCTAAGATATTAAGGCAGAGGAGATCTCAGATCATCTTGTCCTAGCCTTTTCTTTATAGATCAATTCCTGAGGTCCAGAGAGACTGGGTGGCTTGTCACTAGGACAGAAGCTAGTTGTTGGTAGCAAGGGCAAGGACTAGAGCCAAGACTGTCTGCCTTCTAGGCGTTTCTCCTGTATCTTGTTCAGAGTTGTCAGGTGCCACTCTGTAAAAGATAACTTTTTAAAGAAAATGTTAAATCCTTATTTATTTTGAAGGGAATAGTAAAGTTTACATGAGGGTCTGTTGTTCACACGGATTAAGATCTGCTGAGGAAACAGTTGTGGGACAGAAATGCTGCTACTTTTCAGCTCTTGTTGATCTTAACTGATGCTATTTCTTATTTTATATCTATTAAATCACATTGTTTTTAGTCAGATGATAAGATTTTAGATAGCAAGCTTGATTTGAATTTGTTTTTAACTCCTAGGAGGTATCTACCATAAAAGAATGAGTTGCTCAGCATAGGCTGCAGTTCAGAATATAAAACAAGAATTGAAGGCCAGGGCTAAAATAGTTAAAGCTGGACAGTTTTGTCAAAGAAGCCTCAAAAATGTTGTCTTTTTTGGGGAAAAAAGGGAACTCAATTTTTTGAGTCCTATGTTTAAAAATAAACTTCCTTTTTAAAAGTCATTTTAATGGCTTTGCCCTATGTTTGTCTTGATTTATAGCCTTTTTTTTACTGGCATTCAGATTGCCAGAACTGGGACTTGAAAGTAAGTGATCATTTCATGGTGGTGGTGGTGGTTCTGCCATGTGAGATGTCATGATGGCGGAATCGTTGCTTTTTTCCTAATACTGTCACCTAAATGGCCCAGAGTAACTTGGGACAGGCTCAACATTCCCTGGGTTCCTGTGGCCCACTGCTTGCCTGCCAGCAGTGCAGTGAATGCCTCCTGGGGTCGAGTCTCTTGCCACGTGAGCACATGACTGCAGCATCTGCTTCCTGGGTGGTTTGGGGCTGAAACTAGACGATGCATGTGGGGTCCCCGACACAGGGGGCACTGGGTGTTAGCCGCCTTCTGCACTCGGCACCACGGGGACAGCTAATGAGCTCTTCAGGGGCACAGATGTACTGGTCTGTTTCTGTTACTTTAATGTTCCTAATTTGGGGGGGCAACTTTTTTGTATAATCCATGCTGTAGTCTGACTCACTCCATTTTAGTCTAAACTTCATTTCTGTTTCCAGTAGAATTCAGCATTCCCACTTTGAATTTCACAGAATCCTCTAGTGCCCTTTGAGATGTTGATAGGTACTAAACAACAACAAAGAAAAAGGTTGAGGAGAAAGGTTCCAAGGTCCGGTCAATTTGGCAAATACTATAACGAGGTTTTTCATTTTGAAGATGGAATATACAAAATAACAAAGACTGAAAAATCCTGTATTAAAGGAACCATTTAATTTTATTTAATCCAGTGATTTTTCAGGTGTCATTTTTAAATAGAATGAAACCATCTTCTGTTAGTTTTACAGGGTGTGATGCACAGAATTTGTGGAATGCGGTCCCACTTTGCCGTTCCGCATGAACACATTTCCAGTTGTCTCCATTTCCCCAGTTGGCACACACACTGCCCACCCCAGCAAATGGGCCTGCTTCCTACTTCACAGAGGAAAGCAGAAGTCGTTTCTTCATTGCCACCCGTCACAGTGGTAGTCCTCTCGCGCCTGTTCGGGTCTCAGCCCTCTATGCTCCACTTACAGCTTAGAATCTCTGCCTTCCTTCCAGCCCAGTCTTGTTAGCATTTTAGCATGCACGAGTGTTTCTCATCTAAAAAAGTTCTACCCCTTCCTTAATTCTGCTTCTCTTCCAAATATAAAGCTTCTTCGTGCCCTACTTCCCTCAGCCTCGGAGAGCTTGGCTGTGATGGGAACAGGAGTTGGCTCTGCTTCCTTGCTTGCTAAACACACTGGACTCAGTTTCTGACTCAGCGGTGCTTTAAGCTCACTGCGGCCACGGATGGGTCCTGCTGTGGTCTTCTTGGGAGGCTACTTGCTTGGTCACCTGCTCAGTCTCCCTTGGGCCCCTCTCTGCTGTCATCCTTCAGTGTTGCCTTCCTCATGACCGTACCGTCAACACCTTCCGCCCTGCTCTCCTGGGATCATTACTTTCAGTCCCATCGCTGCTTCTCCAGCGACCCCAGCTGACTCCTGAATTTCTCTATGTTTAACTTCTGTTGGCATCCACGCCCCCTTCTGCATTTTCCTTTATCCCTCTACCTGTTTTACTCACCTTGGTATCACTACAGTTCATCTAGAGAATTATGGGTGAGGAGCTTGAGTGTCAAGTCTGATTTTTTTCATACCTGTCACTTGTTGTTAAGATGTATCAGTCATGTTTCAGTTTCTCTCAGAATCTATCTGCTTTTTTCTGCCTGGGCTCCATGCCAGTCCAGGCCAGCATTCTCTTCCCAGGGCTACTGGAGGAATTTCTCAGTTGATCACTTGGTTTTGTCTTCTTTCCCTCCAGTTCACTGTAGACTTAACTTTTAAAGCACAACCTGTCATGTCACTCCCCAGTCAGAAACCAGTCAGTGTCTTAAAAAGTCTAAACTCGAGGCTTCATGACACACCCCCTCCTACCATGATGGACTCCTTGCTTGTGACTCACTGGTTCTCTCTAGAAACACACAGGTGTTTCACGGCTGTCTCCTGCTGCTGGCCTGCTGCCAAGTCAGGTGATCCAGCTTGTCTTTCAGTGCCATCTTTTCTGGAAAACTTTGACTGGTCTCCCAGTCTGAGTGCCTCCAGTCTGCCTTGGTGGCAGTTGTCTACTGAATGATGCTGTGTCCTGGTGCTTTAGCTCAGCAGAGGCTGAGAGGCACGCTCTCTTCTTGGGAAGCATCATCAGACAACACTGTAAAGGCTGGCATAGTTTCCTAGAGAGTATCAAATACTGCCTGAGGGAAGAGGTGTCCAGGCTGTCTCCTTAGCACTCACTTGAGTGAAATATTGCCTGTGAGATAGGGTTAGCAACTGCTGAAAGACTGGATTAGGTTTTTTTGATCTTGCACATTGAGTTTATTTTCCTTTTATCTCTAGTCCTAGGTATAATTGGAACATATTCCTTCAAGCAGCCATTACCCATTTTATAAATTACACACCTGAATTGGTAGAACTTTTTCCTGCTTTGGTGTTGTTGCTGACCTCTTTTCATGGCTGGAAAGTAGTCATCTTTCTCAGGTGGCAGTTTCCACCTTGGTTTTAGATTAACGGTGCCCTTGTTTCCAGGATCCCTGTGGTGTAGCAGTGGGGGGAACAGTGGGACACTGCCTCTGCACTGGACTGGCCGTCATTGGAGGAAGAATGATAGCACAGAAAATCTCCGTCAGAACTGGTAAGTCTTTTATTTTTATTTTAATTAGAAAATACCATTTAACTTTTAGCATCACTGAGGTTAGAAAAAGAATGTGTGTCTTCAAAAGTAAACTATGTCTTTGTTACGATAATCAGAAGTCCAGCGTATTGGTTCTGCTATTGCAAACATGGGCTGTTTTTCACATGTGTAGATGTTAGTAAAATATAAAGTCACGTCAAAGCATTACTGGATTCATAGTAGGTTTTTGTCAAGTTATGTGGACACTTGAGACATTTTAAGCTTTGAAACATATACGGAATTGGAAATCATAGGTGGAGATTATATTTACTGATTCAGCTGAAAATTTCCTATGTACCTGATCTTAAAAATGAAATAGAAATAGTCTCTTTGCTTGTTCAGAAGTTGTTGAAAATTTTTTTAATTTTTTTTTAGTTGGAGTAAAATTGCTTTGCAATATTGTTTCTGCTGTACAAAAGTGAATCAGCTATATGTATATATATCCCCTCCCTTTTGAGCCTTTCTACTCCTTCAACCCCCATAACTGGCTTTTAAGATGAGTTATAGTTCTATTGTTGCCTATCAGCATTGTCTGAATTTAATATAATTGTTTTTGAAACAGTGCTGGAAAATAAATTGATTCTTACCTGTTTAGAGTTGGGCACGTTAAGTATTTTACTGTGGAAATGAGGTTGAAGTGTTTCTAATTTTTTTTTAATGTGAGTTTATTAGAAGAATAGGCAACATCGTGACTTAGAGGAATTTGCCTTTAACTTTTTTCTGTTCTCTTACAGTGACAATCATAGGAGGCATTGTATTTTTGGCGTTTGCATTTTCTGCACTATTTATAAGTCCCGATTCTGGTTTTTAATGTGCTGTTGTTCATTTGTATTTAGTTTAAGATAGGTAACTTTATGTACATAGTGTATATTATAACTAAAAGTGATGGAAAATACTGTATTTTGTAGCATTGATTTGTGAGTTTGACCCACTTAATGGAAGTATTATGTCCAAAAGAAATAATCACTGATTCTATTTGCAAAATGGAGTTTTAAAAGAAACCTGATACTGTGTGAGTTTTTCCTTTTCTCCAGCATAATTATGTTACTATAAAGTCCATTTTTATTTTATTGGCTTTTCCTTTTTGGCTGGGGGTGAGGTGGGCGTAGTATTATATAGAGAACCGTTGTTCAGGGGGGTCTGCCACTTGATTTTTTTTCAGCACTGACTGATCCCTTTGTAAAGAATATAAATTTTCTCCTGGATAACCGGGTGTTTTAAGATGTTTACCTTAAAATTCTTCCTGGGGGAAAGAATGAATTAATTTCTGTCTTTTAAAACATTTTCCTGAGCCAGTAAGCAGTAGTTTAATCAGAAGTCTTTTCAAAATTTGTCTTTTAAGAGCAAGAAAAAGGTATTGCTGTTATTAACATGACAACTGTTTGCCAGGTCCTTTCTTCCTCTTTTTTAATTGGGTAGAAGACCCAATACAGTAACAGTCAATATTTGACCATGTGGAATTACCAAATTAAGAGAATACTGTGAGTGTATTCATATTTTTTCTATATTGAATAAACAATGTAACATACAACATAAATAAAAGTGGTATGACCAGTGCTTGTTTTTCCTTGTGTGTTACGCTAGCTCCTAATTTCCTAATTTATCAAAGTCATATTGGTATTTATAGACCAGTTTCTGAAGTTGACTGTTTTAAACCACTATCTTAGCCTTCACAATCCTAAAGGAAATCAACCCTGAATAGTCACTGGAAGGACTGATGCTGAAGCTCCAATAGTTTGGCCACCTGATACAAAGAGCCGACTCATTGGAAAAGACCCTGATGCAAAGATTGCGGGCAGAGGAGAAGGGGGCATCAGGATGAGATGGTTGGATAGCATCACCAACCCAATGGATACGAGTTTGAACAAACTCCGGGAGATAATGAAGGAAGGACAGGGAAGCCTGGCGTCGCCAAGAGTCAGACATGACTTAGCGACTGAATAAGCCTTCACAAAGTTCTGTGAGGTAGTAGGTACTAAATGTAAAGTTTTTTTAAAAGGTTAACTCTTGGTACAGCAGGGGGTCAAACTGGACAGTTTAGTTCTAGAGACCACAATCACTGATTATGGTGAAGGCTGCCTCATCACAGCAATTTCAGTAATCACTGTCATTTAAGTTGTAACTTGCGTACCAAATGTTCCATCCAAGCAGCATACCTGCCTTCTCCCAGCCTGATGTGCTCTATTACCACGTGCAGTAACACTGCTACCAGCAGCTGCTACAGACCCGAAGAACAGTTCTATAGAAACCTCCACGTGTTCCTTGTGTGAAGTATATATAATAGGAGACCCAGAGCAAGTCAGGTTTACTGAGCTACTTACAAAGTGCACAGTGTATGGTCATTGGTAACTTGAAGAGACTGTGAAATAACCCAGTTAATCACCCAGCATTCTCAACACAGCAATCATTCTGCAGTAGTAACTTTGTGGGAGACAGCTGACCACTATTGTGAGGAGATCTAAACATGATTGTCAGTTAAAAAGCAGCAGTTCACGTATTTCTGAAAAAGTCATTTTTAGAAACTTTTCTACCATGAAGAGTGTGTATTACAGGGTAGAAAAACACAATGTCCATAGAACACTGCAACGAAATCTCAGGTTAAGTCCCCAGACTATACCAGAAATCTCTGCAGTTAAAATATCCCTAATACTGCCTTAAATTGTTACAAACAGAATTAAGTGAGGAACTGTATTACCTCCTTGTTAGAAAGTAGCTGGTACACCTGGCAGTGAAGGCAGCCTGGTCCCAGCACCAGCCTAGTGAGTAATGATGAGGCTTTCTGAGGCCCCACACGCTCGTAACAGGACACAACTACTCAAGAGAATTCGGCAGATCAGAGCTTGCTTAGCTACCAGGCAAAAATTGCTAAATGCTGCTAACTCCATGGCTGAATAAAAGAGAAAAATGTCATTAGTAGTGATTTTAAAATATTTAATATTCTTTAAAATCCAAAATAATGTGATTCTTACAAGTTATGTGCCACATAAAGCAGGTGTTAAATTGAGAAATGTAGGTGATACTGGGAAACACAGCACTGAGGTATTTTTATTTTTAAAACTGAATAGGAAACAAAGTGAATCTAATTTTTACATTTATAAAAAAACAAAATGCTACTGCTTGGCTCTTTTCATTGTCAATTTAGGTTCTGAATACATTACAGGAGTCTGTGGGAAAAAGCATTATAATAGAGAACATATAGTTTTTAAAAACTGCACATCATAACCTGAAAAAATGACCATACAGCAAGAGGCCTGAGTGGAGGTAGGCTAATAACACACTTTACACTCTTCTCAAAGGATAACTCTGAGAAACAAGTGTAACCAATTTAAACACCAAATCAGAATGGCAATATTAAATTGGTAACAAAATGATCCACATTTTATACAATACTGTATTTCCAAACAGGTCGTGAAGATTAGCAGAGAACCTATTATAGCACCGTTGAAACCATTATTACCCATCATGCTGCTGTGTATTTTAGGATTTGGGCTGAAGACATTACTTGGAAAATGTCAGCCTTGTTTTTTTGTATATCAATCTGGATTTTAATGAAATGTTTGCTTTAGGAAAAATAGGTATTCTTAGCCATTTACAGCTCCACCCTTTCAGAAGGAAGAATGACAGGCTATATCTAATTTTAATTTTAAACCAAGAACCAAGCAGTAAGGACATATCAATGTCAAGAGTAGCACACTAAGAACCACACAGAACGTAATAGAAATAATTTGGTGTGTGTTTTTACAACTACCAACTGATGTTAACAATTAAAAATTTACAGAGATAAAATTTTTTTTTTTTTTTTGCACTAACTGGTTTCAATACAGCACTGAATTTAACTCGTCTTTGGGCTTCAGTCTTTACATAGAATGAATGTGCAAGTGCCATACTGAGGACCTTCCCCAACTTACTTACACCATGATAAAACATCTCAAAGTGACTCCAGGATGATCTAAATGACAGCTGTTCTGGCTGGCTGAAATCTATAAAGGAAAATGACACTTCCTGGCCAGTTGTTTTTTTTTCTTTTTGCATGATTGTCTGGTTACATAATACATCCACCTGAACACAATATAGCTTCTCCTACATTTTAACTCTAGTATTGGCACAACCATTGCCAGTGGTGAATCTGCACCAGTACAGGCCAACTCAAAACACACATCATAAAACATCTGAATGTCACTTTCAAAGCGATGTCACAGTTTGTTTCCTCAGAAACCTAAAAGCATACATTTAAGAACAGGAGCTCTCCAATTTACCCTTAAAGAGTCAAGAAACACTTTTTACATCATTAAATCCAACGTGTGGTTGACTTGTTTTAATTACCGTTCTCTAAGGGTTCCCAAAGCTGGAGTGCACTCTGGATGTGGCCTGTGGGACTCAAAAGCCCTAAGGTGGACAATTCTGTTCCAATGCAGACCAGCAATAAGTATCCTCAAATTTCTAGGCTTTAGATGTTCACACACTGCTTTTATTGGACGGTGCTGTGTAGGAAGGTTTGGTTTGGCTTTGGTTTTAAAGGACCACGCAACATTACACTATATATAAAAGACAGCACACGTTATTTTTCTTTGCAGAAGAGTTTGCAGTATTTATACATTGTTCCGCTATATTTAAGGACTTTAGATGGATTTTAATATGGATATGAGTGATGGCCATCAGAAGATGCTGATTGTTTTAGTAACATTTTCTAAATGGGCAAAACGGGCAACGTTGTGCCATGGGTTCTGTCAGACTGGCCTTGGGCTGTGTTGGGGAAGTTATATAAAAAGTGCCCATAAAATAGAAAAGGCAGCAAGTGAAACTAGAAAAAAGTTGGCGTTACTTTTACTTTTTCTTAACTAAGTTGAGAACAGGAGGGGAGCCTTCGGGGCACCTGGGCTGGGCTCCACCGCTGTGCTGAAGTGGAACAGATTTGGAGCGCCACCAAGAGGTGTCGCAAGGGCTGAGGACCACACGCACTCCCAGGAGGCAGAGCCAGTCCTCTGCACGGAAGATACGAGGCAGAACAAAACAAACCACAATTAAATACACGACACTGAAATCACGCTGATGAGGAAACAGAACGCAAAGATATTTAAAAATATAAATAAATACATGTAGCCATTTTTATTTAAGAAACCCAGACAACTACTTTCAAAGCAACTGCTTCTTTAAAAACCCTTTTTTCAATTCTCCTATAAATACTATTTTGATTGTCACTTAATGCAGCACCTCAGTGTTTGCTGGTGGTGGTGATGGGATTTCACTTAATGTCTTTTCATAAACTATATCCTATTTCACCTAAGAACGTTTTCCCTAGGAAAACCCAGGCAGCTTAGAAAATAACTTGCTAAATACTCAAAAACAGAACCCGCAAAGTTATTTTATTTAAGAAAAACAAGGAATGTAGTGTTAAATTATGACATGGGGATAAAGTATGCAAAACAGTCACATGGAAAGAGTTTTAATTTTTCAATCCATTCACGGTTGCTTAATTTGTGAGCTGTTCAATACTGTTTCAAATATCCTGAAAATAACTGTACCAACAAAATTCACCCCCAGTGTTTCCACAGGAGACATTAAAATACGACCAAATTATTTTTTTTCCTTTTCTTCAACCAAAGTAGTATTTCTCAGTTCTTTTTGTGCAAAAGCATTACAAGAGCAATTCAAATGGAAACACTGAAATGACATGCCAACATTTCAGAGCACATTTAAAACACTCAGAATAATTCTTGAAATTACTGTATTCTAAAATATGACTACCAATCACTTTTAGGTTAGTTCTATACATCTATTTCACACTGATGCAATTCTCCTAGACCTCTGAAAACAAACAGGCTCACTGGTCTCTTTTGGTGTCCACACAATAGGCAAGATAGGTTTACAATAGTGTCTAAATGGAACTAGGCATTTACAATCCCTTGACTCTACCACATTCAAAACAAAAGTCAAAGTTCATTTGGCTACCTTGAAATCACTCCCTTAAACCTACTATGGTTCACTGGATCTAAACATTTCTCAGAAATGTGTCATTTAAAAATTTCACCTAAGTGATGAGTTGGGGATCCTTTAGAAATGGTAATATCTAAGATAATAAACTTTATCAAAATGAATAATTGCAATAAAGTGCTTGTTACCTTTCAGAATGATGCTTTTCGACTGTGGTGTGATATCTGCAAAGTGTGTGCTATTCCTACATAAAGGATCCCCAGGCATGAGAGTTGGGTCTTCTCACCTGTCTCAGAAAGCAGCAGCACTATCTTTTGGTAGGCTGACAATAGGCACGGTACCCATGCGGATGAGGCTATGCTAGTGCTATGGCAAAGGGGGAAGTAAACTAGAAAAGTGGGAGGCATGTGAAGGGTTCCTATTATATTCATAGTTATATACAAATATATTAAATATACTATAAAAATAGTCAACTCTTTTCCTTTGCAACTACTTCAGAAGCTCCTTTTAGAAGAATGCTCACCCGCCCCAAACGAAAAAGACTCTTTCTCTGATCACTAGAAAAATGGCAAGCGCCTTTGTGCTGTTTCTTTTCCTCCATTTAAAAATTCCCATCAGCTTATTTCTGGCTAGACTCACTCAGCAATAGTAATATCCAGTGTTTATACCTTCCAACACTGACTCCCGAGGGACTAAGAACAGGGTCACAGATATTGGAAAGGTTATAGACGTGAATGAGTTTTACACAAATGTTCATCAACAAACTTTCAATCACCAAAGAAATACAGAAAAAAAAGTAAAAATGTGCAATACCAGAGCAAAATGTTATTTGCAGTCCACTTTAAAAAATAGTTTACCTCAATGTAGTGGAAAATTTTAAAACTTGTTGAGTAATATCCAGTTTAAAATAATTTTCCCCTGTCTGTGTAGAGCAGGCAAACGAGTTCTATTTTAAGGGGCCCCTTTCTAAGGCTTCTTGAACAAGGGTTCATCTCCCTTCAACACACAGTGCCCTTAACTAACTGCAAGCAGAATGCTTTAAGGCAATGACCATCAACCCAAGCACTTTTGAAAAATTCCAGTAACATTTTCACTAATCTGCATTGAGTACTCTGTAACAAACTATTCAATGTTACTGGCATCCCTTTATTACTAGTACATTCTTACACCAGATTTAAGTGATAGAGCACAGGACTCAAATTCCCCCTTCAACTTGGGACAGAGTTGGGAGACGGAACTATAGTTATTTACTTAACATGTTATCCCCGTCCCCCGCATATGCTTTTCCACCAATATTTTCACTCAAATAATAAAGTACTTTTAAGTGTCTTGATTCTGCTTTGACACCACTCTCAGTAGCAACTTTATTAATCCTTATAATCCTCACTGGTAGTTTAAAAACAATAGTGACTCACCCAGGGCCACAGCAGTTCAAAGCAGCTAACACCTGACAATTTCCACCCAGAAAAAAAGTGTTTTTTTAAGAAAAATGGAATATCAATGAGAGTAAAGAAGAGGGAAGATAAGATTTTTAAGTAGCAGAAAAGTGTTCCTATTTGGTATTTTTTCATGACTGAGATTTGGATTTCAATTAACAGCTTTGGCTACAGAAATGAAAGAATTACAGGCAACTGCTGAATCTTCCATCAGGATGCTCAAGTCTCGATTCATGGAGGAGGGGGTGGGAACCACTTTGCGGTCCAAGTTCCAGGGAAGCAGGAGGAAAACAAAGTTAAAGAAGGAGCTGAGAGGCAGTTACTAGCTCTTCGGACACAACACTTCGTTCTGACAGCAAATGAAAAGCAGCCAGCTGCTGCTTTAAATGTAGCAACCATTTCTAAGCAGGAAAAAAGTGAGCTGTGAGAACAATAGGATTTATAAAGCAAAATCTTGTCTAATTTGCTTTCCTAAATATTTGAGGATGGAAAAACACTTGAAGGGATAGGGAGAGGAGAATGTGAATGAACTGTCTACAAATTTACCTTGTGGCTTGTCTCACACTTTGCTTGTGTTAAACTAAGTACACAGTACTCATGGTTCACCATCTTTCTTTTCACATATGGGACTTGGAGGATAAACTATAACAGTTCTTCATACCTTTTGTTTGCTAAATTTGTATCACTATATATTGCCAATAAATAGATGAGGCACAACTCAGAATATATGGAATGGCATGATAAGGTTAGGAAAGGCAAGTTTGTAGGGGAAAAAAAATACTGTTGCCATACTCTACAACATCAACGTTGTCCATTGTGGGCATATGCTTAAGTACACACATATTATGACATCTATTCTTGACATTCATGACAAAGTCAGAAATCTCTTCTGGATGGTCATTTAGCTAGAAGATGAGCTCCTTGATATGTTAATTACTGATTGGCATCTAGTAACACTTCTTTTGTAGAAGGGTAGGTACCAACTTTCTTTGGTTGTTTTCTTTCAACATGAATTTTCTAGTTTAAGTGTGGCCAGGTATGATTTTCTACAGAAAGATAAAGTATATCCCTTAAGGATGATAGCAAAGCTAAGAACAGAAAAGTCTTAAGAACCAACTGAGAGTTCCCCTGACACCTTTATCTAGCAATTCTGTATTATTTTCATTGCCAAAATCTTTTGTTTAACCACCTCAATTCTGTTATACATTTTAAGGTTAATTTTGATTTCTTACAGCTTGCTATCTTCCCTTTCCTCAGTAATAATTTTTGATAGCCAATAAGATATTTTCCCATTAATTTTCCTTTGTTCTCTAGTTATAAATTTAATTATTAGTACCATAGAATCTATAAAATGCTTTTTTTAATGTATGCAATTCTGGTTGGAACTTACTACCTTTAGAATATGGTATCACCAAACGAAATCTTAGTTCATGTTTATATAGCACGTGAGTTACAAGATTCTAGCACTATAGTGAAGGTAAAGCCAATCCCTAACCCTTGTTTTGTCTTTGCAGGATTTTAAGATCACACTGAGAAAATATTTACTGGTAATTCCTAAATGAATACATAAATTTAAGGAAAATGCTGATTTAGAAAAACAACTTTGTGATCACAATAGTAACTCTGATAGTGTCACTAGGATGTTATCTTTTCTTTTGAAATTATTTGTACCTCTAATCCAAGAGAGTCTTCATTAGGAACTTAATGGTGCTGACACCCACATGCTATTAAAAATGTACCAAGATTTCAAAACTGCTACTGAAACTAGACAATGAGTTTAAGATGGTGAGTAATCACCTGAATGAAAATCAAGGCACTATGGGTTGGTTTTTTTTTTTTTCCCCTTAAATAACCCTGAATCATTTCTGACTAAAATAAGCACTGAAACTGTGGAGGATAATAAAAAGATTCCAACAAATCCTAAAAGTTAAAATTCCCACCAGTGAGAACATTAAAAAGTGCCTAAAATATTTTGTGTGCAAATTCACTCCTATAACTGAAACATACTTGAAATAACTGTCAAGCTTGTTAAAAACCGTTTACACAACTATTTCCAACTAGGAACTAGATCAAAATATGTGCTCAAAACTCCCAACCATCTTAAAATAAAGCAGTGCAAATCCTATTCTTAAACATAATTGAAGAATAATGAAATGAAGGATATTTCTGAGTAACTTGAAAATCCTGTTTCAAATAATTTAACCTGGAAAAAAAAAAAAAAAAAAAAAAACTCCATTCCCAGCAGCACATCATACCTCACTGAACAAACTGTGACATCACAGTCAAAGTATGAACCAAAAAAAAAGACTTGTGCCCCGGAAGAGTGAATAGAACACTACCATACTGTAAACAAAAGGGAAAAGAGGATGTATTAGTCTGCACATGGCGTCAGAATCTAAGGAAATGTACTCATACCTAAAGGAAGAGATAATGCTTTCATGCAGCATACAAAATGTTTTGCTTTCTCTCCTTTTATCCAGACATATACATAGTATTATTTTTACAGCATCTGTACATAGAGAATTTGAACCCACACAACATTCTGAAATTAATTACTATTCCATCATTATCTGAAAAGGGAAGGGGGTCTACTGAGTCTACTGGACTGTCTTCATGGCATCATCGTAAGCAAACCCCTGACATGGATGGCAGTGGTGTGTCCTCTGTAACACTTGAAAACAGGCACAGAACCACTCAAAGTTACTAATGTTATTAGTGCCTTTCTGATTCACTGGAGGTCCTTTTTCATAGCTGAGCTTCTTAACATTTGGCAATATACTCTTTTTCCATTAAAAAATATCTGGGCAAGTAAAACACTGTCAGAATTGGCTGTGGCCCTATGATCACCTCCTGCTGGCTGGTATTTAATGTACATCTGCAGTGCTAGGCAGCATTTTCCCTGCTAACTAATTCCAGGAACTAGAACACTCAGTATTGCATCCCATGAAACCGTTGGAACTTTTCATCATATCCTTAGATCATCTGAGCAACTCTTTATGGACCACCCCCATCCTCCCTTGAGGGCAGAGAGGATGCATGTGCGCTACTGTGGTTGAACCTTGGAAGGATCCGTCAAGCTTTCAGTCCTGTGCCGACTCAGTTGCTGCTGTTGCTGCGACTGGTGTTGCTGGTGATGTGACTGAGGGAAAGTGCTCTGCTGTAGAGGAAATGCAGCAGAGAGGATAAGCTGAGTTGAAGGGTTCCCATGGAGCAACCTGGAAGTCTAAAAAGACAAGCGGATTATGCAACACTGCTTCACCCCCATTATACTGTGTACATTAAGACTACTCAAGTTTTCCACTTATCCACAGGGTCAAAACCTGTACATAAGTCTTGTTTTTGTTTTTGTTTTTCTACTTAAAAATAGTATTCTGGAAAATGCTTATGAGCATTTCCCTCTTTTTGAAGTATATCAGAATTTCACTTTTTAGAAGGAAATTGAGCTAGAGATAATATGATACAGAAAGCTATTTATGTCCTGAGACAAACCACACATACTCTTTTACTTTATGTCCTAAAGACCACATTTTTAAACAGATGACACAATTTAAGCATTGCTAAGAGCACACGACATATGAACAATCTGTGGGCAAACAGAAAACACCTTCTGCACCAGCTTTTTGGCTGGTTAGAGCAGCAGTGGCCAGGAGCATGGGCCCCAAGGTACACCGCCTGGGTTCAAACTCTGGCTGCCCAGTTCACCAGATGTGCAACTTGGTCAAGATATTCACATCTCTGGACCTCATTTTCTTCATTTACAAAATAAGGATAGTCAGAGTACCTCCCACACTGGGTTTTTACGAAGATAAAATATTAACATTATTATTTAAAAGTACCATAAAACTGAGGACACAATTACAGACTTATGTCCTTTATGTAACAGTGTGATAAACAAAAAAACAAAACAGAACAAGAGCACAGGATCTGAAAGCAGAAGCAGCCCTGGCTTTGAGCTTTGCTCTCTATTTATTAGGCCTTGGGCAAGTGTCAGCTCCATGAACCTCAGTTTCTTTTGCCTAATTTTCTCCTTCTAGAGATACAAAGGAAACTAGTCAAAAGAAAGTGGAATTTTAAAATTAATATCTTTCTTCACTAAGGACAATATGTCTTAATGCAGGGTTCATAATTTTTAAAAGGAACTGTAGTCAGTGATTTCTGCAAATGTGTATGAAAGACACCTATACAAACACACAGAAGGATAGATCTCTGAAACTTAAAGGCCACTGAGCTTTGCTAAGCACTTGGAGACATTTTCTTTTTCTCACTGTTATTAGGAAAAGCTTTTGTAAGATAAAAGAATTCAGGGTATTTATGAGCCTTATAGGGTTACAACAAAAGTATATTGTGCAACTAGGTGTTACATAATCAGAAAAGACAAATTGTGTATTTCTATCTACATATTAGTGTATTTCTAAAGGATACTGCCTATCTTGCTTCTTAGAAATGTTTTTTTTCCCAGAAGTGGAAGAGAATGTTCATTCTTTTAAGAGCCTTTGTTCTCTGAGAGACTCAGAAAACTGAGTTCCTAGGGCAAGTCTTCTTCCTTTCTAAGCTTCTGCCTAATTCTCACTACATACATTTCCCCTAGAGAATAGTTTCTAACTTATCATAAATTCTTGTCATTAATTCATTTATAACAATTGCTAACCCAGTCATTAATGGCTTAATGTCTAAAGGGCTGTATGACTCTCAAGAGATAATTAAGTAACTAACCTCTTTTTGTTCAAGTTAAGAAATATATCTGCACCAGAACACCAATGATGATGAACTAACAGTGTATTTTTGCGTGAGTATATAATACAATACTGAAATCTTCTAATTATACCATATGTTGTATAACTTTAAAAACTGATGATATTTGCCTGGAATAAGTGGAATGGTATCCAGCACAAATTGTGGCTTAGCCTATATTCAACATTGCTGGCCTCTTGGACCAGTAAGGAAAAAGCTGGGTTTTCAGATATCACAATCTGCTATTGTGATGCCCCAAAGAGGGCACTGAGGCCCAGAAACCTGCCTGCTGCTTTGCTGAGGACCCCAATCTAGGTGGCTCTGTCCTGCATCCTGCAGATAAGCAGGTCTTGTCTGGTGTGCCCATAAGACATCTGTGTCTGCATTTTGGTTAATCTGAGTATCTATTACATTATTCAAGATAGTGGTCATTTATGAAGGCAAGTTATACTTAAAAGGTGTTTAAGTATATACCTTATACCAGCCTCAGTGATTCATTTGCATCTTACTCATGAGATATGAATGACTAGCACCTCCATATCATAGATGAGGAGACTGGATCTGAGCAAGTTAAGTAAACTGCCAAAGTTCACACAGCATGTGGTGCAGCAGTAACTCAATCTCAGAACAGCCTGTGCCTTCACACTATTTTTCTTCCAATATTAATTTATAACAAAAAAGTTATAAAATTTAATTCAATAATTTAACATAATGCCTAAAGTAATTAAAAAAAAAACAAACCCTTTCAATACTTATGATCTGTAGAGAGCACAGCTTGATGGGCCCTAGGGTAACAAGAGAAGAGAGAAAGGTGCCTTTGCTTGAGTTCCAGAAACTCTAGCCAGACAGAGCTTTCTGTAAATTGCCTTGATATGGGTAGGAAGCAGCCACGTATTGTATCCACCAATTTAGATAACTGGGTATCTCCACAGCAGTACTAAAAGTTTCCTAAGAGAAGAAAAAGTAGCCAACTGGGATAAGCTTTCTGTATTTATAGAAATTTAAGTTGTACAATAAGTTTTTGCAGATTTTTCAGCTCATTTACAGAACTTATCATTTAATCCCTAATTTCACTATAAAAAGGTAAACACGTTTGGGACATTCTTCCCAGGGAGAATTACCTGTAAAAACTGCTGCGGTGGTTGAGTCAGCTGAGCCTGAGATGGTTGCTGAACTGAAGGGAGAGGCTGTTCCTGGGAACTCTGCTGCTGCTGCGTGACTGACAGTGTCTGTGACTGCGGTTGTTGTGGAGCAAAGGTAGGGTAGGCAGTCACTACCTGACCCATAAGCATAGCGCTAGGTACCATGACCGCCCCACAGGCTACAGGAGCAGTTACTAATTTGGTCACAAGTTGCTGACCTTGAGAAAATCTGTTAAGAGGAAAGAAAGGGAAGGGGAGTCAAAAGTACAAGTATACACTATGAAAGGCAGTGGGCTGAATATTTCTCTAAGATAATACCCATGATATTACCAATTTAGCTTTTTAAAAGCCATATGTTCCAATTTTGTTTCCCTTCAGGATACCAGTGAAACAAATGTACAGGAGCAAAATGAAGCGATCGCAAACAAAAATACAAACTCTTTTTTTGATATCCCCATGCAAAAGAATGAAATTTGACCTTTACATCAGATAAAAATTATATAAAAATTAAGTCAAAATGGATTAAAGACTTAATAAACATAAATGTCGAAAACTGAAACTCTTAGCATAAAACACAGGGAGAAAGTTTCATGACACTGGACTGGGCAATAATTTCTTAGGTTATGACATTAAAAGCATACACAACAAAAGAAAAAACAGGTAAACTGAAAAACAAATTTAAAATTTTTTATGTAGCAAGGGACACTACCAACATAGTAAAAGGGCACTCTAGAGTGGGAGAAAATATTTACAAATCATGGATCTGGTAAGGGATTAATAACTAGAAAATATAAAACAATACTACAACATAGCAACAAACAATCTGATTAAAAAACCGCCAAGGGTCCTAAATGATATTTCTTCACACTATATACAACTGGTTAAGAAGCACTGAAAAGATGCTCAATATGACTAATCATTAGGGAAATGCAAATCAAAACCACTATGAGATACATCACATTCATTAGGATGGCTACTATCAAACAAAGTAATTGTGTTGACAAGGATGTGGAGAAACTGGAACTTCTGTGCACTGTTGGTGGGAATATAAAGTGTTTATCCATTATGGAAAACAGTATGGTGGTCTTTCATCAAAATTAAAAATGTAACAACCATATGATCCAGCAATTCCATTTCTGTACATATACTCAAAAGAATGGAAAATAGGGACTCAAACAGTTGCACACCAATGTTCACAGCAGCTATTCACAATTTTCAAAAGATGGATATAACCCAAGTGTCCGTCAGTAGACAAATGGGTCAACAAAATGTGGTATATACATTACAACTGAATAACACTTAGCCTTAAAGAGGAAGGAAATTCTGATGCATGCTATAACATGGCTGAACCTTGAAGACATTATGGCAAGTGAAATAAGCCAGGTAGAAAAGACATACATTATATGATTCCATTTACATACAGTATCTAGAGTAGCCAAACTCACAGACTTATGTGCTTAGAAAGTAGAATGGTGGTTTCTAAGAGTTAGGTGGAAGAGGAATGGATATTGTCTGATTAACATAGATTTTTAGTTTGGGAAGAAGAAAAAAATTTCTGGAGATTGATGGTAGTGACTGTCACAATGGTGCCAACCTGCTCGAATGTCAATGAACTGCACATGTGAAAATGGTTAACATAGTGAGTATTTTGTTATGTGTATTTCACCACAATAAAAAAAATGTAATGCACGCATGCAAAAAATTTTTAATCTGTTAAAAATATCAACATTTTTCTTTTTATAAAACTACTAGGTACTTGGGAGTTAGATATATGTGACACATGGTTCATTTTGCTAATCAAACTTAAACCTGTCCTAAAGGAATTATTTTAAAAAAACCTCTAAGTTTATAGATGTTTACATTGTAAGTTGTGTCTTATAAACATAACTGACATTTATGTTTCAAAACTAAATGACATTCTAACAGCACATAAAAATACCCTCAATTTACAAATTTATCAAGAGGCATAGTACCCACTGTACTATGTACTATTACAATTCACTAATATTCCGTCTCACCCACTACCTTCATGCTTCCACAGTTTTTAATAAAAGAACAACAGAAAACAATGCCTTTTCAGGGAAAAATATCATTTCTATCTGCCTTTTCTGTGAGATAAAGTTAGTTTCTAACATTGGTCACTAAGGTGAGGAAATCAAGATAAGACTCTACTGTAGATTTAACATGACCTAACTGCAATTACAACCTGTTTTAAGGTAGATAATTATAACTACACTTAGCATATCTATGCTAACAGTTTAAGTGTTCCACAAGACAAAACAATTCTATTTTGAATCCATGCAAAATCTTAAAAATAAAGCATTGTATATTATGTACTTTAGGATTAAAGTTTTTATTTAATACAAAAACACATATAATGAAAAATTTACAAACAAATAACATTACAGAGTGGCTTAATCACAGAAGTGCTAAGCACTAATTTCTCTGTAATCTTAAAAGAATTTAGTATCTGAATTGCCCAACTGCCCACTGCTAAGTATGAGAATATCTCATTCCTCTCTGGCACCAAAAGACATTCTGCAATTTACTTTGGCTTTAACTTCTTTCTTTGTATACCCTGCTCCCTCTGCCTAGAATACCCTCCTGTGACTCCCTGCTACACACATATCTAAAGCAATGTGCTTAAGACACAGGCCAAGTATCTCCTCCCTGAAATTTTCCCTGACCACATTCCTCTCTTCACCTGCTTGCCTCAACCCATAAAACTGCTCATTTCCTCCTTTTCAAAGATCTACTATGTATTTATCACATCAAATAATATTGATTTATTCACCTTTCTACAGCTTTGACTATTCTGATCTTTTCTAGGATAAAGAATGTGCCATACTCATAAAGCAGGCACTCAAATATTTGCTGAAGTTGTTTTTCCCCCTTCAAATACAGCTGTCTACAAATAATTGCTAAACCGTGTCCTCTAAAATGCATGTCAACATTCTATGTTAATAGATTTTCCCTTGGGCTTTAAATCTAGCCCTTTATAATATTTTTATGGAGTATATTCATAACACTTCCTTTGAAAGCTGGACTTTTTAACTTGAAGGAACTGAGTCCCAAAAAAGCAGCAGTGACTTTCTCTCTGATCTTATTGCTTCTGCAGTCTAGCAGCTTCCTCACACTCTGGAAAGTATTAATAGAGTTTCAATAAAATCTACTACAAAGTCTAATACAACAGCAAGATTTTATTATAAAAGCAGCAGTTTACTTATATTGCACTAAAATTAAAAAAATGCATTTAAAATGTAATTTTTAAGACTATAGAAATCCTATAGTTTTGAAAGATATCTTTCTTCCTAATATTTGAAAAGGTTATCTTTAAAAAAGTATCTATTTCTAGGTCAGCTACTTGGAAGACTGAAATTAGCCACAGATAGTGATTTTTTTCTAGAACTGCCCATAAAACTTTAGTGTAGTGTATGTTTCAGTACTTGAGCTCTGAAATCAGACACCCAGTTTTGAATTCAGATCCTCTTCTTCACTCCCTTCACAGCTTCAGACCTTTGACCGAATTTTTTATTCTTTCCTGGGAAATAAAGACCCTCACACATTTTTTTAAAGTAAGAATTAAATGAGATAATATACTTTGAGCATTTAGTACAGTACTTAACAAAACTCAAGAAAGGTGAGCTAAACTTACTCCATAACATATAAACTGTGGTAGCATACACCTTAACCATTGCTACTACATTGACAACACAACAGCAGCTGTATTGAAAAGATAAAAGTTTTACAGTGATACAGACAAAACCTATCATAAAACTTGTGTAGAATTTGGATTCTACCATATGTTAGCACATTTTTGAACATGAAATAAAATGAAATAAAATTTGCTATTACTCTTTTATTATAAAGTACTTCAACAAGGATACATTGTTTTTATTTCAAATTCTAGAGTAAGCAATAAATTAAAATCTCATTAAAAAAACCCAAATATTGTTTTATAATCAAACAACTGACATCTTTGGAAACATGACAACTACCTGATCTGTCTGTCCTGAGTGAATGTAGTTACTGCAGCACTCTGGGAACTGTTTTGTGGCATACTAGATGGAATCTGGACCATGCTTCCGGCCGTCGGCTGAGAAATCACCATAGTGTTATACAGTGGGGCTGCAAGAGTGCTCTGTGTCTGACTGGGAAGAGATGTTTGTTGACTGTGCCCACTCAGTACATTCTGTTGACTCTGCTAGAAAACAGAAGATTTTACAGATAGAAAAAAATTTATTCACGAAGTATGCTTCTACTACTAATCATTCTAACAATAGTTGACATGACAGAAAAAGAAGTGGCAGAACATACTACTCTGGGAGAAACTCAACCATCAAGGAATAACTTGCAATATCTGAGAATGAATTAATCTTCAATATCTTGCTGGAAGGTAAGCTATGATTTTTGAAAAGGAGCATGGTCTTAACAAGGATGACATAAAATATACATGAAGAACTACTAAACACCCAAAGTAACTGACATTTGACATTTTTATGTATTTCATTCGAAGTCTTGAGATTTACAATCACAGATGCATGTCAATTACCAAAATTTCCTAGAATGTTAAGCCATCACTGCCCTAACAAAATACATTCTTCACATATGGTAACATATATCCTGGTCAGAATCCTGCAACTTTCTTTTTTTTTTTCCACACACAGAAGTAGTTTGTATATTCATTTCAAGCGAACTGCAAAAAATTTCTGAATGTTGAAATACAGGAAGCATTCAACATTCAACAATTTAAGAACAATTTTGCACAAAATACTTCATCACTCTCAATACTATAGTTTCTAATTATTACTATTAAAGTTTTACATATGATATTGTTCAAAATGAAGCTTTTGTTTTTGTTTTAGCGACACCACACATTTCAATCACTGAACATTCCCTAGCCCACTGTACTCAATAACGTTACCTGACTTGATGTACTTTGTAAAGTCTGCTGTTGTATCATATGCTGAGTTGTGCCAATGTGTCCAGTATTCATTCCACTTTGAATCTGGTTAGTTTGAACAACCTGGCTTTGCATATTTATAGGTGCAAGCTGCTGGATATTAGATGAATTTCCAGAAGAAAGTTGAACAGAACCAAAATTCAATCCAGGGGTTGACTGTTGTAAAAACATCTTTAAAAATAAAGATTACGTTTAAATGATCTTTTTAAATTAAAAAGAATGAGAGCATTTTTAGCAAAAATGGCTAAAAATTAAGTTTTAAAAGCAAGTAACAAGAAGACTAAGCATTCTGAATGAATAATGAGCAACAAATAATTACTGAATAAAATGTGATACTCATTTTCATTCTTTCAATCATCCTAACCCCTAATCATGTTTCTAATTGTCAGAAAAAGTGTTATAAATTTCAAAACCTCTACTTGCTTGACACTTTACATGTTGAGGATTATTATACACGCTAATGTTACCCAAACTCAGCTACTCAAAGGTCTGTGGACTGGAAGCTCTGCATCACTCATCATTTATAATTCATGGCATTAGAGAGAAGTGGTTTTCACTTGAAGTTTTTACCAAAGTCCTAGTTGCATCGGATAGATATAACTTTGGCCCTGTTGGTTGACCAAATAAGACTATAATTTGAATCATACATACCAGTAAGCTATCCAAAAAATTACTGATGATTAATTTTAAATTCTGTACCTACATATACCTAAAAGTCTATGTAAAGTATTATTTTGATATTATGGGAATTTAAGCTTACTAATAATCAGACTGCTAGAACAGATGACTCTAATCTGGAGAAACAAAAATGCTGATGGAAACACTCTTAGGAATCAATTATCTTTAGCGACTGTAAATGCAATCATAATGAGTAGATAACCAATGAGTATTTACTGAACTAAATGGATGAAACATATCTTTTGCATCTCACTTTTTATTAAGAAGAGTCAATTTCCTAAGAAGCCAAAATACAAACGGCATGCTTTGTTTGTAATCAAATGTAGTAACTTACCTGCAGTCCTTGACCATGGACCATTTGAAGCTGTTCTTGAATTTTTCTTAGTTCTTCTTGTTGCCGATGAATATTTGCCTCTATCATTCGAGTCCGTTGCTCCAATTGGTCTTTGAGATGCTGCATGGCTCCTAACTGAGCTGAGAACTGAAACTTAAGTATTGTGGATGGAAAAAGTGTAACATATTTTACAATCACTTCTCATAATTGTAAAATGTGAAATGCAAGCAGTATATCATGAATTAAGACTGTCATGCCAGTTACTAATTTATTGCTTCTCAATGCCTAATTCACCTATCCTTGCTCAGCTTTGTGGTGCTAGAGCTGGACCCCATAAATGTTTCTCCTTAATCAGCAGGCACCAGCAGTCATGTCAGTGATGATGTGGAGGGATACTGTAAAGGGAGAATGGGTTACCCCTCTGGTTCTAGTGCTTTTCCTTCGTGCTCTTATGCCAGTGGGTAGCATCCTAGTGAGTGTCATCAGCATCCAGCAGCTGGCTTTCCAGCAAGTCTCACTGGCTTGCTAGTGGGCAGCTTCCCAGCAAATTTTACTGGTATCCCAGCAACTGGCTGCTTGCTCCCCAGCCCAAGTCTGTGGCACTTCAGTGAATGTGTGTACCATTCAGTGGCTATAGCCACAGCATCTCCAATGGGACCTGAGTCTCAGCTTGGCCTGGAGGAGCAGTTCAGGAGGGTCGAAGGAGTCTTCTGAGCTGTTCCCCCTTGGCAACTCTCCCTTTCATTTACCTTTAGTGGCTGCTCTCTACACCGGTTTTCCCTGTATCCTTCTGAATTCTCTTAACTGCTCTCAGTAGTTAATCTCTGTTACCATTTAATAATTTTTTATATAATCTCTGTTCAAATTTCTCATCCAGCTCCTGACTAGAGCTTGACTGATTACAAATGACTTCATAACACTGGCTTTTAAAGACCTAAGTTCCTACTATGGTGCTACTACTTGATAGAACAAGTTACTGAGCTTCATTCCTGATCTTTTAACAAATGAAAAAGTGGTCTGCACCTAGAGTTATTCACATAAAATTCTGTCATCCCGAGAATGTCCTCTTTGTGTAGGTCATTACAAATCTGACAGACTAACCAACCATAAAATTTTCAACAAATTGTTCTCAAACACAAAAACCTAGGCTTTTAAAGACTAAGCAATTATAAGTGAATGCACCATAGGCGAACAAAAGCACAGTTATTCCACTTACAGAGTAAGGTTTTCAATCTCACTTATATCTGCTTCACCTGAGTTATAGACAGCTTCTATTTACTACTGCTTGAAACTAAGCACATTTAGTGATTCACCACGTAAGTTTAAATAGGCTCATTTACTTATTTCCAGGAATATTCAGCACAGGATGCAGTATAAAAGCAGAAAGAATCTCACTTCATTGGAAATCTGTCTTACCTTAAGAGTCTCCTACAATGCATGTAAAAGCAAATGACACCCCAAAAGCTTTTTTACCCTATCTTCAAAAGTTTGTTTTGAGAATATTGAACATTACTTTTCAAAGTATACAACTATGACTTCTGAAGTTGACAATAACCAGATCAAACATCAGATTACACTAGGTATGAAAAAATATTACAAATTTAATATCGTCATGCCTTAATTTTTTATTTGAAATTTTATATTTATATTTATATCATATAAATATATTGTATCCTAAAGTTATTTATACATTTAGGTAAACATTATACTGTCACCACTTGAAGAATTTCTATTAAATACAAATAAGAAAATAAAACAGCAAAATAATGGGAAATAATATCAAAGAACTAAGAGGAAAAGTGTTTGGCTTTATCACTGAATGAAATGAGATTTGAATACTTATTTGAGGATTCAGTGCTGATAAAAACTACTCCAGATACTATTTAATAATATAGTGCTGCTATAAATACCTTCCACAATTATGTGTTGCTAAAAGTCAAGATTATGACAATTAGATTATTTAGATTATGACAGTTTACAGCAATGTCAATATATTTGTACAAGTATCATAATATATAATAGCTATAATTATATATGTCTGGTGGCTCAGATGGTAAAGAATCTGCCTGCAATGCAGGAGACCTGGGTTCAGTCCCTGGGTTGGGAAGATCCCCTGAAGGAGGGCATGGCAACCCACTCCAGTATTCTTGCCTGAACAACCACATGGACAGAGGAGTCTGGTGGGCTACAGTCCTCGGGGTCACAAAGAGTCGGACATGATTGAGCAACTAAGCACAACTGAAGTAACACCATATAAGATAAAGGTATTTTTAGATACCTAGTGCTAATATTAGAGAAGGCAATGGTAACCCACTCCAGTACTCTTGCCTGGCAAATCCCATGGACAGAAGAGCCTGGTAGGCTGCAGTTGATGGGGTCGCTAGGAGTCAGACAAGACTGAGCAACTTGACTTTCACTTTTCACTTTCATGCATTGGAGAAGGAAATGGCAACCCACTCCAGTGTTCTTGCCTGGAGAATCCCAGGGACGGGGGAGCCTGGTGGGCTGCCGTCTATGGGGTCGCACAGAGTCAGACACGACTGAAGCGACTTAGCAGCAGCAGCAGCAGCAGTGTTAATATTATTTGAAATTAAGACAATGTGGAGATAGCTTCAGCATCAAACAAAACAGAAAATTTTGGATTATTTCTAGCACAACTTAGTACTTTTCATTTGTCTGAGGCACTGAGTGAGTGCAGTGATAAATTAAAAGTTGCGAAGTTATCATCAAAAGTGTCACTTTTATAATACCTCTCCTTTGTCTTGCTAGCTTTTATATTTAAGCCTCCTTTGGGACTCAGCCTAAGTAACAATTCTTCCAGAAAATTCTTTCACTTCCTCAGCAATTAAGAGTCCATCTAATGCGCTCACGTGTCAAGCTTTAGACCTTGAGCATAGATATTTGTAGTTATCTATCATTCCCTCTAGATGTAATAAAGTTTCTTAGTATAGATATATTTGCACTGCCGCACCTACAATATCTGATAAGGAGCTTAATAAATGGCTTATATATAAACAAATGAATATATGAATAAAATTACTCAATTCTTCCAATATCCATGGGAAGAACAAAATGGACAACTACATTTCATCTTTAATATTTTTCTATGAAAAGTGAAAGTGTTAGTCACTCAGTCACGTCCAACTCTGTGACCTCATGGACTATAGACCTCTAGGCCTCTCTGTCCACGGAATTCTCCAGGCAAGAATACTGGAGTGGGTAGCCACTCCTTTCACCAGGGAATCTTCCTGACCTAGGGATCGAACCCAGGTCTTCTGTACTGCAGGCAGATTCTTTACCATCTGAGCCACCACAGTATTTCTCAACAGGGATTAATCGGGATAGCGTTTTGTTGTGCCAAAACTGTCATGAATCCTAAAAGACAACTAAAGTACCAGAGGCACCCCAATATCACTGACAATCAAAAAATCCCCAGGTATTCTAAACGTCCACAATTGAGATTTACTCCATCTATATTTTTAAAAATCACTAGTAGCTTGAAAGTGAAAGTCACTCAGTTGTGTCTGACTCTTTGCAACCCCATGGACTATACAGTCCATGAAATTCTCCAGGCCAGAATACTGGAGTGGGTAGCCTTTCCCTTCTCCAGGGGATCTTCCCAACCCACGGATCGAACTCAGGTCTCCCACATTGCAGGCGGATTCTTTACCAGCTGAGTCACAAGGGAAGCCCAAGAATACTGGAGTGGGTAGCCTATGCCTTCTCCAACAGATCTTCCCGACCCAGGAATCGAACTGGGGTCTCCTGCATTGCAGGCAGATTCTTTACTGACTGAGCTATGAGGGAAGCCCCACTAGTAGCTTAAAGACTATTTATAATTAAAAAATATTTAACAGAAACAAATACAAATACCTGGGACATGCCTTGCGGAACTGGTAAATTTGCAGATTGAGACATCACAGGCTGTGTTAATGACTGACCAACAGTCTGGGAATTTATAGACTAGAAGCAAAATAAAAAATAAAACTGGGTGACAATCATTTCTATACATGAATACTCCCACCAGAAATACCACCATGGCATCTTTATAACTGAATTACAGCTTTCAGATGAGCCTCCTACATTTTCAGATGAGCACAGGCCTGTCTCTCCCTCTAAGCTGGAAATGCTTGGTCCCTATCTATCTTTCTATCTTTCAAGGCATCTGGCACATTATCTCACATGGGCTCTCAATAAGAGTTGCCTGGACTTTACTGAAAGTGACTGGTATTTGAAATTAGATATAAAAAGGCTCTAAATTATCAGCTTTCCATAATTAAAAAAAAATCTAACATTTTATCTGAAAAATAATCAAAAGGACTTGTATGTTTGACTACTACTTCATAAAAAAATGAAGACCTTGAGTAACTGTTGTCTATCAACAACTATTTTGAATTTCATAGCAAGGGATAATGAATAAATGAATTTATGAATATTTAGATGATTCCCCCCCACCCCTTTTAATAAATCTTTATTCAGAAACATACTACATGAAGAGTTTACCTGACTACTAAATGATGACCTCCTTTGTGCCATCTTTTCATGAGCTGGTAAATGTTGTCTAGGAGGAGTGCTAGTATCTGTTGGGATCTTTGTTGGTGTAGCTAAGGTTGGTCAACAGAAACAGAATAGCATTAGTACTTGAAAAATACAATTTTCAAAGATCAATCTCAAAATGCTTTCCAGTGAATAAAAGTGGTCTGTAAAAGAGTTGTTTTTCTAAATGATACAATAAAAGTGAAGTCTGTGACAACAAGATGATTTATTTTAATTACCTCTTTTTTAAGGATAAAGAAAACATCTGAAATAGGAAAATTTCAAATATAAAATGGTTACTACCCCTACAATTCTGTAATAGAAAAAACCAATAACTTAATTTAAAAATGGCCTAAGGACTTGAATAGACATTTACTCAAACAAGACACAGAGATGGCCAGTGTATGTGAAATAATACTCAATATTCCAGTAAATATCAGGGAAATGCAAATCAAAACCACAATGAGACATCACCTCTACCTCTAAAGAATGGTTACTATCAAAAAATCACATTGTAAATCAACAACAACAAAAAAACCTTATCAACTGTTCAAAAAAAAAATCTAAAGACAAGTGTTGGTGAGAACGTTTGTGAAGGTCTGGAAACTTTGCACACTGTTGATGGGGATGAGAAATGATACAGATACTGTGGAAACAGTATGGCCATTTTTCAAAAGAATTAAGATTAGGACTACCATATATGAACTAGAAATCCCACTTCTGAGTATTTATGAAGAAAAATTGAAGTCAGCATCTTAAAGAGATAATAGCATTCCAATGTGCACTGCAGTACCATTCACAATAGCCAAGGTATGGAGACAATCTAAATGTCTGTTGACAGGTGAAAGGACTAATAAAATGTGATATATACATACAATGAAATACTACTATTCATCCTGAAAAAGGAAGGACATTCTACAATATGTTACATGAATGAAACTTTAGGCCATTATGCTAAATGAAATAGGCAATGACAGAAAAAACAAGTATCTCATAATGATATGAGGTTACTTAAAACAGTCAAACTCATTGAAACAAAGCACAATGGTAACTGCCAAGGGTGGGGGGCGGGGAATAGGGAGTTATTAATTAGTGGGCATAAAGTTTCAGATAAGCACAATGAATAAACTCTGGTGATCTGCAGTAAAATATTATACCTATAGTCAACAATAATGTATCATACACTTAAAGGATTTCATTTTAAGTCTTCTTACAACAGTAAAATAAATTTTTTTTCTTTAAAAAGAAATAGCTATAATAAGGACATTTTTTCCCCTAAAATCTCAGATATTCTATGTTTAACCACTTTGATGTTCCACCCATCATGTAGATGTCAAGTAGTTCAAACAAGTCCCTTTTTCATTATATTCAGTTTTAGTATCTGAGAAATAAAAGTGCTAAATTCTTTTTAAAAAATTTGAAAGTGTATTAATTTAATGACAGTTATGCATGTTTTCATAAAGACAAAATACACATTAAACACTTTCAAAAAAGCAAACCAAGAACACTTACAGGTGCTATCAATAAAAAAGGAATTACTGTAATAGTTTTGCTTTCTTTCTGAGGGATGATTAAAAATACCAATACCAACATTACTACCTACATGTTTTATAGGTTACTTTATAAATTAATTCTTTGCCAAATGTGAACAATGTGCCTCTTGCTCACTGAAAAAGTTACTGTATTTCAGAAATGTGAACACTTATCATTTGAAAGTGGCAGCTGATGAAAAACGCTGGTAACAATAATGCAAACAATTTAGAAGGGCATCTTTAAAGGGAAGTCTGCTTTCAAGCTAGGGTACTCACAGGAAGGGTCCGAGACCGCTGTGTGAGATGATTTTCTTGAACTCCGGGAGGAAGCAGAAGGAGTTGGGCTGTGATCAAACCTTTCCAACGCTTCCTTGAGACTGACTGTATTTATACGATTATCAGACCCAGAATCTTGGCTCTAAGGAGACAAGAGTAAAGTAAATGTCTTCTGTGGTTCAGTTCAGAGGTCCCAAATTAGTATATCGCTTGCTAATTTCCCCTCCCCAAAATCAGTTTTCAACCATAACAAGGCAAGTCTACCTGTGTAATAACTAGGTAAAGCAGTGAAAATTTATTTTTTATAGCCAGAAAGTTTTGGTTCCTTCTCTACTGAAAGAAACAACAGATGCAAAGGAATAAAGTTGGACTACTACCTTATACCATATATAAACGTTAACTCAAAATGGATCAAAGATCTAAACATTAGAACTAAAACTATAAAACTTTCAGGGAAAAAAGGAGGGAGGCTTTATAACACTGCACTGGGCAATGATTTCTTGGATATGACACTAAAGCACAGGCAACAGTAATGCACTATAAACAAAGTGGAAATGTACCAAGGAATGGGAGAAAACGTTTGTAAGTCATTTAGTTGATAAAGAATTAACACTCAGAATATATAAAGAGCTCCTACCACTCAACAGCAAAAAAAAAAACCAACCCAAAAAATTCAATTAAAAAATAGGCAAAAGTCTTGCATAGAGATTTCTTCCAAGAAGATATATAAATGGCCAATAAACACATGAAAAGATACCTAGTATCATTAATCATTAGGGAAATGCAAATCAAAACCAAGAAATACACTTTACATCTATCAAGATGGCTATTACCAAAAAAACTAGAAAATAACGAGTGTTGGTGAGGATATGAAGAAACTAGCACCCTTGTGCCGTGCCAGTGGGGGTGGGGGTGTTCAGCTGCTTAGTCACGTCCAACTCTTTGCGACCCTACGAACTGCAGCCCACCAGGCTCCTCTGTCCATGGGATTCTCCAGGCAAGAATACTGGAGTGGGTTGCCATTTCCTCCTCCAGGGGATCTTCCCGAGCCAAGGACTGAACTCACATCTCCTGTGTCTTCTGCAATGGCAGGTGGATTCTCTACCACTGAGCCACCTGGGAAGCGTGATAAGAATGCATAAAACATTTCCATAGCGATTGAAGTGACTTAGCAGCAGCAGCAGCAGAGCTACTATGGAAAAGTGTAACAGCTCCTCAAAAAATTAAATATAGAATTACTATATGATCCAACAATTTCATTTCTGGGTATATGCCCAAGAATTAAAAGCAGGGAGTCAAATGTGTATTTGTAAGCCATGTTCCTAGCAGCATTAACCACAACAGTCAAAAAGATGGATGCAACTCATGTCCATCGATGGATGAATGAATAAACAAAACATGGTATATATACACACAATGGAATACTGTTAATCTTTCAAAAGGAAACTCTGACACATTACAATATAGATGAACCTTGAGAACATTATGCTGAGTGAAATAAGTCAATCATATACAGACAAATACTGTATGATTCCACTTACATGAGGTACCTATAGGAATCAAAGTCATAGTCAGAAGGTGGCTGCCCAGGGTTGGAGAGGAGGGAATGGGGAGTTGCTGTTGAGTGGGTATGGAATTTCAGTTTGGAAAGATGAAAAAGTTTTGGTGATGGATGGTGGTAATGCTTACACAACACTGTGAATGTACTTAACACCACTGAACTTAAAACTGGTTGAGACGGTAAATTTTGTTACATATATTTCAAATCAGATTAAAAAAAAAAAAAACCAACCAATAGACACTTTAGTTTATAAAGGCACTGTAAGTATCTTTGGAACTCAGCATTTGACTGCTCAAAATCATCTTCTTCACACCAACTCTGACCTTCTCCAGAATTCAATATCTATATGGATGATTCATGCAATATCCTGTCCTGGCCTCTCAGCTTTCTAGGAACTCCTCATTGCTAATAACTTCTTCCTCTATTCTACCTGATTCAGTCTCTACTCTTCATTACCAGATTACTCTAAATCTGGTAATCTGTGTGCCTCTAAAAACACAAATTAAAATCCAACTTTAAACCACACTTCCCTGTCTGAGCTTTCCAGTTCACTTGTTCCTTTGGAGACAATTACAGTCAACTTAAAATGATACATAACACTAAGCAGAAACATTACGTTTTCCAGCGGGCTCACTTTCCTACTCTCCACAGTTATTCCATACTTTCCAGAAGTTCTTAAACCTCTTTCTCCCTCTCTCTCCACAGAGAGCTCTGTTTTATATAGATGAAAATACTTGGCCACCACCATATATGTAACTCTACGTATTAACATGCTGTGCTATGCTTAGTCACTCAGTCACGTCCAACTCTGTGACCCCATGGACTGTAGCCTGCCAGTCTCCTCTGTCCACAGGATTTCCCAGGCAACAATACTGGAGTAGGTAGCCATTTCCTTCTCCAGGGGATCCTCCCAACTCAGGAATCAAACTGGGGTCTCCTGCATTGCAGGCGGAGTCTTTACCAGCTGAGCCCACCTATTAACATACCAGGTATATAAATAGACCCATCTTCTGTTTGCTCATTATAGTGGAGCAAAGTGTCAGAGAGGGTCCGTCAAAGAACCTCCATATGCAACAGTGAATTAAGCAACAATAAATACTGTTCCCTATTGCAGGGAAGCTACATAGAAGGCAATGTGTGTGTATACACAGATATAAATAAATATGATTTCAAAATTACTACTATCACAAAAGGAAAAAATGAGTTATGTGACACAATGCCCACTGTCCTGCACTCTAATTGCTCTTCACATCCTGTTTTGTCTCCATCTCCCACCCTCTCCCAGCTCCTGAAACCCTTCTGCCTGCCTTCAGTTTCCCTAAGCAGCAAAAGCTGTATTCTCAACCTCACTGATGAAAATTCCTTCATTGGCGTCCTCTGACTAAAACCCAGAACCCCCCACCCACTACCCGCAAAGGATACCACTTTCCTTGTAGGTCTCTTAGGCAGCTGGAGTTTCCTTTCCCTCAATCTTCAGACCTCTGCTCCAGAGGTAGAACAGAAGTCTTCCTACTGCTCTGGCCTGAACATTCTCCCTTCCACCTTTCCCAAAACTCACAGCTGTGAACGCCACATTATCACACCAAGTAACTCACTATCCTTGCTGTAGTCATTTACTCACCTTGTGCTTACTCCTCACTAAGTAGCTGAATTAAAGTTTCTCTACTCCTGGCTCAGTACTGTCCTTACTGATTTTTTTTTTAAATTAGAGTATAGATGATTTACAACATTGCATTACTTTCTGATGTAGAGCAAGGTGATTTTTGTATATATATCTATCCTTTTTCGAATTCTTTTCCCATAGGTTATCACAGAGTATTGGGTAGAGTTTTCTGTGCTATACAGTAGGTCCTTGTTGATTGTCTGTTTTATATATAATACTGTGCATATATGTTAATCCCAACATCCAAATTTATCCCTTCCACCTACCTTTCCCCTTCAGTAACCATAAGTCTATTCTCTAAGTCTGTGAGACTATTTCTGTTTTGTAAATAAGTTGATCTGTATCATTTTTTAGATTTCACATATAAGCAACATGATTCTTTCTCTGACTGACTTCACTTGGTATGATAATCTCTAGGTCCATCCATGTTGCTGCCTTCTTTTTTATGGCTAAGTAATATCCCACTGTATACATGTGCCACAACTTCTTTATCCATTCATCTACTGATGGACACTTAGGGTGCTACCATATCCTGAATATTGTAAATAGTGTTGCAACTGAACGCTGGGGTGCATGTATCCTTTCAAATTATGGATTCTGCAGATATATGCCCAGGAGGGGGACTGCTGGATCATCTGGGAGCTCTCTTTCTGTTTGTTGAGGAACCTCCCATACTGTTCTCCATAGTGGTTGTGCCTATTTACATTCCCACTAAAAGTGTAGGACGGCTCCCTCTTCTCCACATCCTCTTCAGCTGTTATTGATGGTCACTTTTTGATAATGGTCACTTTTTGATAATGGTCATTCTGCCCAGTGTGAGGTGATACCCTCATTGTAGTTTTTATCTGTAATTCTCTAATGATGAGCGATGCTGAACAATCTTCTCATGTGCCTACTGGCCATCTGTATGTCTTCTTTAGAGAAATGTCTATTCAGATCTTCTGCCCATCTTTTGGTTGAGTCATTTGTTTTTTGATAATGAGCTTCATGAGCTATCTGCATATTTTGGAGATTAATCCCTTGTCAGTTACTTTGTTTGCCAGTGTTTTCTCCCATTCTTCCCATGTCTTTCCATTATGTTTATGGTTTCCTTTGCTGTACAAAAGCTTTTAAGTTTAATTACGTCCCATTTATTTTTGTTTCAATTCCAAAAGACTGTAACAACTTTGTATGGGGACTAGACACACATTCATTTTGTAATATATTTAAATGCTGAATCACTATGTTGTATACCTAAAACTAATAAATTTTGCATCTTCTATATTTCAATTTAAAAATTGCCTTCCATGGCTCAAGATGCTGAGAATATAGCAGCAAATAACACAGACAAGTTCTCTGCTCTCATGGGTCCCACATGAAAGAATTTTTCCAAAAAGACTATGACGGCTTAGAGGAAAAAGATCCATTATGTTTTAATAAAAGATATTTTCTGAGGAAAGCACTTATAATTTTTCTTATGCTGTGGCATATTTTACAACTGAAAGTTTACACCTCTTAACCCCCTTCACCTATTTTGCCCCATCTCACACCCCAATGCCTCACTCTGGCAATCAGCAGTTTGTTCTCTATGAGTCTGGTTTGCTTGCTTGTTTGTTTTTTAAATTCTACATATAAGTGAGATAATTTGTCTTTCTTTGACTTATTTCCCTTAGTATCGCGGCCCCAAGATCGATTCATACTGTCACAAAAAGCAATATTTCATTTTTTATGATTGAGTCTACTATATGTATGTACCACATCTTTACTTGTTTCTGTATCTTCAGTTCAGTTCAGTTGCTCAGTCGTGTCTGACTCTTTGCGACCCCATGAATCCCAGCACGCCAGGCCTCCCTGTCCATCACCAACTCCCAGAGTTCACTCAGACTCACATCCATTGAGTCCGTGATGCCAGCCAGCCATCTCATCCTCGGTCGTCCCCTTCTCCTCCTGCCCCCAATCCCTCCCAGCATCAGAGTCTTTTCCAATGAGTCAACTCTTCGCATGAGGTGGCCAAAGTACTGGAGTTTCACCTTTAGCATCATTCCTTCCAAAGAAATCCCAGGGCTGATCTCCTTCAGAATGGACTGGTTGGATCTCCTTGCAGTCCAAGGGACTCTCAAGAGTTTTCTCCAACACCACAGTTCAAAAGCATCTACTCTTCGGCACTCAGCCTTCTTCACAGTCCAACTCTCACATCCATACATGACCACAGGAAAAACCATAGCCTTGACTAGACGGACCTTAGTCGGCAAAGTAATGTCTCTGCTTTTGAATATACTATCTAGGTTGGTCATAACTTTCCTTCCAAGGAGTAAGCGTCTTTTAATTTCATGGCTGCAGTCACCATCTGTAGTGATTTTGGAGCCCAGAAAAATAAAGTCTGACACTGTTTCCACTGTTTCCCCATCTATTTCCCATGAAGTGATGGGACCAGATGCCATGATCTTTGTTTTCTGAATGTTGAGCTTTAGGCCAACTTTTTCACTCTCATCAAAAGGCTTTTTAGTTCCTTTTCACTTTCTGCCATAAGGGTGGTATCATCTGCATATCTGATATTATTGATATTTCTCCCGGCAATCTTGATTCCAGCTTGTGTTTCTTCCAGCCCAGCATTTCTCATGATGTCCTCTGCATATAAGTTAAATAAGCAGAGTGACAATATACAGCCTTGACATACTCCTTTTCCTATTTGGAACCAGTCTGTTGTTCCATGTCCAGTTCTAACTGTTGTTTCCTGACCTATATACAGATTTCTCAAAAGGCAGGTCAGGTGGTTTGGTATTCTGTATCTTAGTTATTGTAAATAATCCTGCAATGAACATAGGGATATATAAATCTTTACAATTGTTTTTTCTTCAGGTAAATACTAAGAAGTGAAACTGCTCTATCATACTATTTTTATATTTTTTATTTTTTTATCATACTATTTTTAATTTCTTGAGGAACTTCCATACTATTTTCTGTAATGACTGCACCAACTTACAATCCCACCAACAGTTCATGAGGGTTCCCTTTTCTCCATATCCTTGCCAATACTTGCTATTTATTGCCTTTCTGATAACAGCCATTCTTACAGGTATGAAGTGATATCCTGTTGTGGTGTTCATATGCATTTCAACCACTAAGTGAGCCTGGAAAGAGAACCTGGAGATGACTGTGGCTCCACTGACACCTTGATTACAGGCTTGTGAGGGACCCTGGACTGAAACCTTGAGTACAGAGCCATGACCAATTCTGAAGCAGAGTGTCCAACTAAACTGTGTCTGGATTCTTGACTCACAGAAACTACTGAGATAATATATGTATGTTATTTTATATCATTAAGGTTTGTTACATAGCAATAGGTAGCTAGCACACTATATTTCTACCTGATATAATAAAAAAAGAAACCAGTGTTCAAAATCTGACTATAACTTTCCAGTCATGAGTCTTTAAGCTCAGTTTTAATATTTTCAAAGTGGGGATATATTCACTTTGAGTCTTTAAGCTCAGTTTTAATATTTTCAAAGTGGGGATACAAGGATGTCTGAATAAACGACATTTCATGTTTCATATAAAAACCAGAGCCTAGCAGATTGTAATAAATGTTAGTTTAATTCTGAGATCATACATGTTTCATATAATGATCTCTAAATAGCAGGCCCATCAAATCTTTTTTAAAAACACATGAGGTTTTAAAATATTAAATTTAATATAAAAATAAATACTATAGTTATAATTACAAGTAAATGAAATATTTGAAAAACAATTTTTCTATAAATTATTGAGTCTTGTTATTCATTGAGAAGAAATAATTTTTTAAAAAC
Organism: Budorcas taxicolor; assembly: GCF_023091745.1. Taxonomy (NCBI): domain Eukaryota; kingdom Metazoa; phylum Chordata; class Mammalia; order Artiodactyla; family Bovidae; genus Budorcas; species Budorcas taxicolor. The sequence goes on from NC_068915.1 coordinate 71,265,238, forward strand.
ATGTAAGATACATACTTTGTCAGCAGCTGTCTCTGGAAGAGACTCTTCAATGCCAAGTTCTCGTCGTCTTTCAGCCCTAACTTCTGCATAACTACAAGTGGAAAAAAATGGAATTTCAGTGTTTGATCATTCATTTAAAACACTGCAGAGGTGCAACAATTCAATGTTCATTATGTATCTTATTTGTTCATCACAAATTCCAGACTATTTTCTATGTACCAAAAAACCCCTAAAACATATACATATATAGCACTATATATATATACACAGAGTGTATCTTAATTCAAATTTCTTTTTTTTACATATCTAAAAAGCTTAATGTACTACTATAAATGGTCTGTAACCACACAGGACCTAAATCAAGAGGAATTAAATAAAGGAACAGTATGCTTCATCTACTCCAGCTCTCCTTTTGCATGACTGACTGTGGTATACAAAAGACAGTTACAGCATCTGCTCTAAACCATGAAACTTATGTCAGAAATTATGTTATCTGTATTTCTATCTAATGCCTATAAGTAAATTTAATAATAAATTGAAAATATGAATATTTTCAATAATATAGAAAATAATACTGAATATTGAAAAAAATACTGAGAAATAAAAGAGAAAAAAATCACTCTGTACTCCGTAATAAGTCATACATAAAACTACATTCCAGAATCATTATGAATGTTTCCATATTCAGAAATTCTATAAAAGAAGTATTACCTTACTACGGTATGAGTACAAACAATAAACTCTGGCCTTGAATTCCACTGATGGTAAGTGATATAATAATGAGTTTGAAGCCAAATCCACTGCTGTCCTTTGGTCAGGAACCTATAGTAACAAGATTTGCCTTTTCCGTATTGCATTACTAAGAAGAAAAAAATATTTTTTGATTTGTATTACTAGATTTTTACTCAAAGGTATCATTCATATTCATATCTATCTATCTATCTATCTATCTATCTATCTATCTATCATTCTTCTGGCTTTTCAATAACATATAGTAAATCTTCCACAGCACCCAACTTTTAGCCTGTTATTGCTGATCGTAGGTATTTTTCATACACAATAAATGTCCAAATACTTGAGAATAAATTATTCACATACTGGCTCTCTCCTGCTAAGATATTAAGGATAACAGCAATAAGTAATCACACCTGAGCTGTACTCCCCATACCCTACCCCTCACCCTCTGCAAACAGCATCTTTTATTTTTTGGCTGCACTGGGTCTTCGTTGCTACATCCAAGCTTTCTCTAGTTTCGGGCGAGCTGAGGCTCTGCTCCAGCTGCGGTGTGCGGGCTTCTCACTAAAATGGTCTCTCTTATTGCAGAGCACAGGCTCCAGGGCGTGGGCTTCAACAGTTGTGGTACACAGGCTTAGTTTCCCTGCAGCCTGTGGGACCTTCCCAGACCAGGAACTTGAACCCATGTCCTCTGCAGTGGCAGGTGGATTTTTAACCACTGGACCACCAGGAAGTCCAAGTATAGCATTTTAGAGGCATTTACTTCTAAACCTTAACTTACCAAAATCAGAAAAACTTAATTATTTCAAGTAGCTGATTTCCCAAAACAGTATTTCAAGCAGTATTTCCCAAAACATTCTTTGCAGATTATAAGTTCAAAAGTCTTTTAGCAGATATTAAGCATAAAATGGGTTCTGTGTTAAATTAACTTGGGAAAATTTGTTCTTCTCAAAGCCTTGAGTATGCTAATCTGTCAAGATTCTGGTGTTGGGGAGATTATGAACTCTTACCTAATTTTCTTTGACCATAAAATTCATTTTTAATAGACTGGTATTCAGTGGACAAAACCTTAACACAGGCTGGACCGGAATCGTGTTCGCTCTCTCTCCTCCAACCCGTCACTATTCATGAGGAAATCAAAGTCTACATACTTAAAATTGCTTGTCGAAAATTATCCAGCTAGTTAATAGAGGTGTCAGGTTTTTTTTAATACATCACGGAGCCTAGTGCCCATATCACTCGAAGTGAAAAATATTTCTTTCGTGATATTTTATAACATGCTTTATTTTCATAGAGAGAGGTTTATAAACCAGCCTAAGACATGAAGCTACATTAAATATCTAATTAAGCTTTAGAGGACACTCAAGACGAAAGATTTGGGAAGGAGGATCAGAGAGGCAAATGAAACCTATTTATTAAACAAACTTCTGAAACAAAGAATGAACAAACAGCATGTGGTAAAGGAGGAGGTCCAGACTCTAATCCTATCTCTGCCACCAAGGTTGTTTGTTTTTTTAATTGGAGGCTAATTACTTTACAATATTGTGGTGGTTTCTGCCACACATCGGAATGAATCAGCCACGTCTACCTGTATCCCCCCATCCTGAACCCCCTCCCACCTCGCTCCCCATCCCATCCCTCTGGGTTGTACCAGTGCACCAGTTTTGAGTGCCCTATTTCATGCATTGAACTTGGACTGGTCATCTATTTCACATATGGTAATATACATGTTTCAATGCTATTCTCTCAAATCATCCCACCCTCACCTTCTCCCACAGAAAAGTCTGTTCTTTACATCTGTGTCTCTTTTGCTGTCTTACATATAGGATCATCGTTACCATTTTTCTAAATTCCATATATATGTGTTAATATACTGTATTGGTGTTTTTCTTTCTGACTTACTTCACTCTGTATAATAGGTTAGAGTTTCATCTACCTCATTAGAACTGACTCAAATGCATTCTTTTCAATAGCTGAGTAGTATTCCATTGTGTGTAAGTACAACTTTCTTATCCATTCATCTGCTGATGGACATCTAGGTTGCTTCCATGTCCTGGCTATTATAAACAGTGCTGCAATGAACACTGGGGTACACGTGTCTCTTTCAGTTCTGGTTTCCTCAGTGTGTATGTACGACTGCTGGGTCGTACAGCAGTTCTATTTCCAGTTTTTTAAGGAATCTCCATGCTGTTCTCCATAGCGACTATACTAGTTTGCATTCCCTCCAACAGTGTAACAGGGTTCCCTTTTCTCCACACCCTCTCCAGCATTTATTGTTTGTAGACTTTTTGACGTCTGCCACCAATGTTATGGGACTGTAAATAAATTAGTTAGCCTTTCTGTGTCTCAGTTTACTCGTGGAGATAATAACAGTACCTACTTTCTATTATACAACTGTGACTATGAATAATGAAAATAATACATGTAAGTTGTTCAGAACAGGGCAAAATGAGATAAGAATGTTCCTTCCGTTAATATAACAATGGATGGTAACGTTAATGAAGCGCTCACTGAGTTTTCTGTAAGAGATTCTTTAAATGTGGCATTACCTCCCTGTGCAGACTCACATGCCTAGAAATAAAAATTCATGAAATAGTGTTCTAATATAATTTTCAAAGGAATCGACTTCTCTTACTCTAAATATAGAACTTCTATACTTCAAAACAAGGTTTATTAGATGCCATATTATAAAACTGTATTACTACTATAGATTGAAATATATAAAATGGAGGAAGTTTAATTCAGACTCTATCTAGGATTCCTATTAGAAGTAGTTATGCATACAAAATAAATTTTTCCAATACATTTCAAAAATACAAAAATGGTCTGTTTTACCACTATTAATAAGATAGTTATTTACAGATTAAAAAAGTATTACCACCCGAAGTATTAAAATCTACTTACAGTGCTCATGACATTTTGCCAAATTTTCTAGGTCATCCACATGATAGTAATCATAGCCTGATGTTCCCAGAACTTCAAATGGCAAATATCCTATTATGGGTGGTGCCCTAAATTACATATAAAACAATCAATATTATGACTTTTTCCATTAATAAGAAGTACTCAACTACAAACCAATTTTGGGAGGAAACTTTATTTCTTAAAAATAATGGATAATGAGTTTGAGCATCCTGACTAGAAAAAGTTTGTCTTTGAAATCCAATAATTTCAAGAATTATAATGATTAATCTTTTTATAGAATTTAAAAATGGGAGTTACCTGTGATCTAGAAATAGAAACTTCCACTCTAAACTATGTCTAGATGTAAACTCTTCATTGGGTTCTTCAACAGTGCACATTTCCTACAAATAAATAATAAAAATTGAGAAATACTTTTCTGTATACTCAGCAAATTCCTAAATATTGCTATCTGTATAAGTCATTTTTAGCTAATTTTTCCTTAAACATTTTTTTAAAAAAACATTTTTATTTTCTAGTACTAAGGAATGTGGCAATAAACACATGCAGGCTTCTGGGGGAGTACTTCTCACTCCACACATTTCTCTATTCACTCACATGCCTATAAAGTCTCATTCTAATCTCTCTCCTGAATTATAGTTCTATATTTCTGTCTGGATGTTTCCACGTACCACAAGCTCAACATGTCCTAAAATGAACCAACTATTTTAATCCTCATATCCAGTTACATAATGTTCCATCCCATTAATGGAGGGATACCTGTACTGTGCCATTAAGTCTAAAATCTAATAATCACAATACACTCATTTTCACCTTTCACCATCTAAATGGCCACTACTAAATCCTTTTGGTTTCACCTTCTAAGTTTTTTTTTTTTTAATCTATTCAATCCCATCCATCTTCAGGGTCTTAGTTTAGACTCTAGTTGCCACCATTGACTCACATTATTGCAAAATATTCCAAACAAGTTTCCCTGTCCTTCAACTCATCTTCTATTCTGGCCACAATGACCTTATAAATACTCAAACACGATTGTATAATTTCCCTGACAGAAAAATCTTAATAGCTGATCATTCCATTAGGACAAAATCTAAACAAGCAGAAACAAACAACAAAGAAAGAAACATATATCACTGCCAGCATCTGCTTACTTTTCTAACCTCATCTCTCAACATCCCTACCCTCCCTCCATTCACAGTAACCCTAGACTCTAGTCATACTCAACAATGTATTCCAACCTGCCCGTCTTCTTGAATGACCTTCTGAAGCACAATGTAGTGATTAAGAGTTTGGGTTTAGAAAGAAAAGGAATTAGAATCAATCTCAGTTCTACTACTTAATAGCTATGACTCTGGGTAAGTACCTTAACTCCCCTAAGCCACAGTTTCCTTATATATAAAATGGTGATCATACCACCATTTATAAGTATTAAATGAGATAATGCACGTAAACAGCATGTGGTAAGCATGCAAAAAGCATGCTACCACTGCCATTATTTTCTACGATCAAAACAAGTAGAGTCAGAGTGGTTTAAGATCCTCTAACTGCTAATTCAGTACTGTGTCCTGTGTATTTCCCTAAATTTAAAATCTTAGCCTGGCTTATTTTCAGCTACTTTGCAGTGACTGAAGTCTTTCATTTTCTGACTTTCCTACTAATCGCCTACTTCCTGGACCCAGGATATGAAAATAAAATTATTTAATTGACTTTTTAAATTGAAAAGGTAAATTAAATGTAATAAGAAGGTCACCTGTGTATTTCAAAAGAAAATTTCAAAAGCAATCTTTGGCCTTTCCCCTTTAATGTATTTGTGAACTATACAACAAAAGCACCTTAAAATTTTGCACAAAAGCAGGACAATGGTGATATATAACCACTGGTTAACAGCCAAAAATTTCACAAACCCAAATGAAATTTTTGGCCAACCCAACACAAGGTATATTATCAAAAAATTAGTTCTATAACTTGATGAGTGCCTTGATAACTCACGATTTGCTTCAAAAATATTATGATCATACATGTTTAATGACTCATGGCCATTACTACTTTAATGTTTACAGGAAGTATCTGGAAACAATAAAAAAAACAACAGATAGGACCCATAATATGAAGTGAAACCCCTCTGGGAAACAGAAACATACCTTGATGAACTGAGGTGTAGCTAATCTGACAGTAGCTACAAAACAAACTCTATCTTCATAAGAAGGCCTATGTGTGCGTTGTATTGTTCCTTCAAAACCATTGTGTGCTGAAGTGGATACTAAAGCAATAAGGAAATAAATATCATCAGTTACTCCAGTAAAAATCTAGTTTTTACTAATACTTGAACATTTGTCTTTATGAGCTTAAAAGAATAACAAGTGAAAATACATTGTAAGAGAAGCATTTTAACTTACCACTGTTTAAAGATTTGAAATTTCCTATAAATTTCACATATTCATAAGTAGATGGTTCCTTTGGGTCTATTGTTCCTCGAAGCATATGACAACAAAATTCTAACTGATTTTTTGCTGAAATAAGAGAAAAAATATAACATATTTTGTGATTTATCATAAATAAGCCACACAAAGTGAGATTCTAACAGTTGTGTAAGTTTACAATTACTATTTTCTCATACAGAGGTCCCCAATGACATTGTGTTTAGTCCATAAAAGCAGAGTCTCTTCAGGAGATGATCTCACGTTGTCCTTAATAAAGACAGATCTTCTGATACAAGTAACTCCATGTTCCTCCATGTTTATTTGTCCTGCCGTGTCATTCATCACTCTAATCTCAAAGAAAGGTCTTGCTTCCTATTCCAATTCGTCTATCTCTACTTTAAACAGTCTTTCCCATTTTCCTTCTCTAGGACACCAGAACCATTCATTTCTTTAGCATTCACACATGATCTTCTTTGGGTCCTTACTGTCTACTTCTAATTTACTCAGGACTTTTTTCATGCTATTCTTTTTAGTAACACAGATCTCCTTCCTTCTCATTATGTGCTCTAGTTCCCATATGTTCACCCTCCTTAACTTCATGTATTGTGGCTTTTGCCCTCACACTTCTACAGAAATGGCTCTTCATTGTTTCTGCCTCTTCTTAAAACTCACATGTTTTCATTCCCATAGCATGAAACTTACCTTCCTACCTTATTGACTATTTCTCTCCCTTCTATTAATCAGTCAACAAACTATAGACATTCACGAAAGTTCTTTTGATTGTAATCTATTATGCTTTACAAACTTACCAGCACTGACAAACTTATTTACTCCTAAATCTCTCTCATCAATTTTAACATTTTATCTAAGACCAAGTCTCATATCTGGAGAAGGCAATGGCACCCCACTCCAGTACTCTTGCCTGGAAAATCCCATGGAGGGAGGAGCCTGGTAGGCTACAGTCCATGGGGTCGCAAAGAGTCGGACACAACTGAGCGACTTCACTTTCACTTCACTAAGTCTCATATCACTATTTTTCAGAACATTTGTACCTGACTGTTCCATCAGTAACTTAAATTCAAAATACTTGAAAGTGAATTTTTCCTTCTATCTTCCTAAGGCAGCTGTCATTCCCCTCTGTCCTATCTCCTTAGTTAGAAATCATATCAATTTGTTTTTTCTTTGTATCACCAGGTCAAAAACTAAATCTGTAACCAGGATCTGCTGTTTATTATACCAAGAATGCTCTGGTGAGTCATTTTTTCCCATGAGCAGCCAGAACCACCATTTTGGTACTGATGTAAATGACCTTGCATCTAGGTAACTGCAAAAATGTATTCTCTATGCCTCCACACTCCTGCCACTCAGACTCACCCTTGCCTACTACTCTTAGATTAGTATTACTTTCATCATTATTATTACAGTACTCAAGGACTAATAACACCTCTCTTCACTTACAGTATCCAACTCATACTCTTCTGTTATCATCATCAATGGCTTTATCATTAAACTCAGCCAGTTCAAACTCTTACCTTCTTCCTAAAACCTTCCCTACTGACGATCTCTAGCTGTTTGACACCAGTGCCTAACACCAAGTCCTACTGCTGCTGCTAAGTCACTTCAGTCGTGTCTGACTCTGTGTGACCCCATAGACAGCAGCCCACCAGGCTCCCCCGTCCCTGAGATTCTCCAGGCAAGAACACTGGAGTGGGTTGCCATTTCCTTCTCCAATGCATGAAAGTGAAAAGTGAAAGTGAAGTCGCTCAGTCGTGTCCGACCCTCAGTGACCCTGTGGACTGCAGCCTACAAGGCTCCTCCGTCCATGGGATTTTCCAGGCAGGAGTACTGGAGCGGGGTGCCACTGCCTTCTCCACAAGTCCTACTGAGTTCACCTCAACACTCACAGGCATGCTTTCCTCCCCATCCTTACTTCTACTGCTGTCCTTTTCATCTCAAGTCTAGTCATTTTTCCAAAATTTTCCACCTGAGAGATTTTCTTTTTGAACCACAAAACCACCCAAATCCCCTTTCTGCTGGCTTCTCATGAAGTAAAAAATAAAAACCAAACTGTTAAGGATGAAATATCAGGCTTTATTTCCTTCTCTAGACACAAACACATCACTTGTACTACCTTACCTTCATTATGATACAAATGACCTATTTGTAGAACCCTGAATTTTCCTAGCAATTTCCCCTCTGTTTTAAATCACGTTCATTCCTTTGTCATGAAACATCCTTTTCATCTGTGGAAATAACTTTATTTTGTATATCAGTCTATTGGGTCGCAAAGAGTGGGATGCGACTAAACTGAACTGACTTCAAATACTGTTGTTTACAGGTGTATAACTGGCCTCTGCATCATTATATCCAACCCAAATCTTTCTCCTAAATGAAAGACTAGAGTAGCCGCTTAGTCGTGTCATAAGAATTTGGTTTTTTAACAAGTATAAATAAGCTTCAAATGTATTCTCCTGGTCTCTTAACTCCTCTCAACTTCTGAAAGGCTATTCTTATAAAAAACATACATTCACACATACTTACATGTGTGTGTATGTGTATCTCAACTGTTGAACAGTTAGTGTTTTACATAATCGAAGGTTCAAAATATGAAAACCTTTAAAATGATTAATGTCAGCTTCCCTTGTAGCTCAGTTGGTAAAGGATCTGCCTGCAATGCAGGGGACCTGGGTTAATCCCTGGGTCAGGAAGATCCCCTGGAGAAGGGAATGACAACCCACTCCAGTATTCTTGCCTGGAGAATCCCATGGACAGAGGAGCCTGGTGGGCTATGGTCCATGGGGTTGCAAGAGTCGGACACGACTTAGCAACTAAACCATCACCATTATAAGAAAAGCCAAAATTTAAAAGCCATGAAAAAAGCAGTTAAAGAAGACATCTAATAGCTAATGGCCAAATGTAGAGCTGTCATGATTTCAGACTTTACACAGGATAATTTATTCAAGAAAACGAGGGTGGGAGGGAAGATCCAGAGGGAGGGGCCATATACATATTTATGGCTGATTCACACTGCTGTGTGGCAGAAACACAACATCATAAAACAATTATCTTCCAGTTTAAAAAGAAAAAAAAAACAACTAACAGAAAAGGTATTCTGGTCAATGAATCCAGGAGAAAAGTCAGATTATACGATAATATTTTATACTTATTAAAGGCAGGACTATACTTCCCTATTCTCGGCATTTCTATTATATAGCACAAGTGTCTGCTACACTGCTGCTTTGTTGTTTACTCGCCAAGTCACATCCGACTCTTTTGCGACCGCATGGACTGTACCACGCCAGGCTCCTATGTCCATGGGATTTCCCAGGCAAGAACACTGGAGTGGGTTGGAGTGGGTTGTCATTTCCTTCTCCACGGGGTCTTCCCAACCTAGAAATCACACCTGCATCTCTGCATTGGCAGGGGGATTCCCATCTGGCACATTAGACATATCCAATAAATTATTGTTTAATTCTGCTTAATAGAGCACAAAATTTCTTTGATTAAGTAATTTTATAAAAAACATGTTTTGTCTCATAGTTTCAGTGTTCAATTGGTTAGTGATGGTGAAAATAAAAGCCCTTAATTTTCTCTTACTACAGTAAGATTTTTGTATAAAAATTAGTAAGAATATATTGCTGAGTTCCATTTTCATATAAAATAGTTTTATGGCATATTATAACAGATGAGATTTCACTGTATTCTGGAACAGAGTTCAGACTTTTCACATGGTCATAATTCCATTATATTTTAATATTTAAAAAGGATCTAATAGGGGATTTGGGATGATGCTATGTGTTAATTTGGTTAAACATATCTCTGTCAGGAAATTACAAAAGTAAAGGATAATGCAACCAAATCTGTGTAACTTTTCGCTTAAGAGGTACTACTTACATTTTAAATATTCAGGGGTTAATGAATCACTTTCCAGCAGATGGGTAGAGAGTATTTTATAAACTTCTGAATGTTCCCCCTCTGGGATAAAATTAAATATACTTTGATCCACAAGATCTGACTGGAAAAAAAAATTTTTTTTATTAAATAATTACAGTGATTCAAGAGAAATTTATTTTAAAAATATATAATCACTCTTAAACATCAGACAAGCATATGGTTGACGTTTCATTGTCTGTAAACAGTGACAAATATCAAGTTTCAAGTACAACTCAAAAGACAAGATTGAGAAGGTGAAAAAAGTTTCCATAATCTCACTGTCTCTGATACTAGCATCATCAGATTCGTGATCAATACGACCTTTGAAAGTTTTGTAAATTGTAAGTTTCACCGCATGTGAACATGTAAAATATAACAGGACTAAGAAAGCTTATTAGAAGAATCTCTGGCTACCAGATGTAGCCTTACATATCAATTTCTGGTGAGTGGGATATACACTACAAATAAAGGACCACAGGACGAGCCATAGGCTACATGAAGAGAAGACCTGACTTTGCTGTCAGTTCAGTTGCCCAATGTGTCCTTTCTTTATTTCATCTTTTCCAGTCATCTAACCTGTATCCCACTGTCAAAAAGTCATGCTTTAAGATAAATACCTCTTCCCAAAAAAGATGACTTACATGCTGAGCATTATTATCTATGCTAAGATATGGCTTTAATCAACAGTAATCTGACCAGCAAGAGGTTGCCTACAATGTGACATGGCTGTGGAATCCAAAGCGAATAGGACAGCATCGGTCCATAAGAACCATGGACAATAAAATTTTAGTGAAATCATGTATGTGTCTGTGGTAAGCTGCTTCAGTCATGTCTGACTCTGTGCAACCCCATGCACTGTAGCCTTGTCAGACCCCTCTGTCCATGAGATTCTCTAGGCAAGAATACAGGAGTGGGTTGCCATGCCCTTCTCTAGGGGATCTTCCCGACCCAGGGATCCAACCCACATCTCATGTCTCCTGAACTGGCAGGTGAGTTCTTTACCACTACTTATCCTGCCAAATCCCATCCAGGCTACTTGGTTTCTCTGCATTTCAAACTGCTCTGTGAAATCCTGGGGATAATGAAGTGATAGCTCCAAGACTATGGGAGGCAAGGGAGGTGAAGACAGGGCTAAGGGTTCCACTAAGTAGTTTCACTTTTATTTCCTATTTCAAATATTTTTAAGATTGTTCAAAACAAAAAACCTCAAACAGTAACAAAAAACAGAGAGCCACTGAGGATGGTAAGAAGCAGGATAGGGGTGTTAACCACTCTCATACAAGCCATATACACTTTCTTCAGTCCTTTCCCTAGCCTTCAAGGTACACCTCATGAAGTGAATCTTTCCTCTCTCACCACATTTGTACTCTTCTGTCTTTCACAGACCAGCTGAAATTACTTCCTCCGAAAATATGTCTTTTAACTGCATTGCTGTTGTTTATTGTCCAGTTGTTAACTCATGTCCAACTCTTTGTGACCCCATGGACTGCAGCATGCCAGGCTCCTCACTCCTCCACTAACTCCTAGAGTTTGTTCAAATTCATGCCCATTGAGTTGGTGATGCTATCTAACCACCTCATCCTCTGTTACCCCCATCTCCATTTGCCTTCAATCTTTCCCAGCATCAGGGTTTTTTCAAATGAGTCAGCTCTGCACACCAGGTGATAAAAGTACTGGAGCTTCAGCTTTAGCATCAGTCCTTCCAATGAATATTCAGGCAGGATTGATTTCCTTTAGGACTGACTGGTTTGATCTCCTTGCTGTCCAAGGGACTCTCAAGAGTCTTCTCAAGCACCTCCATTCAAAAGCATCAATTCTTTGGTGCTGAGCCTCCTCTATGGTTCAACTCTCACATCTATATAACTACTAGGAAAACCATAGCTTTGACTATTAATATATGGACCTTTGTCATCGAAGTGATGTTTCTGCTTTCTAATATGCTGTCTAGATTTGTCATAGCTTTTCCAAAGAGCAAATGTTTTATTTCATGGCTACAGTCATTGTCCGCAGTGATTTTGGAACCCCCCAAAATAAAACTAGCCCTGCTTCCACTTTTTCCCCTTCTATTTGCCCAGAAGTGATGGGATCAGCTGCCATAATCTTAATTTTTTAATGCTGAGTTTCAAGTCAGCTTTTTCACTCTCTTCTTTCACTCTCATCAAGAGGTTCTTTACTTCCTCTTCATTTTCTGCCATTAGATTGGTATCCTGTACATATCTGAGGATGTAGATATTTCTCCTGGTAATCTTGATTCTAGCTTGTGATTCATGCAGCTCTGCATTTTATATGATGTACCCTGCACAGAAGTTAAATAAGCAGAATGACAGAATACAGCTTTGTCACACTCCTTCCCCAATTCTGAACCAGTCCCTTGCTCCATGTCTGGATCTAACTGTTGCTTCTTGACCAGCATACAGTTTTCTCGGGAAAGAGAAAGGTGATCTGGTACTCCCATCTCTTGAAGAATTTTTCAGTTTGTTGTGATCCACAGGGTCAAAGGCTTTAGCATAGTCAATAAAGCTGAATTAGATGTTTTTCTGGAATTCCCTTGCTTTATTCATGACCCAACAAACGTTGGCAATTTGATCTCTGGTTCCTCTGACTCTTCTAAACCCAACTTGGAAGTTCTTGGTTCACATAAGTGTTGAAGCCTAACTTGAAGGATTTTGAGCATAGCCTTGCTAGCATGTGAAATGAGCACAACTGTACAGTAGTTTAAACATTCTTTGACACTGGAATGAAAACTGACTTTTTTCCAGTCCAGTGGCCACTGCTGAGTTTTTCAAATTTGTTGTAACACTGAGTGCAGCACTTTAAAGCACCATCTTTCAGGGTTTTAAATAGCTGAGCTGGAATCCCATCACCTCCACTAGCTTTATTCATAGTAATGTTTCCTAAGGCCCACTTGACTTCTCACTTCAGGATGTCCAGGTTTAGGTGAATGACTACACCATCATGGTTATCTGGGTCATGAAGATCTGTTTTGAAGAGTTCTTCTGTGTATTCTTCACATCTCTTAATCTCATCTGCTTCTGTTAGGTCCATAACATTTCTGTCCTTTACTGCGCCCATCCTTGCATGAAATGTTATCTTCATATCTCCAGTTTTATAGAAGAGGTCGCTAGTCTTTTCCTTTCTATTGTCTTCCTCTATTTCTTTTCATTGTTCATTAAAGAAGCCCTTTTTATCTTTCCTTGCTCTTCTGTGGAACTCTCTGCATTCAGTTGCACATACCTTTCCCTTTCTCCTTTGCCTTTCGCTTCTCTTCTTTCCTAAGCTATTTGTAATGCTTCCTCAGACAACCACCTTGCCTTCTTGCATTTCTTCTTCTTGGGGATGGTTTTGGTCACTGCCTCCTGTACCATGTTAGGAACCTCTGTCCATAGTTCTTCAGGCACTTTGTCTACCAGATTTAATCCCTTGAATATATTCATCACCTCCACTGTATCATCAAAAGGGATTTGATTTAGGTTATATCTGAATGGCCTAGTGGTTATCCGTACATTCCTCAACTCTTGAGAGTCTCTTGGACAAAAAAGAGATGAAACCAGTCAGTCCTAAAATAAATCAACCCTCAATATTCACTGGAAAGATTGACGCTGAAGCTGAAGCTGAAGCTTCTATACTTTGGCCACCTGAAGCCAAGAGCCAACTCACTGGAAAAGACCCTGATGCTGGAAAAGACTGAGGGCAGGAGGAAAAGGGGGTATGAGATGATTGGATGGCATCATCAACATAATTCACATGAGTTTGAGCAAACTGGGAGATAGTGAAGGACAGGGAAGCCTGGCTTGCTGCAGTTCACGGGGTTGCAAAGAGTTGCACACAACTTAGCAACTGAACAACCACAGAGAATGAAGTGGGTCAAAGTGGTAAAGATGTTCAGTTGAGCATGTGTCTAGTGGTGAAAGTAAAGTCCAAAGCTGTAAATAACAGTACTGCTGTTATTAATAATAGGAACTTGGAATGTTAGGTCCAGGAATCAAGGTAAATTGGAAGTGATCAAGCAGGAGATGGCAAGAGTGAACAACGACATCTCAGCAATCAGTGAACTAAAATGGATGGAAATGGGTGACTTTAATTCAAATGACCATTATATCTACTACTGTGGGCAAGAATCCCTTAGAAGAAATGGAGTAGCCCTTATAGTCAACAAAAGGGTCAAAAATGCAGAACTTGGGTACAACCTCAAAATCGACAGAATGATCTCGGTTCATTTCCAAGGCAAACCATTCAACATCACAGTAATATGCTCCAATCACTGATGCCAAAGAAGCTGAAGTTAACCAGTTCTATGAAGACCTACAACACCTTCCAGAACTAACACCAGAAAAAGATGTCCTTTTCATCATAGGGGATTGGAATGCAAAAGTAGAAAGTCAAGAGATACCTGGAGTAACAGGGAAATTTGGCCTTTGGAGTACAAAATGAAGCAGGGCAAAGGCTAACAGAGTTTTGTCAAGAGAATGTGCTAGTCACAGCAAACAACCTTTTCCAACAACTCTACACATGGACATCACCAATGGTCAATACCAAAATCACACTGATTATGTTCTTTGCAGCCAAGATGGAGAAGTTCTATACAGTCAGCAAAAACAAGACCTGGAGCTAACTGTGGCACAGATCATAAGCTCCTTTTTGCAAAATTCAGGCTTAAATTGAAGAAGGTAGGACATTCAGATATGACCTAAATCAAATCCCTTATGATTATGCCATGGAAGAGATGAACAGATTCAAGGGTAAGAGTGCCTGAAGAGCTACGGACAGAGCATAAGGGGCAAAGATTCTGGCCCTTTTGATAGGCTTTATTTACTTCCTTCAAATATTTGTTTTCTTATTAAAAATACTTATTTGCAAATAGAGAAGTCCAAATAATCATATAACTACTTTAAAAATTCTAGATTTTTACTTCTGCTTACTGTATTTACACCAAACATTGTACTGACTTTCTTAAGACACACTTGTGTTTATATTTCAAAATTTTCAAGTTAAGAAAAATAGATAATGAAAGGCTCATACAATATCTTAATAGCAGTGTTATTCCTGGACTCTGTCAAAAGTGAAGCGAAGTGAAGTGAAGTCGCTCAGTTGTGTCTGACTCTTTGCGACCCCATGGACTGTAGTCCACCAGGCTCCTCAGTCCACGGGATTCTCCAGGCAAGAATACTGGAGTGGGTTGCCATTTCCTTCTCTAGGGGATCTTCCCAACCCAGATCTCCCGCATTGCAGGCAGACGCTTTAACCTCTGAGCCACCAGGGAAAAGGACTCTGTCAGGCTATGTAAAATGGTTAATCTTCCTCCCTGTATTACGTGGTAACAAATTTAATATACTCTCTTCTCAGGAACACATTTAAGCAAGTGGGAGGAAAGCAATTTTGAATTGTAAAAGTTTACAAATTTTAAGTTCCCAGTAGAGAGACTTTATGTCTTGGTATTCCCACTAAATTACTGAACAATTCTCTGGGGTTCATATACGTTTTTAAAGGGGGCTGGGCGAAAAATGTCTAAAATCTCTTCTGCCCTGGAGGTGGTATGATCCTATCATTTTGTTGTAGAAAACCACTTCAGGAATGAAAAAAAAAATCCATAAATTTCCTTTCCTGATTAGTAGCCACAAATAGGTTAAAATTTACCTAAATTAGCTTCATAAGTACAACATGACAAAATTAAGAAAAAATATTTTCCAAGACCTATAGAATCAGACATGCAATTTTATAGCTAGATTTAAAATTTAAATTAAAAACTGTTAAGTCATCCTGACCACTGATTAAGATGGCAAATTTTAATTCCTCAACAGAACTGAATTATAAACACTAAAGCTTTATATTTAGAGATTTTCTAATGTTTCTTCCCCTCCGGACAAGAGTCAAGAATGTATTTTAGATAAAAAGGTATGTATGTTAAAACAGAAAGAAAGGGACACCACTGTTTTACATCTTTTGCTTAACATCTGTAACAGTTTAATTATTAATGGCAGGCCAAAAGAGAAAAATCACTTTTTTTTTCCTTATTGGGTTTGATCCTAAACAAGTTTTATTTCATTTTATCAAAACATCCTTCTGGGGACTTCCTTGGTGGTCCAGTGGCTAGGAATCTATGCTCCCAATGCAGGGGGCCTGGGTTCGATCCCTGGTCAGGGAACTAGATCCCACATGCCACAACTAAAAAAAATCCTGCATACCACAAGAAAGATCCTAGGTGCTACAACTAAGACCCAGCTCAGCCAAATAAACAATACAGCAATGTAAGTGGTGTGAGGGAAAGTATCCATTGTAACTGGAGAGCAGTTAAAAGAAAAAAAGAACCAAAAAAACCTGTTTTACTAAAGGATACTATTAACTCAGTATGCAATGAAATGGGTCTGCTGTTATCAGCAGCAATCTCTTCTGCCCAGAAACTCACCTGCCGGTCTCTACATGCTTTGGGTGACACCAACGGTTAAAAACACCCAGAAGATGTTACTAACAGAGGAAACTGGGTAGGCATATATGGGAACTCTGTACTATCTTCGTAATTTTTCTATAAATGTAAAAATAACTCCAAAATTAATTTTTTTTTAATCCAGAAGTCAATGAGAAGGTCATGAAGCTTTTCATTGAGGGGAGTATGTTAATTATCAAACAGCTGGGTCCTAACTAGGTCTGTTGCACACATGTTTGTTATTTCAATATGCCATGAAATATTCCCTCACTGAAGATCCAGTATGGCATTAGGAAACAATCTTTAAAACATCTATTTCAAATAATCTACTCACTTTCTTATACTCAATCAATAATTACTAAACGCCTCACTAAGAAACTAGCCAGCCTATGTGGATACAGACATAAAGTCCCTGCACTTAGAAAGCGTACCATTATTATCCAAATAAACAGAAAATTACAATTCACTGTAAGTGTCATGGTGGCAGTAGGTATAAGGTAACATGAAAACAGAGAAAAGGCATCTAATTCTCAGTGAAGTCCAGGAAAAGTGCCCAAGAAGCAGGCATTTTAAAAGTCTGACCACACTGCAAATTACACCCTGATTATGACTAAAGATTATATAGTTTGTAAAAATACATAACTGAAAGAAAATCCAATAAAATTGTTTATAGGTTTAAAAGCCTATAATTATACGTTTATTCAAATTACTCAACCTCATTTTATTACAGTTGATTTATAGTATTATTAGTTTTAGGTGTACAACATTAATGAATCAATTGTTTTAACAGATTACACTCCACTTAAAGTTATTGCAAAATAATGGCTATATTTCCCTGTGCTAGACAATATATTCTTGTTTCTCGGCTTTTATACCTTGCACCGGTAATCCCCTCCCCCATCACACCCTTCTCCCATCCCCTTCCACACTGATAACTGCTAGTTTTTCTTTATCTGTGAGTCTGCTTCTGTTTTGTTATATTCATTCGTTTTATTTATTATTCAATCTTAACTTAGCCATATCATAATCCTACAAAGGATTTCTTTCCCTGACTTTTCTTACTATGCAAATTTTTTCTTAAGGAAACAGTTATCCAGAAAAATTCAGTTATCAGTCTGTCCTTTGGTCTGCCCCCAGAGAAGCAGTAAAGCCAAGTCATTTTCTGTGTGACACAGAAATCAGCAAATTATTTACTGCCTGACTTTCAGAAATAAAGTTCCCTTATAGAATCTGGCCTTGTAAGTATAGAGTAAATTCTCTTCATAAAGTACAAAACAGCAGCGTAATCAGAGAGAAGGAGATACTGCTTTTCAACATCTCTTTAAAGAAATCTTTATAGAACAGATGACTTTGTACTGTTACACATTTTCAAGAGATGGCATTTTAAGAGTAATTTATAAGTAACTTCAAAATATTTACATCCAAACCCTATTTTAAGCCAATAAGTTAGAGGGTTGCCAGAGAAAGAGAACCAGAAATAGCTTTCTTGACATAAGAAGCCATTTTGTAATCTAAGCCTGGCCACAATGCTTGCCCCTGAACGAATATTAGTAATGAATGATCTTACGGGAACAAAGGAACACAGGAACAGAGAAAGAGCAGGCAAACAACAGTGCAGTGAGAGCAGAGTTCCAGTTCCTCCTCAAAGGATATTTATAAAATATGCCCGAGTTCTACAGGAAACCAAGGGCCTCTGCTAAGTGGAGAATATGATGATGATGTTGACCCTTTCTCACTTCAATCAAGTAAAGCTTAGATGCTGTTGACCTTTGCCCTACTTTTATACTGAATTCTCCTCTGCTCAAGTCCCTTCATGAATATACATGTATTCTTAGCTTAAAAATTCCCTAATTTTGCTGTTCAGAGAGATACTGCTTTGGGAAAGATACTTCCCAAAGTATCTTTGGTGTTCTTACTTGCTCCAAGTAATAATAAATCCTTCCTTCTCCTAATCTTTGGCTTGGTTGTGTCTAATGGCTTGACATCCACCAAGAGGCAAACCCATTTTTGTGTAACATCACCTTAGATGAGAATATTACATATTCAACAAAAACTTCAAATTCATAAAAACTGTCAACTGGAGCACAGCACCTAGCATAGTATCTGGTAGCACAGATGTTCAATAAATATATCTTAAGTAAAACAGCAAACACTAATTCAGGTACTCACCATTCTAATCAAAATTTACATATATCTTTTCTGATTATCTACCCTTTGGGTCATATTAAGAACAAATGGAATATGGGAATTAAAATATTATCAACTCAAGTCACAGAGCACAAAAGTTCTGTATCTATTATTTTCAGCATGTTCTTGTAAGTTATTCTTTTGAGAAAATTATTATTGAGCTGCAACAAATATCTCAGTAGAAATTTAGTTATTCCCAAGATATTTTCAATGAGTAAGTGACATCACCACCACACTGATTAAAGTTAATAGTGAAAACTCAGCATTAGAATAAAGAAGACAGGAAGAATAGAGGTTAAAGTAGGAGTTGAATATTTAGTTACTACAAAGGAGAGTCATGACTGACCTGAAAAAATACAGCCATACTAAAACTAAGACATACTTAGAGGTCTCATCCCCACTCTGATCATTGTTCAACAGTGCTCTGGGGCCTTCACTTCTTAAGGTTTTAGAACATTTAAAAATAGGCATTGAGAAAGACAGGGTGGGAGGTAGGAGGGAGGTTCAAGAGGGAGGGGACATATGTATACCTATGGTTGATTCATGTTGATGTATAGCAGAAACCATCACAATACTGTAAATCAATTATCCTCCAAAAATAAACATATTAATAAAATAATTTTTTTAAGTGAGAAAGAGATCATAGGATTTTTATACTTACCGGTAAATGTTCAAGCAATGAAGTTACACTCTCAGACACATATATTATGCTTCCATCTGTCATGATTGCTAAAAAAAAACCATCAAGAGCCTGAAATTAAACACAATGGTCAGTTAAATGAAAAGAAAAAAGTATTTCACAGGACAGACATAAAAATCTAAGATAAATCACAAAGAACTGGAAATTTCTAGAGCACTGCCAAAATACTAGCTTTTCCCCTTTATAATACCTTAGTATCTATCTTTGTGCATTTTAAGATGCTTCTGGAAGAAAAATATCACTCTATGACCATTACTGAATGGCAAGTTTCTAAAAGATAGAGACTTAATGTTCTACCTTTATCATATGTTATTATACAATGATGGTCTTATTTGAAGATATTAATATTTCCAAAGCACAGATGCCATCAACAATATGTCTTTGGCCAACAAAAGAACACATTATCACCGTAACATATAATCTTAACAGAAGTGTATGACTGAAGCACAGGGAATAAACTTTGAAAGGGAATAAGCTGAAAAAATAGAGTGAGCTCAGATCATGCAAGGCTTTGAATATCAGGGCAAGACAGATGAACTTAGCTTAAGAGTGGTCTGGAAGCAATGTGTAAAATGGATTTTGAGGGAAAAGTGAATTAACAGGAAAATTTCAGTGGCCTTTGGAATAATCAGAGACGTTAAGGAGAATCCGAATGAAATTAATAGCAGTAAAAACAGAGAAGAAAGGACGTAGGCAAGCATTAGGAAATGTGATGTTAAGAGTTCCGGAGAGGAGTCAGCAAAGGGGAACAATACTTAACAAAAAGCAACACTTTATTCATGTCTCACAAAGTTTTTCATCTGAGAATCCTAGGCACCAAAGTGGAAGCTAAAGAAATGAGATCTGCAAAAATGAAAAGGATGCCAAAGACAAAGGTTTGGGGTAATATCTACATACAGAGATGAGAAGGAGCGAAAGTGCCAGAGAAAATGACAAAGACAGGACAGAAGACACGCTGTTGATGAAGTCAATGGAAGAAAGAATGACAAAGTAAGTGAGGAGGAAAATGGATGGTTCAGTAAAAAATGGGATCAAACAAGACAAGGAATAAAAAAATGGACTGAATTTTGCTGACTTTCAAGAGTTATGTCAACAGGAAGGAGATTCATACTACAGTGTGTTTAGACATGGGTGGATCATCAGAAGGCTATATTATAAAACACTTTGTTCAAGTTCATGAAAGGACACATTTTGAGAGGACAAAGTATCAAGGGAAGTTATTTTTTTAGAAAAAGAAACTGAAATATATTTTCAGGCTGAGGAAAAGAAGAGCCAATGGAAAAAATGTTGAAGACTTCCCTGGTGGTCCAGTGGCTAAGAATTCACCTGCCAAGGCAGAGGACATGGGTTTGATCCCTGGATGGGTGAGATCCCACATGCCATGAGGTAACTAAGCCCATGTGTTACAACTACTGAGCCTGCATGCTGCAACTACCGAAGCCCGCACGCCTACAGCCCACACTCCACAACGAGAGAAGCCATGGCAATGAGAAGCCCATGCACTGCAACTAGAACATAGCCCCCACTTGCTGCAACTAGAGCAAGCCAGCACGCAGCAACCAAGACCCACAGCAGTCATAAACAAACAAGTAACTTAAAACAAAAAACAAAAGATACTAAAGATATACAGCAGATAAAGTATATCATCAGAAGAGTTCCTCTTCTATCAAATAGTTATCACACTTAATCTGAATTTCTTGTGTAAGTACAGGGCTCTCTCAAAGGATGCAATTCTGGTAAGAACTATATTGTATCTACAACACTGCATATCTGCAGCACCTGGCATATGTGTGGCACACAGCAAATAAAAAATACTTGTATGTTACTCATGTATTTGAAAGTTGGAGCAACCTCCCTCTAATTCTAAGTAATTGTTTAGGTATATGGTGAATGGGATTATATATATATATATGTAATTTGTTTTTCTCTCTTAGCATAAAGGGAACATCTTTCCTATTCAATAGAGACCTACCTAAAATCATCCTTTTTAATGACTGCAAAGTGTTCCCTTTTATCTAATTATTCCTCTTGCTGAAACGTATTATTTCTAGATCGTTGTTACTGTAATTAACATTACTAGAAGGCAATGGCAACCTACTCCAGTACTCTTGCCTGGAAACGCCCATGGATGGAGGAGCCTGGTAGGCTGTAGTCCATGGGGTCACAAAGAGTTGGACACAACTGAGCGACTTCACTTTCATTTTTCACTTTCATGCATTGGAGAAGGAAATGGCAACCCACTCCAGTGTTCTTGTCTGGAGAATCCCAGGGACGGGGGAGCCGGTGGGCTGCCGTCTATGGGGTCACACAGAGTCGGACATGACTGAAGCAACTTAGGAGCAGCATGGTGAATGTATGGAAAAAGGAATCCCCCATCTCCCCTTTATTGAGGGAAGACGTTTGGGTATCAGAAAGTAATTAATTTGAGCAGATGTCTGCCTTCCAGAATGGCTCAGACAAACTCATTCTTGGCTAATGTAAGGTGAAGGGATGAAACCTTATAATTTAAGCAAATGCATGAAATTTTCACAAAAACTCTTTAGTACAATTATGCCAGTATTGTTTCCTAAGGAAAAGGGTCAAAATGATGTTCAGTTCAGTTCAGTTGCTCAGTCGTGTCCGACTCTTTGCAACCCCATGAGTCACAGCACGCCAGGCCTCCCTGTCCATCACCAATTCCTGGGGTTCAGTCAAACTCATGTCCATCGAGTCAGTGATGCCATCCAGCCATCACATCCTCTGTCGTTCCCTTCTCCTGCCCCCAATCCCTCCCAGCATCAGGGTCTTTTCCAATGAGTCAACTCTTCGCATGAGGTGGCCAAAATATTGGAGTTTCAGCTTCAGCATTAGTCCCTCCAATGAACACCCAGGACTGATCTCCTTTAGAATGGACTGGGTGGATCTCCTTGCAGTCCAAGGGACTCTCAAGAGTCTTCTCCAACACCACAGTTCAAAAGCATCAATTCTTCGGTGCTCAGCTTTCTTCACAGTCCAACTCTCACATCCATAGACGACCACTGCAAAAACCATAGCCTTGACTAGACAGACCTTTGTTGGCAAAGCAATACCTCTGCTTTTGAATATGCTATCTAGGTTGGTCGTAACTTTCCTTCCAAGGAGTAAGGGTCTTTTAATTTCATGGCTGCAATCACTATCTGCAGTGATTTTGAGAACATGCTTTTCTCACATGAAGCTAGACTGTGTCATCTTTGAAAGCAAATTACTGTGATGATCTCTACTCTACTTATTCCTAGGAGATCTACTAGGAATTAGGATGCAGCTCTCTTCTGTGAAGTGAATAAACTAAAATCAGAACTCTTAATGACCTGACCCCACTCCCAGAAGCAGAGCCTACCCCTTTCTCTTCTGAAGCAGGTAAAGATTCAGCAGAGAAAGGCCTGCATCAGCATCTCACCAAGTCTTAACACAAGAAACGATCCAGAGTTCAAATTTCTTTTGAATGGAAGGATGTAATTTTCCAAGAAAGTAGGTACGTACACCAAAACGGGAAGGGCTTTGAGGAGGAAGACTTGAGAGATGTGGAACAAGACAGAAGGACGTCCTTATCCCAAGACTGAAGACTGCGAAGGTTATCCCTTGTCCACATTGTGTGATAGGAGGGAAAGGGCTCATTAGTTAAAACTCATCTTCCTATTTGACATCTACTTTAGATCAACTTTGCACATATCAAGAGGCCAGTATACATCTTGGGTGTTTACTTAGTGACTACTTAATCTGGCAAGACTGGATGGAAGTCCCAAGGAAGGGGACAGAACCTCCTTGAGATGAGGCAGGCAGGGCCCTGGCCCTTCCCTTGTAGAGTACTGAGGAGAGCTGCCAGCTGTCAAGAGGAAAGAACTCTGTACCAGGATATACATACATAGATAACTTGGCACAGAGGTCTAGTAAGGCTAAATTGCCCTTATTTCCTTAGTTAATCTCAACATCCCCAACAAGGGTAGCAAGGAATATTCCTTAAGCATCAGAAATAAGAGGGAGAGGGATGGGTGGCAATGGAAGAATGAAGAGAGACAGCCAACACACAAGGAATAAATGAATTTTAAGATCTCAGTCTCAGTTCTTTGATTAACTGACTGGACAAGCTACAATCTCTCCAGGCATCAGCCATAAAACGAAGAGTTTGAGCTGAATGACCCCAGCTCTTCTGCTAGCAGCTCTAACATTCCTAGACAAAAACTACATCTGAAATTCTGCTGAAAAGGGCATCCAGACTGCCTAACTGTAACCTGATCAACATGATAAGCCAACAATAACACAACTAGGTTAGCTGAACCCAGGTTACAATACACACAATTATACATAGCCTTCAATCCTGGCATATGAACATTAAAATGCCTACTTAGCAGTTGCAAATATTCACTAAAAATAAAAAATATGCTTGACATATTAAAAGTTAGTCAACGTAATATTTTTCAGGAATATAATTTTAAAAGCTGTGAGGATAATCGTGAGAAAACTAATTTATAGTTTCAAAATTAACATGTTTAAATATTCTCTTATATAGAAGATTATAATCTCTAGACTCTCTGATTTCGTTATTTTTAATACTACATATGTACTACATGTCTTTGCAATTAAGTTAAAATCTGTTCACTGTAAAGAAAAATTTGAAGATAATTCTTTTCGATTTAGCTTATTATTGAATAGGTAATTTACCTTTCTAAGTTTCTTAAATACAGATATTACATTAATTTATGAATTTATAAGAAAATTTGGGGGGACTTCCTGGCAGTCGAGCAGTTAGGATTCTGCACTTCCACTGCAGGGGGTGTGGGTTCGATCCCTGGTTAGAGAAATAAGATCCTGCATGCCGCTCAGTGTGGCAAAAAAAGTCAAAAATATAAATGAAGAAAAATTATTAAAAAAAGAAAATTTTCACATCAATAAAGCAGGGTAAGTAAAGAGTTTATGACTGGGACTTCCCTGGTGTCGAGTCGTTAAAAATCCGCCTTGCAGTGCAGGGGACACAGGTTCAATCCCTAGTCAGGGAAGTAAGATCCCACGTGCCTGGTTGCAACTAAGCTTGCTAGCCACAACCTGAGCCCTTGCACCCCAGAGCCTGCATGTCACAGCTAGAGAGTCCATGCACCACAAAGAGGATCCCACATGCCGCAACTAAGACCCAACACAACCAAATGAAGAAAAAGGTTTTAAAAAGGATTTATGATAACACAGATGGTATTGAATCATGGCACTGAGAAATTAAAAAAAAATTTAAAGAACAATTAAATGAGTTGATTTCTTCTTGGGGTTACAAACATTAGCTTGTTTGCACCCTTTCATAAATGTATTACTTAATCTAAAGAGAGAATTTTGGACAATGTCAAACTTCTTTTTAGAGAAGAGAAAATTAATTGGAACTATTATTTGGTTTGTAACTTGTGTCCATTAATTTAAAGAACTAATTGCTGGTTACCAAGCTAAAAGTTCTGTGCCACAGCTAACTTTCACTGAGAAGAAGTGCCATGAGCGGCAGTGGGCACACAGGGTCTAGGGCCACAGGGCTCAGAGGCTAGTTTTCCTGCAGTGAATCCTGGCTCAGGATTAGTTTTATTTTGAGCAAATTTCATAATCCCTTTGCCCAATTTCCTCATGTGAAAGTAAGAAAGAGATGCTAATAGTGTATCTTCATAAGATTACTGTGAGGATTCACTGAGGTAATGGTATGTAAGATGTGCTCAGTTATTCTTTCAGATGTTAAGCATGGCTTTAAATATATATACAATGTATTTACACTCAAATAAATTTTTATATGGTGACATTTCTGCTGAATATATAAAGACTTAATCCAGCAATTAACTGTTATACCTAGTAAAAACAGAAAAATAATTCAATAATTTGTAAAACACTGTTGCCTTGGACTTTAGTCAACATGCAAAGACACTTGAGACATGGTTCTTACATAAACATACACAACAGAGATATACGCTTAAAGTCTAAAATAACAAACCTGAACAAACAGAATAAGAAATGTAAATTATTTAACAATCTCTACTTCAATTGTTTTCTTCTACTCCTTCTATCTCTAGCTTCTTTTGCTTATCTACTTCTCTTGTCCTTAACTGTTAACACCCAAGTATAATACCACCTTTATTTATTATTTTTTGGGGGGGGAAAAAAAAAGCTTTCATAGAAATCTGATACTGAACTCTGTACTTTGTGTACATGAAGATATCCTTATTAATCTAAATTGGAAATGTTTAAAAAGTAAAACTGATAGGTATGAGTGACTCAAACTTTTTGTGGATTTTATAACTGATTGTGTGACATATTAAGTTTTGCAATTCTAAGCAAGTATGATCTGAACTGTATTCAAAAATAATTCTGTCATAGAAGAATATCTACTTTTAGAAGGAAAACCTTTTAGAAGTTTCTATTTAAAATGAGAAGAGTTGCCTTTCAATGTTTATTTCATTATTTTAATATTTTCAAAATACTTCATTTAGTATCATTTTATGCTGTGTTTAAGTGGATTTTAATTTGTTGAAAAAAACCCTACTGTCCAGTTAAATACATTTCATAATATTTACTATGTGATGAATAATATATTTTATTTTTCATTTAAATGTTAGTGTTGTCCAGGTAGAGAACTTGGTAGTTACAGGTTTCTAACTTATTAAGCCTCTCAAAAATTCAGATGATATTGAAAGCACAAAGATTTGGCATTATTTTACCACATATAGTACTATTTTATTACAATACTTACATCAGTTAATTTTAAATGAATAGTTGGTTGACTTACACTGAATTAAGATTTTTCAGTATTAAACTAATATTGTTAAATCTATACTAGAATTGGTAACCCCTGTGATTTCTTAAGAAAATAAAACTTTTCAAAAATTAATCTGGACATACCTCTAGCATTAATTGTGTAAACTCTTCATTACTAAGGAATGTAGGTTTCCAGTCCTGTCGAATTTCACTAGCGTCTGACTGTGCAGTGATTTCTGTAAACAGATTGACACATTAGTGGCACTAATTAAAGAGAAGAGCCATAGTCAATAACACTTATTGGTCTAGGTAGGTATCAGGAGGTCCAAATTTTGGTATGATGAAATATTGAGCTAATGTAGCAGGTCATCTGCTTGAATAATTTGGATAACTTTAAGACTAGTCTCTTAAAAATGCCAGTCTCTGAATTTTCTCTGGGGAGCTTTGAGAACCTTTGTTCCTGACTGGCCTGAGATTGCTTCCTGCTTTGCACAACGATCAAATAAGAATCAAAATAAGCAGACTACATCAAGCATTAGAAATACATTCTTTCCCCTTTCTTTGCCTTTCAAACCGTAGTACCTAGAACAGACCTAAGGACATAAACCTGGAGGAAAGGAGCCAAGGAGATCAGTCAGTATGCTTTTAAAAAAGAATTATTTTAGGCCTGCCTATTGCCAGGCAGAGATTCTTCTCAGTCTAAGGTGTTCTATTCTTAATTAATCAAAGAGACTAAATTAAAATTCTAGGCAAAAACTTTATAGTAATAAACCCAGAGTGATTCTGCTCTGTGTCCTCTGGCATGTTTTCTTAGTGGTAGGAAGCTGGTCAAAATTTGGAGATTCCCTAGCTTTCGGCACATATTTTAACACAATTAGTATAGTTAATTTTGCAACATACTTCTAATGGATTGTTATAAAAAGCTATTCATAAATGATGAAATCTGTACTTAGGCAATATTTTTTCCATATTTAAATGCAGACATATTAAAACAACCAAGTAAAATTAAAATACATATCATAGATTTTACTCTACAAAATATACTCTATCTTGCAGTGGAAAATATGGACTAAGTTGTTTCGATGTCTCTATTACCAGATATATAAATACAGCATAAAAAATTGGCACCCCAAACTTGGCATATTGGAAATGTCTGTATTAGATATGAACAATTATAGCTACTAATTCTGTGGAATATAATCATGCTTTTCAAATTCACATCAATTATACACATTCAGAAAAAAGGACTTAAATCCATAAACAAATTCCATCAAATTTAGCTAAACCCAGGTTTATTTTTAGAGTAGTAAGTATGTAAGAATTACCTTTCAATTTCAGATAAATTTTAATTTTGTGAGAACCATAAGCTCAACTTTAAAAAAAATCTAAATGCCAAAATTAATCCTCTATTGTCAGGGGGAAATAATTATGCATGCATATCATTTCATTTCATTCAACAATCATTTACTGAACTGCTACAATGTCTGAGGAATGAGTGCACTAACAAGGGACAAAGAAATTAGTGAGAATACCATTTGTAGAGATAAAATGTAATGATAATGTAGGCAGTAAATTTCATAAACCAGCAATTTTGACACATTACCAGAAGAATCAATAAAATTTGGCAACTGTGATACTGTACACTAAAGAAGATGAAAAAATGCAAAACTCTTCTCAGGTTTCAGTCCCAGGGGAGTGAAAGGATTGTGGTGTGAAAATGGAAAACTGAAAGAAAGAGATGACTTGACAAAATGAAAATGAATTCAGTTTTAGACGTGTTGAGTCTGAGAACATTTAAAACCAAAGATTCAGAAGTTATCTGGAAATGAAAAACTAAGAAGTCTGCATCTAAAAATACAGACTTAGCAGTTTAACAGAGAGGCAAAACCAAGGGTAAGAACATGGAGAAAGCATGAACACAAGATAAGACCTACAGAAATGTCATGTTCAGAGGGCAGAAAGAGAAAAGAAGTTAGCTCGGTTGGGAGAGGGAGGTGAATGAAGAAGTCCAGCGTATCTCAGAACAAGGAAAAAGAAAGCCAGAGGAGGGCAGGTAAAAATTCCCAGTGCTTCAGAGATGCAGAAGAGGATGAGGTACAAGAAAGAGCTACTGCCTTATCGGCAGCAGAGAGGGTGGGGGTCATGGTATTAAGAAAAATAATTTTAAACAGTGGTGGAGCATAAACCAGGCTAGTAATATATTACAGAGTGAGCTATCGAGAAATAAAAGCACTAGTTACAAATTCTCTTTTGAGAAGTTCTGTAGTTTATTTGCATCTGAAAAAGGAAATGTCCTTCTACAAGTTTTTCACCTATTTTCTATTAAGTAGCATCTGTTAAGTACCAAGATACTTACTATTCTCTAAGATTTCCTTTCCATGACATATTTTCTCAAAGTGATTTTCTTTAACAAATAATCACTTTAAAACGATGTTTATTTCTTAGTCATTGAAGTAATCTGTTTAAATTACATATCTCATGATCTGACTCGATTCTCTTCCAAATACACTCCTAATTTTCCAACTCAATTCTATGCTCCAGTTAAACTGACCTCTCCTCGCTTCTCTGGTTTTACAAATGCTCCTCCTTCCATGTGAAATGCTGTTTTCCTTAAGATAAAAGAAAGACTCAGCTGAAAAATGAACTGGTTTTAGGACTTCTCTGACACATTCTTTCCTCTGTATTCTCACATAAATATTCTTTACAAGCATCACTCACAATAATTACTTGCATTGTAATTAGATATTTATATATTATTTGTCTCCCTTGGTTTGAGTTACTTGAGGGTCAGAACTATTATCCTGCACCACAAGAATCTAAGCTACGTGTGTTAGTTGCTCAGTCATGTCCCACTCTTTGTGACCTCATGGACTGTAGTCCACTAGGCTCCTCTGTCCACGGGGATTTTCCAGGCAAGAATACTGGAGCGGGTCACCATGCCCTCCTCCAGGGGATCTTCCCAACTCAGGAACTGAACCCACATCTCCCACATTGTGGGGAGATTCTTTACCATCTGAGCCATCAGGGAAGCCAAGGATATAGTAGGCACTAAATAAATGTTTGTTGAATGAAAGAAAGAACATACCAGGGAATCATTAAAAGGCAATTGTTTCTTTCTCTTGAAAAAAGGTTAGGAAGCATGCAGTCTCAAGCATTACTGCCAAGATTCTATCACATTATGCTTTAAGAGAGAGTGTTATTTAAAAAAAAAATCCATTTTACAAAGTTAAAAATGTACCTTTATGTTTTCGTAAAAAATCGATGCTCTTCTGTAGAACAGTAGATTTGTCCATCTTTCTAGCATTACCAGGAAGCATGGATCCCAGTTCTTTAATGAGAACATTAAACTGATCTCTACGTTTCTTTTCAGATTTGTTTCTAGATACTCTGATGGAATAAAAAATTACAGAAGCAGCTTTCAAACAATCCATTTAACTACACAAATAGTTTAATACAATGCTCAATATGGACATGACCACAGAGCACGTACTTCTGTGACTACAAATGGTAATGAATGTTCATATTCTAGGTTACCAACAGTATAGTTAATTAGGACAGTAATTTTTCTTCTTGGCTTAACCACTAAAGAAACTTTTACATATTAAGCATTTGGCATATCTGTTTTTAAGACAAATTACGTTCAAATCTCAAGTTTTACTAAATCTAATATTTATCAAGAATTTGTGTTTCCCTTACAAGGCTATTATTATTACTTGAGATAGTTTGTGGAAGTACATGTAAAATATAAATACAAATTATTATAAATTACTGAATAGGAGAAAGTTATCCATCTCCTGTAAGCTTTAAATTATAAACAGAAATCTAAAGATGAAAATCTCTCTACCCTCAGGCTCACCCACACATTCTTCCTCTTTACTCCTCTATCCCAGCCTCCAATACAGAGCTGTAACCACTTGCTTGCATATCTATCTCTTCACTGGGCTGTGGGCTTCTTAATAGCAGAGCCCAAATTTTTTCATCTAAGCACTTAAGCATAATACCTAACAAACAGTAAGTGATCAAAATATATGTGCTAAATGAATAATTCCCACTTTTCTATGTGAAGCAGTAACCAGGAGCAAATTGTTAGCTGCACTGAGAACTTGTAAAATAAATATAATTATTTGCAGAGCAACTAATCATTCTGTAACACTTCTAACTATATGCTTTTGTGAAGTCAGACTTTAGAATTCAGTTTTTGTTTAAACAAAGTATACTACTTTGCCAAAAGGTCAGAGGATAATTCTATTAATTTTTTTCAGTAAAGAAGTAGCATTTATTCCATATTAGTACTGAGAAGAAATACAAAAAAAATCTCTTAAGAAATGTAATAGAAATTAACTGACCCCCTCACCAAACACTAAACTCTTTGTTACAGTGATACAGACTGTGCTAACAATGGCTAGGAATACTGGACAAAGATAACCCCTTTCAAGAAATTTACCTAAATCCTATGGAAACTCCTAAGTGTGCTAAATCGAATCATGAAGGCTGAGTGAGAAAGAGGGGGTAGTGATGTGTGAGAAGACCATTCCAGACACAGGCAACTTGTACAAAGATGAAAACCCATCACAATTAGCTCAGCATGGCTAATGTGGCTAGTACAGGCTTTCTGTGCCCAAGTATGCTGGAGTCGGGGGTGTAAGTGGTGGGCAGTTCAGAATAAGTACTCAGAAAAAAAATCATTAAGTTTTTATGCTACACAAAAGGATTTTAGTTTTAGTGAAAGTCATTAAATAGTGAAAGGTACTGAAAGGTTTTAAGCAAAGAAATGCCATGAACAGAACTGACTGATAGTAAGACCATTCCAGCAACTGAGTAATGAAAGAATCAATGCTTGGTAAAACAATTCATTTAACAAAAGCTACTGAAAACTTACTGTATGTCAAACAAGACTGGAGGCCAGATGACCATTTAGGAGGCAACTGCAATATCCTAGGCTAAAAACCACAGCAGTGGCAGTGTTAACACAGCAGTGTAGGTCTGAGGATTAATAGGCAGAACTAGCAATTCTAGGTAAATCAGATTTGGAGTGAGGAAGCAAAAGAAAAATCAAAAGGAATTTCCAAGTAATATAACATGAGATATTAGTTTGGGTGGAGAGATGGTTTGGGGAGAATTTAAAGATGGTGAAATTGCTTGTCTGACATTTTAAAGGACATACACTAGAGGAAGTGAGACAGATCTAATTCCACTCCTCTAGAAAGGAGTAAGCAGGAAATAAGCACCAGAGAATTACTATCTATGAAATATCTGCACATGTGTAGAAGGTAAAATTTAGAACCATTACTGTATATTTATATGCTAGGCATTATTGGAAACATTTATGAAATTTCATTTAATTCCTATGAAGTAGATCTTATTATTTTTCATTTTATAGGTGTGACAACTCAGGCATAAAAGAGAATATGCCCAGGATCATACAGTTATCATGAAGTAATCATTTAAAACTGGCATTTTAACTCAAGTGTAAGAAATACATGGAAATCAAATATCGTTGCTAATTCTACCACTGGATCACACTCATTAAAGCAACTTTACTTCATGTTACACTCAGGTTGGAAGTACTCAGCCCTTGTGATGACCTCAATAATAACAGCTCATAGATGTCAGAGCCCAGTGCGGTCTGGGTAATCCTGACAGCATTATTATGAGGTCTTCTTTCTCCAAGGTTTCCCACAACCATAGTATTTTTGGTTCCCTAAAAACATGATCAAACCTTCAAAGTCTCTGCAAACAGAAAACCCTTAGCTCACCTTATCCATCTATAAATTTGGCCTTTAAATCTGTCCAAGTTAATTCCTCAAAGTTCTGTCTCTTCATTCAGGCAAGACTGATTATTCCCACCTTAACAGTGACTTTACCTCGACCCTAAAATATTTTATAGAAACTTTCTCCCACTAGACTGAAAGGAAAGGAGTTATCCTATATATGTTTAGCTTCAAGTACAGGTCTTTTTATTTACCTGAATAAAGTTATATAGCTTTCCTCAATATTTTCCTTACCCCAGTACCTTTTATTGTGCTAAAACAGACATTTAGGAACTATTACTTATTACATGTCTATTTTTTGTTTCTGAATGTAATGCTACAACACCCTCTACCCTCATCTAAGCACCCACATAGTTCAATGTGACTGGGAAAAAAACAGAAAAGTACTGCTCACTCTCAATGACTACAAACTTGGCTGTAATGCTGTCTGGACCCTCCCTCCTGCTACTTTAATTACCATCAAGGCCCATATTTAAGGTTAAATACCTCACCATCACCACCATGGCTCTAGACGCCATCCACTCACTTACTTGATGACACCTCTCCATCAATTCTCCCTGTCCTCCCTCATCATCTATTTTGCCTTCTACTGGAGAATGGAGGCATGTCAAAAGACACAGAGAAGCCAACTCTGAAAGACCTCCAAATGCCAAAGCTGGAGCAAACCAAGCAACTGAAGAAATAACATAGCACTGGAGTATAAGATCCCCCCATGGGAGGTGAAGCTTAATTCTCCCATCTCTGCTCTGAAGGTGTGCTATACTAGATAAATTGCTCCCAAAGAATAGGGTAGGTTAAGGGAAAATAGCAACTACAATGATGACTCTAGGCAAACCCTCTCTTGGCAAGTGACTGAAGGCTTACGTCCCCAGTGCTGTCATGTAAATACTATGTGCCATAATGTGATGTGGTGAGAAAGGCACTTTTAGAGGAAGATTTTACTTAATTTATAAACTACACACTGATATCCCCAGCTCTTCTCCTTTCTAACATATCTAACTTCTTAAGGCAGACAGCTTTTGGAAATCACTGATTTACTATTTTTTACCATTACATTTACTTGTTACTTATTTTTTTTTTTACTATATTCCATCATAAGTTTAACTACCTTTTTGCTTTGTCCTTGTCATCTTCTTCCACCAACCCATCAAAAATACTACCATCATCTCTAAAAGAAACAGAAAGATACAGACTATCATCTTCAGCAATACTGAAACAAAACGTAAATCAATCAGTTATAGCCTAGGATCTCTGTAGAGTTACAGACTGTACAAATTCAAATCCAATAACTATTAACCTGTTTTCTAATACAAACAGACAAAGTTCAACTATGTTCTACATTTTAAAAAGTTTATTAGAATAAACAAGAATTTAACCAAAAGTTAAATATTTTATTTCAAACTTTTAGTAACTAGTGAAAACCTAGAGAAAATCAGTGTATTTGCCATTATAAAAATGATTCACTTAAAATCATATTTAATTATAGTCACATTTTAAAAATAGACATTTACTTTATAAAACACAAATCACTCAGAAATATCACAATATCTAGCATGTTAACTTATATTGATATAATTTCATTCATTACTGATTCATTTGACAAACTTTTTTTTTTGTTAGCACTCTCGTGCCACGCTCTGTTCTAGACATGGCTACCAAGCAGTTAGCTAGACAAATAGGCCCCTCCTCCCCTACAGCTTACTTTCTAGTAGAAAAAAACAAATCAACATGAAAATGTATGAGCTGTTCTTTATTTTTAAAGAAGTGATGTGTTTATTACTGGGTGGTTATTTTAATCTGTGTGGTTAGGGAAGGACTTCAAGTGGGAACATTTGAGCTGAGATCTAAAAGACAAGAAGGGGTTGGTTACTGGAAGACCGAGAGGAAGAGCATTCTAATAAAAGTCTCTCTGAAATCTAGAGACCTGGTGGCTAACTCCTTAACCTAAGGGGCAATATTAAATAGTTTCAAGTGACTTATGATCTTTTACATGAACTCACTATTGATTCCTTTAAGCACATCTCTCTGTGGCCTATAAAGTGCCTATGAGTCTCACAATTGAGATCATCTACAAATCTTCTATCATAGCAAACTTTTGGGGTTCCATGTAAACACTAACATTTATTTAAAAATTCTACATGTAAATACACATCATTGAGGAGAGAGTCCATTAACTTTCATGACATTCAGAGAGAAAATGAATTCATATTAAGAACCACTGCTTTATGTCTGAGCACTCTGTCATCCCTAGATGTCATATTAGCTAGAATGGGAACTGGAAATCAATCAAAAGCACAACACTGAAATCATATTTAATGCCTAAGGAGTAGTGAAGAAACATTTTTTCTGAGAAGACTACACATAGATTCCACTTGAAACTACTGCACAGTCCAAATCTATGGCAGGGCTCCCTGAGGATACTCCTTGCACTTCAGGTCTTAAGCTCTGGCAAAGTATGGACCTTCACTATTTACCTCACAGAAAAGGGAAGGAAGCTGCCTCTAGATGTCAAAAGTCACTTCTGTGCACAAGTCTAGCTATAAAATTCTTAAAGAATCCCCTACGGAAAAATCACACAGTATACTAAAATAAAAACACAGGAACTTTAGAGTCAGAGAGATCAACACAGGTCATAACTCCAGCTTATTATTTACTATGTGACCTTAAAACAAGCTATTTAACCTCTCTGACCTACAGATCCCTCATCTGTAAAATCTCATGGAATTATTGTGAAGTTAAATGAAGTTAAAACACAGAAAGTGCTCTGCATGTTAGCTGTCAGGGTAGGTATTTTTAAAAAGCTGTCACTGCATTTCATCAAATTTAAGATATCACTGATGATAAGACTTATTATGTCCACTAAAAGTGAAAGTGAAGTTGCTCAGTTGTGTCCGACTCTTTGCAACCCTACGGACTGTAGCCTACCAGGCAGGCTCCTCCATCCATGGGATTTTACAGGCAAGAATACTGGAGTGGGTTGCCATTTCCTTCTCCAGGAGATCTTCCCGATCCAGGGATTGAACCCGGGTCTCCTGCATTGCAGGCAGACGCTTTACTGTCTGAGCCACCAGGGAAGTCCATTATCATGTCCACTAAGAAATTTAAAAATACTACCAATTAAACTCTGATAGGCCTACTCGAAGATAAATTCTAGTGTCAAACATGTTAAAAGGTAAAAAAAAAAAGTCAAAGAAGTCTTAAAATCAAAGAAACAAGGAGGCCTATCCTTTACCAAGAGTAAGATTTAAAGATTATAATTTCAACTAACAAAATCCTATTAATAATTACAGTTACCTCTTATGCTAAGATGTTTAACAGGCTGAAGTTAGGACCAATAGATAAGGAGATAGATGATTCCAGAAAGTGCCAAGGAAACCCCTGAAACTGTCATAATTCCTTTCAGAACAGTTCTGACCAAATCACTCAAAATTACAGCTCAAGATCCATTCAGAACACAAGCCACATGCTGTTGACTTTGGCTCTAGATAATACATTTTACTATTACATGACATTTGCTCAATACAGAAGGTAATTATAATAGTATTAATGATTAAGCATAACACTTCCTTTATCAGTGATATAGACCATTACTCTAACAGTGAATTTTTAAAATAGCTTTACATAATTCAGAATAAATGAGTCTCTAAAAACATACCTGTCAACAAGTGAGCTCATTTTACTACAGCTTACGGTAAACAACATAACATGTTACGTTTTCGTCTTGTGGTAGACATTTGTACTTCTCCTTGAGTGGAACGAAAGGTAAATGGTCATTAGTTTTCTAAAAAAACTTATTTCTACAAACAGAGTATTAAATAATTTGAGAAACACTATATGTTTATCATACATATTTCAAAATGTTTTTGTTTCTACAAAGGGTTAGAACATTATTTTCAAGAAAATAATCCTTTAGCTGAGGCACACTTGAGGTTTTGTTTTTTCTTCTTCTATATAAAGAGCTACAGAGGGGAAAAAAAAATTGAAGACCATAATTCATTTCCTTCCTATAATAAAGTAATAAAAAAGCCACTATATTCAGTATAGATTATAACTATATAACTATGTACATAGGCTACATCTGTCAGTCTAGGTAAGTAAGCTTTAAGAACACCAGCTAATGCGTGATAAGCATTTGCTAAAAGCCTATTTTCTATTAAACAGTACAGTTAGCTTTGGAAATACAAGGATGAGAGATACAATCATTATAGGCAAAAATCTGCAATTAAATAGGGAGGCAGATAACTAAATAATTACAGAAACAGGGATAATGAAGGTATATGGGGAGAGTCAGGAAATATTCTTGATGACAGTCATATTGTCAGGCAGCAGAGATTCTTGTTATTGAAAACGTGGTCCTGAGACTGACATCATCATCAGAGAGCTTGTTAAAATACAGAATCTTGAGACCAGCTCTAGTCCTAGTAAAGCAGAATCCACATTTTTAACAAGGTCCCTATGTGATTTGTATGACCATTTAAGTTTCAGACATAACAAGCTAAAGGACAAGAGGTAATAGCTGACAGGATTCTAGGCCACAAGAATAGCAATATGCAAAGGCCCGGGACTTTATGAGATGAGAGGGCATCATATTTGAGGACTTTTCTCTTTAGAGAAAAATGTAGGTATATTACAACTGAAAGTTTTAATTACCAGAGTATAAAGTGAGAGATAACAGGAGTAGTAAGGGGGTGAAGGCAAGTAAACTGAAGAACAGCCTTATTTTGAAGTTTCATATTCACACCAAAAGAATTAAAATTTACTGCTTTAAAACTCAATCATAAGCCTAAAATTTCTCTCTATATTCTATACAGTTTTTCTAAAGTAGAAGGCAGGTTTTACCCATAAAAGATACAGTCATGAGTTAAATATTGAATTAACACCTTAATTCTAATATCCTTACAGTTTTGGGCCAAAAGAAACTTTATTTAAAATTTAGAAAATAGTGTAAATTGATCTGTCACTCTGAACCAGAGAATATTAAAGAACATGAGATTCTAAAATACTCAATCATTGTTTTCAAATGTATATTCATGAGAGGAAGACAATAACTCTTGATAAATGATGCTGGGTTGCCTATGTGGTTGTGGCTGAAGAAGTGGAACTGTGCAGGGCTAAGAGTTCTTAAAAGATAGTGGGGGAGGATAATGGGGTAGGGGGAGGGGGACAGTGGTTAAGAAAAATAAAAAGAACTAACTTCAGGATAAAATAGTGATTTTAAGTGTCTGGGTCAACATCAGCAAATACAAGACAAAATTACAGAATTTCAGAGTTAGAAGAGACTTTAAAGATCACCTAAGTACAGCCCTCTGGTCCAACAGACATACTTATCATCATGATAATAACAGAGGCTGGTTCTATCACCAGAACAGAAAGAACAGTCCAAAGGTAACAGAGCCAACCTGGGTGAATTAAAAAAGAACAGTTTCAGTTTAAAGTTAAAAGACCAGATTTGAGCCTTATATGAAACCAAGTATCCACCTGTTTAATTATGAGAAGGCAGAATAGGGCAAACTAGAGGGAAAAAAAGACCCAAAGAATAAGGACTTAAAGACTATACAGGAGGGACCATGCTGACTCTAAGGGAGGTGAATCCAAAATCTTTAGAAGACAGACTAATGCTTTCTTAAGCTATTTTATTATTGTTGGTTAAATTTTTCCAAACACTTTTGCTGTCTAACTAATTGAGCAACATAAAATTACATCTCTGACAGCTTAGTCCAAGATCTTTTCTCTACTTGTCCAGCCAAATGATAGGCATGCTATATTTAAGGGAAAGATAAGAGGAAAAAGTGAAGTAGGCCCAACTAAGTAAAGTAACTTTTAGAAGATTCCCCTTAATTAACAAAACAAAGTGGTAATGTGGGAGTAGCCACAGGTCTTGTGTCGGGACTATTCCAGGACCCACGTTTTCAGACTAAAAGACTAGGTATAGTTTACACATGCTCATGCTATGAATTCTAAGGACTCATTTTTAGAAGACATGTGAAGTTCCTACTCATAGCAAGGAATTTCTAATACAGATTAAATATTATTGTTAAAACTCTTGTCTCTTAAATATTGACTGTAATAATAGACCAGTATGGTATGCAATAAAATGTCTTTAAAAGGAGCAGTTACAGTTGTTGGAACAAATTAAATTATATAAAGGATCAAGTTACAGCTAGGAATCGAATGTTCCTTTACATAAGCAACTTGAGCTCAAAGTCATTCAGTGATATGAATTCCCAACTGAGTAAGCACCACATTACTATTTTATCACAACAGAGGGCAGGATGGTATAAGTTTTTTATAAACAACATCTTAAAAACAACTTTTTGAAAAATTTATCAAATGGGGAGCTATTAATAACTAATAAACTGTATAAGCAATTCAAAGTTTGCCAATATGGAAGCAGGTATGTTTTAAATTCAGCACACAACATTACAGGTAACTAACAGAAAATCTCAGTACCTGGCAGTCCATCTTTGGAAAAGAATTCATATATACAATGTAACACATTCCACATTAAAAATAAATTATGCAGTATCTAATGATATGATACTACTTCTTCTCTGAATCCCATCTGCTCTCTTTCTCAAAGCTTTCCATTTCTACATCACTGATTTCTCCCTCCAAAACTGATCAAAATCTTAGTGTATTACCTTAAAGAAAAAACAAAACACAAAACTTCCTTGACCCACCAGTCTCCTTCAGGTACCATCCTCCTTTTCAGCTCCCTTTCACAGAAAAACATCTTGTGAATTGTGTACAGTTGGTATTTCAAGATCTTTCATTAATTCCCCTCTCTCATTTTAAAACTTAGTGTTGATTTTCACAAATGTATAACCGTTCAAAGTTTAAAGTGTCCAAAAAGTTTTACAAGAGTTATTAAAAAACCAAAGTTCTCTGATCTCCATATTCTACCTTCAACCCCTTTTATCTCGTTAACTCCTTCCTTTGGTAGTTAACTGCACATCTCTAATACCTCTTACAACTTCTTGATTCTTTCTGTTTTAGGTGGGGTG
The DNA here is from genome assembly GCF_023091745.1 of Budorcas taxicolor. Lineage (NCBI taxonomy): Eukaryota > Metazoa > Chordata > Mammalia > Artiodactyla > Bovidae > Budorcas > Budorcas taxicolor. The sequence goes on from NC_068915.1 coordinate 71,304,063, forward strand.
ACTTACACAGTCCCAATTTATTCGAGTAGTTCCAATGTAATTATTAAAAGCACTTGCTTCTGCTCCAAAAAGTATCTTTAGTCCATCATCTACTGAATTCCACTATGAAATATAATAATTTAGCACTGACTCTCCCCAACTCATTTTCCTAGGGAAGTGTCATTTCAAAGTACATTTCAAGATACAATCATTTCATTACCTTTTGTATTTCTGAGATCTTTGAACTGATTCTTCAGAAAACTGTAAGTTCAATATATTCTTCTGTATGGCTGACCATCAGTCTCAGAATTCTGTTAAAATAAGAAAAAATTTTGTTAGATTTATTCAACTTATATAGACATTTATCATAAAAGAGGTTTTAAAATAATTTTGAAACATAAAATTTAGAATTTTGTCACAAAATATATAAGAAACACTAAACACTAATAATTGTTTCAAAAAGAACTTTAAAAAACTACAATCACTTTTACAGAAGTTAAAAGACAAAAGTACAAAAATAAGTATAACTATAAAGTATGTTAATGAACATACATATGTATGTGCTAACAAACACTCATATATGATGAATATAAACAGATGTAATTTGTAACAGAGATCAAGTGTGGTACAGGGGAGAGAAGTAAAAACAGTAGAGGTTTTCAAGTTATCAGCTTAAAATATACTATTAACATTATGGTAAGCACAAAGAAAACACCTATAGAGGATACCTAAAAAGGAAATGAGAAAAGAATCAAAGCAGAATCAAAAAATCAACCCCCATAATTTTTTTTTTTTAATCAATGAAACACAAAGGAAGACCAGAGGAAAAAAAGTGGAAAAGGCTACAAGATGGACAAAAAATGAACAAAATAGTAACAGTCTTTCCCTATCAGTAATTATTTTAATTGCAAATAAACTGAAGTTGCCAATCAAAAGAGAAAGCAGGTAAATGGATAAAAATACAAGATCCAACTATATGCTATCTATGAGAGACACTTTAGATTTAAGGATACACAAAGACAGAAAGTAAAAGACTGAAAAAAGGTATTCCACACATACAGTAACCAAGAAAGCAAGAAGAGTTGTACTTGTATCAGACAAAACAGACTTTAAGTAAATAACTTCCACAAGAGATTAAAAAGACATTATATAAAAATAAAAGCATCAAATTTATCAGGAAGATAAAACAAATACAGGTACAATTACACTCATTTCACATGCTAGCAAGGTAATGCTCAAAATCCTTCAAGCTAGGCTTCAACAGTACATGAACTGAGAATTTCCAGATGTACAAGCTGGATTTACAGAGGAACCAGAGATCAAAATTGCCAACATCCACTGGATCATATAAAAAAGTAAGAGAATTTCAGAAAAACACCTATATCTGCTTAACTGACTATACTTAAAACCTTCGACTGTGTGGATCACAACAAACAGTGCAAAATTCTTAAAGAGATGGCAGTACCAGACCACCTTAATTGCCTCCAGAGAAATCTGTATGCAGGTCCAGAAGCAACAGATAAACTGGACATGGAACAATGGACTGGTTCCAAATTGGGAAAGGAGTTATGTCAAGGCTGTATATTGTCACCCCGATTATTTATATAACTTCTATGCCGAGTACCTCATGTGAAATGCTAGGCTGGATGAAGCACAAGCTGGAATCAAGATTGCCAGGAGACATATCAACAACCTCAGATATGCAGATGATACCATCCTAATGGCAGAAAGTGAAGAGGAACCAAAGAGCCTCTTGATGAAAGTGAAAGAGGAGAGTGAAAAAACTGGCTTAAAACTCAATATTCAAAAAACTAAGGTCATGGCATCCGGTGCCATCACTTCATGGCAAATAGATGGGGAAACAATGGAAACAGTGGCAGATTTTATTTTGGGGGGGGCTCCAAAAATCACTGTAGATTGTGACTGCAGCCATGAAATTAAAAGATACTTGCTCCTTGGAAGAAAAGCAATGAGCAACCCTAGACAGCATATTAAAAAGGAGACACATCATTTTGCCAACAAAGGTCCATATAGCCAAAGCTATGGTTTTTCCAGTAGTCATATACAGATACGAGTGCTGGATCATAAAGAACACTGAGCACCGAAGGATTGATGCTTTCAAACTGTGGTGCTGGAGAAGACTCTTGGGAGTCCCTTGGACTGCAAGGAGATCAAACCAGTCACTTTTAAAGGAAATCAACCCTGAATATTCATTACTGATACTGAAGCTGAAGCTCCAATAGTTTGGCTACCTGATGCAAAGAGCCAACTCACTGGAAAAAACCCTGATGCTGTGAAAGACTGAAGGCAGGAGAAGGGGACAACAGAGGATGAGACGGTTGAGTAGCATCACTGACTCAATGGACAGGAGTTTGAGCAAACTCCAGAAAATAGTGAAAGACTGGGAAGCCTGGCATGCTGCGGTCCATGGGGTCACAAAGAGTTGGACACAACTTAGCAACTTTACAACAACAAAAACTCAATAATCACTGTGAATAATTGAATTAACCAAGACCAACCCAACTGTGCCAAAGTTAATGCAAAACTTTACAGTTATAGCTTGCATCTGACCTATGCAATGTCCATTTTACATAATTTTTTAAAAACCAAGAATATGCTATATGTGTAATATGACAGCAAAACATAGGGAAATTTATGACAGCAGAAAAAGGGGGTATTTTTGAGCACAAAAAGAGACTTTTTATGGCAACAACTAAAGACAGATATCCCTGGAGACTCAAATAACTATAAAAGGTCTGAATCAAAAACACCAGAGCAATAGAACTGAATTCCTAAAATGTGCATGAAGCAAATTCAGAAGCCAGTTCCTAGTGTCCTATTTGATTTTAAGCATTTTGGGATAGAGTCAGTCATAATTAAAGCACCTAATAAACCCAGCATACTGGAGGAGTGAAAGTAGACATTACGACCATGAGTTTAGAGTCAGAGAGGCGTGGATGAACATCTTTGGCACAATTAACTTAATTATCCTAAGCCTCAGAATTCTTACCTAAGGCAGCTGTTGTGAAGTCTAAAGGATATGTAGGGATACCAATTATTAACAAAATAAACACAAACAGAAACTCTCCCTTTAAAAGCAAAATGAAAGGCTTAAACATCTGCAGCATGACAAATAGTATTTTTTACCATATTAAGTATCCCTAAAAGTTATTCAAAAGAGTTTAAAACATAACAAAACTAACAACAACAAAAAGTAAGACTAAATAAGAAGCCATGAAGAAAACAAACAGCTAATAAATGTAAAAATTATTCCTGGCAAGGAGCTTTCTCTGGTAGCTCAGCTGGTAAAGAATCTGCCTGCAGTGCAGGAGACCTCAGTTCGATCCCTGGCTTGGGAAGATCCCGTGGAAAACAGAACAGCTACTCACTCCAGTATTCTGGCCTGGAGAATTCCACAGACTGTATAGTCCACAGGGTCGGGAAAAAGTTGACCAACTGAGCAACTTTCACTTTCTTTCAAGAGAAATCAAAGAAGCAAAGTAAAAACATATTATAGTTAAATATTAGTGATTCCTTAAAAATTCAACTTCATACAATTATCATTCAGCAAATATTTACTGAGTGCTAACACAAGTGTCCAGTAGTACACTGACTGTAGTTTTGAAATGGTGAAATAGACACAGCCACTGCATTTGAGGTGCTTCCCAGAGAAGGCACAAAATGCTCTCTGAACACTCTGGGAGTGACACAGAAGTTAAGGTAGTCTTCTAAAGAACTGACACATAAACTGAGATCTTAAGAATAAAATAAGACTTCACTAAGCAAAGAGAGATGGAGAAGGAAATGGCAACCCACTCCAGTATTCTTGCCTAGAGAATCCCAGGGATGGGGGAGCCTGGTGGGCTGCCGTCTATGGGGTCGCACAGGATCGGACACGACTGAAGCGACTTAGCAGCAGCAAGCAAAAAGAGAAATTTCATAAATGTCAAGAGAAAACTGACACAAAGGTCTGGAGACATGAGAAGGAACTGTGATTTTAGAGTACTACCAAGTACCTTAGTGTTGACTGGAGCAAAAACCCAGGACCAGGGGTAACAGAGGTGGCAGTAAGAGATGATAATGATGATCCACGTGGATCATGAAGGTAACTCCTGACCCCACTCTCCCCAATTAAGACACTGAAAAGTTTTAAGCAGGAAACTGACATTAATAGACACTTGTTCTTTTGAGCCATCATCTGGTTACAACACAGAAAACAGAATATAAGAAGCCAGGACTAGAAGTAGAATGGTAGAAGTATAGTATTGTAACAGTTCAGGTAAAACAATATAGAAGCAGCAGCTGCTGCTGCTGCTGCTGCTGCTGCTAAGTCGCTTCAGTTGTGTCCGACTCCTAGTGACCCCATGGACTGCAGCCTACCAGGCTCCTCCGTCCATGGGATTTGCCAAGCAAGAGTACTGGAGTGGGTTGCCATTGCCTTCTCCATATAGAAGCAGAGTTCATTTTAAAAATGAGAATTTTAATAGATATTGAGATGACTAGACAGAATTTGGTGACTGATTAAGAGAAGCTGGGGGCAGGGAGAAATCAGAGTACCACTCAAATTTTGGCTTGGACACATCTGTGGGGTGGATAGGTAATACTGGAGGAGTAAATTGGAGAAAAGAGGGAGGGAATGATGTTGAAAACACTGGCTAACATTTATTGAACATTTACTATGTGCCAGGCATTCTTCAAAGTTTTCTCTCATTTAAGACTCAACGATCACATGAAGTAGGCTCTATTATTATCTCCATTTTACAGATGCGGAAACTGACACACAAAGAGAATATGCAAGCTAGCTGGCCAAGATGAGCAGTAAGGCTAAGATATAAAACCCAATCATTTAGCTTGAACTGTGCTCTTAATCAGGCTTCCCTGGTAGCTCAGCTGGTAAAGAATCCACCTGCAATCCAGGAGACCCTGGTTCAATTCCTGGTCAGGAAGATCCCCTGCAGAAGGGATAGGCTATCCACTGCAGTATTCTTGGGCTTCCCTGGTAGCTCAGATGGTAAAGAATCCACCTGCAATGCGTAAGACCTGGGTTCAGTTCCTGGGTTGGGAAGATCCCCTAGAGGAGGGCATGCCAACCCGCCAGTATTCCTGCCTGGAGAATTGCCATGGACGAAGAAGCCTGGCAAGGTTACAGTCCATGAGGTCACAAAGAACCAGACACGACTGAGTGATTACGCACAGCACACAGCAGCACGCTCTTAATCACTGTGAAACAAACACCTCACAAATACTTCTGATGATGGATACAGTTTGAGACATGTTATGCTTAAGATATCTATGGGACATGTAAGAGGAAAAATGTCGAGCTGCTGCTGCTGCTAAGTTGCTTCAGTCGTGTCTGACTCTGTGTGACCTCATAGACGGCAGCCCACCAGGCTGCTCCGTCCCCAGGCTTCTCCAGGCAAGAACACTGGAGTAGGTTGCCATTTCCTTCTCCAATGCATGCATGCATGCTAAGTTGCTTCAGTCATGCAGGCAGCTGGAAACATGGGTGTGGCTTTCAGGAAAGAACTGGGTGAAGATGTAAAGTGAGAGCCATCAAAGTAAATATGCACATTAAAGATAATGATTAAATGGATTTCTCTAGGGGAAAAAAAAACAAACCACATACAAAAGGAGAAAAAAGGCTAAGGCTCAAATCTGATGAAAAAAGTAACATTTTGGAGACAAGCAGAAGAGCTGCCAATAAAATGGGGAGAAGGCAGAGCAAAAAAATGTAAAGAAATGGGCTTCGGAAACAGTTCCTGAATGTGAATTATGGCTCATGGAGATAACAGAAGTATCTAGCCCATAAAATTGTTCTGAGGATCAGCTATGTTACATGTTTGAAAAAGTATGTAGAAAACCCAACAAATGAGTGATAAATTTTAAGTATAATTAGTGTTAATAATACCATCAACTAGATGGAAAAAGACCAATCAAAGATAAAGAAGAAAGCCATGAAGGACTATTTGTCACTAAAATTAGAAGAAAAGAGTACTTGAAGAAGTTGACAATGTCAACACTGCACCGAGGACAAGAAAATGACTCTCAAGTGTCTATTACATTTAATAACAGTCTGAGAAGTTTGTGACAGAGAAATGAAATAGACACTGAACAATGCTTTAAGAGAGTAAATGAGGACTGCCTTTCTTAAAAAAGTTTGGTGAGAAGTGTCAATAACTTGAAATGCCTAAGTCCTTTGACCTAGTAATCTCATTTTTTGGGGAAAAAAAAGGAAATAATCAGAGATGTATCCAAAGTTTGACAGTGAATGCATTATTATTTAAAACAGTAAAGCTAGAAAGATTTAAACATCCAACAGCAGTAACAGTGACATTAAAATATACTGAACATAAATTGAAAATACGTCAAAGTATCAACTATTGTTATTTGAGTAATTAGCTTATGGATTTTTTCCATTTTTACTTTTTCTTTAGCACTTTCTAAAATTTTTCTAAGAACATGTATTATTTTATAACAAGGAAACCTTAACTGCTGCCTTTTTCTTGTTTCCTTTTAACTGTCCAACATTAGAGACTGGGCTGAGGGAAAAAAAAACATGAGTAACAAAGTAACATGCTACTATTATCAAACAAGTAAAAGAGACTATCTTCCTATGTACTTGTTCCTGTAACTTAAAGAAGGAGCATTTTATTTCATCTAATTATTAATATTAAATTACTAATTTAAAAGGTTTAACTCAAGAACCTCGGTTTAAAAAATGGAAACTACAGTAAATCCTTTTCTAACCTAATAACCTATTGACCTACTGACCTACTTTGGAATTTAGGTTAGTTAAATCTGATATCACAGACCTTTCTGGGACTGAGGGATCTATTGATATAAACATTAATTAAAAGTAGTGCTGAAATTTAATTGATATAATACAAAACCCAACATCCTTAACTATGCTTATCATCATTTATGAAAAAGTCAAACTTGCTTCTGCAGATTATTGTTTGTATTATAGTTAAAAAGATAATTATTTCTAAGAGAACAATTTTAACTTGTAAAGAAAGGATGAAATACTGTTTAAATTATTTAATGAATGAGTAAAGATGAAATTTAAGTTCTCAATGAAATAAAGTTCTCAATTTATTCAGTACTGAGTGGGAACATTAGTTCACTTCCACAATGGATATGAAACATTAGCATGATAAAAAATTCTTGATTCTACAGTAGCTTGTAACACCAATTTAAATCTAAAATAGACAGCAAAAACAAGAAACACATCCTAAATCAAAGTCTCACAATCCAGACCTCTTAGAACCAAAGAATATTCTGGTTCAAGACAAACATCAAATGCTAAAAAAATTCTACCCTGTCAATATCTAGATGTGAAGCATTTTTGAGGCCTTATTAAGTAAACAAAAACTGAAAGATTAATACAGCTCTCTTGGTAGCACACAAGACAACTGCAATTATTCAACAAATTTATTTCTTCAAATAATGTCTGAGTTCCCTTCTGGCTCCGTCGGTAAAAAATCTGCCTGCAATGTGGGAGACCTGGGTTCAATCCCTGGGTTGGGAAGATCCCCCGGAGAAGGGAAAGGCTACCCACTCCAGTATTCTGGCCTGGAGAATCCCACAGACAATATGGAAAGTCCAAGGGGTTGCAAAGAGTCAGACACAACTGAGCGACTTTCACTTTCCCTTTCCCTCTTCATGTGATGGACTGATCTGGTCCACAGAATACATGAGCACCTTAACGCTTTTTTGACATGAGAGTGAGTTCTGAGACTGTCCTCAGCCTCAAATGAGCCTCACAGAAGATCTGAAGTGCAGCAAAAGTTCAAGCCCAAGACTCAGCATCAACTACCTACTGAACCAGGTACCACACCCTAAACCTGGATACCATCCTGCACCGAGCCCTACATTAGTATTCACAGGAAGAAAGAGGGGACCTTGTGGTAGGCAGAATGAGGCCCCACTAAAAGGACCACGCCCTAATTCCTGAAATCAGGACTATGTAGATGCAATAAGGTTAAAGATTTTGAGATGAGTAGTTAGTTTATGCCAGATTATCTGGGTGATCCAACGTAATCACACAAGTCTTTAAAAGCAGAGGACCTTTCCTGTTCATGGTCAGAGCAATATGAGACAAAAGAGAAGCAGGCAATGTGGCTGGTTTTGAAGGTGAAAGAAGACAGCCACAAGTCAAGGAATATAGGCAGCTTCTGGAAGCTTGAACATACAAGGAAACATTCTCTCTCCTCTGAGGCTCCCAGAAAGAATGCAGCCCTACTGACACCTCTTGCCTTTAGCCCAGTGAGACCCTTATGAAACTTCTGAGCTGCAGGACTGTAAGATAGTAATAATAAATTTGTTCTGTTTTAAACCATTAAGTTTGCAGTACTTTCTAAGTTTGTCATTCTATGGCAGTAATAGAAACTTAATACAGGTCTAAAATCTCTGGCTGCTCTTGAGAAATCTGCCTTTCCCAAACCCTTTCTCCCTCCATAGTCACAATAATCTACCTAGGAAACCACAGGGACTAATCCCATTATGCCCTACTTTCCTTCATATCAGTCACCAAGAGAGGATCAAGACTCAGGTCACCCCACACCACCCAGACTTTTGTTCCTACACACACTGTATATACCCACATTGATACCGTCCCCCTTTCCCAATTTTCAAAATCCTTTGATTGCGTCCTATAGACACATTATCATTAGCAAAACATCCTATTTCCTCAATATTGTTTTTGCACACTCTCTTCCCATTTCCTGCCCCAACAGATCTCTCTTCGCCAGGAGTTCTGCTCTCGCTCCAGGCCTTACCATTTACCACTGGGCGGAACTCAAGGAGTCAGCTGGGCTGCATTTCTTTCTGGAAATCTGAACAAGAAAACCTGTTTCCTAGTCTTTACAAGCTTCTAAAGGCGGCCTGCAATCTTTGGCTCAGGGATCCCCTCCTCAATGATCAAAGCCAGGAGCAGGTCACATCCTTCTCAGGTTGTCATCTCTTTTGCTTCCCTCTTACCTTATCAAGACACTTGTAATTACACTGGGCCCACCCAGGTAATCCAAGATAATGATCCCATTATAAGGTCAGCTGATTAGCAACCTTTACTCCTCTTTGTCATCAAACCTAACAGTCAGTTTCTGGGAACTTAGGACATGGACATCATCGAAGGACCATTATTCTGCCTACCACATACTATGACCCAAGAAAACTCTCTGGTGAACACAAAATATCTTCTGGGGATAAACATTAAATAATCTGATCCATGAATAGATAAGACTGTATCACCATTCAGAACTTTGTAGCTAGTGAACTCTTTTCCTTTTGTCTTTCTTGCAGGGAACTGAAAAATACTATAGATGAGAATGCCAGTTGCATGAGTTGAAATGCAACAGAATGTCTAACTTTATTGCTACATGCAACAGGCTCAAGGCATGCTTTTCTCAATGGCCAAAGTCTTAGTTTAATACCCAAGTGAATATGACAGCAGATTTCCCTTTTGGACAACTATTTAATGGGCTACACCATATAAAATGGTATAATCTGTAAGTGCCAGGAAGCATTTAACAGGAGGCTTCCTGTGTGCTGTTTTAGACCTGTCAGGAATTCTCTGCTCCTTATTAATTCCTGAATACTCGGGAATTAAGAGGAGAGGCAAGCCTCTCCCAGGGGCTGAAGAATCCAGGTATTTCCTTCATTAGTTTTTCTATACAGTGATAAGTACCCTCTTCCTTCTTGTGAACCATACGGTAAAAGTGACTGTTTACAACTCTCTCTCTCTTTAATATGGATCGCCTATGTTATCTAAGTCTGGAACTTAAATCTTTATCTTTGCTGAGAATAACTACCTTGTGAGACAGTATATATGCCCACACCATGTTGATTAAAACACCTTTGCTCCATCAGAGCTCTGGTCCCCGTGTCCTTCTTTCTCTTTCTCTCTCTCAGGCTATTTCTTTGGAGTGCAGAGGCTCTCTGAGTTCACTTTCCTGCCTGGGCTTCTAAGACCCTCTTGAGAAGGCGCTCTGTGCCTTCACCCCATCTAGAGGGCACCTGAGGCCTCCGTGAACAGAGCAAGCCTCGTGTCAGGGGCTTTACTGGCTTTCTGCGTAAACCAAGGAATATCAGCCTTTTTCTCTCCTTTACCTTCTTATCGTCGACTCCGGACCACCAGGTTACGGTCCATTAAAGGACCTCAACATGTAAGTATCAAACAGATGTCTAACAGGATTGATAGATCCCAGCCTTTCTGGAATGTTTTATTTTTAAGAGGCACTTTATGTAAATTTCTGAGATGGGTCTCCAGAAAAAGAGTAAATTATATCAACTCAAAAGAAGTACAGAATTTTATCAGTGCTATAAAACTACAGGGACCCGTCAAGAAATTTGATTAAGTAATACTGTGAAAATAATAGGTTTAGGGTCAGCTCATGAGATGTTTAATAACTTACAACTAATACATATAAATCTTATAACAACGTTATGACATACACTTCATCAATGAGGCCACCAGATGCACATAAATACTACCAAAACTTACATTGTCAAGGCCACAAATATTCCTCTTTTTGCAGTGCAATCATTGTTTTGATCTATTAAAATTTCGGTAAACTACCAAGTTGCTTTTGTGCAGCCAAGTAGGTCAGGCAAGTTCACAATCACCTGAAAACCAGCTCAAATAAGTTTTGATGCATTCTGAACCACATATTATTCAGAAAACTGTCATTATCAATGTATTTTTTTCTTCACTAAAATTATTATATCTAGATTTATTTTCAAGATAAAATTCCTTTCCTTTAAATCATAAGATTTTACAGTGCATGATTTATGTATATGTTGTCCATTTCCACTTTTCTATACATATTTACTTTTAAAGCTCTCAAATAAGCAAAACTACATGGATATATTAAGGACCTTAGCTGACTGTTATTTTTTCAATCCACTGACTGACTGCTTGAACCCCACCTGAAATGATAAGGTCTGGGAAAATCACAGGCCAAGACCCTATCTGAATCTATTCCCTTGATACTCCAAGTATCAAGTTCCTTTGATACTCCAAGGGAGTTGGAACTCCCTTGATACAGACACATTTGCAGTATTCAAGTAAGAGTTGTTGTTTATTCCCTAAGTCATGTCCGACTTTTCTGCAACCCCACGGACTGTAGCCCACCAGACTCCTCTCTTTGTCCGTGGGGTATTCCAGGCAAGAATACTGGGTTGCCATTTTCTTCTTCAGGGGATCTTCCTGACCCAGGGATGGAACCTATATCTTCTGCATGGCAGGCAAGATTCTTTACTGCTGAGCCACGAGGGAAGCCCTTCATGTAAGAATAATCAAGGATAAAAGAGGATATGTAAATGGCATGCTAACTCAGCTAGAAGACCTATGACCAGGCTTCACAGGATGCAACCCAGACATAACAAACAAGCATTATAAAAGAGAGACATACCCCTGATACAGAAGAAACATGATTTGAGATTTCCACTGATGATTATCTTCAAGTCTCCTATGGAGTCCATGTAGTAAATTTGTGTTTCATATATTTTCAGCTCTGAAATTACCACTTGTTTCTTTTATATGGTTCTGTATCAGAGGAGAACTATCATTCTATTCATTTCAAAAATGTTCACTTTTGCCTCACTGCCCAGGGATATAACATAGCAGTTACTTTAAAATCTTTTTCTGATAATTCCATCATCTGAATCATCTCAGGGCTAGCATCTATTTATTGTCTTTTCTTGTAAAAAATAGTCAGATTTTCCTGTTTCATTGTATGTAAAATAATTCTGTATTATATCCTAGACATTCTGAATATTAGTTTATGAAATTAGATTCTGTTAACATCTTCTGGAGAATCTGACTTTTTTTTTGCCTAAGTTCATATTACAAGTTATATATTGCCTTCTAAGGGTGGTAGTACTACTGTCAGCTCAGTTTGCAAAGTCTTTACTATGTTACTTGGGTTCATCCTCTGCATGCATCACTCCAGCAAGTCTAGGATTTGACAGTGGTTTACATCATAGGTCAGTTCTCTGTCTTTTCTGTGTTTCTTTGGGTCTGTCTGTGCATGTGTAGCTCGTGAGTAAGGTGGGACCTTTCTGAGTCTCCCTTCACATTAGCCCTCTTCCCTGTGAGATTTCTCCAGCATGCATCAATTCCACAGGCCTTTTCCCCAAATCCTCTGACAAGAAAAATGGTTTTCTCTCAGTTTTAGTGTTTGTGCCACCATGGCAATGCAACTTTATAGGCAGAGATGGTCTCAGGGCAGGCTTGGGAGAGAAAAAGAAAAAAAAGGGGAGGTGATTTCCTTTTCCTTGCCTTCTGGTAAGAAATAAGGGTCTTCTCTTGGGGTTTTTGCAAACTTCCATACCCACTGTGCAGTTCCCTAGTTCAGCCCACTATATGGTCAAAGCTGGGTCATGGAAAGAGAGAAAAGGGATATTCACCACTATACAGGCTATTTTTCAAATTATGACTTCTCAATTTGCCCATTATTAATTTTCAGAGTCCTTACATAGCTAGCTGCTTTTGGTATTCTGTTGAGTATTTCGTTCTTATCAGTCAGACAGAGGCTTCCTCCATTTTGGCCTATGCATTGTATTATATCTACTTCCCAACAGACTTTCACCTGATGGCTTTAGTAGTTAAAGGTGGCTCAGCAGTAAAGAATTCACCTGCCAATGCAGGAGATGCAGGTTCAACGCCCAGGTCAGGAAGATTCCATCCTCTAGAGGAGGAAATGGCAACCCACTCCAGTATTCTTGCCTGGAGAATGCCACGGACAGAAGAGCCTGGTGGGATACAGTCTATAGAGTGGCAAAGAGTCAGACACGACTGATCAACTGAGCATGCATGCACACAACTGGTCATTACCTAGATCATAGTTCTATTAGAAATTGCACTGTGGTGAGCTTCTAATCCTCAATCATAGGCAGTAGCATTTCTTAATACCTATGATTCTTCTGTAACAGTCAACTTTCCCTCTGAACTATTTGGTTATCCTGGAATAAAGCCTGTGCAGAAAATAAAAAATAAATGATCTTTCACTTACCAATGATTCCAGAGTAATGAAATGAGAGTTATTTTTAAAGAATTATTATAAACTTTTGAATTCTTATATATTTGGGTTTCAATCTTTAGTTAATACGTATTTTTAAACCTACTGTTATGGAAAATTTCAAATACACACAAAAGTAAAAAAGAATAATGATTAACTCATGTATCCATCACCTATTTTCAATAATTATCAAATCATGGTCAATATTGTTTCACCTATTCTGTCCCTTCCCCATTCTTTCCTATCTTTCTCTGTATTATTTGAATCAAATCCCCCAAACTATATTATTTCATCTATAAATACTCTAATATGAATTTATAAACTGTAAGGACTTTAAAAAAAACATAATCACAATAAAACTAACTTTAAAAGTTAAAAGATGTGGAAGACCTCTACACACAAAACGAAACATTTCTGACAGTAATTTTAAAAGATCTAAATATATGGGAGATAGTAAACTATGGTTAATGTATTGAAAGTCTCAATATGGAAAGATATTTAATATATCCAATCCATCTATAGATTCAACATTAAACTAGACAATAATAAGAAATAAAAAATACTTAACATGCTTAATATTAAGTAGGGATTTATTATTTATTTACTTCTTTAGGAAACTGACAGGCTGAGTATAAAATCTTAATTGAAATTCAGAAGGGCAAGAACAACCAAAGCAATGTTGAATAACAAAGGCTGGAGAATTTAAAGCTACAATAATTAAGAGTATGGCACTGGCACAACAACAAAGAGACCAATGGAACAGAAACAGAGTCCAAAAATAGACCCACAAATAAACAGTCACCTTAACTACTGAATTCCGTAGGAAAGTATAGTCCTTTCAATAAATAATGCTGAACCAAATGAATTTCCAAGTAGAAAACAAAATAAAACATGAATCCTACCAAACACCATGCAAAAACCTACACACTCAAGTTATAGAGGGAAACATAGCAGAATTATCTTCTTGGCTTTGAGACAAAGAATCCTTAAAACATGCAAAGCACTAACCATAAAAGAAGAATTTGATAAAACAGACTTTATTAAAATTAACAAATTATATTAGTATACAATATTAAAACAGTAAAGAAGTAGGATAGAGGTCTTCAATACTTAATCTATCAAGAAACTTATCCTAGAAATAAAGAACTGCAAATCTGTAAGACAGACAATCCAGTAGAAAAATAGGCAAATAACATGAACAGGCATTTCTCAAAAGAGGATAAAACAAAGAATCAATAAGCATATATAAATATGTGCTAACCTTTTAAGTTATCAGGGAATAACAAACTAAAACTACAAAAAATTTCACTAGATTTACAGCAGTTCAGTTCAGTTACTCAGTAGTGTCCGACTCTTTGTGACCCCATGAATCGTAGCACGCCAGGACTCCCTGTCCATCACCAACTCCCACAGTTCACTCAAACTCACGTCCATCGAGTCAGTGATGCCATCCAGCCATCTCATCCTCTGTCGTCCCCTTCTCCTCCTGCCCCCAATCCCTCCCAACATCAGAGTCTTTTCCAATGAGTCAACTCTTTACATGAGATGGCCAAAGTACTGGAGTTTCAGCTTTAGCATCATTCCTTCCAAAGAAATCCCAGGGCTGATCTCCTTTAGGATGGACTGGTTGGATCTCCTTGCAGTCCAAGGGACTCTCAAGAATCTTCTCCAACACCACAGTTCAAAAGCATCAATTCTTCAGCGCTCAGCTTTCTTCCCAGCCCAACTCTCACATCCATGCATCACTACTGGAAAAATCATAGCCTTGACTAGACGGACCTTTGTTGGCAAAGTAATGTCTCTGCTTTTGAATATGCTGTCTAGGTTGGTCATAACTTTCCTTCCCAAAGAATAAGCATTTTTTAATTTCATGGCTGCAATCACCATCTGCAGTGATTTTGGAGCCCCAAAAAATAAAGTCTGACACTGTTTCCACTGTTTCCCCATCTATTTCCCAGATTTACCGAAGAGTTATTAATTTGAAACACTAATAATTTCAAGTGTTATTGAGGATGAAGAGAAACAAGAACTTGTGTACAATGCGGGTGTAAGTGTAAATTGATTCAACAACTTTGGAAAACTAAACTAGGAAGCATCTACAAAAGCTAAACATCCAAATACCCTGAGACTCAGCATGCTCCTCCTTGGTTATTTATCCAACAGAAAGGCATACCTATGTGCCAAAAGACATGCTCAAGAATGTTCACAGCAGAACTGTTTATAGTAGTCAAAAACTGACAATAAACCAATTGCTCATCAACTGTACAATGGATGAATAAATTGCGGTATATACAAATAATGAAGTATTACAAAGCAATGAAAAAAGATGAGCTACTGCCATATGAATCAATATGAATGACTCCTGCCAACAAGATGTTAATCATAAAAAAAATGAAGTTCAAAAATAGACAATACCAATGAGGACTGAATCAAGCCAGAATAATAGTTACCTTTGGGAGAGCATGATGACTGTCAGGGGGCATGAAGGAGGCTCCAGGATTGACGAAAATGTTCTATATCTTGACCTTGGTATTAGTATTGATTAAACAAGTGCTCACTTCATAAAATTTCATCAAAATGACACTCGGTATTTATGCACTGTATGATATGCATGTTTTAATTCAATAAAAAGCATTTAAAAGTTAGCAATACTACATCAGTCCCTTGATCTTTCTATTTTTAATTTTTTGGTTATTTTACTTGGTGAAACTGAAGTCTAGTAGAACTAGGTTTCTATTATCAGTCTGCCTCCTACTTGGGTACTAAAAGTGATATTTACTTTCTTTTTCTGGACAATTACTGAAGAATAGTCTTATGTGTGGATCCTTCCCACATTATGAGGGCAACAAAAGTCTACCCTGAAGTTAGACTTTTATGTACAAACTAGATAATTCTAAGATAGTATTTTTTCTCAAAATATATATAATCAATTTTCTATATTGAGCTCCAAATCACCAGTTCCCACAGTCTGTATCTGGAAAAAAGGAGGTAAGAAAACACAAAGCTTCTGAGGCTTAGCATCTAAGCTCTGGTCTAGCTAAATTTGAAAAGTTAGTCACTAGGTCATCTCTGACTCTTTGCGACCCCACAGACTATACATTAAATTCACCAGGCCAGAATACTGGAGTGGGTAGCCTTTCCCTTCTTCAGGGGATCTTCCCAAACCAGGGATCAAACCCAGGTCCCCTGCGCTGCAGGTGGATTCTTTACCAGCTGAGCCACAAGGGAAGCCAAACTTGAAAAAAGCATATCAAAACAAGGTGTAAGCATAATGCTGCTCTGAAATAAAATGAATTATTAAATGTAATGTACTTTAAAAATAATGCATATCACAATGTAAATGCTCACCAAAAGTCTGTGATTCTTTACACCCAGTTTGAAAAACATTATAACAGATCCTTACTCTTGAATTTCCTTCAATATTTAAGATAATAAAAAATAGATCTACTTTTTTAAAAAAAAAACATATTCATGGAACTAAGGGAAAACCTAAATATATTTTTATTAAAACAAGCTGAAGTGAACATTAAAGAAAAGTACACGATAAATGAAAGTTTAATAAACTATACCTAAGATTTTTTTTTAAGTTCTAAATTATATTACTATTTAACTATGATGTTAGAACTCCTATATATACTTTATCCAGTCGGCCAAATTTCAACATCTACATCGTCATCTTCACATACAGATGAACATATTTTCTGAAACATCTGAGAGTAAGGTGCATATACCATGCCCTTTTACTCCCAAATACTTAAACATGTACCTCCTAAGAACAACGATATCCTTTTATAATCTAGTGTCTATTTTTTAAAAGGAGTAAATAAAGTCCTTTAGGGCATTCGTCTTCCTCCAGTTTAGGATTCAGTTTAGTCATGTATTAGATTTAGCCATTCTATCTCCTGAGCAGAAGATATTAAAGAGGTGCCAAGAAAAAGCGTCTGCCTCCAATGTGGGAGACCCGGGTTCGATCCCTGGGTCGGGAAGATCCCCTGGAGAAGGAAATGGCAATCCACTCCAGTATTCTTGCCTGGAGAATTCCATGGACGGAGAAGCCTAGTAGGTTACAGTCCACAGGGTCGCAAAGAGTCGTACACGACTGAGCGACTTCACCTTCACCTTCACCTTCAAGAATACACAGGGGCTTCCAGGTGCCCTTTCCCAATAAAATCTCTTGCTTTGTCAACACAAGTGTCTCCTCGGACAATTCATTACCAAGTGTTAGACAAGAGCCCAGTTTCGGGTCCTGGAAGGAGTCCCTCTTCCTGCAACAAATCGCGGCTCTGGCGGGACTCTTCTTCGCTGAGACTGACATCCTGACCACTCAGGGTACTCAGGGGCCAGCTTGCCTGCCAATGGACCAGACCCAGCAGCCACAACTGGGACCCTTTGGTCCCTGGTCTCCTCCTGACGTGGACAACTGGCCAGAGTGCCCCGACCAGTAAGGAACAAGAGACTTTATTGACCTCTCTCCCCTTCCCTCTCTCTTTCCTCTCCTTAATCCTTCCTATCCTTCCCTGTTTTTCTAGTCCCCTGGTCCTGGATGCAGGAATCTGGTCGAAGGGCCCTCAGCCTGAGCTGAGGATTGGAGACTGATCACCTCCTCTCGGCAGAGAACTCGAATTCTGGTTCTGGTCTGGTCTGATTTCTGGTAGGGCCAAGTTCCAGTCCTCCCTTCTCTGGAGGCCCAGGGAAAAGTCCCATAATGCTGGCTATCTGTAGGTGGCAGGAGACGTCTCTAAGTCTTTTGCCCCCGCCTCCTGCCTCCTCCCCCTTCTTCTTTCAACCTGGCTTCCTTTCCTCCCTCGAAATCTTTGATGTTAGTACTTAGATCTGAAGTTCTGTGTCTCTATAGGAGGTTTTCTAAGAGACTGTATTCTTGTACTTAAGGGCTTCCCTGGTGGAATGTGAAGTCAAGTGGGCCTTAGAAAGCATCACTACGAACAAAGCTAGTAGAGGTGATGGAATTCCAGTGGAGCTGTTTCAAATCCTGAAAGATGATGCTGTGAAAGTGCTGCACTCGATATGCCAGCAAATTTGGAAAACTCAGCCGTGGCCACAGGACTGGAAAAGGTCAGTTTTCATTCCAATCCCAAAGAAAGGCAATGACAAAGAATGCTCAAATTACCGCACAATTGCACTCATCTCACATGCTAGTAAAGTAATGCTCAAAATACTCCAAGCCAGGCTTCAGCAATATGTGAACCGTGAACTTCCTGATGTTCAAGCTGGTTTTAGAAAAGTCAGAGGAACCAGAGATCAAATTGCCAACATCAGCTGGATCATGGAAAAAGCAAGAGAGTTCCAGAAAAACATCTATTTCTGCTTTATTGACTATGCCAAAGCCTTTGACTGTATGGATCACAATAAACTGTGGAAAATTCTGAAAGAGATGGGAATACCAGACCACCTGACCTGCCTCTTGAGAAACCTGAATGCACGTCAGGAAGCAACAGTTAGAACTAGACTGGAACAACAGACTGGTTTCAGATAGGAAAAGGAGTACGTCAAGGCTGTATATTGTCACCCTGCTTATTTAACTTCTATGCAGAGTACATCATGAGAAACGCTGGGCTGGATGAAGCACAAGCTGGAATCAAGATTGCTGGGAGAAATATCAATCACCTCAGATATGCAGATGACACCACCCTTATGGCAGAAAGTGAAGAAGCACTAAAGAGCCTCTTGATGAAAGTGAAAGAGGAGAGTGAAAAACTTGGCTTAAAGCTCAACATTCAGAAAATTAAGTTCACAGCAACCGGTCCCATCACTTCATGGCAAACAGATGAGGAAACAGTGGAAACAGTGGCTGACTTTATTTTGGGGGGCTCCAAAATCACTGCAGATTGTGATTACAGCCATGAAATTAAAAGATGCTCACTCCTTGGAAGGAAAGTTATAACCAACCTAGACAGAATATTAAAAAGCAGAGATATTACTTTGTCAACAAAGGTCCATCTAGTCAAGGCTATGGTCTTTCCAGTGGTCATGTATGGATGTGAGAGTTGGACTATAAAGAAAGCTGAGGGCCGAAGAATTGATGCTTTTGAACTGTGGTGTTGGAGAAGACTCTTGAGAGTCCCTTGGACTGCAAGGAGATCCAACCAGTCCATCCTAAAGGAGATCAGTCCTGGGTGTTCATTGGAAGGAATGATGTTGAAGTTGAAACTCCAATATTTTGGCCACTTGATGTGAAGAGCTGACTCACTGGAAAAGACCCTGATGTTGGGAAAGAGTTATGGCAGGAGGAGAAGGGGACGACAGAGGATGAGATGGTTAGATGGCATCACCAACTCATGGACATGAGTTTGGATAAACTCCAGGAGTTGGTGATGGACAGCGAGGCCTGGCGTGCCGTGGTTCATGGGGTCGCAAAGAGTCAGACACGACCGATCGACTGAACTGAAACACCTTTTAAATTGTCTGGGTCTCTATAAGGTATTCTGCAAGACACGATTTTAAAACATAGGTTTTTGAGTAAATCAAACAGGGAAGTTTCATTAAAAAAGAGATTAAATTGAAGAGTTGGGAAAAGTTTTAGAAGACTCAGATGAGAATATATAAAACTTCCTACTCAAGAGTGGCTTTAGTATATACATATTTTTAAAGTTTTATCAAAAGGTTTCTAGATTTGATATTGTTAAATCTTATCCCTCAAGATGTCAAAAAATTATTATAACTTAGACAAATTACTGTTTTCATCAAAATTCTCTCCTACAGTAACAAAATGACACCTAATCCCAGTAAATAAATCTTTAAATGAACTGGAATTACTGTGATCATGCACAGAAATAACAACTATTTGAGATATAAGATATCATGTACTTTTACTCAACAAACATTGACTGTGTGCCAACTATGTGCCAGATTTATGATAGTTATAAAGAGATCAATAATTTTTTAAAAATTAGGCACGGTACTCACCCTTAAGAAACTTATAATTTAGCAAACCTAAGATTCCTGCTTTCAGACAGGAAAGGTATTATTTTTCTCTATTCTGAAAACAAAGCAACTAGGATGCAGAGTGGGAAACGTGTCAAACTGCACAGAGCTGTGAATTGTTCTAGAGACGTACGAAGTTAGTAATAGTTGCTCAGTCATGTCCGATTCTTTGCAAACCCATGGACAGTAGCCTGCCAGGCTCCTCTGTCCATGGAATTCTCCAGGGAAGAATACTGGAGTGGGTTGCCATTTCCTTGTCCAGGGGATCTTCTCAACCCAGGGAAAGAACCTGGGTCTCCCACATCGCAGGCGGATTCTTTACCATCTGAGTCACTAGGGAAGCCACAGAAAAGAGCACAAGAAAGGTAGATCCTAAAATTGTGGTCTTAAATCTCCTAATAGAGGACTTACTTTGCCTCTGTCAGGCTGCAGAAGACTCCTTAAAAATATCCTCCAATCTTTCCACTGACTCCAAAAGGGACCATGTTCCTTAATTCCCAATGTACATACTAGCCTTGTTCCACTGAGTCAGCCATCAATCACTTTCCAAATAATATATTAGTACTTTTACATAAAAATATGGTAACAGATATATCTCCTTACATAGAAACAGATAATGTCCTTTACAGATAAACTCCTTACATAGAAAAAAACAGAAACTGCACAAAAGGTATATACTACCAGATACTTTTAGAATGGATGTTATAATAAATATGCAAATCGAAGACAGGCTGGTCATAGTGGTTCTTTAATAATTTAACTGTGTTGGTGATAGGCTATAGTAGGCCATATGAGTCAGTGAAGTTTGGTTCTTTTCAAAGTTGTATGCAACCTAATATCTTTTCATTCAATTAGTGTGAGGAATGCCACGGCTAGAAGAAACAGGATGAAGAGTGTTAGAATGTTAATTTTAAACATTCTGTTTAGGAGGAGAGTTAAATCTCTAATAATAACGATTTTTTAATACAATTACTAGGCTCTGCAGTCTAACCTGTGTTCTCGGGCAGGGTGTTTTCATGAATTAAGATTATATCATTAATTAGTTTTAAAGTGCTTTTGAAAAGTAGGCCTTATTTCTATCTTTTTGTACTGGGAGAAATATATAATAGAAACTGACTTGGATTACTCTGGTGTAAACTCATATTACATAAAACCTTAACTATTGAATAAATGAATATTTAATATTGGTTATACCATTGGGATGTCCTGACCCAACATCAAGATTCTAAACCCTACTGTCGATATGAACTCTAGAGTAGGACTATGCTGTTATCTGTAGTGTAACTTGCTCCATTGATCAGTTTTTTGGATCAGTAAGGGATCAAACATTTTGACTATTTGGTCTAAATTTTAATCATTCAGAGACTTTTTTGTTCTCTGAGATCACCCCAAACAAAACCGCTAACCCATATAAAAGTGTTATTATCCCATGATGATTTAGTTCATTTGGGAGCGGGGCATTAATTAAATAAAGCTCCATCAGTCTTCTGGTCTTATTTTGTTATTCCCACCTCTTCACAGGAAGGTCAATTTCACTGATTAAGAAACAGGAAAACCCTTGTGTGGCCACTCACACAAGTCTTTATTCAGAAAACAAGCGATTATGCTACCTTTGCATGGTCAGGATAATAGATGTCACTGGGCAAGCAGTGCTTCTAATATTAGTCAGGCTAGAGGTGACACTCTAGGTAAATAGGCAAGGTTTGTATTTGTTGAGTTCCTTTGACTTTTTAAAAATCTTTTAGTAGGTGCATACCTCTGTCAGATTAAGAGTAATTTTAATAAATAATTCAACATTGACTTAGATTTGTTATCTACCAATGATTCCATTACTTATATAAGCTTATGCAAGAAGAAACATTTCCTGTTCGTCATATTAACATTATTGTTTCTTTTAATTAATAGATTAGTCCAGTATTAAACTAGGATTTGATTTATTGTTGGTATTAAGGTCAATATGTTGCCAAGCTTGAACGATTAATCGATGGCTGTTTTTTAAGGCAACTATGGTGCTATGTGGAAAATACTGTAAGGGCATGATTTTTAAAAAAAGCATTGAAAGTAATAACAAACGTTTCCCCTTTTACTTTTTATATAATGATTTAACTAGGAAATTTTTTTACAAAGAGAACTTAAATCCCCAGAAGCCAGATGAGTTCCTTACGAACAGTTTATTAGAACAAACTCATCTATATAGCAAAATTCTGAGAAGATTTATAAGTAGAGGTGACAAGCCTAACAAGCCTGATGAGAGCTGGTTGTCCAAAAAAAATAATCTTAGATCTTAGTTCAACTTTACAAACTATTAAAAAGTCAGAAAGTTTAATGTATTTTTAAATGTTAATCTAAAAAGTTTCAACTCCTTAGAAACAGGGTACAACCTTATCTGGAGAGTAAAAATAACACCATAGTTGCCTTAAAAAACAACAAAAAAAGTGGTTTTATTTACACTAGCCTTTGATTTATCCAAGCACACTTTCTAGTATGCTTCCCTCTAGTATGATTTTATCTCCTCACACGTGTTTGGTACTTGCTAAGAGGTTATAAAGGTTATTAATAATTGAGGAGGGTGATGGGTGAAGTGTGTATGCTTGATGGCCTGATTCAACTAGGCACTCTATTCTTAATTTATTACCATAGCCTCCTTTGGTTTTTAGTTTCATAAAAACTTTCATATAGTAAGAAATATGTTCTTGAAATAGAAAATATAGTCCATTTCCTCCCATCCCACAGGTTACATTTTGACCTAATATTTTTATGTGTAATAATTATACTTTCTATTATTCCTTTTTAGAGTTTCCTGAAGACAGCAGTATACAGACTGAATTAGCAAATGCTGGTGAGCTTTATCAGGGTTTATCAATTATAGAGCAGGCTCCTCTAGAGGGGTATGAAGCACCATCAAGTCTCTTGAGTTTTAAGCTATTGCTAATAGAACTCTGGCAAATAATTTTGTTACTGTAATTATCTGAGTTTAGGGCTAAGCATATGGGTTATCTAATCCTGGTTTGAGTCTTAGCTGTCGTGTGATCAAGAACTGTTAAAGTCACTTTCGTAGTTTATTTTTATTTTAGCTATAGCTTTTTACGGTTTAGCTAGAACTTTTTTATTTTTCTTTAACACAACTTACACTGGTTTTCTGTTAATTTGAGTTAATCATATGACCGCAGTGGCTAGCACAAAATTTACCAACCCTAAACAACATAAGTCCAATTTTCATTCATGGCTTAATTTTTATCACTGCTGTTTCCCATGAGGGTGTGGCTTAAGCAAGGCAATATGACCTACTATTTTTGTGTGCTTGATTATCTGCTTCTTTTAATCATGATTTAGAGGACAGTCTGTTGCAGCAGGATTCCCAGCTGGTACTAGTGGTAAAGAACCTGCCTGCCAATTCAGGAGACATAAGAGACATGGGTTTGATCCATGGGTTGGGAAGATCCCCTGGAGGAGGGCATGGCAACCCATTCCAGTATTCTTGCCTGGAGAATCCCATGGACAGAGGAACCAGGCGGGCTACAGTCCACCGGGTTGCAAAGCTGGAAACAACTGAAGCGACTTGCACGCACGCACTGCTTAAGACATTATGGTAACACTAAAACCTGGTAAAAAACTGAGAGTACTATTTTAATTTTCTTCCTTATATGCCCATTTACATTCACTTTAGAAGAAAAGTAATACCAGAATCAACTTATTGCCCGCTTGAAAACAGCAACACAGGTCTAATGAGAATATGGATTCCACTTTCCAGGATAGAAAAAGAGTGTAAGTTCACTCACTGAGAATTGCTTATTAATTCTTGTCTCCCTCTAATTTTCCCCAACTCATTTCTTACCTCAGCACTCAATCTATAAATACTTTTCCAACTAGGTAGAGCAGAGGTCAGCTAACTTACTCTATGCTGCTGCTGCTGCTAAGTCGCTTCAGTCGTGTCTGACTCTGTGTGACCCTATAGATGGCAGCCCACTAGGCTCCTCCGTCCCTGGGATTCTCCAGGCAAGAACACTGGAGTGGGTTGCCATTTCCTTCTCCAATTTACTCTATAAAAGGTCATAAAGTAAATATTTTTGGCTTTCTGGGCCCTAAGGTCTCTGATGCAACTCCCTAACTCTGCCTCTATAGCCTGAAAACAGCATACACAATGTGTGAAAAAATAAGATCGGCTGTATTTCAATAAAGCTTTATTCATAAACAGTAAACCTGAGTTTCATATAATTTTAACATATTGCAAAGTAGTATTCTTCTTCCAGGATTTTTTTCCACCAACCATTTAAAAATGTAAAGACTATTTTTAGTTCACAGGTCATACAAAACAGGCAGTAGGCTGGATTTGGTAGTGTGTCCCTGGATGGACAGACCTGCTTATAAGCTGGAGTTTAGCAGGTGACTGGCCTGTCTTTACCTCAGTCAACTGATCTCTAAACCTAAAACCTGACACAAAATAATTCTTAGTCTACTTTTCATTCATTTGCAAATCACCTTTCTCTCAAAAAAGAAAAGACAAGTTGTAGTTCTTACTTTCAGATGGTAACTTTGAAGAATTTCAAGAACTGCTGAAATACATCTGGATATCATTATCTTTCAATAAATAATTTTTCACTTCTCTTGAGAATAAAAATTCTAAAGATAAATAAAAGCTATCAAAGCAGTTAGCAGGCTATGCTCTAAATGTTTTTATAATAATCTGTCCTATGCTCCTTGCAAGGAGATTGCAAACTTCACTGTACCCAATATTTATGTCAAAAAAAAAAGAGAAGAGAAGGCATACTTCTGAGCTCAAAATGAAGACTGAAGATATCTAGTGAAACTCACCAAGTTGTAAAGATTCATCTAAAAGGAATGCAGAATTTTCCAAAGTCATCTTACACTGTGACAAAATCAGCTTCTAAGTTTCAGCAGCTTTACAGGGAAAAAAAAAAAAAATCCATGAAACAAGGGCAGCTATGGAAATAATGTTAACCAAATTCTAAGTAACAACACTGCCAGTATATATTTTTTTCCATCCACGTATACCACATTAATTGAGGTTTCCTATGTGCCAGGAACTGGGGACGCAGCAATGAACATGTCAGATTCTATCAACCCCTCTGGAGCTCAGTCTGTAGGGTCACTTCAAATGGGATGAAAGGTTTTAAAACCATGATGGTGTGAAATGGTAGCACGGCAGAGACACAAATTAGTCTGGTGGGAATTTGTTAGAAAATGTCTCCTAAAAAAGAGGCAATTAATGCAAGCATGAGTAGGATCTGACCAAATAAAGCAACTGGGGAGGAGAAAAAGAATATGTTACATTAAAGGGAACAGCATGTTCAAAGGGGCAGATGTAGGAGAGGATATGGCATTGTGTGAGAGTAGAAGAAGTTGAGTGCGGCTGCTCAGAGTAAGAAAAGAGATGAGAAGGTATATGGGCAAAGGAAGAAAGTAAGGAGTTAAAACAATTTGCCCTGCATCACTCAGTCACACAGAGCTAACAGGCAGAGTTCATTTTAAGCCCTCACCACTTGACTGCAATATAATAACCATTCTGCAGCTTTTCTCAGTCCTCTATCATCAAGGGTCTTAGAAGAGGACCCCTGAAAAGAAGGTTGATGGAAAGTCTTAAGGAGGATGATCCTTTCATGGAGCTTTTGCAAGGGCCTGAGAGAAAAGTGCCAACCTCACTATGAATGGAAGAACTGATCAACCAACCATCAGGAGCCCTCCTGCAAAATGAAGGGAAAGAAGAGCCCCAGCACCATCCTCAATTACTAATGAATAGTTGTTAAGCATTTTATTATGTGTGAAGTCTAGCTGTAAGTGCTTTACATGTATTAACTAATTTAATCCTCACAACATCCCTATGAGATAGGTGCTTTTTATTACTCTCTATTTCCAGTATGGTTTTATCAACAGTCCAATGATCATCATTAATTTTTATTAACAATTGGAAATGAAAATTATTAGAAATGTTATTTCTTTCCACCATATTAAAAGAATTTTAATTACCCTTCAATAGGAAAAGTACAATTTTAAAGACTGATTAACAAAAACAAAAGATTTTACAACATTAATTGGGTTATTTCTCTTTTAACCAGCAGTTCCGTTAGACAAGGAGTTGGAAATTGTGTTCCTTGCTCATTCATTCACTTACTATGATAGGTTCTACATATCCAATGATAAGGGGAAAAAAACACCAAATTCCTGCCCTCATGGAGTTTTACTCACTGAAATGAATATTGATACCCCCTAGCAAATATGTTTTTATAACATATCCTACTTATAAAATGTTCTTATGTAAAGAGTCAAACTCTTTGCTTTTTCCAGTTTTTCTATGGTGTTTCCAGTAGTCATGTACAAATGTGAGAACTGGACCATAATAAAGTTGAGTGCCAAAGAACTGACGCTTTCGAATTGTGGTGCTGGAGAAGACTCTTGAGGGTCTCTTGGACTGCAAGGAGATCCAACCAGTCAATCCTGAAGGATATCAACACTGAATATTCATTGGAAGGACTGATGCTGAAGCTGAAGCTCAAGCTCCAATACTTTGGTCACCTGATGTTAAGAGCCAATTCACTGGAAAAGACCCTGATGCTGGGCAAGACTGAGGGCAGGTGGAGAAGGGGGCAACAGAGGATGAGATCACTGGACGGCATCACCAACTCAATGAACGTGAGTTGAGCAAACTGCAGGAGATAGTGAAGGACAAGGAAGCCTGGCATGCTGCACTCCATGGGGTCACAAAGAATCAGACACACCTTAGCGACTAAACAACAAGAGTCAAACTACAGAATCAAATCTTTATATTGTCTATTCTTAATAGTTGCAGTGTCACATCCAGGGGCGAAAAAAATCTTCAATAGAAATTAAAACGGTTTCTTGCCTTCCAAAGCACAATGCTCTACTCTTGGGTCTCATGGAACAGACCACAAAGGGGAAAAAAGTGTCTAAAAAGGGCCTTTAAAGGAATAATAATGAAAAAAAAAGCTTGAGAAACACTGCTTTAGATCAAACTTTCAATTTAAATCAATACAGAAAAGGAGTGAGTAAAATGACATCAAGAAGAAGCAACCAGATAAATTCAGAATGAGAAATATTCTATAGAACTGACCTAGTTTCTTATATATATATATATATATATATACTTAGAAATATTTGCAGATGAATTAGATGTGGAATATGCTTCAAACAGATTCAGGAGAAGGTACATAGCTGAAGGTATATATGAAACAAGACAGGTCCTGAGTTGATAGATATTAAAGCTGAGAGTTCATCATTCTGTTCTGTACTACTGTTCTATATGTATTCCATTAAAACAAAAGCGTGTCTCATTTGAAGAAGATTTTGAATTCTTAACAAACTGGAACAGAACTATGTAATACATAGCTGGTACAAACATTGTCTATCAAAGGTGATCTACAAACCAATATCACTCTTCTCCCAAATAAACTGTACTCATAAGAAAAAAAGGACTCAATAAACATAACTAACTGCTAATATCCCATATGAATTCTGATTCAAATAATATAAAAAGGAATTTTTCAAACAAGTGGAAAAGATCTGAATAAGAACTAGGTAATATATAATATTAACAAACTATGGTTAATTTGGTTAGATATTATAGAGTTTATGTAAGAAAATATCTTTACTTTTTAAAAAACATATACAAGTATTTTACCCTCCCTGGTGGCTGAGGCGGTAAAGAATCCGCCCACAATGCGAGAGACCCGGGTCTGATCCTGGGTCAAGAAGATCCCCTGGAGAAGAAACTCACTACCCACTCCAGTATTCTTGCCTGGGAAATCACAAGGACAGAGGAGCTGCTGGGCTAGTCTGTGGGATCACAAAGACTTCAGTTCAGTTCAGCTCAGTTCAGCACAGTCGCTCAGTCGTGTCCGATTCTTTGCGATCCCATGAATCGCAGCACACCAGGCCTCTCTGTCGATCACCATCTCCCAGAGTTCACTCAAACTCATGTCCATCGAGTCGGTGATGCCATCCAGCCATCTCATTCTCTGTCGTCCCCTTTTCCTCCTGCCCCCAATCCCTCCCAGCATCAGAGTCTTTGCCAACGAGTCAACTCTTCGCATGAGGTGGCCAAAGTACTGGAGTTTCAGCTTTAGCATCATTCCTTCCAAAGAAATCCCAGGGCTGATCTCCTTCAGAATGGACTGGTTGGATCTCCTGGCAGTCCAAGGGACTCTCAAGAGTCTTCTCCAACACCACAGAATCAAAAGCACAATTCTTCGCTGCTCAGCTCTCTTCAGAGTCCAACTCTCACATCCACACATGACGACTAAAATACCACAGCCTTGACTAGACAGACCTTTGTTGGCAAAGTAATGTCTCTGCTTTTCAATAAGCTATCTAGGTTGGTCATAATTTTTCTTCCAAGGAGTAAGCGTCTTTTAATTTCATGGCTGAAGTCACCACCTGCAGTGATTTTGGAGCCCCCAAAATTAAGTCTGACACTGTTTCCACTGTTTCTCCATCTATTTGCCACGAAGTGATGGGACCAGATGCCATGATCTTCGTTTTCTGAATGCTGAGCTTTAAGCCAACTTTTTCACTCTCCTCATTCACTTTCATCAAGAGGCTTTAGAGTTCCTCTTCACTTTCTGCCATAAGGGTGGTGTCATCTGCATACCTGAGGTTATTGATATTTCTCCCGGCAATCTTGATTCCAGCTTGTGTTTCATCCAGCCCAGCATTTCTCATGATGTACTCTGAATATAAGTTAAATAAGCAGGGTGACAATATACAGCCTTGACGTACTCCTTTTCCTATTTGGAACCAGTCTGTTGTTCCATGTCCAATTCTAACTGTTGCTTCCTGACCTGCATATAGGTTTCTCAAGAGGCAGGTCAGGTGGTCTGGTATTCCCATCTCTTTCAGAATTTTCCACAGTTTATTGTGATCCACACAGTCAAAGGCTTTGGCATAGTCAAGAAAGCAGAAATAGATGTTTTTCTGGAACTCTCTTGCTTTTTCCATGATCCAGCTGATGTTGGCAATTTGATCTCTGGTTCCTCTGACTTTTCTAAAACCAGCTTGAACATCAGGAAGTTCACGGTTCACATATTGCTGAAGCCTGGCTTGGAGAATTTTGAGCATTACTTTACTAGCATGTGAGATGAATGCAATTGTGTGGTAATTTGAGCATTCTTTGTCATTGCCTTTCTTTGGGATTGGAATGAAAATTGACCTTTTCCAGTCCTGTGGCCACGGCTGAGTTTTCCAAATTTGCTGGCATATTGAGTGCAGCACTTTCACAGCATCGTCTTTCAGGATTTGAAACAGCTCCACTGTAATTCCATCACCTGCACTAGCTTTGTTCATAGTGATGCTTTCTAAGGCCCACTTGACTTCACATTCCAAGATGTCTGGCTCTAGATTAGTGATCACACCATTGTGATTATCTTGGTCATGAAGATCTTTTTTGTAGAGTTCTTCTGTGTATTCTTGCCTCCTCTTCTTAATATCTTCTGTTTCTGTTAGGTCCAGACCATTTCTGTCCTTTATCGAGCCCATCTTTGCATGAAATGTGCCCTTGATATCTCTAATTTTCTTGAAGAGCTCTCTAGTCTTTCCCATTCTGTTGTTTCCTCTATTTCTTTGCATTGATCGCTGAGAAAGGCTTTCTTATTTCTTCTTGCTATTATTTGGAACTCTGCATTCAGATGCTTATATCTTTCCTTTTCTCCTTTGCTTTTTGCTTCTCTTCTTTTCACAGCTATTTGTAAGGCCTCCTTAGCCATTTTTCTTTTCTGCATTTCTTTTCCTTGGGGATGGTCTTGATCACTGTCTCCTGTACAATATCAGCCACCTCAGTCCATAGTTCATCAGGTACTCTATCTGTCAGATCTAGTCCCTTAAATCTATTTCTCAGTTCCACTGTATAATCATAAGGGATTTGATTTAGGTCATACCTGAATGGTCTAGTTGTTTTCCCTACTTTCTTCAATTTAAGTCTGAATTTGGCAATAAGGAGCTCATGATCTGAGCCCCAAGTCCAAGGAGCGGTGGCTGCGCGGGCGCAGGAGGGCCTAGAGGAGCTACTCCACGTTCAAGGTCAGGAGGGGCGGCGGTGAGGAGATACTCCTTGTCCAAGGTAAGGAGCAGGGGCTGCACTTTGCTGGAGCAGCCGTGAAAAGATACCCCACACCCAAGGTAAGAGAAACCCAAGTAAGATGGTAGGTGTTGTGAGAGGGCTTCAGAGGGCGGACACACTGAAACCATAATCACAGAAAACTAGTCAATCTAATCACACTAGGACCACAGCCTTGTCCAACTCAATGAAACTAAGCCATGCCCTGTGGGGCTGACCAAGATGGGCAGGTCACGGTGGAGAGGTCTGACAGAATGTGGTCCACTG
The DNA here is from genome assembly GCF_023091745.1 of Budorcas taxicolor. Taxonomy (NCBI): domain Eukaryota; kingdom Metazoa; phylum Chordata; class Mammalia; order Artiodactyla; family Bovidae; genus Budorcas; species Budorcas taxicolor. Next base: position 71,334,354 of record NC_068915.1, read on the forward strand.
GAGAAGGGAATGCCAAACCACTTCAGTATTCTTGCCTTGAGAACCCCATGAACAGTATGAAAAGGCAAAATGATAGGATACTGAAAGAGGAACTCCCCAGGTTGGTAAATGCCCAATATGCTACTGGAGATCAGTGGAGAAATAACTCCAGAAAGAATGATGGGATGGAGCCAAAGCAAAAACAATACCCAGTTGTGGATGTGACTGGTGATAAAAGCAAGGTCCAATGCTGTAAAGAGCAATATTGCATAGGAACCTGGAATGTCAGGACCATGAATCAAGGCAAATTGGAAGTGGTCAAACAGGAGATAGCAAGAGTCAACGTGGACATTCTAGCAATCAGCAAACTAAAATGGACTGGAATGGGTGAATTTAACTCAGATGACCATTATATCTACTACTGCAGGCAGGAATCCCTCTGAAGAAATGGAGTAGCCATCATGGTCAACAAAAGAGTCTGAAATGCAGTACTTGGATGCAATCTCAAACACGACAGAATAATCCCTGTTCGTTTCCAAGGCAAACCATTCAACATCACGGTAATCCAAGTCTATGAAATTGAATGGTTCTATGAAGACCTACAAGACCTTTTAAAACTAACACCCAAAAAAGATGTCCTTTTCATTATAGGGGACTGGAATGCAAAAGTAGAAAGTCAAGAAACACCTGGAGTAACAGGCAAATTTGGCTTTGGAATACAGAATGAAGCAGGGCAAAGGCTAATAGAGTTTTGCCAAAAGAACGCACTGGTCATAGCAAACACCCTCTTCCAACAACACAAGAGAAGACTCTACACATGGACATGACCAGATGGTCAACAACAAAATTAGATTGATTATATTCTTTGCAGCCCAAGATGGAGAAGCTCTATACAGTCAGCAAAAACAAGACCGGGAGCTAACACCTAGAGGTATTAAAAAATATCTCTTTACATTGTTTGAATCAGAACTTTTTAACTACAGAAATATTTAGAAGTGAAGCGACAATTCCTTTCATTCTTTTTTTTTCCTTAAAAAAAGAAAACCTGGAGAATGAAAGATAATGATGACAGTTTTGTCTTACTTTCCCCTTTGGAATGCCTACTGGTAAGACAGCACAGAAGTACAAAAAGTTTAAGATCTAGAAAACATAAAAAAGAATGAAGTAGGAAGTTACAAAGAGATGAAATGACACAGTAAATTTCTAGAGAATAGAAAGAAGATCCAAAGTGTGTTAACAGGTTAAGCAAAACTAGGGAAAGCACAGTGCAAAATTCACACATAGAGGGACTACCATGGAGGCCTGAGTCAATCGTCCTGAGACTCTAGACTCAAGTTAGCAGATAGAGGCTGAATACTGGTGACCTAGGAAAAAGTTACCTGTCTCCTTTCTCTGCACCCATTCCTTGGCTAGGCAAGGCCCAATGGCACCCCTAAGCCAACAACTGTGCCACTCTTTTCTGAAGAAATCTAGTAGAAATCTGGCAACCTGTTCATAATGAAACCAGAGGAATGTTACCGTCCAGCAAGTCTGTTGTCAATACGACAAACAGAAAGCTCCTGAGAATCACAATAGGTTTCCTGCTCTTCTGCTCTAAACCTAAACTTTCCAGCAGACAAGACACTCCATCTATGTACTAACCAGAATTACCAACCAGTCTTTTCAAACAGAGAAAGCAATTAGGAAAAAAACCCACCTACCCAACAAGAAAAAAACACCCCACTGTAGCTACAGAAAGTAATCAAGACATTCCTGTAGCAATATACGTGAGTCAACTATGTAATTTCATATGAGGAAAAACCACAGCTAGAAAAAGACAAAGGTAAATAATAAATTAACCCCAGAAGACTCACAAAGTATTCAGGTACAGAAGAAAAGGATTAAACAATCAAAATATCCTTAAGAGACTCCTAAAGAAACTGCATTCAATAAAACAAAAACAGAATGCTACAATGATACAGATTTTACAACACCAAGAATTGTTGTAAATACTTTACAAATATGAACTCCTTTGCCCACAAAGTAGTTATCCTCATTTCATAGTTCAGAAACAGAGCACAGAAAGGTTAAATAATTTACCTAAGGTCATATGGTTATTAAGTAGTGGAGCTGGGATCTTAACAGACACAGTCTGGCAGTCTAGTTCTATTGTATATGCTTTTAACAACTATACCATGTTGCCTCTTGAAATACTACAAACAGAAAATAAGCAAAGATACTGCAATACTTACAATCTGCTTACAGACATTCACAGAAAAGTAGGAACATCTAGCTAAAGAAATAAAATAAGGAATAAAAAGGCAATGACAGAAAACATGAGAGATAGGACATAAGGATCAAACCAGAAAGCCAATATTCTGCTGATGAGCATTCCAAAGTGAAAGAACATAGGAAACCAAGAAATATTACCAAAAAACAGTGAGAACATTGCCCATACCTTAATGAAAACACCTGCATTTCAACGGAAAAGGTCTATCAACTCCAGAGAGTTCAGACAGAATAACAACAACTCATACCAAGAAGAGATAAGAAAGCCTTCTTCAGCGATCAATGCAAAGAAATAGAGGAAAACGACAGATTGGGAGACTAGAGATCTCTTCAAGAAAATTAGAGATACCAAGGGAACATTTCATGCAAAGATGGGCTTGATAAAGGACAGAAATGGTCTGGACCTAACAGAAGCAGAAGATATTAAGAAGAGGTGGCAAGAATACACAGAAGAACTGCACAAAAAAGATCTTCACGATCCAGATAGTCATGATGATGTGATCACTAATCTAGAGCCAGACATCTTGGAATGTGAAGTCAAGTGGGCCTTAGAAAGCATCACTATGAACAAAGCTAGTGCAGGTGATAGAATTCCAGTTGAGCTGTTTCAAATCCTGAAAGATGATGCTGTGAAAGTGCTGCACTCAATATGCCAGCAAATTTGGAAAACTCAGCAGTGGCCACAGGACTGGAAAAGGTCAGCCTTCATTCCAATCCCAAAGAAAGGCAATGCCAAAGAATGTTCAAACTACCACACAATTGCACTCATCTCACATGCTAGTAAAGTAATGCTCAAAATTCTCCAAGCCAGGCTTCAGCAATACTTGAACCGTGAACTCCCTGATGTTCAAGCTGGTTTTAGAAAAGTCAGAGGAACCAGAGATCAAATTGCCAACATCAGCTGGATCATGGAAAAAGCAAGAGAGTTCCAGAAAAACATCTATTTCTGCTTTCTTGACTATGCCAAAGCCTTTGACTGTGTGGATCACAATAAACTGTGGAAAATTCTGAAAGAGATGGGAATACCAGACCACCTGACCTGCCTCTTGAGAAACCTATATGCAGGTCAGGAAGCAACAGTTAGAACTGGACATGGAACAACAGACTGGTTCCAAATAGGAAAAGGAGTACGTCAAGGCTGTATATTGTCACCCTGCTTATTTAACTTAAATGCAGAGTACATCATGAGAAACGCTGGACTGGATGAAACACAAGCTGGAATCAAGATTGCCAGGAGAAATATCAATAACCTCAGATATGCAGATGACACACCACCCTTATGGCAGAAAGTGAAGAGGAACTCAAAAGCCTCTTGATGAAAGTGAATGAGGAGAGTGAAAAAGTTGGCTTAAAGCTCAACATTCAGAAAACGAAGATCATGGCATCTGGTCCCATCACTTCATGGGAAATAGATGGGGAAACAGTAGAAACAGTGTCAGACTTAATTTTGGGGGCTCCAAAATCACTGCAGGTGGTGACTTCAGCCATGAAATTAAAAGACGCTTACTCCTTGGAAGAAAAGTTATGACCAATCTAGATAGCATATTCAAAAGCAGAGACATTACTTTGCCGAGTAAGGTCCGTCTAGTCAAGGCTATGGTTTTTCCAGTGGTCATGTATGGATGTGAGAGTTGGACTGTGAAGAAGGCTGAGCACCAAAGAATTGATGCTTTTGAACTGTGGTGTGGAGAAGACTCTTGAGAGTCCCTTGGACTGCAAGGAGTTCCAACCACTCCATTCTGAAGGAGATCAACCCTGGGATTTCTTTGGAAGGAATGATGCTAAAACTAAAATTCCAGTACTTTGGCCACCTCATGAGAAGAGTTGACTCGTTGGAAAAAACTCTGATGCTGGGAGGGATTGAGGGCAGGAGGAGAAGGGGACGACCAATGATGAGATGGCTGGATGGCATCACGGACTCGATGGACATGAGTCTGAGTGAACTCTGGGAGATGGTGATGGACAGGGAGGCCTGGCTGCGATTCATGGGGTCGCAAAGAGTCAGACACGACTGAGCGACTGAACTGAACTGAACTGAACATACCTAGACACAGGGCTTCACTGAGGGCACAATGGTAAAGAATCTGCCTGCCAATGTAGCAGACACAGGCAGTGTGGGTTCGATCCCTGGGTTGGGAAGATCCCGTGCAGGAAGAAATGGCAACCACTCTAGTATTCCTGCCTAGAAAATTCCATGGATAGAGGAGCCTGGCAGGCTACAGCCCATGGGGGTCACAAAAAGAGTCAGACACAAGTGACCTACTGGGCATATACCTAGATATGTAACTATAAAAATCCAGAACTACAAAGACACAGTAAGATACCAAAGTTTTCAAAGAGAGAGAGGGAAAGGGTTATTAAAATATAACAAGACTCAGAGTAGCATCAGATTTCCTACCATCTTGATCTAAACAAAACAAAGAAAAGCTCCTAAGTTCAAAAGAAAATTCACTCTGGATCTAAATTTCTACACTCAAACTATCAAGCAACTATGAACCAGGTGAAAGCCATGTTTAGGCATTCAAGAATGTTTACATCTTAAGTATCCTGTATATTGAAGTTAATCTGGAAAATATTCCAGCAAAAAGGAGGAGAATGCCATGAAACAGGAAGATGTGACATCTAAGGAACAGTAAATCTAACCCAGAAATGCAGTGAAAGAATATCTCAGAATGTCAGACACTCAGCAGGCTTCCTTCTTACAAAGACTGACGGAAGAAGTAGGAAAACTCTAAAAGGGATGTCTCTAGGAAAACCAGGGATTTCTTGCAACAAATAAGATACTGTGATTCAAGCGGGAAACATTTCTACCAAGGGAAAAAAGGTAATTACAGACTGCAGGAGGGGAAGATGAACAAGATTAAACAAACAACTCAGAATATAAGGCAAACTAGTGGCATGATTGTGAAAAAATTTGCCCTAAGATAACCAAACTTACCTTGATATCCTATTTTTTTTTTGACTTCCATTATAACTTTGTACTCATGAAAAACAAACAGCTTAATGAGTAACTGTAATTTATTGTGTTCAGCTTTTAGAATCAACCTACTGAAAAGCCTAAATGTTTTTGTTTTGTCTTGGCCATACCATGCAGCACGCAGGGTCTCAGTTCCCCTACCAGGGATCAAACCTGTGCCCTCTGCATTGTGAGCATGGAGTCTTAACCACTGCAATGTCTTAAATCTCCTTATACAACAGAATAAAAATGTTATGTGATCAACCGGGTCAAACACAAAAGAAAAGGTAGAAATGAAAGTGAAGGAGAAGAAAAGACAAGATAGAGAAATGGATAAAGGCCCTACTATCCTTATCTTACATAGTAGGGACTTAAAATATAACGTCTAAGAAGCATTTTATTTACAACTGCACAGGTACCAAATGAAAGAACTAATTATACTGTTTCAAACTTTGGGATGAAGAGAGATGAGTGATTAAGGACAGCAAAAGTAAGCTAAATCCTCATCGCTCTCAGCAAAATCAACAGAATAATTTAAAGTGAATTAATCAAGAAATAAACCTTACCTGCCTCCTGAGAAACCTGTATGCAGGTCAAGAATCAACAGTTAGAACTGGACATGGAACGATGGACCAGTTCAAAATTGGGAAAGGAATACATCAAGGCTATAAATTGTCACCCTGCTTATTTAACTTCTATGCAGAGTACATCATGAGAAATGCTGGACTGGATGAAGCACAAGCTGGAATCAAGATTGCTGGAGAAACATCAATAACCTCAGATATGCAGATAACACCACCCTTATGGCAGAAAGTGAAGAGGGACTAAAGGGCCTCTTGATGAAAGTGAAAGAGGAGAGTGAAAAAGCTGGCTTAAAACTCAACCATTCAAAAAACTAACGTAATGGCACCTGGTCCCATAACTTCATGGCAAATAGATGGGGAAAAAATGGAAACAGACTTTATTTCTTGGGCTCCAAAATCACTGCAGATGGTGACTGCAGCCATGAAATTAAAAGACACTTGCTCCTTGAAAGAAAGGCTATGACACACCTAGACAGCATATTGAAAAGCAGAGACATTACTCTGCAGACAAAGGTCCGCATAGTCAAAGTTTTTCCAGTGGTCATGTATGGATGTGAGAGTTGGACCGTGAAGAAAGCTGAGCCCTGAAGAATTGATGCTTTTGAACTGTGGTGCTGGAGAAGACTCTTGAGAGTAATCTTGGACAGCAAGGAGATCAAACCAATCAATCCTAAAGGAAATCAATCCTAAATATTCTTTGGAAGGACTGATGCTAAAGCTGAAGCTTCAATACCACCTAATGTGAAGAGCTGACTCGTTAGAAAAGACCGTGATGCTGGGAAAGATTGAAGGCAGGAGGAGAAGGGGATGACAGAGGATGAGATGGTTGGATGGCATCACTGACTCAATGGACATGAGTTTGAGCAAGCTCCAGGAGATGGTGAAGGACAGGGAAGCCTGGCATGCTGCAGTCCATGGAGTCACAAAGCATTGGACAATGACAACAACTCAAGAAATAAAGGCAGATCTCAATACAGGAAAGCCTAGGACCAGGTGGCTTCACAGGAAAAAATTCTCCAAAACATTTAAAAAAGAGTATACCAATCCTCCTCAAACGTTTCCAAATAATTAAACAGGAAGGAACGTTTCCAACTCATTTCATGATGCCAGCACTACCCTGATACCAAAAGCAGAAAAAGACACAACAACAACAAAAAAATACAGACCAATATTCCTGAGGAATACTGATGCAAAAATCCTCAAAGTGAAATTCAATAGCACATTAAATGGATTATATACCATGATCACGTGGTATTTATACCCAGAATGCAAGGATGATTTGAACCATGAAAATCAACCACTGTCATATACCACATCAACCAAATGAAGATGGTGGGGAAGATGACTTCAAGTAATGAAGGCATTTGACAACATCAAACATTCTTTCACAATAAAAACGCTAAACAAACTGGAAACAGAAGCAAACCACCTCAACATAACAACAGCCATAAATGAAATAGTCATAGCTAATATCATATTCAATAATAAAAAATGAAAGCTTCTGGACTGAAAGAAAACTGAAAAATTATGGACAAAGCAAGGATGCCTATTCGCATCACTTGTATCCAACATAGAGCTGGAAATCCTAGCTAAAGCAATTAGGCAAGAAGAGAAACAAGTCATTCAAACATGGAAGGACAAAGCAAAAAATTACCTCTGTTCACAGATCGTATGATCATATATGCAGAAAACCCTAAAGACTTCACACGTAAAAAGATGGTTAAAACAAACGATTTTAGCAAAGTTGCCCAATACAAACTCAACATTCAAAAATCAATTCTGTTGCTAAAAATTAATAATGAACAATCCAAAATGGAAATTTAAGTAGACAACTACATTTACAATAGCACCCCCCCAAAAAAAATGTAGGAATAAAGTTAACCAGAGAGGTGAAAACGTGTACAATGAAAACTATAAAATATAGCTAAAACAAATCCAAAGACAATCTATGTTTGTGGACTGGAAGACATGTGGAAAATTCTTAAAGAGATGGGAATACCAGACCACCTGACCTGCCTCCTAAGAAATGTGTATGCAGGTCAAGAAGCAACAGTTAGAACTGGACATGGAACAACAGACTGGTTCCAAATAGGAAAAGGAGTACATCAAGGCTGTATACTGTCACCCTGTTTATTTAACTTACATGCAGAAAACATCATGAGAAATGCTGGGCTGGAAGAAGCACAAGCTGGAATCAAGATTGCTGGGAGAAATATCAATAACCTCAGATATGCAGATGACATCACCCTTATGGCAGAAAGTGAAGAAGAACTAAAGAGCCTCTTGATGAAAGTGTAAAAGGAGAGTGAAAAAGTTGGCTTAAAACTCAACATTCAGAAAACTAAGATCATGGCATCTTGTCCCATCACTTCATGCTAAATAGATGGAGAAACAATGGAAACAGTGACAGACTTTATTTTGGGGAGCTCCAAAATCACTGCAGATGGTGATTGTAGCCATGAAATTAAAAGACATTTGCTCCTTGGAAGGAAAGTTATGACCAACCGAGACAGCATATTAAAAAGCAGACACATGACTTTGCCAACAAAGGTCCATCTGGTCAAAGACGTGGTTTTTCCAGTGGTCATGTATGGATATGAGAGTTGGACTATAAAGAAAGCTGAGTGCCAAAGAATTGATGCTTTTGAACTGTGGTGTGGAGAAGACTCTTGAGAGTCCCTTGGACTGCAAGGAGATCCAACCAGTCCATCCTAAAGGAAATTAGTCCTGAATAGCCCTTGGAAGGACTGATGCTGTAACTGAAACTCCAATACTTTGGCCACCTGATGGTAAGAACTGACTCACTGGAAAAGACCCTGATGCTGGGAAAGATTGAAGGCGGGAGGAGAAGGAAACAGCAGAAGATGAGATGGTTGGATGGCATCACCGACTCAAAGAGTTTGAGTAAGCTCTGGGAGTTGATGGGCAGGGAAGTTTGGCATGCTGCAGTCCATGGGGTCATAAAGAGTTGGACACAACCGAGCGATGGAACTGAACTGAAATGTTCATACTATACAAAGTGCTCTACAGATTCAACATAATCTCTATTAAAATTTCACTAGCATTTTTTGCAGGAATGAAAAAACAACCACTCATATGATTCATATGGAGTCTCAAAGTTTTCCAAAATAATACCAAATAGCCCAAAAGGTATGTTGAAAAAAATAATAATACTGGAAGATTCACCCTTCCAAATTTCAAAACATACTACAAAGCAATAGGGATCAAGACAGTGTGGTGTTGGTATAATGACAGATATGTAACACCGCTGAAACAAAATACAGAGCCCAGAAACAAATTGTTGCACATATGACCAAATGATCTTCAACAAGGGTACCAAGACTACACAAGGGAAAAAGGACAGTCTCCTCAACAAATGGTGATGGAAAAACTGGATATTCACACAAAAATTAACTCAAGATGGATTAAAGATTTAAACATAAGATATAAAACTATAAAAGCCCTAGAAGAAAACATAGAGGAAAACTCCGGACATTGAACTTGGCAATGCTTTCCAGGATATAACATTTTACTAAATGTTTTCTACACGTTCTGTAGTTCCCTCGCTTCTTTTCTTCATCTTTTGTTGTCTTTCTTTGTGAATTGATGTCTGACCAACTAAAGTTATCAGAGCATTAATTTTAAGTGGCTAATGAGTAGGCTAGTATGAGTGAAAACTCTCAACTGGCACAATAAGACAATCTGCATTTGGGCAACTAAGTTATAATGTGAAGTGATACTCAAATTTACAGTTTAGTATTTAAGGATAAATTAGTAATAGCATATTCCCTAAATACGTAGTTTCTGCATTTACTTATGTTAAAAAAATTACTGGGTATATATTATGGCCGGGCATTTTAGTCTACAGCTATATGATTGAACAAGACAAAGTCTCTACCGTTAAAAAACTGTGGCTTATGTTAGCAACACAATATTTTCATTTTCATTCTTATAAAATCTACAGAAAGCATTCACTAGCAACATCTGTACAGAATTTTAAAATATCAAGGCTTTCCAAAAGCCCTGTAGTGAGAGATAGAGTGAGCCTAGCTTAAGGATGAAAAGACACTCTCCTCCAAACATATACAGGCACATGGCTTGATGGCAGCTGAAAGAACAGAATAAGCACTTGTTTCAGGCTGGGTACTGTTTCAGTGATGCCATTAGACTTTTGCTGCATACTGTAAACCAAGTAATCACAGTAGTACAGTCTATAAACACATTTATAGAACATTTCATTACTGATTTTTATAAACACGCACTTTTTTTTAACACAAAGACAAATAAGAAAATATCAAAGACATATTGAAAAGCAAGGTTTCAGATTGTGTCTTAAAGTCAGGAGAGAAGTCCCCAATCTCCTACACCTTCAGCAAGCACTTTGTAATTGGTTTAAGTATAATCATAAACAGCTTTAGTCATTAAAATGATTTAAACTACACTCCAAGGCAGAAAAAAACCCCTAACATTATGTCTAAAATATTGAATTTTTAAATGCTGGAAAAGCTTTTGGAGAACAAGACTTTTAGATTATAATAAAGACAAATTAGTAATGGCATATTCTCTAAATCTTTCACTACAATGCGAATCTATTTTCACTATTCATCTATTTTGATGATTTGCTACATAATACTGTTCCTCTAAGTGTTTAGATTTAATTCCTATGTTTAATTTTCTTATTTATGTGAAAGGTTACGTGAATTATGAAACTACAATCTATTGACAGTATCAGAGTGTCAAGTTATAAAAACTGTCTATTTGGCTAGTCTATTTGGAAAATTGGAGAACAAACATTATACACATTCAACAAATGACACTGTGAACTAGTCTGCCTAATATATGCTTTCAAGTAACATTAAATCACAAAGCAAAACTTTTTCTCTTTTCCCCTAACCCTTATCTACAGTCCCTCTCCCATAGTGAATCTGCAAAAAGATGTAGTAATCTGAAAATAGATAATAATTATGGCAATATGTTGTGAGTAAATAATACAATTTAACTGGCATCTTAAATAATAGCAAATACCTTCACTACATAAGCAGTAAAATTTTTGTATAATTATTTGTCATAAATCCTTGTTACAGATGTCATTCTTCACTTACATTTAAGATACTTCCTAGAAATTACAGAGAAATTACCTTTGAAATTTATCATCAGTGCTCACGGGCTGTGAATATAGGCTTTGATTTTTATTTCTTGACCCATGTAAGTCTCCTTTTGTTGTCTGAAAGATGTTTATTTAGATTAAAATCTTGAAGTACTCCAAATATTTTGTATGAAGCTTTTGTTGTTGTCGTCCAGTCACCCAGTCCTGTCTGACTCTTTGTGACACCATGGACTGCAGCACACCAGGCCCCCCTGTCCCTCACCATCTCCTGGAGTTTGCCCAAGTTCATGTCCATTGCATCAGTGATGCCATCCAGACATCTCATCCTCTGGAGCCCTCTTCTCCTTCTGCCCTCAATCTTTCCCAGCATCAGAGACTTTTCCAATGAGTTGTCTGTTCGCATCAGATGACCAAAAATACTGGAGCTTCAGCTTCAGCATCAGCCCTTCCAGTGAATATTCAGGGTTGATCTCCTTCAAGATTGACTAGTTCGATCTCCTTGCCATCCAAAGGACGTTCAGGAGTCTTCTCCAGCACCACAGTTCGAAGGCATCAATTCTTTGGCGTTCTGCCTTCTTTACAATCCAGGTCTCACAACCGTACATGACCCCTGGGAAGACCACAGACTTGACTATACAGACCTTTGTTAGCAGAGTAATGTCTCTGCTTTTCAACACACTGTCTAGGTCCGTCATCACTTTACTGCCAAGAAGCAATCGTCTTCTGATTTCATGGCTGCAGTCACTGTCCGCAGTGATTTAGAAGCCCAACAAGAGGAAATCTGTCACTACTTCCACCTCTTCCCCTTCTATTTGCCATGCAGCAACAGGCTGGATGCCATGATCTTAGTTTTTCCAACATTTAGTCTTAAGCCAGCTCTTTCACTCTCTTCCATCACCCTCATCAAGAGGACCTTTCATTTCTCTTCACTTTCTGTGAGTACAGGCTTTGATTTTTATTTCTTGACCTAAGTAGTGACCTTTTGTTGTCCGAAAGATGTTTATTTAGATTAAAATCTTAAAGTACTCCAAATATTGTATATGAATCTTTTACTAACTACTGAAATCAAATTAACTATTTTTATCAATTAAAGATAAGTAGTATACACCCAAAGTCACACACTTTGGCTTACCATCCACATTCGTAAATGGAAGAGAAGACTGGCAACTGGTGTCTGAAAAAAATTACTATGTTCAGTACAAATTAACTGTCATCAAATTTTAAAAAAAGGACGCTTTTTGCTTTATGCAAAGGAATAAAGTTGCACTTAACATTTATTGAATAAGAAGCTATTCTGCAGAGAGTCTACAAGCTGCTTTTATTCTGTATGTGTATCCTATTAGTCTCTTACAACTTGCATATTAAAACAAATAGTAAAAAACTGTAGTCCTGTTCCCTATAAGCAACCACTTTCACTTATGTGTTATAGTTTTTAAATTTATCTCAATAATTATAGATAACATGTCTGTCTTTATTCCTTGATTAACTTCAAATTTTGTCTACTGACTCCTTGCTATAGAAGAGAAGGATTTAGCTCACGTGTACTATCTTCAGTCTGCTTTCTTCTCTCCTCATTCCAAGAGCAATCAATCCTATTTGAGCATTTGAGATGTAATTAGTAAGACTGAGAAACTGAATTTTAAATTTTACTCAATTTTAATGAATTTAAATTGCTAGATGTGGCTAGTGGCTATCATACTAGATAAGTAGTTCTAAATTATTCCTATCTTTAGGAATGTACCAAAGCTTTCTTTATGATCTAGCACTCAATCAATTTTTGTATACTTTCTGTAAGTGCTTGAAAAGAAGGTATAGTCTCTATTTTGACAGTAGGATTCAGTTTATCCATCAAATTTTGCTTATTAATTAGGACATTTAGCTGTTCCATAGCCTTAATTTTTTGTTCACTTGATAACTTCAGTCTAAGAGTCATTATAAAGTCTGCCAGCAAAGTTGATCTGAATAACTTTCTAGGATCACTTTTACTTTTTGAATATTAACACTATACTATTTTTGCACATATATTTGGTATTTCTTCATTGTAAATTATAAACTCCACAATCAAAATACCCATCTTTGTTTTATTTAATTCCATCTTCTCTTTATATTTACACTTTACCGATTGCTGCCATTTAGAGCTAAGTCATGTCCAACTCTTTGTGACCCCATGGACCACAGCCCACCAGGCTCCTCTGTCCATGGGACTTCCCAGGCAACACTGGAGTAGGTTGTCAGTCCCTTCTCCAGGGCATCTTCCCCTCCCAGGGATCAAACCCACACCTCTTGCACTGGCACCACACCTCTTGCATTGGCAGGCAGATTCTTTATCACTCAGCCAGCAAGGAAGCTACTCTTTACCAACAGTTGTTATTTTAATGAGGTTTTTACTAAATTGCTTTAATAATCATATCCACATGTAATGAAGTTAGTCTTCTAATTCACGTTATCTGTTAGCTCTCTACCATAAGTTATGTTAATAAGTTAAGATAAACTTTCTCATCACCAGATTTCAACCAAAAACATGATTTTTTTACTGTCTACCTTTCTGCTGTCAGGTACACTTCTATTACTACACCTGTTGATTTTAAATGCTTTGGCCTCCTAGGAGGCAACTAGCATACTCAGCACACATTCAAGCTCCTACCTTCTTTCCCTCTTTCTTTCTGAAACTGTTCATTGGTTATGAACATGATATAAAAAGCAGGCTGAAGTCTGCTCAAATATCAATTTCTCACTGAAGAAATTTCTCTATCCACACACCTTAAAATTACACATCCCTCCCTCCCCATGCCCATACTGCGACCTCCTACACCCTGATTTGTTTTCCTCCATAGTACTAATCACCATCTAACATAAATTTCTCATCTGGTTTACCCCAGTTGTAATATAAGCTCCCCAAGGGGAGGCCTTTTTGCATTCTTTGTTCTCTGTTGCAATAACCAGCAACACAACAGAGCCCAGCACACAGCAGATGCTCACCAGGTATCTGCTGAACAAACAGGGTAAGTCCACTACTAAAAGTATATTCAAAAATTAAAGGCCTAAGTAAATGCAGAATTATACTGTGCTTATGGTACTGAAGAACTTCCATTACCAGGTTTAAAGCTACAGTAATCAAGACTTTAAGATGCTGATGTTAGGATAGACATATGGTCATTACATAAAATAGTTTTAAAAAAGACCCACACACATGTGACTGATTTTTGACAAAAGTAACAAATAATTCAGTAGAGAAAATAGTCTCTCAATTAATGGCGCAGAAAAACTGTATATTATGTGGGGAAAAAAATTTTTGTAAGAATCTCTACCATAGGGCTTCCCCCACTGGCAGCTTCGTGGTAAACAATCTGTCTGCCAATTCAGAGGACACAATTCAGCAGTTCGATCCCTGGGCTGGGAAGATCCCACATGCTGCAAAGTAACTAAGCCCGTGCACCACAACTACTGAGCCTGTGCTCTAGAGCCTAGCGCTACAACTCCTGAGCCTACGTGCCACAACTACAGAAGCATGAGCACCCTAGAGCCCTTGTTCCACCACAGGAGTAACTGCAATGAGAAGCCCTTGCACTGCAACCAGAGAGCAGCCCCTACTCACCCAACTACAGACAAACCCACAGAGCAACGGAGATCCAGCACAGCCAAAACCAGATAAATAGATAATCTTCAACTAAATTTAGAAAACTGGAAAAAGAACCTCACAACACTTTCCTCATTTCATATGCAAAAATCAACTGAAATGAATCATGAACTTAAACATAAAAGCTAAACTATAAAATGCCTACAAGAAAACATGAGATAAAATCTTTGAGATAGACATATTTCTTAGATAGGACCCAAAAATATGAAGCATTAAAGAATTAATAAATCAGATTTCATCAAAATTTAAAATTTTATTCTTCAGATACCACTAAGAAGATATAAAGGGCAGCCATGATGATCTCTCACAATTCTAATATCTGATAAAAGTCTCGTATCAGAATACAAAAAACAAAAACAAAAAAACTCAGTCATGAACAAGCAACCCAGTTTTTTAAATGGGCAAAAGATGTGGGGTGACACTTCACAAAGGAAAATATATGAATGACCAACAAGCACATGTAAATGTATTTAATATGTTAATCACTAGGAAAACGTAAATTAAAATGACAATGAGATATAACATTACACATCCACTAGAACTGCAAAAATTTAAAAATGCTGACAATACCAAGTGTTAGCAAGAATGTAGAGAAAACTGAAAATCTCACATTGCTGAAGGGAAAGTAAAACAGTACGACCACTTTAGAAAACAGATCCTCAGTGCCTTACAAAGTTAAACATATAATTATCACATAACCCAGCAATTCTATTCCTACATTCGCTGAAGTGAAATAAGAATACGTGTCCAAAATGCTTAGCAGTTTTGTTTATGATAGCCAAAAACCGGAAGCAATCTAAAAGCTCAACAACTAATAGTTATAAACAAATTATGCCATATCTCATACAATGTAAAAGTATTCAGGAAAAAAAAAGAGAAACTACTGACACAGGAGAGTGTCAAAAGCATTATACTAAGTGCAAGCTAGACCCAGAAGGCCATACATTGTATTAATCTCAATTATACTACATTGTGTGAAAGGAAAAACTGTATTAAGAAACAACAGATTGGTGGTTCCCAGGGAGAGAGGTGGTTGCTGGGAAAGACTGAGGAAAAGAGAAGGGGGTGACAGGGGATGAGATAGTTGGATGGCATCACTGATCCAATAGACATGAGTTTGAGCAAACTCCAGGAGATAGTGAAGGACATGGAAGCCTGGCATGCTGCAGCTCATGGGGTCACAAAGAGTCAGACACAACTTAGCAACGGAACAACAAGGGAGAGAGAACTTTTCAGGTTGACAGGAACTTTCTGTATCTTGATTGTAGTAGTGGTTACAAAAACGCATACATCTATGAAAATTCAACATGTATACTTACATTGAGTGAATTTTAACATAAAAATTATATCCCAATAAATCTGCTTTTTTTCTTAAAATAAATTTGGCTTTTTTTGCTAGGTCTGAAACTAAAACCCCACTACCTAAAGCCTAGAAGAAGAATGTTTAATACAAAATCACTCATGAAAATTGAGTTCTTCTGTGAAGCTTTAAAAATCAATAGGGAAAGAGTTTCCTGGTGGCTTAGTGTTGGGATTTGGCACTACTGCTGCCATGGCCTCAGTCTGACCTCTGTCATGGAACTGAGACCCCACAAGCCACAACCAAAATATTAAAACAACAACAACAAAGAGTTGTCTACATCTGAGTAGGATGCAACAGTCTGCAGCAGGCCAATATCCTTCTTGAGAACAACTAGAAAAGCTAAATAAATTATAAAAATCATATTTTTAAAGGCAGTACAGAGATGTCCTTAAAGCATGGGAGACAAGAAGGTCTGCAACTCCAAAGAAGGGGAAATTTTTTCAAGGTGTTTAGATGATCTGCTGTTGTCTTTTCCCAGGGGGTATTTCCAGATTATAGGATGGGGTGAAGGCTGAAAAACTTGAGATTTGGCCTGTATGAAATGCTGCTACTAAGGAACCAAGAAGTCAGGAAAGCTTTTGGTGTTCACATAAGGCTGGAGTAACAAAAATGGGAAACTGCAGGGACCTCAAATTCAAGGATATTTGCTTAAACAATGCAGGGTTAAAAAGCTAAATAATAACTGAAAAACTTGAGAAGTAAAGTGAAATTTCCCACCTTTGGCACTATCAAGGGGATAAAGACTACCAGGCTTTGAAATGAAAGTCTTAGAAAACCACACCCTACAAATAACATAAAGAAGAGTATCACCAAACTACTCAAATAGCAACCCAGCCTTCACATAAATTAAAGTGACTGACTCCCTATTCTATCTGCCTGAAAGAAAATGTGAACACCCTCTGGCAGAACATACTTGGTAATGCTTGCTTTATTTTGTTTTTTAATTCACAATGTCTGGCATTCAATCAAAAATCACAAGACATAAACAAAAATAATCAACCAACTTGACCTAAGTGACATTTATAGAACACTCCACCCAACAACAGAATACAAATTCTTTTCAAGCACACATGGAGCATTTACTAATGCTAGCATTTACTAATCCAGATGATATTCTGGGCCAGAAAACAAATCTCAACAAATTTAAAAAGATCCAAGTCATAAAAGTATATTCTTTCATCACAATGGAGTTAACTTAAAAATAACAGATCTCTGGAAAACCCTCAAATTTTTGGAGACTAAATAATATAAAGAATCTATAGGCCAAAGAAGACATCAAAAAGTAAAATAAAAAATATTCTGAACTGAATGAAAATTGAAAAATATATAAATATTAAACCTGGTAAGCAATATTTAAGGGAAATTTATACCACACATATATTAGGGGGGAAAGATCACAAATTAATGACCTCAGCTTCTATCTTAAGAAACTAGAAAAAGAAAACAAACTAAGCTCAAAGCAAGTTAAAGAAAGGAATTAAGATCAGAGAAGAAACAAGGAAACAAAAAACAGGAGAACTAGAGGAAATCAGTTAAACCAAAAGCTGGTTCTTCAAGAATCTTAATCAAAGTTAATAAATCTCAAGCCAGACTGATCAGGGAAAAAAGAGAGAAGACACAAATTATCTACATCAGAAATGATACCAAATCTCTGTAGATTATACTGATATTACACTCACAATACATTCTGCTGCTGCTGCTGCTAAGTCGCTTCAGTCATGTCCGACTCTGTGCGACCCCACAGACGGCAGCTCACCAAGCTCTGCCGTCCCTGGGATTCTCCAGGCAAGAACACTGGAGTGGGTTGCCATTTCCTTCTCCAATGCATGAAAGTGAAAGTGAAGTCGCTCAGTCGTGTCCAACTCTTAGCGACCCCATGGACTGCAGCCTACCATGCTCCTCCGTCCATGGGATTTTCCAGGCAAGAGTACTGGAGTGGGGTGCCATCGCCTTCTCCCTATTTAAAGGACAACCCACTCCAGTACTCTTGCCTGGAAAATCCCATGGATGGGAGAACATGGCAGGCTACAGTCCATGGGTTCGCAAAGAGTCGGACACGACTGAGTGACTTCAGTTACTTCACTTACTTAAGATATAAACAACTTTACTAATTCAACAACTTAGACGAAATGGGCAAGTTCTTTGAAAAACCTGTCAACATACAGAGAGAAAGAACCCCACAGCTATATGAAAAACAATCATCAGAAAAACAATGTATGTAGATGAATGGATGACGCAGATACTGAAATTATTTAATAGACAAGTATGTACACAATTATAATCAATATGTTCAAGAGAACTGATGTTTATTAAAAATCTATAAAATAGGACCAAACGGATGTTTTAGAACTCAAAGTTATAATGTAAAATTAACACAACATTTTCACTTGGAGAAAAATAAGGTAGTTTTTGGTGTACTGTAAGACAGTTCATTATAAGATACCCAACTGACGTTTGGAGAGAAAAAAATTTTTAAGAGACATTTGAAACATGAAGATAGGGTATAATAAATATTTAAATTAGAATCCACAAAGGATGAGACAGGCAGAAGCAATAATTGAAGATGTAATGACAGAGAACTTTCCAAAACTAAAAGGCACCAAGCTACATATTCAAAAAAGCTCTAAGAACCTTAAGCAAAATGCAAAGAAAACCACACCTCAACACTGTCAAATTGCTAAAAAATAAGAGAAGAAAAAGCATTCTGAGAAGTCCTTTGAGAAAAATAGAAGACATTATTATTAGCAAGACATACACTGATACATTACCTTCAATAAGACTTTAAGAGAAAGAAGACAATAAAATAACTATCAATGTAGAGTTCTATACCCTGTGAAAATATTATTTTAAAAAGGTGAAATTAAGATGTTTTCAGACAGACAAAAAAGGAAAAATTCACTGTCAGTAGGTAGACCAGTATTAAAACACATATTACTAAAGGAAGCTATTCAGACAGAAGGAAAAACTACCCAGACAGAAACACAGAAAATGCAGGAAAGGAGAACCCTGGAAAGAGTAAATATCAACAAAAATTAACTGTCCAAAACCATACTGTTTAAAATAAGTATAAATAAAATGCAGAATGGTAATAATGCAAAAAGATTGGCATATGAGTTAATGTGTAAGAAACAGTCATTATTGGAGAATGGTAAAAGTAATAATTTGAACTATCTGTATTATAAATAATTTGCATTGTAAGTCAAGTATGCTTATTGTATGCAACCTCAAGAATAACCTTTAATGGTATAATGAAAGAATATATAACTAACGAATTAATAGGAAAAATGGGGAAAAATTAGATTAACACACAAAAAAGCAAAACAGGAGTGATAAAAAGGAATGTAAAACAGACGACTCAAAGAGAAGTCAAACTCAGCTATTATTAGCAAAAATGTAACTATAATAGACCCCTGAGTAACACAGGCTTAAACTCCCTAGGTTCACCTGGGCCCAGATTTTTTCCGAATAGTAAATAAATACTTGAGTAACACATGAACTGTGATTGCTTGAATCAAAGAATGGGGAACACTGGATACTGAGGAACCACAAAAGGGGCCAACTATAAGTTATAAGTGGATTTTTTACTTTTCCAATCATGCAGAGAGTTAGTGCCCCTAACTGCCACGTTGCTCAAAGGTGAACTGAAAACAAAGTAAAAGACTAAAACTAAATTAAAAAAAAAAAAAAAAAAGGCCTTCTCAGGCGGCTCAGTGGTAAAAGAATCTGCCTGCAATGCAGGAGACTTTGGGTTTGATCCCTAGATCAGGAAGATCTCTTGGAGATAGAACTATATAAGTTATAAAATAAAATCTGAGTTCTAACATTTTGCATTTTAATTTGTGGGGTTTTTCCAAAGTAACCTCTAATATTATTTCAACTAAAATTTAAGTTTCAACATAGGAAAAACAAATCACCAGTCTTTCAAAACTCTACTTGGCAAAGGGATTTCAAAGAAATATGCAATACCAAGCATCTTGGCAACATTTTCTAATAACATTTTCATTGTTCTAAGTTACATAAAAAGGTCAAGTACTCTCAAATTCTGGAGAAGGAAATGGCAACCCACTCTGGTATTCTTGCCTGGAGAATCCCATGAACAGAGGAGTCTGGCAGGCTACAGTCCACGGGGTCGCAGGGAGTCGGATACAACTGAAGTGATTTAACACACACACTCTCTCAAATTCTCTACATAGAAACAAAATTTTAAGCAACTTACGGAAATTAGGATTCCCCTCTCAAAAAGTAAGAGCCATGTTTGGTATACACTATGAAAGTAACAAAACAACAGAAATAACAACAGCTAACATTTTTTATTGAACACTTAACTATATGATACTCATTGTTCTACATAATTTGCATGTACTGTTTAATCCTCACATAATATTATGAACTAGCATTATTGTCATTTCATAGATGAGAAATTGAGGTAACATTTGTTCAATCACTAGTAATAAAGCCAGGATGTGAACGCCAAGCAGGCTAGCTGTAGAGCCCTGCACTCTTAATCACTACACCAAACTACAAACATAAGTAATTAAGATCTTGTTAAAATAGTTTGCTGTTATTGAATTTCAGGCAATAAGTAATAATAATCTTTATTCAACATAAAACCAGATATTTTAATGATCTGATTATGTCACTGAAAATAAATGAACAAAAGAAATAAACACCTAAAAACTTCCTATTTTTGTGACAAAAAAGTAAAAGGTAGTTGCTATCAAAATAGTCACAGAAACGTGAGCAAACATGTAACTTCCAAAAAAATGATGACAGAAGACACATTAAAACTACTGCACTGAGCTTTAATATCATATCTATTTTCTATTGGAAATAGGTTAAGCAGTTCTTCTCCCTGACTTAATCTAGAGGATACAGATACCTAAGAGGTGTATAAAATGTCACAGAAATCCTACAGAAAGATAATGTCAGTTCTGTGGGTGAAAGTATTCTTTCTTAGTATTAAGATTTTCCTCTTAAGGAAGTTTTGAAGCAATCAAACAAACTCTCTGTAAAAAATATTATAGCTTAAATTTTAATGGAGAATGTTCAGCCTGCTTCATAGATACCTACTATGTTTTTCAGAAATATTTCTGAAAAATAAAAGGTAAATCACATTCTAAACAGTATCTTATAAAGGTTAAAAATAATACATAAAAATTTATTTTTTAAAAGTGATTTTTCTATAAACTTCTAACACTTAAAATAGTAAGTAGAATTACATCTTTGTGAAATACCTAAAACAACTAATAACTCAAAGATGACATATACTTACAAGGATGAGCTTAGGTAATCTAATATTCATATAATCAAAAACATAGAGAAAAACAGGAATCTCTTACCCACCTAATTCACAGAAGTTACACCCAACAGAGCTATAAAAATGACTAACAGATGGTTGTAAAGTAACCTATAAATATAAATGACATTTTAACAATTACAGTCCATTAGTAAGATTAAATTGTTCTGACACTAAAAAGTTTTCTATAATTTATTCAATTCCACCTAGAATTTTAGACTCAGAAAAGGATAAAATGTAAAGTACAATCCTGGGACAATGCCTACAAGAAACTATGAGAGTTTCTCTCTCTTTTTTTTTTTTTTAACTTTATGCATCTGCAAGGAACTGGAAAGAAATACAAACAATAGAAGGTAATTTTGCTGTAATGAGGAACTTTGACAGATTTTTCACCATAATGCTGTTTGCTTTCATAGTTTAAAATATTTCAGAATATAAGTATTTTATTTGACACAGCACAAGAAGTAAAAAATATGGGGGAGCAGGTACATTAAATATGTGCTTTAAAGGAAAAAAATGATAGGAAAAAACAATTTACTTTTAATACTAACACTGCCTGAAACATTAGATGGCAGACAACAGTTAACCGGCAGAATTAAATCTCCTATTCTCCAAATCCTGCAATCTAAGAGAGGCTGTATTATAATTATCAAGTAAAACATCAAATGGTTCTTTCTAGTGGGAGAGAGTGAAAAAACAAAAATAAGCTATCAATTAGTGCCTGCTATGAGGACACAACTCCTTACTTTCTTCCCTCTTAAGAGCTAAGACAAGCTAAATTTGCTCTATCCTTTCCTATTTTAAATGTCACAAAATATCTCTACTCTCCATTCAAACTCCATGTCCACAAAAATAAAAAGTTGGAAACAGTCTCACTCTTACAAACCTTAGGTACGTTTTTCTTCTGGAATCTATCATTTCCTAACTTGTGTTACAATCATTACACACATGCTCTTTTAAGGGTGTGTGAGCACTCAGTCATGTCCAACTCTTCAGGCAAGGGTCAACTATACTGCATCCTTCTATGTATCTCACAGGTTAGTAAAGAGTCTTCACTAATAGCCAACTCTCTATCACCTAAAAAGAATGAAGTCTTAGTAATTATTCTCAGCTCGGTTTAAAAACAAAATGAAACAGAACAACAACCAAAAAACACCTCTGGAACTATTAGAAAGGTAATGTTCTGAGAAGAAGTATGTATACAACTTGTCTGCTGTCACTAAAGCAAAAACCAGACCAAAAAGCTTCTTCTCCTGTTCCCCCTGCTGGATTCCTTCCAAGTAAATCAATGTCTCTTAGTTAAAGACAAAGCATGCTTAGGTTCACATCAGAGGACCAGGAGAGGCTCAGTTGCTTAACTTTCTGACATATCCAATCCAGGTCATTTCCCTGTCCTGTGAGTAGTAACAGAGCTCACAGTAGAGACAAACTAACAAAGCAGACAATCAAGACAACTTAATTTTTGAGATTAAAAGTTTATGTAAATACACAGAAAAAGAACTCAAAGGTTATAAAACAATGTAACAGTAGTTATCTCTGGGGAGAGATGTGAGATAGAAGTGAAGTATGTAAAAAGCATTTTCACCTATTATAAATACATTGCATTGTTTACATTTTTCCTGAACATTGACTTACTTCTCTGTTTTTCAAAAAGAATGAACAGGCATACATGGAATTCAAATGAAAATTAAATGCCATTTGCAGAAATTTGACTACCAGAGACCAACAGGTCAAAGAGAAATAACAAAATTTTCCTATCCTCCAAAATAAAAAGGAATGCTACGCAACAAAAATGCCCATAGCAACTGTCATCCACTACTCAACATTCACGACTCTGATTATACGATATTAGCCACCAGAGGAATTTTGAGTACCCTCCCCCCTGAAACTACATACTGTTTTCAGCAACCCATTAAGTCATAAAAAAATTTTAGCGTTTGCACGAACAGAACATTGACTCTGTAATTCTCTGTAAGTACTATATCTATATACAGGATCTCTCTCTAAACACACACACATACAAATTTACATGCAGTTCATATCTGACCGCCTTGAGAAAGTATTTCCCCATCTGAAAAACAAACTATCTAGACAACCAATTCCACTGTCATTTTAATGGAGAGTTCATATTCTCCAACTATTTGTCATCACAACTTTGGGGTTAAAAAAAGTAAAAGTAAAATTTATACAACTAGGATTTCTGGGGGAAAAAAAGCAGCAAGAAAAACTATGCTCTGAACACAGCATAAGCCAAAATGTCAAATGTAAATAATGTCATATATTTTAGCAAAACAAAATATGACTAAACATTTTTAAAAGTTAAATTTGTAGCATCAGCATCTTAAAAACTGGAGCCTAGATAGCCATACTTAAAACTTTCTGTCAAGTTTAGGTCGTTTCCCCTTTAAAAAAAAAAAAAACCACTAAGAGAAACCATATTAAAAATGGCCAAAATTACTACAAATTAGGAAAGAAAGAAATTATTTTGAGCAAATTATTTTGGAGAGAAGGATTTTTGTTTAATCTAGTTTACGAACTCATAATATAGTCACAAATACTTTAAAATATAAAGGCATACAGTGTACGTGTCATTTCCCACCATCCCCTCATCAGGTTACTCCTCCCTCTACCCAACTATTATCAATTCTCCGCTATTCTCCCCCGCCAGTTTCTTTATACTTATAAAGACAAACCCAAGTTTATATTCCTATTCCATGGGTGCCTCGTTATCACACAAAGTAGCACGTTATTCACGCTGTCCTATATCTTGTTTTTTTCACTTTATAACATACTTTGGAGATCTTTCCATGTCATTACACACAAAGCTTCCTCATTGTTTTTCACAGCTGATTATGACTACCACAACTTTCATCTTTCTTCAGGCTAAACTTTAATGACATTCTATACAGTTAACTAACACCTGAGTTAAGTTTCTCCCCCCAAGATCTAAAAACAGACAAAGCAACTCATTATTTAAATTACATCCTTTTTAGAACGTTTATTTTCCAACCAGGTAGACGGAAAAAGTCGCACTATTTTATCACTTAAAATAAAGGTACAAATTAGAATGTAGACCTCAAGTGAAATTACCTTTTTTTGATTGGGGCATCAGCGTAACAGCCAAATCAACAATGACTAAAAGTTCCTTCTAGTGCTTTCCTTTCACTGTAAAAGAAAACATTATTGTTGCTTTTCTAAGGTTAGAAAGCCTTCAAGTCGTATAGCGTGGCATTCTAATAGCAAGCAACCGCCACCTGATTCGATCTTTCATTCCCCAAGTCAGAGGCCGAGGTTTTTACCTTTCAGGATTCTGCTATTAGCAACAGGACGACTTGCACACCAGCGAAAACGCACTCAAGAATGTAAGCTCTGCGGCGCTACACATCGGAAATTACACTCCCGGGGCCAGCACGCCAGGACAAGCTAGAGTCCAGCTTCGCAGGCGAAAAGGTTTCCATAAGAATCAGCCGCCGCGGTGACCCGGGACGGGCGGGCGGGCGCGGGTGGACTCAAGAAGGAAGACCGGCCGCCGCCCCGGGAGCGTTCGAACCCGCGCAGCGGCTCGAGTCGGACGCGAGGAGTAGCGCGTTCCCCGGGGACCCAGCCCCGGAACCGCGACCACTAACGGAACCAGCCCACGGGCGGCGGCGGCCACCGCTCGGACTGCGGGCCGCGGCGCGCGGGCCGGGTGCCGGGAGGGCGGGGGTTCCCCGGAGGAGCTGGCCGTCCCGGCGCCCCATTGGGCGCCGCTCCAAACGTGCCCGAGTTGTGACAGGAATAAAGTGGGTCACAAGGCCTAGCGGGTCCCCAGCGAAAGCCCTCTCCGCACCGGCTCTTCGGCTCTCCCCGCCCCTCTGCCGCTCGAATCGGCCTCAACCCAAGGGCGCGCTCCGGCCACCCGACCCCGCCGCGCACCCCAATCCCACCCCTGCCCCGCAGGTAACCCCAGCTGTCCCGAAAGGCCCTTCAGACGGGGCGGGCCTCCACCCCAACTCCCGAGAAAAGACACTCTCGAGCGATAAGCAAAACTTGGGCTTCAGCGCCAGCCCGCCCCTCCCCTGGCCGCCGCCCCCCGGCCCCACACACACCGCCCTCCTGCTCCCCCCACTTCCCGGCGCCCTCACCGTGTGGCTTGCGGCGGCTCCGGCTTCTTCCCTCCCCCACCCTGGAGTCCAGCTGCGGCGACTCGGAACCACTAGCCTTGCAGCGTCCTGAAGGCGCTGCGGCTCCCAGCTCTAGCAGCACCTGAGGCTGAGTGGCGCCCCCAACCCACCCCCCAAAAACTCACCGCTACAGCCGCCCTCAACTCCTCCCCCTCCCTTCCCTTCCCCTCCTCCACCGGCACCGGGACCACGCATGCGCCGCTCAGGCAAGCCTGCCGGCGGACGTCAGGCCCCAGGCCCACCCGGCGGGGCGCCACTCACCGGGAGCGCGCACGCGTCGGCGGCCAGATTTCCTTCGCGCTCTCGGTCTCGGGGGTTTCCTTTTTTAAGCCGGTAGCCGCAAGACGAGTCTGTGATTGCGCTCCCTCCCGGCGCATGCGTAGTCAGTGACCCCTGCGGGCTCCGACTGCCGGCGCTTTTCGTTCGTCCCTCCCCTCACTCTCTCTTTCCCCCGGTGCGTCTCGGTGCGCATGCGATGTGCCCCGTTAGGCAGCTCGGAGCTGCGATGGGGATCCCTGGCGCCGGAGGAGACTCCTGCTCCCTAGGGCTACGCGTCTGCGCGATCCGCGGCTGCCGCCGGGCGTGCAGGAAAGCCAAGATCTCCCCGGCGCCCCGTTCCTCGCACCGGTTACTGGAAAGCAGGGGAGGCGGGGCCTGGTTAGCTGCGGAGGGTGCGGCCGGTCCCGGGAGTTTTAGATCAGGGTGGCTTTGACTTTTACCCTGGATGCAGGAAGCGAGGACAGAGGAGAGTTTCTTGTACGAGGGATCCCGAAGCCAAAAAGGGGGACCTTCTCTTTCTCGAAAACCAAATCACTTTGCCAATGCCAGGGGAAAAAAAAATCGGGCGGGCGAAAAGAATTTTCCCCCTCATCCAGTGGCATCACTTGCGTTCCGTCTCTTGGGACGGGAAGAGGGCGTTTGTGAAGGTGACTGGCACTCCAGACTCCTCCTCTCTCTTCTGGAAGTGCACTGCTTTAGTCGCTTCTTTTTGGAGAGTGGGCCTGGGGATATCGGACGTGAGTCCTTGGCTGGAGGGCCGAGGCCAAAGAAGATAACGGACGTGCTCCTTTGGAGATTTTTATCTAGCCTTAAGGAAGATGGGAGATAAACCAGGATCCTAGCTTGTACCTTCCTTCCCTTGTAGAAAAACGTGTGAATGTTTTCCCCCTTATTTTAGGGGGCAATTACTTTCCTTGATGGTTAAGACAATTGGTCCGCAAGGGAAAGCACCTTTCAGTAGCTAAAAATTATTGGGAAAAAGTCTACACTCCTAATTCCTAGTAGTTTTCATATTTTAATGATTGTTCTTTGAATTTGAAATAGAAGCCATTTTTTCTTCTTTCAAAAAAACTGTTGTGACTATAAAATCCTCCTTCAAAGGTAACATTCATCTCAGTGAACACTTCAGATTCTTGCTGTGTACTCAAGAGAAAAAGAACATCGATTGAAATTGAGAAACTATTCAGATCCCTTATCATTCACCAGAGGATTCTATCCGGAATGGGAGAGCGTGATAGAGTCATCATATAGCAGACAAGATTTTAGTAGACATTTTTTCCTGCTTAGCATTCATTCCCTATTCTGATCATTTCCTTTGGAGAACTATCCTTTCTTCACTTTCAGACCATTTGGCTGGAGCAGGACTCCAGAGGAAAACACATTTGAGTTAATCCTCTACCTTAGTTTGGATTTAACTAAGAAGGTTGATCTCTTTTCCAATGGAGTTAAGTCTGCAAAAATGAAAGCCTGAACACATCTTCCTACTCACAGGTTCTGAGAAAGAAGGCAACGTGGAATAAAGCAGGTTCAAAAAAGAAGATTTGGCCTGTAGACACATTGGATGCATGGAATCCATTGTGGACTAGATAACTGTGGAAATTTCAGTTAAGTTCAACTTCACTTTCACTTTTCACTTTCATGCATTGGAGAAGGAAATGGCAACCCACTCCAGTGTTCTTGCCTGGAGAATCCCAGGGACGGGGGAGCCTGGTGGGCTGCCGTCTATGGGGTCACACATCAGACACGACTGAAGCGACTTAGCAGTCAATAAATGTATTCATTGCTTAAACCAGTGAGAGTTTATCTGTCACTTGCCATCATGAATTCTCACAGTGGTAGCAAGAGAGGAAGCAAGATTAATAATACTGATTAGGAAGATTTCAGTTAGACAAGAGGCTTTGAATGCTTTTCCTAGGATTGGATTTTCTAGAGAAAGTGATCTCTCTTCATATTCTGCATCGTATCTTCAAAAATACCTTTGCCCCTTTTAATGGTTCCATGGTCCTCTTAGTCACTAGAAACACATCATGTTCATCTTTGATTCCTTCCTCTCTCATTTTCTTTATTTAATCATTTACCAACACCTGTTGATAGTCCCGTTTTCTGCTCATTCTTCTGCCACTACTCAAACATTTCCCATGATTCGGTTCACAACTTATCTTTCTCCCCATACTCTCCAAGAAGAAAACTGTACCACATATTTTTAATCACATTTCCAACTTCCAGATTCCACTTTTCCCTAAAAGAAAAACCCTGCCTCATAGTTTGTCTCCTAGCCTAAATCCTCTCCTTGAACACAATTTATCTAACTCAAATATTCCGCTCATTTCTTCTTGTCTGCCTAGCTATAATTTAGAAGGAACATTTCCAACTCCATTCCTAACTGGTTTCCACAGTTGATGTCTTGATGGAAGCAACTTAGCATAGTGGCTAAAATACAGAATTGGAAACTTACTGCCAAGATTTATCCCGGCCCCACTACTTAACATCTGCATGACTTTGAGTCTGTTCTTCAGTTTCCTCATCTGTCAAATGACGGTAGTAACAATCATGTCTCAGGATAATTGAGAGAAGATAGAACAGGTAGATGGAATGTGTGTGTGTGATAGTACCTGGTACATAAAAAATCCCATATTAGTAGTGGCTATTAATGATGTTGCTTTTTGTGTAGTTCTTACATCTCTTGCTCAATTTCTTCCCCTAGTTCTCTGGGACCCTATGTCCTTTCTGTTTTTTCATAATACCATTCTTATCCACCCTTTCCTTGACGTTCCTACTTTTACTACTACAGTTTCAGGTAAATAGGAACATGGGAAGCTTGGTATGCATAATAGGGAATATATTGTTAGGGTTTTGTTTTGTTTTGTTTTTTTAAGAATTCTTCATGTTTTGGTGAATTACTCTTATCCTTGCTAGATCCTTTAAAACAGAAGTAAGTCAATAGTATGATGTGATATTGAAGACTTTGTAATCAAAGGTCCAGGCTTCAATCCTGACTAATACTAAGACACACTGAGCAAGTTAAATAATTTATTTGAGCATCAGGGTATTTATCTGTCAAGTGAGAAAAAAGGCATCTCAGAATTGTGATGATCAAATGTAAATTATAAACTACTACAGAAAGGTTAGCCGAAATTGATGATGGCTTTAGATTTTTATGCTTTGTTGTTGGAACTCTAGGAATGGTTGAAATGACTCACAAATTTGTAACTACAGCCTACACCTAACCTTTGGGTTCCAAACACACATGTCCAATTGTCTCCCCAATGTCTTCTCTTGAATATCTCAAATACTTTGGATGCTCCCTTCAATCTGTTCTCCACAAAGCAGCAAGAATATTCTTTTGAAAATATAAATGAAACTGCATGTTCCTACTTAAAATCCTTATTATTTCCCACTATACCTAAATTCCTAGTTGTGGCCATAATACCTCTTTGATCTAGCCCCCTCTATTTCTCCAGCTTCATGTCCTACCATTTTTCTCTCTTCCCATAACACTTCCACCCAGAACCTTCCTCAAGTTTCGTGCTAATCTCTGTATTCTCAAGCTCTGATACAGGCACTAACCTGGACGACCCTCCTACCTTTTCTCCTGGCTGGTTCCTCTTCAGTCTTCATGTCTCAAAGATCTAACTACCCTATTTAAGATGTTTCCCTCCTACCTCTCACCTGCCATCCACCAACATAGTACCTACAATTATTCTCTATTACTGTGGTTTTTTTTTAAATATTTCTTTTCGTATCTATTAACTATCTTCCCCCCCACCAACCCCACCCCATTGCCACCACATGGTAAATTCCAAGAGTCGAGAACTATGTGTTTTCTTCATCACTGTACATGCAGCATTCATTTCAATGCTTGAGTTAAATGAAAGAATGAATGAAATGAAAGGCAAAACATGCCAGAAGATTTTGGGGATCACTCATATTCCAAGTTGTAACTGTAAGCAGATTGTAGTCTTGTCAGGAGGTAAACTCAGCAATGTGTTTTAAAGTACAAAGGAGAGATAAACTGAAAATAGTGAAACACTAGTATGAGACTGCTGAGTGAGGTCCACAATGGGGAACAAGAACATGCAGCACTCACCCTCTAAACTACTGCCCACATTTGAAGCAGATTTTCCTTCAGCCCGGTTTCCCTGGTGGCTCAGACAGTAAAGAATCTGCCTGCAATGCAGGAGATGCAAGAGATATAGTTTCAGTCCCTGGGTGGGGAAGATCTCCTGGAGAAGGAAATGGCAACCCACTCCAGTATTCTTGCCTGGGAAATCCCATGGACAGAGGAGCCTGGCAGGCTACAGTCCATGGGGTTGCAAAGAGTCGGACTCAAATGACACACACGCACATTCCTTCAGTCAGGACCAAAAGCTGGACAAAACTGGACTTAACATGGTCAAAACCTCCAACCCCTACTTTCAGGCCATATAAGTAAGACACAAGGGAAGAGGAGGATGAGAGAATCATTGGAGCCATAACTTAAAAGAGTACTGTCACTTTTCCTTTCCTTTTTATTCCCCCACCCCACTCCAAGTTGGGCTTCCTTGGTGGCTCAGATGGTAAAGAATCCGCTTACAATGAGAGAGACCTGGGTTCGATCCCTGGAGGAAGGCACGGCAACCCACTCCAACATTCTTGCCTGGAGAATTCCATGGAGGAGCCTGGCGTTCATGGGGTCACAGAGAGTCGGGCACAACTGAGCAACTAAGCACAGCTCACTCCAAGTTAAGTGAACAAGGCTCCAACAGAATCGGCTAGAGAAGCTGGAATGACTAAGGAGAGACTGGTATCTCTTCTCTTTCAGATTTGTTGATCTGCCCTGCATCTACCTGTGTGAACAGGAAGATAGAGACTTGGGGAGAAACAATTAGAGGAAGTGGGCTAAAGTGTACTCCTACAGTTTGGCATGGCAAGGAAGTTTCTACGGAGTCCATCCATGCTGGTAGAAAGTACTGTCCAGGTTTGAACCATTTTGACACCTACTGGGAAAAGAAATTCTAGCAACAAGAGGCAGGATATACTTCAAGGAGTGGGAACTGAGAGAGATCAAGAGAGAGAGCCGCAGACTGATCTCATATCAAGGAATTGTACGGTGGAGAGGCTGCCTCCGTGTTTCTAGGAGAACTCAATGTGCCCATTAAAGCGCGAACACTTTGATGCAATATGGATAGTACTTAACTAGTTAAGAGAAATGTATGCCTTTCTTCCCTAATCTGCCTTCCAGTCCCCGACACCACAGAGGATGAGTCTTGAAAAGAGAAGGAAATAATTGGCTAAAAACAACTCCACCTTCCCTTTTGAGTTTCTGAATCACAAGTTCAGTCAGAGAACAGTTGCCCGGGAACTGATATTGGAGCTTGAAACTAGACAGACTTTTAATAACCAAAAGTGTGAAAGAAGAGTTAAAGAATATGCTCAAGATGTCTTTAGGGGACTTGCTACCAGTGCTGCTTAATCACCTAAGGATCTCATTAAAACAGAAATTGCAGTTCAGCCAGGCTGGGATGAGGCCAGAGACTGCATTTCTAACAAGCTCCCTGGGGATGCTGCTGATTCTAGGATCACACTTTGACAAAATAGGCACTGTAAAGCAGGAGAGGGAGTTTCAGTGGTTGGCAGAAAGGAATAGAGAAAAATATTAGATCATTTTTATAGATAAAAAACATTTGAATATTTAAAATTTCCAAAAAAATCACAAAAATTCATTCAGTAAAATGTGAAACACATTATTAAATAATTTCCCCACATTCTAACAAATACTTATACCCCACTTAAATGAGAATGTATAAATCAAGTAGGATATGTATGAAGTAGTTCTGATCTACACTGGCAAGCATGAGTACTTGCTAGAAGCGTGTATTTGTGTGCATTATTTGAAAAAGGCTGAGGCTGGAATCAAAACCAGCCACCTCTATTATGCTATAATTTTATGAATTTTACAAATGTTTAAGTTTTCATGAACTGTGCTTATGTATAAAAACTACTGCCACCTAGTGGATTTGAGTTGAGTTAAAAAAAGAAGAATGAATCTTTTTATTCAAACATCTTAAATACTATCACTACTACCTAATTTTAACTCAAAAAAGAAAACAGGTAAATATGACGGATTTACTAAAAAAATTACATTTGGGGGAACCTTTTGCATTCAGTTTCAATTGGAAGGGAAATAATGAATGCTAGTCACTCAGCTGGGTCTGACTCTTTGTGACCCCCATGGACTGTAGCCCACCAGGCTCCTCGTCTGTGGGATTCTTCAGGCCAGAATACTGGAATGGATTGCCATTGCCTTCTCCAGGGGATCTTCCAGACCCACGAATTGAACTCAGGTCTCCCACATTGCAGGCAGATTCTTTACTACCTGAGCCACCAGGGAAGTCAGGAAATAATGTCTATATTTATATGCATTAGATGGCATTAAAGTTACATTTTAACTTTATGATAATACGGTTTTTCCTTTAATTTCCACAACTGTTTTATTCTTAATAGGAATCTTTCCATCCATTTTGTTAAAGACTCTTAGAAGTTGGACCTTATAGGTAATTATTTCTCTGATATGTGTGCTAACACTATAATAAAGACCATTGTGTGCAACTCCCAACTTTGCTTCTCAACTTTTCCTCCCTTCATCCAAATGTGCATATTTTCAAAAGCCTTTCTTTGCTATCTCAGAAGGGGTCTTCCTAATTCTTTACAAAGTTAGATCATTTGATTTTACCTATCTGATAAAATAAATTATTACTCAGTGTGTGCTGAAAAGCAGAGTAAGCTGACAAGATTCGTATAGTCAAGGCTATGGTCTTCCCCGTTATCACATTCAGCTGTGAGAGCTGGACCATGAAGGAAGCAGAACACAAATGAATCAATGCCTTCGAACTGTGGTGCTGGAGAAGACTCCTGAAAGTCCCTTGGACAGCAAGGAGATCAAACCAGACAATCTTAAGGGAAATCAACCCTGAATACTCATTGGAAGGATTGATGCTGAAGCTGAAGCTCCAGCATTTTGGTCACCTGATACAAACAGCTGACCTACTGGAAAAGTCCCTGATGCCAGGAAAGACTGAGGGCAGGAGGAGAAGAGGGCGCGAGAGGATGAGGTGGCCGGATGGCATCACTGATGCAATGGACATAAACTTGGGCAAACTTTAGGAGATGGTGAGGGACAAGGAGGCCTGGTGTGCTGCAGTCCATGAGGTCGAAAACAACTGGGCGACTAAACAACAACAACTCAATCTGTATTTAACTTTCCCTCCACTTCATCATTCTCTGCTGCCTCTATGGTCCCTGCTGCTGCTGCTGCTGCTGCTGCTGCTGCTAAGTCGCTTCAGTCGTGTCTGACTCTCTGCGACCCCACAGACAGCAGCCCACCAGGCTCCCCCGTCCCTGCAATTCTCCAGGCAAGAATGCTGGAGTCGGTTGCCATTTCCTTTTCCAATGCATGAAAGTGAAAAGTGAAAGTGAAGTCACTCAGTTGTGTTCGACTCTTCGAGACCCCATGGACTGCAGCCTACCAGGCTCCTCCGTCCATGGGATTTTCCAGGCAAGAGTACTGGAGTGGGTTGCCATTGCCTTCTCCACTATGGTCCCTACCCACCCCCAAGAACAGCAAATACCCTTTTCTGACTTCATGTTAAATTTCCTCGCGCTTGCTAAGCCACTTCAGTCATGTCCGCCTCTGTGCAACCCCTTGGACTGTACCCACCAGGCTCCTCTGTCCACGGAATTTCCAGGTAAGAATACTGGAGTAGGTTGCCATTCCCTTCTCCAGGGGATTTTCCCAACCCAGCGACTGTCTCTCACGTCTCCTGCACTCTTTACCACTAGCACCACCTGGGAAGTCCTAAATTGCCTAGTTCTCACCAATTTATTTTTGTAATCTAATCACTTAAACTTAGCCTGGATTCTCTCAAAAACATCAGTGAATACCCAAAATCACAATGATGGGTCACCAATACAAACAAACTAGAAGACTAGAATATGTTGTTAAACTATTACATGCTGGATTTTACGCCATTTTCTCTAAAAGTGGTGTCAATTATTAAGCCAAGATAAAACATGCTGCAGGTCTTCTGCAGTGTCCAAATATTATATATTTTCTCATGATGAATTCTTCTGAGATTACTATTAAAAGATATGTAAGCTTCACAATATACTTTTCTCACTTCTCATGATTTAGAAACTTGCATGTTATACAGGTCTAATGATTCAATAGCCTACTTAGTAAGCTAATACTTTCTGACAATAATAGAACTATTAAAAATTATAACAATGAGTAGAGATGTTTCTTAGTACTTTTTAGAATCTTTAAATTGCATTTTTCCATTGAGTGCTTAATTTTTTTTAATAGGTAAGAGATTTCAAAGAAAAAGCATATGATCATAAATTTAAGTACTTTCACTCAAAGCCTCTAAATAATAGACTTTAATATTTATTAAAGTAAATTAAATTCCATGGTTCTTTTTCATTGTTTTTATTCACATGCCTCTTTGGAAGTGATTAGACAACACAGAGGACTTGTAATATATTTGTTATTGTCCGAAAAGGATCAGAAAAAGGATAAAGTACAGAAAAATATTAAGGGTTCAGGACAAATTCTAGTTTTGTTGGAGGCAATAAATATTCTGAGATATCTGGAAGTTTTTGTAATTACATATAAGCTATAATTCTAATATGAAAATAAATTTATTTATAAATATTCTGATCTCTGATTATAAAGGCAGTGACAAAAATACTCCATTATAAACACTTTAAAGCTATTTATTAAATATTTCTATTTGGTATCTTCATTATCACTGTTTGAGCTATCAGTGTCATCATAAATAGAAGTGTTTCTAATTGAAGATACCATCACATCTACAATGGCTCTTTTGGGGTTTTCTTCCAAATCAGTCTGTATTGCTCCAACTTCTGCTAGCTTCCATTCAAGTTCTGCAAAAAATAACCCATCAATAAATCAGATAAAAATCTTGGAACATCTATATGAAACAGAAGTTGACTCCAATAAAATTAATGTGGAAATGATGATATATTTAGAACTTAATTACAATGAAAGTACTATGTCAAAATACACATTGGATATAGCAGAGTTATACTTAAAGGGAGAAATTATGGCTGACTTATTTTTAAATGACTGAAAATAGTGCTTTGAAAGTACAAAAATGAAGCTAGGAAAAAAAAATTAAAGTAAATCCAAGGAAAGCAGAAAGAGAGATATAATGAAGAAGAGACTTTAGCAAAGGTTGAAAAGCAAAATCAATAGAGGTGACTAACAAAATCACAAGTTGGTTCTTTGAAGAGACTAATAGACACACCTTAGGCAAAAAAGATCACAAGAAAAAGAAACAAACTAAACAATATAAAGAATTATATGGGGCAAAACCAAGATAAAGATTTTAAAGCCATGAGGCTACTATGAGAAAAAAGTATGCCAATACATTTGAAAATTTTAATGGGAAAACTTCAACAAAAAAATGTGAATTATGTAAACATATTTAAGAGTGAAACTGAAAAAAACTGAACTGATAACAAAAAACCCCCAATCCTGCAAACTGCTTATTTTGTTAAATTTATTCCTAAGCACTGTGTAAATGAACAGAACATTTGTGAGGAAAATTACAAAATAAACTTAAGAGGAAAATTACAAAATATAATACAATTGGCCCTTGAACAGTTGAACTGCAGAGGTTTGCATGTATGTGGATTTTTTCAATAAATGCATATTATAGTATGACACAGTCCATAGTTGTTTGAATCCACAGATGCAGAACTGTAAGTACAGAGGGCCAACTCTAAAATTATGTGTGGATTTTTCACTGCATGGGGGTCAATACTCATAACTCTTGTGTTGTTCAAGGGCCAACTGTATATACATTATATTTATGAAGAAAGTTACCAAAAAAAGAAGATCAAAATTAATGACAAGCTATATCTTATTCACAGTTAGGAATATTCGCTATTATTAGGATATCAAGTCTTCAACAATTAATCTTTAAATGTGATTCTAATAAATAACCAACAGGATTTTTCACAGACTAATTCCAACATTTGTATTACATCTTGAAAAAGACTTGCCCTACTACAGACAGCTAAATTGTTAGGAAGGTACAGTAATTAACATAGTACTGTACTGATTCAGGGATAGACAGAGCAAACCATTGGAACTTAGTAGAAACTTCAGAAACAGATTGAAGCATCTTTTTTTAATCCTGAAAATGACATAGGAGATATCAAAAGTCAGTGGGGGGAAGACACCTCACATACATTAAGATGGTTACTATTTAAGAAAAAAAAGGGAACGAACAAGTGTTGGTAAGGATGTAGAAGAATTAGAACTTCTCTGCATTGTTGGTGGGAATGCTAGATGGTGCAGCCCCTGTGAAAACAGTATGCTGTTGCTCAAAAATTAAAGTAGAATTGTTATATGATCCAGCAATTCTACTTCTGACTATACACTCTAAAGAACTAAAAAGAGGGACCAGACTAGATTATTTGCATATCCATGTTCTTAGCAGCATTATTCACAATAGCCACAAGGTAGAAGCAACAAATCTGTCCATCAACAGATTAATGGGTCTGCCCTGTAGCTCAAAGGGTAAAGAATCTGCCTGCAACGCAGGAGACCCAGGTTCGATCCCTGGGTTGGGAAGATCCTCTGGAGAAGGGAATGGCAACCCACTCCAGTATTCTTGCCTGGAGAATCCCATGGACAGAGGAGCCTAGCGGGTTACAGTCCATGGGACTGCAAAGAGTCAGAACGACTGAGTGACTAGCACTACACTAAAATGTACTATAAAAAGTACAATGAAATATTATTCAGCCTTGAAGTTTTAAAAAGGAAGGAAACGCTGACACGTACTACAGTACAGATTCATCTTGAGGACGTTATGCCAAGTAAAATAAGCCAGTCACAAAAGGACAAAACTGCATAATTCATTTATACGATGTACTTTGAGAATAGTCAAATTCAGAGTTAGAAAGTAAAATGGTGGTTGCCAGGGGCTGGAGGGAGCAGAGAATAAAGAGTTACTGTTTAAGGATATAGAGTTGCAACTCTTTGCAAGATGCAAAGAGTTCTTGAGATGGATAATGGTGATGATGGCACAACAGTGAAAATATACTTAATATCATTTAACCATATACTTTGGGCTTCCCTGATAGCTCAGTTGATAAAGAATTCACCTGCAATGCAGGAGACCCTGATTCAATTCCTGGATCAGGAAGATCCACTGGAGAAGGGACAGGCTACTCACTCCAGTATTCTTGGGCTTCCCTGATGGCTCAGCTGGTAAGGAATCCGTCTACAATGTGGGAGACCTGGGTTTGATCTCTGGGTTGGGAAGATCCCCTGAAGAAGGGAAAGGCTACCCATTCCAGTATTCTGGCCTGGAGAATTCCATGGACTGTATATGGGGTTGCAAAGAGTCGGACACAACTGAGTGCCTTTCACTAACCATATACTTTAAAATGATTACATAATATAACTTATTTATTCATAAATTAAGTTCTGGATATATAATTTATTGCAGGGTAACAATAATTAATAATACTGTATTATACATTTTTAATAATTCAAATGATGAATTTCATGTTATGTGTATTTTTAAATAATTTAAATTTTTTTCAGATATTATAATTTTAAAAAGTATAGTCCAGAAACACACTACTCATGATAGTGACTGCTTAGTGGGGCAGGGAAGGGAACAGAACTAGGAATGGAAATATAGGCAACTTCAACATCTGTACTGTTTATTTCAATAATAAACAAATAGTTGAAGGAAACATGAACAATGTTTACATTTGTTATTTTGGGTAATGATTATGTGAATATTTTCTATATTATTGTTTGTATACTTATGTATTTTTTAAATTAAGAGGATAAGGCACAACAGATGGCCAACAAACATATGCATAGATGCTCAACAATGCTCATTATTAGAAAAATGCAAATCAAAACCACAATGAGTTATCACCTCACACCAGTCATAATGGCCATCATTAAAAAAATCTACAAACAATAAATGCTGGAGAGGATGTAGAGAAAAGGGAACCCTCTTGCACAGTTGGTGGAAATGAAATTGATTCAACCACCATGGAACAACAGACTGCTTCCAAATAGGAAAAGGAGTACATCAAAGGCTGCATATTGTCACCCTGCTTATTCAACTTACATGCAGAGAACATCATGAGAAACGCTGGGCTGGAAGAAACACAAGCTGGAATCAAGATTGCTGGGAGAAATATCAATCACCTCAGATATGCAGATGATACCACCCTTATGGCAGAAAGTGAAGAGGAACTAAAAAGCCTCTTGATGAAAGTGAAAGAGGAGAGTGCAAAATTTGGCTTAAAGCTCAACATTCAGAAAACTAAGATCATGGCATCTGGTCCCATCACTTCGTGGGAAATAGATGGGGAAACAGTAGAAACAGTGGCAGACTTTATTTTTCTGGGCTCCAAAATCACTGCAGATGGTGATTGCAGCCATGAAATTAAAAGATGCTTACTCCTTGGAAGGAACGTTATGACCAACCTAGAGAGCATATTAAAAAGCAGAGACATTACTTTGCCAACAAAGGTCTGTCTAATCAAGGCTATGGTTTTTCCTGTGGTCATGTATGGATGTGAGAGTTGGACTGTGAAGAAAGCTGAGTGCCGAAGAACTGATGCTTTTGAACTGTGGTGTTGGAGAAGACTCTTGAGAGTCCCTTGGACTGCAAGGAGGTCCAACCAGTCCATTCTAAAGGAGAGAAGTCCTGGGTGTTCATTGGAAGGACTGATGCTGAAGCTGAAACTCCAATACTCTGGCCACCTCATGCAAAGAGTTGACTCATTGGAAAAGACCCTGATGCTGGGAGGGATTAGGGGCAGAAGGAGAAGGGGACGACAGAAGATGAGATGGCTGGATGGCATCACTAACTCAATGGACATGAGTTTGGGTAAACTCCCGGAGTTGGTGATGGACAGGGAGGCCTGGCATGCTCCAATTCATGGGGTCGCAAAGAATCGGACACGACTGAGAATGAACTGACTGACTGAACGTCACTGATGGAGAACGGTATAGAGAAACCTTAAAAAACTAGGAACAGAAACAGAATTACCATATGACCCGGAAATCCCACTACTGGGTATATATCTTGTGAAAACCATAACTGAGACGGACACATGTACACCAATGTTTGCTGCAACATTTTTTACAATAGCTAGGACATGGAAGCAGCCTAGATGACCATTGACAGATGAATGGATACAGAAATTGTGGTACATATATACAATGGAATGTTACTCAGCTTTAAAAAATAACGCAAGTCAGTCCTAATGAGGTGGATGAACCTAGAGCCTACTGTACAGAGTGAAGCAAGTCAGAAAGAGAGACACAAATATTTATATTCATACATGTGTATGGAACGTAGTGAGATGGTACTGATGGACCTGTTTGCAGGGCAGCAGTGGAGACACAGATAGAACAGACATGTGGACACAGTGTGTGTGTGGGGGGGGTGACTTCAGAGAGTAGCACGGAAACATGTACATTACGATATGATGCAGGGAGCTCAACCCAGTGCTCTGTGAAAGCTGAGAGGGGTGGGATGGGGTGGGAGATGGGAGGAAGATTCAAGAGGGAGGAGACATATGTGTACCTGTGACTGATTCATGTTGATGTGTGGCAGAAACCAGTACAATATTATAAAGCGAATATCTTGCAATAAAAATTTAGAAAAATATAGTAAATAAATTTCAGCCCTGAAAAAAAAGAAAAAAAAAGAGGATAAGGCACAGGCTGAAAAAGTAAGATGGTAAAATAAAGAAGGAAGGAAAACTCTGGAATAATTAGAATTCTGGAAGTCTTACTAAGGCCAAAAACAGTTCTGGGGGAATGATAGAGTGAAAGAAAGACTGTTAAAAATAGTTGTTCACAGTGGCTTTAATATGATGGTAAGAGAAATGATTTTAATAATACAGAATTATATCAGCTCCAAGAAATGACTAACTGAAGAGTTAGGTCTTAGAACTAGGTTTGGAAGTAAACATTTTTCGAGAACATAAAACTATAATGCCCTTTGCTATGTACTATGAAAAAGAAAATAGTAGAAGGCACAGTCCTTGCACCTGTTAGGGAGACAAAACTCAAAGGGAATGGGTTAACCAACAAAATCTGAGAATATGTAGATAAATGGAAAATAAGTTGTGTATAGAATATATGCTATAGAAATTCAGTAGAGAACATGAAAACAGATTATTAATTGGTCCAGCATCACATAATGGATTAAATGGAAACCTAAGAAGGAATAGGGTTTGGAAGGAAGGATGAAGCAGGGTAGGGTATTTAGGGTACAGAGAAAGAGTAAGAAACAAAGTATTGGGTTGGCCAAAAAGGTCATCCAGATTTTTGTAATATTTTATGGAAAAACCTGAACAAATTTTTTGGCCAACCCAATATAAAGGGACAAATGAGTTAAGTGTGTTTGAGATAGTGGTTGAAGACCAGCTTGGTTGCAGCAGAAACTGCAGAAAACATTGAGAAATACAACTGGATAGATGGGCTGAAATTTTTAAGCATATGATTCTGAATTTTTAATGTATTTAAAACAAAGAATCATTAAGGATTTAAGCAAGTGGGTATTATGATAGTATTATAGTAGGAAAGTTAATCTGAAGGCATATAAAAGAAACTAGAAACAAGGGAAAAGCCTAATGTTTTATGAAAATAAATTTTCATGATATTTGTTAAGTTATGTAAGTTTTCTTAACAGGCAAATTTTAAAAGTAACATCATTACCTTCGAGCTTGAGATTTATCCCTCCACATTCTATAATTCCAATGAATTTGCCTTCTATCTGACCATTTTTATAAACAAAAATGGTTGGTAAACAATTGTCATGGTAGTGTTCAATACAGCTATTCACGATCGCTTTGACAAATTTAGTTTCAGGAAACTTTCTTGCTAGGAGACTAAGATGCTGGTTAACCAACAAACACATTGGGATGCTAAAAAGAGAAACAATACACACAACATCTTTAAAAAAAACAGGCTACTTATCTCAATCTAATAAAATAAGTAAAACATTTCCATGACAAAAATATATCTTTAGATTTTCTTTTAATATAAGATCGCATCAATTGTAATCCTCTATTTTTACCTTTAGTAGTGATAAACTATAGAGTCTCTGATTTTCATTACAAAAACTGTTATAGCCTGGGAATGAAGTCTGCTACCATGGGAATTTGCAGCCTAACTAAGGCTAACCACATTTGACTTGGCAGCAGTGTAATCAAGTACAATGTAATTGAGGAACCAGTAAGTTCCTAGTTTATAGGACACTGAGGGGGAGGGGAGGGGAAAGAAAGAAAAAAAATGCAAAGCAGGACATGTCTAGGGGATCCTTAGCAGTTCTGAATTGAAACAAGGGGACCCAATTCTTGGTCATAGGTTATTTCCATATCAGAAGTTTTTATCTCAAACCTCCTTGAGTTCCTTTTACTCAAACTTCATCCACCCTTTTCTTTGACATGTCATATCCTATTCCCCAACACCTGGAACCGTTCACCGAAAATTTAAAATTGATCAGAAATGTAACCAAAATCGGCAATTCTTCTAGCTCTATCCCTTAACTCTCATTACACTCATGTTTTAATTAGTCACTTTTCTTTATCACTCACTCACAGCTTTATTAAATTCTTTCAAAGCTAATCCTCAGCTTTATCCCACACTCCTTCCATTTCCTATGGGGCCATTCTTTATTTTGTTATCCTATTTTCTTAAGCTATCCTTCTCTACTCTACATAAACATATTCAAAATCCTAGAAAATTTTTTAAAAGTCCTTTCTCATTCTCTCTCCCTCTAATAACTACCCTTTCCTGGTCACAGCTCAGATGAAAAAAGATTTTAAAAATCTCTATATCATTCACTTCCCTTCTTAAAAGGCTCTCCTTTATTAATTTCTGTGATAACTTTTTCTATGAATTTCCTTTTTACTCCTTTGACTTACTCCTTATGGCAATACCTCCTTGTAACTATGTCCTAGACCCTCTTTTTCTAGACACATTCACTGGGCATTCTAAAAAAAAAAACAACAACAACACTAAATTTGATACAAGTGTATCTCACCTTCATCTTTGTATACATTTTCTCATCATTCATATGGAGGATATTTGAAACAATTCAGTAGAGGAAAGAAAGATTACTGTGAACCATGTTAATCAGAGAAAAGGTCTTTGTCTAACAGACAAAATTAGTACATTATTCTCTTGAGATCTTCCCTGGTGGCTCAGATGGTAAAGTGTCCGCCTGCAATGTGGGAGACCTGGATTCGATCCCTGGGTTGGGAAGATCCCCTGGAGAAGGAAATGGCAACCCACTCCACTATTCTTGCCTGGAGAATCCCATGGACAGAGGACCCTGATAGGCTACAGTCCATGGGGTCGCAAAGAGTCAGACACGACTGAGCGACTTCACTTTCACTTCACTTTCTCTTATACTACACCTTACATGTCCTTTCAATACATACATCTATATAGATAGATAAATAGATAGATATACACATGAAACGTTTGATTTGTCTCTTGTACTATATCATAAAAGCATCTTATTCCCATTTGTATTCTCAACTCCTGCAAACCGTCATAAGTATAGTTGAAGCTGAAGCTCTCTCAAGTGAGTGGCTCATACCAGGACATACTGCATGCTGCAGGCAGGTGGTAACCCTCCTGGACTTTATCCACTTTTCCCCCTCTATATTTGTTTATGCACACTGCATATTTTATTATAATTAACAAATAAATAAAAGTGTGACAACAAAAGTCACTGTAGTTCTGAAGAATATCAAATGCATGCTTTGGAGAAACATGATAAACATGAAGCACTTAGAAAAAAATTGTTGTGTAGCTCATTGTAAGCCAGCCTAATATAAATGCAGAGGAATAATATAGATTTCTGCACTCAAATTGCTTCATATGTACTTGTGAATTCTTGCTCCATTTTAAACAAACTCTGAAAATGAAACCAATCATAATATACTAGGTCTTATCAATATTGGCGGAAGACTTTGTGTATTTTTTAATTTGTCTTCTCTTTGCCAATTTCTGGCTTTTATCATGAATTTTTTTTTTTGCTAACCTTGTTTTACAAATTAGAAAAACTCAACAAAGTTTTAATAAAGTTTAACAAAGTTTAATAATAAAGGCCTGATATGATAGGACCACAGCTAATTTGATATTCAACAGTGAAAAGCTGAAAGCCTTTCCTCAAGATGAGGAACAAGGCAAGGATGCCCACTCTTACCACTTTAATTCAACATAATATTGGAAGTCCTAGCCAGAGCAATTAGGCAAGAAAAAAAATAAATAAAAGGCATCTAAATAGGAAAGGAAGAAGTAAAGCATGTCACTATGACATGGTATTATATAGAGAGAACCCTAAAGATTCCATCAAAAAAATGGTTAGAACTAATAAAAGAATTCATTAAAGTATACACTATAGTCAGTCACAATACACAAAAGTCAGTTATGTTTCTATAACTAAGAATGAACTAAGTTATGTTTCTATATACTAGGAATCAGAAAGAGAGAAAACAATCCCATTTGTAATTGCATCAGAAAGAATAAAATACCCAGGGGTAAAAAAATATCTGAAAACTACAAGACATTAATGAAAAAAAGTGAAAAGGAAACAAACAAATGGAAAGATACTCTGTGCTCATGGATTGGAAATATTCATATTATCCCAATCAATCTACAGATTCAATACAATCCTCATCAAAATTCCAATGGAATTTTTCACAGAAATAGAACAAATAATCCTAAAATTTGTAAGGAATCACGAAAAAAATCCAAGTAGTCAAAGCAATCTTGAGAAAGAAGAACAAAATTGGAGGCCACATGTTTCCTGATATTAAACTGTATTATAAGGCTATAGTCATTAAAACATTATGTAACTGGTAGGAACACAAACACAAAGGAAAAAAACACACAAAGATCAATGGAAAGCATAGACAGACCAAAAATAAACCCATACTTACATGGTCACTTAATTTATGACAAAGGAGGCAAAGAACACACAACAGGAATGAACAGTGTTGGGAAAACTGGACAGCAACACACATAAAAATGAAATTTGACCGCTGTCTTGCATCACACACACAAAAAATAACTCAAAAAAGATTAAAGATATAAATATAAGACCTGAAACCATAGAACTCTTAAAAGAGAACCTAGGCAATGACATAGATCTTGGTGATAATTTTTCAATTCTGACACCAAGAGCAAAAGCAATGAAAGCAAAAATAAATCAGTGAAACTACATTATACTAAAAATCTTCTGCACAGCAAAAGAAAACCATCAACAAAATGAAAGGCAACCTACTGAATGGGAGAAAATATTTGTAAATCATATACCTGATAAGGAGTTAATGTCTAAAACATGTAAAAGAACACATAAAATTCAATAGCAAAAACCCAAAGAATCTGATTTTAAAATGGGCATAAGATCGGAATAGACATTTTTTCAAAGAAGATATACAGATGGCCAACAGGTACATAAA
Source organism: Budorcas taxicolor (assembly GCF_023091745.1). NCBI lineage: Eukaryota > Metazoa > Chordata > Mammalia > Artiodactyla > Bovidae > Budorcas > Budorcas taxicolor. The sequence continues at coordinate 71,378,517 of NC_068915.1, forward strand.
AACATACTCAACATTATTAATCACCAGGGAAATGCAAATGAAAACCACAGTGAGATATCACTTCACACTTGTTAGAATGGCTATTATTAAAAAGACAGGAAATAACAATGCAGCAAGAATGTGGAGAAAAGAGAATTCTTGTGCACTATTTGCTGGGAATGTAAACTGGTTCAGCTACTATGGAAAACAGTATAGAAGTTCCTAAAAAAATTACAAATAGAACTACCATGTGGTCTAGCAATTCCATCTCTGGCTATTTAGCTGGTGAAAAAACACTAACCTGAGAAGATATATGCAGCCCCATATTCATTGCAGCATTATTTACAATAGTCAAAATACGTAAACAATCTGAGTGTCTGTCAGTGAATGAATGGACAGAGAAATTGCAGTATATATACTACTGAATATTATTCAGCCATTAAAAAGAGTGAAATTTTCTCATTTGGGACAACATGGATATACCTATAGGGTATTATGATAAGTGAAACAACTTAAAGAAAGACAAATGCCATATGATCTCTCTTACATGTGGAATCTAGAAGGCTGCCAGAGGGTGGGAGAAATGGACAAAGGGGGACCAAAAGTTAGAAAGCCAAAGCAGAGAATCACACAAAAATATCTTTTTAAATTTAAATATTTTCTTTTCATCTGACATATATAAACATACATTAACCTAGTAATCTTTGATATTGGCTCAGGAGCTTCTCATTACAGCTTTTCTCATCTAAACTATACAATAATGCATTGTCTTCCATATCTTTTTAGTACATGCAGGTCATATAGGTATATGTATGGATGATTCATTTTGCTGTGCAATAGCAGCTAATACTACATCATAAAGCAAGTATGTCGTTCAGTTTCTACATCGCATCTGACTCTTTGTAACCCAATGGACAGCAGCACATCAGGCTTCCCTGTCCTTCACGATCTCCTGGAGTTTGCGCAGACTCATGTCCATTGAGTTGGTGAGCCTATCAAACCATCTCATCCTCTGTCCTATCCTTCTCCTCCTGCCCTATAATTCTAGTAAAAATTAATTTAAAAAAAGAAATCATCTTAACACTAAGTGATGTTATATATCAAGTTATGTAAAAAAAGCTAAGAAAAACAAAGTGCATACAGTTTAATTTATATTTCAGAATATATATATAGACAGATAAGTACAACTTGTTACAAATCTAGATACTGCTTTATTTTACTGGATGGCATACTTAAAGTAATATTAGAAATATGTACTACCTAACTCAAATCAGTTTTCCACATAAAACCGTGCCATTAATACTTTATAAGCTTTATTTTCCCTTAAACTGGTGAAGCCAGTTTCATGGGAAATATTCGTGTGAAATAATCTATTCATGGGAAATGGGTGGGGAAACAGTGTCAGACTTTATTTTTTTGGGCTCCAAAATCACTGCGGATGGTGACTGCAGCCATGAAATTAAAAGACGCTTACTCCTTGGAAGGAAAGTTATGACCAACCTAGATAGCATATTCAAAAGCAGAGACATAACTTTGCCAACAAAGATCCATCTAGTCAAGGCTATGGTTTTTCCAGTGGTCAGGTATGGATGTGAGAGTTGGACTGTGAAGATAGCTGAGTGCCGAATAATTGATGCTTTTGAACCATGGTGTTGGAGAAGACTCTTGAGAGTCCCTTGGACTGCAAGGAGATCCAATCAGTCCATTCTAAAGGAGATCAGCCCTGGGTGTTCTTTGGAAGGAATGATGCTAAAGCTGAAACTTCAGTACTTTGGCCACCTCATGTGAAGAGTTGACCCATTGGAAAAGACTCTGATGCTGGGAGGGATTGGGAGCAGGAGGAAAAGGGGATGACAGAGGATGAGATGGTTGGATGACATCACTGACTCGATGGACATGAGTTTGGGTGAACTCTGGGAGTTGGTGATGGACAGGGAGGCCTGGCATGCTGCGATTCATGGGGTTGCAAGAGTTGGACATGACTGAGCAACTGAACTGAACTGAACTGAAGCTTTATTTTCCCTCAAACTGGTGAAGCTAATTCACAAATATCTAATTAGAAGAATTTTATGATTACTATCAGAATAAGACCTGAGTCAGTGGTGTGACCCCACCTATGGGGCAGTGGTCTTAATGCAGGAGGCAGGTGGGAATTGGTGGTAGCAGTGAAAAGTATGGAATTAGGAGACTATGGCACTATAGATTGTGGTGCAGGGAGAAAATGGTTGCTTGAAAGTTCAAACTTGGTGTTGGGGTTTGAGGGCCAGAATTTAACCTCAGAAGAACTGTAAAAAAATAAGCAAGACTTTTGATATCAACTTATGAGCCTAGTTATGAAATTTGAGGTACAAAATAGGCAATAGGGTATACAAACAAAGCTAGTGGAGGTGATGGGATTCCAGCTGAACTATTTCAAATGCTAAAAGATGATGCTGTTAAGGTGCTGCACTCAGTATGCCAGCAAATCTAGAAAACTCAGCAGTGGCCACTGGACTGAAAAGGTCAGTTTTCATTCCAATACCAAAGAAAAGTGAAGTGAAAGTGAACTCGCTCAATTGTGTCCGACTCTTTGCGACCCCGTGGACTGAAGCCCATCAGGCTCCTCCATCCATGGGATTCTCCAGGCAAGAATACTGGAGTGGGTTGCCATTTCCTTCTCCAGGGGATCTCCCTGACCCAGGAATTGAACCCAGGTCCCCCACATTGCAGGCAGATGCTTTAACCTCTGAGCCACCAGGGAAGCACAGTCGCAATACCAAAGAAAGACAATGCCAAAGAATGTTCAAATTACTGTACAATTGCACTCATTTCACATGTTAGCAAAGTAATGCTCAAATTTCTCCAAGCTAGGCTTCAGCAGTACATGAATGGAGAACTTCCAGATGTACAAGCTGGATTTATAAAAAGCAAAGGAACCAAAGATCAAATTTCCAACATCCGCTCTATCATAGATGCAGAAGGCAATGGCAACCCTCTCCGGTACTCTTGCCTGGAAAATCCCACGGACAGAGGAGCCTGGTAGGCTGCAGTCCGTGGGGTTGGGAAGAGTCGGACACGACTGAGAGACTTCACTTTCACTTTTCACTTTCATGCATTGGAGAAGGAAATGGCAACCCACTCCAGTGTTCTTGCCTGGAGAATCCCAGGGACAGGGGAGCCTGGTGGGCTGCCGTCTGTGGGGTTGCACAGAGTCGGACATGACTGAAGTGACTTAGCAGCAGCAGCAGCAGCTGGATCATAGAAAGAGCAAGGAAATCCCCCAAAATCACCCACTTCTGCTTTATTGACTACACTAAAGCCTTTGACTGTGTGGATTACAACAAACTATGGAAAATTCTTAAAGAGATGGGAATACCAGACCACCTTACCTGTCTCCTGAGAAATCTGTATGCAGGTCAAGAAGTGACGGTTAGAAGCAGACATGGAACAATGGACTGGTTCCAAATTGGGAAAGGAGTACATCAAGGTCGTATATTGTCACCCTGCTTATTTAACTGATATGCAAAGCACATTATGCAAAATGTCAGCCTGGATGAAGCACAAGCTGGAATCAAGATTGCTGGAAGAAATACCAACAACCTCAGATATGCAGATGATACCACTTTAATGGCAGAAGTGAAGTAAAGTCACTCAGTCGTGTCCAACTCTTTGCGACCCCATGGACTGTAGCCTACCAGGCTCCCCTGTCCATGGGATTTTCCAGGCAATAGTACTGGAGTGGATTGCCATTTCCTTCTCCAGGGGATCTTCCCGACCAAGGGATCGAACCCGGGTCTCCTGCATTGTAGACAGACGCTTTACCGTCTGAGCCACCAATGGCAGAAAGAGAAGAGGAACAATAAAAAAAAAAAAAAAAAAAAAGAACCTCTTGATAAAGGTGAAACAGGAGAGTGAAAAAGCTGGCTTAAAACTCAACATTCAAAAACTAACATCATGGCATCTGGTCCCATCACTTCATGGTGACTAGATGGGGAAATAGTGGAAACAATGATAGATTTTATTTTCTTTGACTCCAAAATCACTATGGGTTGTGACTGCAGCCATGAAACTAAAAGACACTTGCTCCTTGGAAGAAAAGATATGACAAACCTAGGCAGTGTATTAAAAAGCAGAGACATCACTTTACTGACAAAGGTATGTACAGTCAAAGCTATGGTTTTTTCCGTAGTCATGTATGGATGTGAAAGTTGGACCATAAAGAAGGCTTGAGCACCAAATAATTGATGCTTTTGGCATGTGGGAGGTCAAAAAAAATAAGCATAAGAGACTTGATACATCCAAATGCACTGCATGACCCCTGATTAGGGATCAAAAATATATGTATTATAGAAATATTATTATGATTATTCAAAAATATATGTACTTATGAAAGAGATTCTGAAGTTACTTGGAGAAATTTGAGTTAAGGACTGGCTGGGTATTAGATGGGGCTTCCCTGATAGCTCAGACGGTAAAGAATCTGCCTGCAATGCTGGAGACATGGGTTCGGTCCCTATTAGGAATTATGGTTAATTTTGTTTGGTGAGAAAATATTATGGTTATATAGAAAAAAGCCCTTAGATTTTGAAGATGCACACTGAGATACTTAAGAGTAACGCATCATGTAATTCATTTTGAAATGGTTCTACAAATACACACATATAAGTATACAAACAAAACGATACAAACACGGCAACATGTTCACTGCTGAAATCTACCTAGCTGGTATGTAGGGTGCTCATTTTATCATTCTTCCTGTTTTTTTCTATGTTTGAAATTTTCTATAAGCTTTTCAAATTAACTGACAAAGTACTTGTTTTTCTAATAAGTATGAGAAGTTCTTTAAGTTACACCTGAAAATATATTAAAATAATTTAGTCCCTGAAGCCAATGACTCTACACATATATTTTTCTTTTTTAATTGAAGTATAGCTGATTTACTTTGTTTTCTTGGTAAGTCTTTGTTATATGCTTTATCAACATTAAAATGAAAAATATGTATCTTAAAACATTAGAATATTAGATTTTTAACAAAAAGCTACAGTAATTACCTTGATCTGTATAGATGAATTATAACCCACACATCCTTTTCTGCATTTGTGACTTCATTCACATATTGATTTCCAGAAATTTCTCTTAATTCCCCAAATTTTTGTTTTTTCTTTAGAACTTTCCATTCCTGTAACCGCTTTTCCCTAGTTAAAAAAAATTACATAAAAATGTCATATTCTTAAGACTGTTCCCATATACAGTAATAATCTAGGGATGTGAATGGAATGCTAGCACATATGAACCTCTTTAAAGAATAATAATTATTAATGGCTTTACAGTGGCAATTCCTCTTTTTACATGGTTATTTGCTTTTCTCATGGGTATTATAAAATATAAGAAATTAGCTATTGATTTAAATTTATTGTTCTTGACTAAGTCAATTATAGTTATTGAGAGTTTATTTAGACATTGGACCAACAGATTCTTGAATACAGATTAGATAAAGGGAGAGCATGCAGAACAATAATAACTAACATTTACTGAGAGTTTACTATGTTTCCAGGCACTGTTTTCAGCATGTTTATTAATTTAACCTTGCAAAAGCTTAATGAAGTTAACACTATTATTATTTCCAATTATAAGCTCTTAGCTTTCACGCTAAACTGACTTTCAGTTCAAAGTCTTTAGTGAACATGTATATTGCAGGTAGACAGATGATAGAGAACAGTGATTATGAGTATGAACTCTAAGGTCAGACTAAACTGGGTTTAAGAGTCAGCCCCCCACTTACTAGTAGCATGGACTTGGCAAATTTTAATCTTTCCAAGTTTCAGTTTAACTCCAATGTGAAAAAAACTAAAATCTGCTTGCCTGGGACTGTTCAAGATTAAATGTAAGCATATAAATTTCTTGGGGTGGTACCTAGCATCATCCCATGAGTGTTCAATAAATGTTGCCTAAACTATTCATTTACTGTTGTTTAGTCACTAAATCATGTCTGACTCTTTGTGACCCTCAAGGACTGTAGCCTGCCAGGCTCCTCTGTCCACAGGATTTCCCAGGCAAAAACATTGGAGTGGGTTGCCATTTCCTTCTCCAAGGGATCTTCCTGACCCAGGAATCGAACCCACATCTCCTGCATTGGCAGGCAGATTCTTTACCACTAACCCACCAGGGAAGCCCTATTAATCTTATAGAGAACCTTAAAATGTGGTTAAACAACTCCCTCCAAATGCATACACTTTGATTTAGTTGTTAAATACTTGGATTCATGAAGCGATTCCAAATGGTTCTGACATACCTACAAGTATCTCAAAAGTTACTGACTCTTATGTACCTAAGGTACCTGAGAGTACTTACTCCCTTTCTTTTTCTCTCATTCACTGCTGGTGAGAATGCAAAATGATACAGCCACTTTAGAAGACAGTTTGGCAGTTTCTTTACAAAACTATACATATTCTTACCATATGATCCATTTATTAAGTGCCTTGGTATTCACTCAGAGGAGTTGAATATATGTCCACACAAAAACCTTCACAGAGATGTTTACAGCAGCTTTACTCATAATTGCCAAAAGTTGTAAGCAACCAAAATGTCCTTTAGGAGGTGAAGGGATAAATAAACTCTGGTATATCCAGATAATAGAATATTATTCAGTGCTAAAAAGAAAGGAGTTAATAAGCCATGGAAAGACATGGAGAAACTTTAAATGCATATTATTAAGTGAAAGACGCCAACTTGAGAAGGCTATACACGGTACAACAGTCTGAAGAAGGCAAAACTGTAGACACAATAAAAAGATCAGGGGTTGCCAGCAGTTGGCAGGGGAGAGAGATGAATAGGTTGACTACAGAGGATATTTAGGGCAGTGAAAATAATCTGAATGGTACCATGCTGCTGCTGCTGCTAAGTTGCTTCAGTTGTGCCCAACTCTGTGTGACCCCATAGACAGCAGCCCACCAGGCTCCCCCGTCCCTGAGATTCTCCAGGCAAGAACACTGGAGTGGGTTGCCATTTCCTTCTCCAATGCATGAAAGTGAAAAGTAAAAGTGAAGTCGCTCAGTTGTGTCCGATTCTTCGCAACCCCATGGACCGCAGCCTACCAGGCTCCTCAGCCCATGGGATTTTCCAGGCAAGAGTACTGGAGTGGGGTGCCATTGCCTTCTCTGGGAAAGGAGTATATCAAGGCTGTATACTGTCACTCTGCTTATTTAACTTATAGGCAGAGTGCATCATGTGAAATCCCGGGCTAGATGAAGCACAAGCCAGAATCAAGACTGCCAGGAGAAATATCAATAACCTCAGATATGCAGATGACACCACCCTTAAGGCAGAAAGAGAAGAGGAACTGAAAAGCCTCTTGATGAAGGTGAAAGAGAAGAGTGAAAAAGCTGGCTTAAAACTCAACATTCAAAAAAAAAAAAAAACAACAACTCAACATTCAAAAAACTAAGATCATAGCAGCCAGTCCCATTACTTCATGGCAAATAGATGGAACAATGGAAACAGTGACAGACTATTTTTGGGGGCTGCAAAATCACTACAGATGGTGCATGCAGCCATGAAATTAAAAAAAAAAAAAAACTAGCTCCTTGGAAGAAAAGCTATGACCAACCTAGATAGCATATTGAAAAGCAGAAACATTACTCTGCTGACAAAGGTCTGTCTAGTCAAAGCTTTGGTTTTTCCAGTAGTCATGTATGGATGTGAGAGCTGGACCATAAAGAAGGCTGAGCACTGAAGAATTGATGCTTTTGAACTGTGGTATTGGAGAAGACTGTTCAGAGTCCCTTGGACTGCAAGGAGATCAAACTAATCAATCCTAAAGGAAATCAGTCCTGAATATTCATTGGAGGGACTAATGCTGAAGCTGAAACACCAATACTTTGGCCATGTGATGCGAAGAACTGACTCATTGGAAAAGACCCTGATGCTGGGAAAGACTGAAGGCAGGAGGAGAAGGGAATGACAGAGGATGAGTTGGTTGGGTGGCATCACCAACTTGATGGACATAACTTTGAGCAAGCTCCAGGAGTTGGTGATGGACAGCGAGGCCTGGTGTGCTGCAGTCTATGGGGTTGCAAAGAGTCAGACAAAACTGAGTGACTGAACTGAAATGTTGTTATATACTGTATGTCCACTAACATTGATTTATAATTATTGTTTTATAAACAATATAGAAAAAAGGGAGTTAAAAGCCAAAAGTATAGTAATATTGGCTTTTATATTTACCTATATAATTACCTTTACCTATATTTCTTTATTCTTCCTATGGTTTTAAGTTACTGTCTAGTGCCCTTTAATTTCATCTCAAAGGACCCCTTTAGCTAATTTTTAGGGCACTTCTACTAGTAACAAGCTCACTTATATTTCATCTAGAAATGTTCTTAATTTCTCCTTCATCCCTGTAGCATCAGTTCAGTTCAGTTGCTCAGTCGTGTCCAACTCTTTGCAACCCCATGAATCACAGCACGCCAGGCCTCCCTGTCCATCACCAACTCCCGGAGTTCATTCAGACTCACGTCCATCGAGTCAGTGATGCCATCCAGCCATCTTATCCTCTGTCATCCCATTCTCCTCCTGCCCCCAATCCCTCCCAGCATCAAAGTCTTTTCCAATGAGTCAACTCTTCCCATGAGGTGGCCAAAGTACTGAAGTTTCAGCTTTAGCATCATTCCTTCCAAAGAACACCCAGGACTGATCTCCTTCAGAATGGACTGGTTGGATCTCCTTGCAGTCCAAGGGACTCTCAAGAGTCTTCTCCAACACCACAGTTCAAAAGCATCACTTCTTTAGCACTCAGCCTTCTTCACAGTCCAACTCTCACATCCATACATGACCACAGGAAAAACCATAGCCTTGACTAGACAGACCTTTGTTGGCAAAGTTATGTCTCTGCTTTTGAATATGCTATTTAGGTTGGTCATAACTTTTCTTCCAAGGAGCAAGCGTCTTTTAATTTCATGGCTGCAGTCACCATCTGCAGTGATTCTGGAGCCCAAAAACATAAAGTCTGACACTGTTTCCACTGTTTCCCCGTCTACTTCCCATGAAGTGATGGGACCGGATGCCATGATCTTCGTTTTCTGAATGTTGAGCTTTAAGCCAATTTTTTCACTCTCCTCTTTCACTTTCATCAAGAGGCTTTTTAGCTCCTCTTCACTTTCTGCCATAAGGGTGGTGTCATCTGCATATCTGAGGTTATTGATATCCCTGTAGCATAGTTTAGCCAAATATAGATTTCTTGGTTGAGGAGGTGTTTTTTTTTTTTTTTCTTGCATCCTCTAAGATTTCTGATGAGAAACTGGCTGATTGATAGTCTTTCTAAGAGATGTGTCTTTGTGTGGGCCTTTGAGTTTATACTAACTGGAGTCCTCTGAGCACCATAAATCTGTAGATTTATGCCTTTTCTCAAATTTGAGACGTTTCCAGCTAGTATTTCTACAGGTATGTTTTCTGCTCCATGTATGACAAATGTACTGCCTGGATTCTCATACTACACGTGCTAGTTTACCTAACAGTGTACCACAAACAAAGCCAATTAGGCTCATTTGCTTTTCTTTATTCTTTTTTCTTCCTGTTCCTCAGACTCAAACTTTCAATTGTCCATTGTCAAATTTTCTGTCTTATGCTTGTTCAAATATGCTTTTGAAGCACCTTAGTGTATATTTCAATATTGTACTTTTTAGTTTCAAAATGTCTTTTTGGTTTCTTTTTATAATTTCTCTTTATTGCTATTCTCATTTTGTTCATTTTGATGTTTTCCTGTTTTCACCTATGTCTTTAGCTCTTTGAACATCTTTAACTAAGGTGTCTTAAAAATCTTTGTCTAGTAAGTCTGACACTTTGGCATCTTCAGATACATTTTGCATTGATTTATTTTGTTCTTTTGAAAGGACCATACTTTCCTGTTTCTTTTTATGCCTTGTGGTTTTTTTTTTTTGAAAACTGAATGTTTCATGTAATTGATAACCCTAGAAATCAGATTCTTCTTCTCACTCATGTTTTTTGTTTGTTTTCACATCGGGTGTGTTTATGACAGGATTTAGCCTGAGGTAAAAGCATACATCTCAGGTCTTTCCTGAGACTTCCACTTTTCCAAGGCTTTCTAAATTCTCCCATATATATGAATGCTTTTGAATGTTTTTTAAAAAAACCCTCAAAACCAAAAAAACAGATGTGGCTCCTTAAAATACCATGGAAGCCACTTGAGCCAGGAGGGTTGACACAATGGCTGCCAATCTCTGTGTCTGTACCTCTGCTTTTAGAAGCAGCAATCTGCAATCAGAACACAGAACCCTGATATTTGAGGACAAAGTCCTTAATGCCTACCTTGGCTCCAGCAAGCTGTGCCAGAAGCATAGGTTGCTGTTGAAACAGCTGTCTCCCATGGGGCTGTGGTAATGAGGGATGGGTAGCTGTTACTACACTGAGGACTGAAATCAACCAATACTAATTGTAATTTACCAGCCAAGCTTTATGCTGGAAATTTCAAGTATTCAAAATAGACTCCAGAGTTCCAAAGTCTTCACTTCAGTTTCTGCTAGTACAATCGTTGCCTGGGTAGAGAGATGGATTTCTGGAGCTTTTTACTCTGCCATCTTTCCTGGTGTCAAACTGACCAGTTGTTTTTGAAAAGTCTCTCAAATTTGGGTTTCTCTGATATATTCTTATGATTAGATTGATGCAATGCGTTATTGAGAATACCACTGATTGTGCGTCTGTGATAGAGCTGACGTGTCCTCCTTAGCACATCATATTATTGTGTATTATTGGTGATGTTAATCCTGGTCACGTTGCTAAGATGGGGTCTGCCAATATTCTACACTGTAAACTTAACTTTTTCCTCCTTTATAACTATTAAATATTTGGGGCAATACTTTGAGATTACGCAAAAATCCTGTTTCTATTTAAACTTTCACCCACTCATTTTAGCAACTATCAGTAGATTACTGTGATGTTCTGATGGTGACATTTCCCTTTTCTTCATTTCATCTACACTTATTCACTGGAATTCTTCAGTGATGAAGAAGTGTTACTTTGTTGAATTTGTTCATGTATTCACTTACTTATCTGTATTACTATACACTTAAGGATAATCATTTTATTACTTATTTTATAATTCAGTATTATAATAATTTAGTTTTTCAACTTGTTTCAACTCTGGCAATTATAAAATCTTTCAGTTTGGCTCTTGTGCCTTAAAATTTTCAGCACTTCCTTAACTTTCTGATAATGCCCCAGACTCATGCTGCTCTTTCTCAACTCACACTGTTGACTAAAGCAGTTCTCTAAGAAACACTGATTCCTTTTATTGAAGAATAGTATTATGAATCAAGAGCTGAATTTTACGTATGTTCATTGCTACCAGAGTATTGCTGCTTCTAAACCAATGCACTGATTTTTTGTGTGTATTAAAACAACCTTGGATTCCTGGAATCAACCCCATTAGATCAGAATGCATTATTCTTCTTTTAAATTATTGGACTTAATTTGCTAATATTTTGATAAAAATTTTTCATACCTACATTCATAAGAGATGTTTTTCTGTAGCATTCTGTTTTTGCAATTTCTCTGTCTGGTTTTGGTACCAGGAGAAGTTAGGAAATCTATGCACTTGTTCTAACTTCTGAAAGAACTTATGACTAGCAATTAGTTATTCATTAAATGATAGAAACCCTTAACAGACATCATACTATAAGGAAAATCATGGTCCTCTTTTTATTAGCCTTCTAGTGACATTTTCCACTTTACTCATATGTAACTTGATGAAGTTCTGCTGAGTATTATTGAACAGTTTTTTATTTAAGCAAAGGTAAAAAAGATCAGGGGAAAAATCCATCTTATGTAAAGTGAGTTAGTTTTTAAATGTAACTTAAAAATTAGTTTTGTTCTTTTTAAAATATAGTCTCTACACAAAAATCGGAATTTGTCCTTAGTTTCATCAATACTTCATTCAAAAGCTCATAAATTATCCAAATGAATCACTGTACCTATATATTTCAATAGCTCTCATATCTTCATCATCAAATTCATCTTCCGTTTCCTTCAATTCTGCAAGAGTCATCTTTTCATATGGTTTAACTGAAACACAGTAAGAAGTTGTAGATAAATGAGTTATTTAAAATCCAATTTTACTTGATAATTACATGTCTAGAAAAACAATAGATAAATGGAAATCAAGAATATCTTTAATGTTGATATTAAAGTTTCTTCATCATATAAAGCTATATTGTGGTTGACTCTTTCAAGTTTGTTTGGAATATTATTACTCCCTCAGAGTTCACAGAACTATCAGAGTCGGACACAACTGAAGCGACTTAGCAGCAGCAGCAGCAAGTTACATTTACAAATAGATGTGAAAATCAACTAGACCTCATAAATGTAGAGTTCCCCAAGTACCTGGAAATACTGGCAAGTAATACATGTATACAGAATGACAAAAATAGAAGGTAATCACAAGGCAGAGAAATGTAACAGAAAAAAAAAAACTCATTAGGTTGAATACTAGGGCATTTCAGCTCTAATATTAGGATGTAACTTTCAATACATGAATTAGGAATTTTAGGTGTCAGCATCCTAATTTCAATAGTATGAATGGGATTTCTATTAAATCATTTCTAACATCCTATCTCCCTCTAAATTCACAAAATACATGATCACTATCATAACTGTATTATTCCCTTTACCCAGACCACCAAATGCACAACTATACCCATTGCTTCTTTCTGTAAACGTAAAACCATTTCTTCAATTTCATCTTTTGGCTCTTCTTTTGGAGGAAGAATGCCAAAATCTCTTAAAATATCATTCCATTCTGTATCTTCATTTGGATCCTATATTAAAAAAATTTTAAACCTATTAGAACAGTTGTACATTTCAATATTGTAAAATTGATATGCAGCATTTCTAACCATGCAATTATTCATGAACTCTACAGATAAACTAGATAATTAGTTTTAAAGACTAGATTTCCCAGTACTAATGCAATTACATATATTGATTAAAAAAAAGAATACATCCTGTGCCCTCAATGTTATACTGAGATGTTTAATTAAAAATATATATATATATACACACTATTAATGAAGAAACTTGAAAGTCACAGAAAATAATTTGAAGACTATTAGGCAAAACCAATTCACATCATGGTTGTAATCACCATCTGCAGTGATTTTTGAGCCCAAGAAAATAAAGTCTGTCACCGTTTCCATTTATTCCCCCATCTATTTGCCATGAAGTGATGGGACCCAATGTCATGATCTTAATTTTCAAATGTTGAGTTTTAAGCGAACTTATTCACTCTCTTCTTTCACCTTCATCAAGAGGCTCTTTAGTTCCACTTTACTTTCTGCCATTAGAGTGGTACATCTGCATATCTGAGGTTGTTGACACTTCTCCCAGCAATCTTAATTCCAGCTCATGATTCATCCAGGCCAGCATTTCTCATAAGGTACTTTGCATTTAAGTTAAATAAGCAGGGTGACCACGTACAGCCTTGACATACTCCTTTCCCAACTTGGAACCAGTCAGTTTTTCCATGTCTAGTTCTAACTACTACTTCTTGACCCAAATACAGGTTTCTCAGGAGAAAGGTATGGTTTGCTACTACAATACTTTAAAAGATTTCCCACAGTTTGTTGTGATCCACATATACAAAGGCTTTAGCATAGTCAGTGAAGCAGAAGCAGATGTTTTTCTGAAATTCCTTTGCTTTATTCAAGATCCAATTAATGCTGGCAATTTGATCAGTGGTTCCTCTGTCTTTTCTAAATCCAGCTTGTACATCTGAAAGCTCCTGGTTCATGTATTACTAAAACCTAGTTCAAAGGATTTTGAGCATAACCTTACTAGCATGTAAACCAGTGCAATTTTACAGTAGTTGGAACACTCTTTAGCACTTCCCTTCTTTGGGATTGGAATGAAAACTGGTCTTTTCTAATCCTGTGGCCATTGCTGAATTTTCCAAATTTGCTGACATATTGAGTCCAGCACTTTGACAGCATCATCTTTTAGGAGTTTAAATAGCTGAGCTGGAATTCCATCACCTCTGCTAGCTTTGTTTGTAGTAATGCTTCCTAAGGCCCACTTGACTTCACCCTCCAGGATGTCCAGCTCTAGGTGAGTGATCATACCATCATGGTTATCTGTGTCATTGAGACCTTTCTTGTATAGTTCTTCTGTATATTCCTGTCACCTCTTTTTAGTCTCTTCCGTTTCTGTTAGGTCTGTACCTTTTCTGTCCTTTATCGTGCCCATCCTTGCATGAAATGTTACCTTGATATCTCCAATTTTCTTGAAGAGATCTCTAGCCTTTCCCTTTCTATTGTTTTACTCTATTTCTTTGCATTATTCATTTAAGAAGGGCTTCTTATCTCTCCTTGTTATTCTCTGGAATTGTGCATTTAGTTGGTTATATCTTTCCCTTTCTCCCTTGCCTTTCACTTCTCTTCATTTCTCAGCTATTGCTTAGGCCTCCTCAGGCAACAAATTTGCCTTCTTGCATTTCTTTTCCTTTGCGATGGTTTTGGTCATTGTCTCCTGTACAATGTTACAAACCTTCATCCATAGTTGTTCAGACACTCTGTCTACCAGGCCTAATCCCTTGAAACTATTTGTAGATTAGATTACACCTCCACTGTATGTTCATAAGGAATTTGATTTGGGCTCCAAAATCACTGCAGATGGTGATTGCAGCCAAATTAAAAGTCACTTACTCCTTGGAAGAAAAGTTATGACCAACCTAGATAGCATATTAAAAAGCAGAGTGACTCCAACAACACATTAAAAAGATCATACACCATGACCAAGTGGGCTTTATCCCAGGGATGCAAGGATTCTTCAATATCTGCAAATAAATCAATGTAATTCACCACATTAACAAATTGAAAAAGAAAAGCCATATGATTATCTCAATAGATGCAGAGAAAGCCTTTGACAAAATCCAACATCCATTTATGATAAAAACTCTCCAGAAAGCAGGAATAGAAGGAACATACCTCAACATAATAAAAGCTATATATGACAAACCCACAGCAAACATTATCCTTAATGGTGAAAAATTGAAAGCATTCCCCCTAAAGTCAGGAACAAGACAAGGGTGCCCACTTTCACCGCTACTATTCAACATAGTTCTGGAAGTTTTGGCAACAGCAATCAGAGCAGAAAAAGAAATAAAAGGAATCCAAATTGGAAAAGAAGAAGTAAAACTCTCACTGTTTGCAGATGACATGATCCTCTACATAGAAAACCCTAAAGACTCCACCAGAAAATTACTAGAGCTAATCTATGAATATAGTAAAGTTGCAGGATAGAAAATCAACACACAGAAATCCCTTGCATTCCTATACACTAATAATGAGAAAGTAGAAAAAGAAATTAAGGAAACAATTCCATTCACCATTGCAACGAAAAGAATAAAATACTTAGGAATATATCTACCTAAAGAGACTAAAGACCTATATATCAAAAACTATAAAACACTGATGAAAGAAATCAAAGAGGACACTAATAGATGGAGAAATATACCATGATCATGGATTGGAAGAATCAATATAGTGAAAATGAGTATACTACCCAAAGCAATCTACAGATTCAATGCAATCCCTATCAAGCTATCAGTGGTATTTTTCACAGAGCTAGAACAAATAATTTCACAATTTGTAAGGAAATACAAAAAAAACCTCGAATAGCCAAAGCAACCTTGAGAAAGAAGAATGGAACTGGAGGAATCAACCTGCCTGACTTCAGGGTATACTACAAAGCCACAGTCATCAAGCCAGTACGGTACTGGCACTAAGACAGAAATATAGATCAATGGAACAAAATAGAAAGCCCAGAGATAAATCCACACACCTATGGATACCTTATCTTTGACAAAGGAGGCAAGAATATACAATGGAGTAAAGACAATCTCTTTAACAAGTGGTGCTGGGAAAACTGGTCAACCACTTATAAAGGAATGAAATTAGAACACTTTCTAACACCATACACAAAAATAAACTCAAAATGGATTAAAGATCTAAACATAAGACCAGAAACTATAAAACTCGTAGAGGAGAACATAGGCAAAACACTCTCTGACATAAATCACAGCAGGATCCTCTATGACCCACCTCCCAGAATACTGGAAATAAAAGCAAAAACAAACAAATGGGATCTAATTAAAATTAAAAGCTTCTGCACAACAAAGGAAACTATAAGCAAGGTGAAAAGACAGCCTTCTGAATGGGAGAAAATAATAGCAAATGAAGCAACTGACCAACAACTAATCTCAAAAATATACAAGCAACTCATGCAGCTTAATTCCAGAAAAATAAACGACCCAATCAAAAAATGGGCCAAAGAACTAAATAGACATTTCTCCAAAGAAGACATACGAATGGCTAACAAACACATGAAAAGATGCTCAACATCACTCATTAGCAGAGAAATGCAAATCAAAACCACAATAAGGTACCATTTCACACCAGTCAGAATGGCTGCGATCCAAAAGTCTACAAGCAATAAATGCTGGAGAGGGTGTGGATAAAAGGGAACCCTCTTACACTGTTGGTGGGAATGCAAACTAGTACAGCCACTATGGAGAACAGTGTGGAGATTCCTTAAAAAACTGGAAATAAAACTGCCTTATGACCTAGCAATCCCACTGCTGGGCATACACACCGAGGAAACCAGAATTGAAAGAGACACATGTACCCCAATGTTCATTGCAGCACTGTTTATAATAGCCAGGACATGGAAGCAACCTAGATGTCCATCATCAGATGAATGGATAACAAAGCTGTGGTACATATACACAATGGAGTATTACTCAGCCATTAAAGAGAATACATTTGAATCAGTTCTAATGAGGTGGATGAAACTGGAGCCGATTATACAAAGTGAAGTAAGCCAGAAAGAAAAACACCAATACAGCATACTAACACATATATATGGAATTTAGAAAGATGGTAATGATAACCCTGTATGTGAGACAGCAAGAGAGACACAGATGTATAGAACAGACTTTTTGACTCTGTGGGAGAGGGAGAGGGTGGGATGATTTAGGAGAATGGTATTGAAACATGTATAATATCATGTAAGAAATGAATCACCAGTCTAGGTTTGATGCAGGATACAGGATGCTTGGGGCTGGTGCACTGGGATGACCCATAAAGATGGTATGGGAGGGAGGTGGGAGGGGGGTTCAAGATTGGGAACTCATGTACACCCGTGGCAGATTCATGTTGATGTATGGAAAAACCAATACAGTATTTTAAAGTAAAATAAAGTAAAAATAAATAAAAAGCAGAGACATTACTTTGCCAATAAAGGTCCACCTAGTCAAGGCTATGGTTTTTCCAGTAGTCATGTACAGATGTGAGAGTTGGGCTATAAAGAAAGCTGAGTGCCAAAGAATTGATGCTTTTGAACTGTGGTGTTGGAGAAGACTGTTCAGAGTCCCTTGGACAGCAAGCAGTTACATACAGTCCATCCTAAATGAAATCAGTCCTGAATATTCGTTGGAAGGACTGATGCTGAATCTGAAACTCCAATACTTTGGCCACCTGATGCAAAGAGCTGACTCACTTGAAAAGACCCTGATGCTGCAAAAGACTGAAGGCAAGAGGAAAAGTGGGTGACAGAGGATGAGATGGTTGGATGACATCACTGACTCAATGGACATGAATTTGAGTAAACTTCAGGAGTTGGTGATGGACAAGGAAGCCTGACGTGCTGCAGTCCATGGGGTCACAAAGAATCACACATGACTGAGAGACTGAACTGAACTGAACTGAAATGGCCTAGTGGTTTTCCCTACTTTCTTCAATTTAAGACTAGATTTTGTGATAAAGAGCTCATGATCCGAACCACAGTCAGCTCAAGGTCTTATTTTTGCTGACTGTACAGAGCTTCTCCATCTTTGGCTGCAAAGAACGTAATTAGTCCAATTTCAGTATTGACCATCTGGTGATATCCAGATGGCCAATACTGAGTCATTTCTTGAGTTGTTGGAAAACGGTGTTTGCTATGACCAGTGTGTTCTTTTGTTTGCCCTGATTCATTTTGGACTCCGAGTCCAAACTTGCCTGTTAATCTGGGTATCTTTGACTTCCTGCTTTTGCATTCCAACTGCTATGATGAAAAGGATATCTTTTTTGGTGTTAGTTCTACAAGGTCTTATAAGTCTTCATGGAACCGGTCAACTTTAGCTTCTTCAGCATCAGTGGTTGGGACATAGACTTGGATTACTGTAATGCTGTATGGTTTGCCTTGGAAACGAACTGAGATCATTCTGTCATTTTTGAGGTTGCACCCAAGTACTGCATTTCAGACTCTTTTGTTGATTATAAGGGCTATTCCATTTCTTCTAAGGATTCTCACCCACAGTAGTAGATACAGCAGTCATCTGAATTAAATTCATCCATTCCCATCCATTTTAGTTCATCTTGCCACCTCCTGCTTGACCACATTCACTTTGCCTTGATTCATGGAACTAATATTCCAGGTTCTTATGCAATACTGTTTTTTACAGCATCAGACTTTACCTTCACTACCAGACATATCCACAACAAATTCTTTATCTGCATCCTACAAAATTTTATATGCTGTATTTTTATTGGTATTCAGTTAACATATTCCCAACCTTATGATTTTTTTCCTCACATTTTAATTTGGAAGGATGCTACTTAATTTTCAAATACTTTGGACTTTTCTAGGTAATAATTTTATTAATAATTTATAATTTAGTTCTGCTTGGTCAGGAAACATTCTTTGTGATGAGGAAAACATTCAATTTTCTGAAATGCATTTATTTGTTTCATGACTCAGCATATGGTATTTATATATCTTAGTGAATGTTGTACCTAGTGTGAAAGGAATGTATATTCTGCCACAGATCAGGGTTTACTTCTCTACAAATCAACATGTGTCGACAGATTTGTTCAGATATTCTATTTTGTTAGAGATTTTTTCTTTAGTTGTTCTGTTAATTACTAGGGGGAGGGATGTTAAAATCTCTGATTATGAATGTGGATTTGTCTGTCTCTCCCTCTGTCAGTTTTTGCTTCATATGTTTGATGCTTGATTATTATGCAAATACACAGTGGTGTTTAAGATATTTTCCTAGTGAATTTTTCTTATCATTATAAAATTTTCCTTTTTATTTCTAGTATGGGGTGGGGGGTAGGAGGCGGGGTTCAGGATTGGGAACTCATGTACACCCGTGGCTGATTCATGTCAATGTATGGCAAAACCAATACAGTATTGTAAAGCAAAATAAAGTAAAAATTAAAATTAAAAAAAATAAAATTTTCCTTTTTATTTCTAGTAGCAATCCTAAAAGATGATGCTGTTAAAGTGCTGCACTCAATATGCCAGCTAAGTTGGAAAACTCACTAATGGCCACAGCAGTTTAAAAGGTCAGTTTTCATTCCAATCCCAAAGAAGGGCAATGCCAAACTACGTACAATTGAACTCATTTCACATGTTAGCAAGTAATGGTTGAAATCTTTCAAGCTAGGCTTCAACAGTATTTAAACCAAGAATTTCCAGATGTCCAGGCTGGATTTAGAAAAGGCAAAGGAACCAGAGATCAAATTGCCAACATCTACTGGATCACATAAAAAGCAAGAGAATTACAGAAAAACATCTACTTCTGCTTTATTGATTAGGCTACAGCTTTTGACTGTGTGGCTCACAACAAAATGGAAAATTCTTCAAGAGATGGGAATACGAGACCACCTTACCTGCCTCCTGAGAAACCTGTATGCAGGTCAACAAGGAATACAATGGGACATGGAACAAGGAATGGTTCTGAAATGGGAAAGGATTACGTCAAGGCTATATATTGTCACCCTGCTTATTTAACTTCCATGCAGAGTACACCATGCAAAATGTTGGGCTGGATGAAGCAAGGGCTGGAATCAAGATTGCCAGGAGAAAAATCAATAACCTCAGATATGCAGATGACACCACCCTTATGGCAGAAAGTGAAGAGGAACTAAAGAGCCTCTTGATAAAAGTGAAAGAGGAGAGTGAAAAAGTTGGCTTAAAGCTCAACATTCAGAAAACTAAGATCATGGCATGCGGTTCCATCACTTCATGGCAAACAGATGGGGAAACACTGGAAACAGTGGCTGATTTTATTTTGGGGGGCTCCCAAATCACTGCAGATGGTGATTGCAGCCATGAAATTAAAAGACACTTACTCCTTGGAAGGAAAGTTATGACCAACTTAGATAGCATATTCAAAAGCAGAGACACTACTTTGCCAACAAAGGCCCGTCTAGTCAAGGCTATGGTTTTTCTAGTAGTCATGTATGGATGTGAGTTGGACTATAAAGAAAGCTGAGTGCTGAAGAATTGATGCTTTTGAACCATGGTGTTGGAGAAGACTCCTAAGAGTCCTTTGGACTGCAAGGAGATCCAACCAGTCCATCCTAAACAAAATCAGTCCTGAATATTCATTGGAAGGGCTGATGTTGTAGCTGAAACTCCAATACTTTGGCCACCTGATGTGAAGAGCTGAATCTTTTGAAAAGACCCTGATGCTGGGAAAGATTGAAGGAGGGAGGAGAAGGGGACAACAGAGGATGAGATGGTTGGATGGCATCACCAACTCAATGGGCATAAGTTTGAGTAAACTCTGGGAGTTGGTGATGGACAGGAAGGCCTGGCATGCTGCATGCAGTCCATGGGGTCACAAAGAGTTAGACACGACTAAGCGACTAAACTGAACTGAATTGTATGGACATGAGAGCTGGACCATAAAGAACGCTGAATGCTGAAAATTGATGCTTTCAAACTGTGGCACTGGAGAAGACTTTTGAGAGTCCCTTGAACTGCAAGATCAAATCAGTCAATCCTAAAGGAAATCAGCTCTGAATATTCATTAGAAGGGCTGATACTGAAGCTGAAGCTCCAATACTTTGGCCACCTGATGCAAAGAGCTGACTCTGAAAAATATCCTGATGCTGGGAAAGAGTGAGGGCAGGAGAAGAAGGGGACAGCAGAGGATGAGATGCTTGGATGGCATCATCCACTCAATGGACATGTGTTCTGAGCAAGCTCTGGGAGATAGTGATGGACAGGGAAATGTAACTTGCTGCAGTCCATGGGGTTGCAAAGAGTCAGATAGGAGTGAGCAACTGAACAACAATAATCATCATGTTGATGTCTACTTTGTTTGTTACTAACATAGTTTATATAGCTTAAGACTAAGTACTGTTTAAATAACATGTCTTTTTCCATTCTTTTATTTCAATCCATTTCTTTGTATTTAAAGTGGTCTCTCTTAGCAGTATGTTGTTATATATTGTTTTTTCAGCTATTTTGATAATCTCTACTTTTAAATTGAAATGCTTCCTTCATTTAATATAATAAATGTTAATGTTAGATGTTGGGCCACTGTTTTCCTGTTTTCAATTAGAATTGTTTGCTTTTTGTTCTTCTGTTCCTTTCCTGCCTTCTTTAGGTTAATTAAATATTTTTAGAATTTAATTTTTTGCAACTAGCTTTTTAGGTATACATCTTTTCATTATTGTTTTAATAATTGTTCTAGAAATTGTAATCCTATCTTTAACTTATTACAGTTAATATTGGACTATTTTATATAAAATAAGGGAATCTTGCTTAGTATAGTTCCATTTTCCACTATCCTATCCTTTGCTTTATTGCTGTTATATATATATTAACATCTACAACATATTTGAATCACTTTAATACAATGTTACAATTTCTGCCTTAAACAATTATAATGTCTTTTAAGAAAATTAAGAAAAATTATATTCAGTTTTTAGTGTTTATCTATATATTTACTATCTAGGGTACTTTTCACTCCATTTTAGATACAGTTTTTCACCTAATATAATTTTCTTTCAGTCTAAAGAAACTTCCTGTAGTATTTATTACAGTGTAGGTCTGCTGGAAATGAATACTCTGTTTTCATATTTCTGAAAATGTTTATTTTTTCCCTTTGTTTTGATAGATAGTTTAGCTGGATGTACAATTTAGCTTGAAAGCTTTCCCTCCAGCATTTAAAGCATTTGAAAGGCCTTCTGGTCTCTGATGTTTCTGACGAGAAGTCAGCTAATAACGATATTACTGTTCTTCTATACATACATAATGTACATATCTTAATATTATGTCTTTTCTCTGGATGTTTTCAAGATTTTATCTTTCGATTTCAGAAGGGTGTCTATGTGTGCTTGGTGCAGTTTTATTTTTATTTATCTTATTTGGAGTTTCCTGAATTCTTAGATTTTTAGCTTATGCCTTCCCTCAAATTTTGGACAGTTTTATCCATCATTTTCTTAATTTTTTTCCAACCTCTCCACCCTATCTTCCTCTGCCTTCTACAATTCCTTACAGTATGCTACATGTATATACATGTTAACTATGTATTCTAGTTAGATGTATGTTAATCCATTTAACAATATCCCTTCAGTTCACTGAATCTCTATCACTTTTAGTATTTTTCTTTCTGTTCTTAAAACTGGACACTTCATATTGATAAATCCAAGTTCCCTGAGTCTTCTGCCACCTCCAATTTGCCATTAAGCCCATTCAGTTAGTTTTTATTTCAAGTCGTTGATCTTTTCAGTTCAAGAATTTCCATTTGATTGTTTTATTACTGTTTCTATTTCTTTGTTAAGATTCTCCATCTGTTAACTAAATTTCCTTTACATCCTTGAATATATTTATAATAGCTGCTTTAAATTCTTTGTTCACTAATATTAACCTCTGGATAGTCTAAGGATCTGCTTCCATTGGTTGCTTTAATTTTGAATATGGCTTTTCATTTTTTTCCTTTTTTCTTGTCTAATTTTTATTGTATATTAGATATTGTAGATGACACATCATAGAAATTCATGATTTTTTATGTTCCTCTGAAGTATGTTGATTTTCATACTTGCAGGCAGTTAACTTGGCTGGACTGAAACATCAACCTCTTTCAACTGAAGTGGGCAGCACCCAAAACCTCAGATCAGCTCAGTTCTTTTCATCTTCTAATGGCTGCTTTCTGCCAGGCAACTTGTGGTCTTGTACCTATATATGGAGTTTAGCTGACAACTAAGGATTTGTGTGAATCTTACACATCGAATTTAAAGATTATCCCTTCTGTGCTACTTTTCTTTCTGAGACTTCCACATAATTCTCCCACCACTCTACCAACCCATAACTTTGCTCTCCAAGACCCCTATTAAGATGGTTGTTTTCTGCCATTCCATGCCATATGACTATAAAATGCCCTCATCTGTATCTAATCTTTTTAATCTATTGTGGTTTTAAAGTATGTTCACAAATTCTTTCATACTCCTTTTTTTGAGAAGTGAAACTTAATCCCACTTCCATTGAGTATAGGCTGAACCTGTGGTCTTATTTGTAATAAACTGAAAATATGATGGAAGCAATACTATTTGAATTCTGAGACTAAGTCACAAAAGGCATTGCTGCTGCTTTTTTCTTAGTCTCTCTTATCACTTACTCTGGGGGAAATCATGTTTTTTTCACAAAAGCAGCCTGTGTTAGTCTGCGTGGGAGCCATAACATATCACAGACCAGGTGATTAAAATAGACATTTATTTTCTCACAGTTCTGGAGGTTGGAAGTCTAAAATCAAGGTGCCAGCAGGGTTGGTACTGGTGAGAACTCTTCTGGCTTGCAGGATGCTGCCTTCTTGTTGTGTACTCACACAACCTTCCTGCTGTGTGTGTGCAGAGAGAGAGAATGTGCTTTAGTGTCTCTTCCACATCTTATAAGGACACCGATCCTATCAGCAATGTTTTTTTTTTTTTCCTTTCTTTCTTTTTTTTTTTAATTTTTATTTTTACTTTATTTTACTTTACAATACTGCATTGGTTTTGGCATACATTGACATGAATCCACCACGGGTGTACATGAGCTCCCAAACATGAACCACCCTCCCACCTCCCACCCCACATCATCCCTCCGGACCATCCCCGTGCACCAGCCCCAAGCATCCTGTATCCTGCATCGAACATAGACTGGCGATTCGTTTCTTACATGATAGTATACATGTTTCAATGCCATTCTCCCAAATCATCCCACCCTCTCCCTCTCCCTCAGAGTCCAAAAGTCCGCTCTACACATTTGTGTCTCTTTTGCTGTCTTGCAAACAGGGTCATCATTACCATCTTTCTAAATTCCATATATATGTGTTAGTATGCTGTATTGGTATTTTTCTTTCTGGCTTACTTCGCTCTGTATAATCGGCTCTAGATTCATCCATCTCATTAGAACTGATTTAAATGTATTCTTTTTAATAGCTGAGTAATACTCCATCGTGTATATGTACCACAGCTTTCTTATCCATTCATCTGCTGATGGACATCTAGGTTATTTCCATGTCCTGGCTATTATAAACAGTGCTGCGTTGAACATTGGGGTACATGTGTCTCTTTCAATTCTGGTTTACTCGGTGTGTATGCCCAGCAGTGGGATTGCTGGGTCATAAGGCAGTTCTATTTGCAATTTTTAAAGGAATCTCCACACTGTTCTCCATAGTGGCTGTACTAGTTTGCATTCCCACCAACAGTGTAAGAGGGTTCCCTTTTATCCACACCCTCTCCAGCATTTATTGCTTGTAGACTTTTGGATCACAGCCATTCTGATTCACCGCTACTATTCAACATAGTTCTGGAAGTTTTGGCCACAGCAATCAGAGCAGAAAAAGAAATAAAAGGAAAAGAAGTAAAACTCTGTTTGCAGATGACATGATCCTCTACATAGAAAACCCTAAAGACTCCACCAGAAAATTACTAGAGCTAATCTATGAATAGTAAAGTTGCAGGATAGAAAATCAACACACAGAAATCCCTTGCATTCCTATACACTAATAATGAGAAAGTACAAAAAGAAATTAAGGAAACAATTCCATTCACCATTGCAACGAAAAGAATAAAATACTTAAGAATATATCTACCTAAAGAAACTAAAGACCTATATATAGACAACTATAAAGCACTGATGAAAGAAATCAAACAGGACACTAATAGATGGAGAAATATACCATGATCATGGATTGGAAGAATCAATATAGTGAAAATGAGTATACTACCCAAAGCAATCTACAGATTCAATGCAATTCCTATCAAGATACCAGCGGTATTTTTCACAGAACTAGAACAAATAATTTCAAGATTTGTATGGAAATACAAAAAACCTCGAGTAGCCAAAGCAATCTTGAGAAAGAAGAATGGAACTGGAGGAATCAACTTGCCTGACTTCAGGCTCTACTACGAAGCCACAGTCATCAAGACAGTATGGTACTGGCACAAAGACAGAAATATAGATCAATGGAACAAAATAGAAAGCCCAGAGATAAATCCACACACATATGGACACCTTATCTTTGACAAAGGAAGCAACGTTTTGTAGTCTGCAGTTTATTCCTATTTTATTCTTTTTGATGTAATTATACATGGAATTATTTTCTTAATTTCCTTTGATATTACAGCATTCACTGTAGTGTATAAAAATGCCTTCATCAAATTTGAATGTCACTTTTTATAGTTTCCACCAGTCCATTCTGAAGGAGATTAGCCCTGGGATTCCTTTGGAGGGAATGATGCTGAAGTTGAAACTTCAGTACTTTGGCCACCTCATGCGAAAAGATGACTCATTGGAAAAGACTCTGATGCTGGGAGGGATTTGGGGGCAGGAGGAGAAGGGGACGACAGAGGATGAGATGGCTGGATGGCATCACTGACTCGATGGACATGAGTCTGAGTGAACTCCAGGAGTTGGTGATGGACAGGGAGGCCTGGCGTGCTGTGATTCATGGGGTTGCAAAGAGTCGGACACGACTGAGTGACTGAACTGAACTGAACTGAACTGAACTTTCTGAAGAATATTTTAATTTTGTCTTCTGTTTTTTAAACATAATAAGCATAGTTGTTTCATAACCTGTTTCTAATCATTCAGATAACTGAAGTCTTTGCAACTCTACTTTTGTTGGTTTATGTTCATAGTACCCTGTTCCCTTGTGTGCATGGTGACTTTGGCTGACTTCTGCTTGATGTCCTTGAGAACTTACAGGCAGGAATTCTAAGATAAAGATGTCTTTATCCACAGAGGATTTGCTGTTTCTTCTATGCATGTACAAGCAATACAGTATATTACTAATTCATAATAAATTCACAGTTTGAAGTTTTTTGGATCACCCAGACAATATACTTTAGGCTGCAATCTATGTGAGAGCTGTCCTGAGCCACAACTTCTTGGGGATAGGTTTTATTGCTTTTCTTTTTATCCCCTGCTCCACTAAGTATCAAGACAATGTTCCTTGAATTCCCCTAGACATGAGTTTATCTCTGGTTAATATTCCTATTAGTTGCCCATGCTTTCACAGGTCAAACTCTTGGGTTCCTTCTCACCCTGTGATTATACCCAAAACCAAACTGCAGATTGTTAAGATGCCCTTCAGGGTAAAAGCAGCTTTAAAGCTCTAGAAATCCATTCACCTGTTTTTCTACTTTCCCTTTGATTTTGATCTCATCTTTTTCTATCATGTTACCTCTGATGCTTTTAAGAATCAGAAGTAGTTTTACTTATATTCAACAGAGGAGTTGGTCCAAATAACCAAGCTCATTATTATCAGAAAATCCAGCATTCATCTTTAAAAATAAAAAAAAAACCCTCCCTGCACTTCACACACCCTACCACCATATCTCTCTTTTTTCCCTCCCTACTCAAACTTAAGATAGTTGCCTGTATATTCTATAATCACTTCCATCTCCCATTCACTCTACATCCTAGTCCAAATTTGACTCCTACCACCAATACTCCTTTCAAAACCATTCTAAAGTCACCTATGAGCTCCATGCTGTCATTTTCAGTGGATATTCATTATATTTGATCTCTTAAAGAGAATTTGGGAAAGGCTGTCATTCTTTTCTTGTTAAAACACTTTCTTGATATTCATGATATCACAATGTTGTTGTTTAGTTGCTAAGTCGTATCCAACTTTTTTTGCCACCCCATGGACTAGCCTGCCAGGCTCCTCTGTTTATGGGGTTTTCCACACAAGAATACTGGAGCAGGTTTCCATTTTCTTCTCCAGGTTATGTTCCCAACTCAAGGATCAAACCTGCATTTCCTACATTGGCAGGTGGTTTCTTTACCACTGAGCTACCTTGGGAAGCCCCCATACTTATGGTTTTATTCATACCTCTGACTGTTCTCCTTAACTGATACGGGAATTAGTTGCAAATGGATTTAATAGTAAATGCTCTATATTCTGATCTTCCCTTGCCTTTAAGAAATCAGCTATGAAATCATAATAAACAAAATAGAAATAGGCACCACAATCCACATTACAAAAGTATTATGGTATTTATCATGACATAGGTATATCTGATTCTTATTTCCCCATAGTAACCTCTTTTTAGAGCCACACACGAACACTGAATAACTGGCTGTTGAATAAATCAATGAATAAATAAACAAAGATTGATGTGCTGTTGTCTTTACTCAATTATATTTCAGCCCATTTCTTGAAGAGTAGATGCAAATCAGGATAAATGTGCAATGTTTTTCCATAGTGAATAAAATGTACCTTCCAGGAATCTGTTATTAATCCAAAAAGAGCATCCATTAAAATTATATGTTAATTTGTGTTCAAAACATCCTAATAAATGACATAGCATACACAATTACCAAAATTAAATATGTAAAGCCAGAAAAATCCTAAAGGTTTTAATTGGGGGGAGCTGGTGCAAGGAAGATATTTGCTAAGCTGGAAAATGGTAATTTTACTCTGATTTTAAAAAAGGAAATAAAAGCACAGGCTTCTTGTTAATAACATAGCTTTAGATAGAGGAGCAGCCTTTTTATGAATTGTTCAGTCGCTAAGTCGTTTGGGACTCTTTTGCAACGCCAAGGACTGTAGCCCTCCAGACTCCTCTGTCCATGAGATTCCTCAGGCAAGAATACTGGAGTGGGTTGCCATTTCCTTCTCCAGTGGCTCTTCCGGACCCAGGTATCCAACCGTGTCTCCTGCATTTGCAGGTGGGTTCTTCACCGATGGGTCACCAGGGAAGCCCTCTTAGGAATTAAGGGAAGTCTAATAGAGTTTTCAGTGGAGAAATAACTCCAGAAAGAATGAAGGGATGGAGTCAAAGCAAAAACAATACCCAGTTGTGGATGTGATTGGTGATAGAAGCAAGGTCTGATGCTGTAAAGAGCAATATTGCATAGGAACCTGGAATGTCAGGTCCATGAATCAAGGCAAATTGGAAGTGGTCAAACAAGAGATGGCAAGGGTGTATGTCAACATTCTAGGAATCAGCGAACTAAAATGGACTGGAATGGTTGAATTTAACTCAGATGACCATTTTATCTACTACTGCAGGCAGGAATCCCTCAGAAGACAGGGAGTAGCCATCATGGTCAACAAAAGAGTCTGAATGCAGTACCTGGATGCAATCTCAAAAACGACAGAATTATCTCTGTTCGTCTCCAAGGCAAACCATTCAATATCACAGTAATCCAAGTCTATGCCCCAACCAGTAACGCTGAAGAAACTGAAGTTGAATGGTTTTATGAAGGCCCGCAAGACCTTTTAGAACTAACACCCAAAAAGATGTCCTTTTCATTATAGGGGACTGGAATGCAAAAGTAGGAAGTCAGGAAACACCTGGAGTAACAGGCAAATTTGGCCTTGGAATGCGGAATGAAGCAGGGCAAAGACTAATAGAGTTTTCCCAAGAAAATGCACTGGTCATAGCAAACACCCTCTTCCAACAACACAAGAGAAGACTCTACACGTGGACATCACCAGATGGTCAACACCGAAATCAGATTGATTATACTCTTTGCAGCCAAAGATGGAGAAGCTCTATTCAGTCAACAAAAACAAGACCAGGAGCTGACTGTGGCTCAGATCATGAACTCCTTATTACCAAATTCAGACTTAAATTGAAGAAAGTAGGGAAAACCGCTAGACCATTCAGGTATGACCTAAATCAAATCCCTTATGATTATACAGTGGAAGTGAAAAATAGATTTAAGGGCCTAGATCTGATAGATAGAGTGCCTGATGAACTATGGACTGAGGTTTGTGACACTGTACAGGAGACAAGGATCAAGACCATCCCCATGGAAAAGAAATGCAAAAAAGCAAATGGCTGTCTGGGGAGGCCTTACAAATAGCTGTGAAAAGAAGAGAGGCGAAAAGCCAAGGAGAAAAGGAAAGATATAAGCATCTGAATGCACAGTTCCAAAGAACAGCAAGAAGAGATAAGAAAGCCTTCTTCAGCGATCAATGCAAAGAAATAGAGGAAAAGAACAGAATGGCAAAGACTAGAGATCTCTTCAAGAAAATTAGAGATACCAAGCGAACATTTCATGCAAAGATAGGCTCGATAAAGGACAGAAATGGTATGGACCTAACAGAAGCAGAAGATATTAAGAAGAGATGGCAAGAACACACAGAAGAACTGTACAAAAAAGATCTTCACGACCCAGATAGTCATGATGATGTGACACTAATCTAGAGCCAGACATCCTGGAATGTGAAGTCAAGTGGGCCTTAGAAAGCATCACTATGAACAAAGCTAGTGGAGGTGATGGAATTCCAGTTGAGCTGTTTCAAATCCTGAAAGATGATGCTGTGAAAGCGCTGCACTCAATATGCCAGCAAATTTGGAAAACTCAGCAGGGGCCACAGGACTGGAAAAGGTCAGTTTTCATTCCAATCCCAAAGAAAGGCAATGCCAAAGAATGCTCAAACTACCACACAATTGCACTCATCTCACACGCTAGTAAAGTAATGCTCAAAATTCTCCAAGCCAGACTTCAGCAATACGTGAACCGTGAACTCCCTGATGTTCAAGCTGGTTTTAGAAAAGGCAGAGGAACCAGAGATCAAATTGCCAACATCTGCTGGATCATGGAAAAAGCAAGAGAGTTCCAGAAAAACATCTATTTCTGCTTTATTGACTATGCCAAAGCCTTTGACTGTGTGGATCACAGTAAACTATGGAAAATTCTGAAAGAGATGGGACTACCAGACTACCTAACCTGCCTCTTGAGACATCTGTATGCAGGTCAGGAAGCAACAGTTAGAACTGGACATGGAACAACAGACTGGTTCCAAATAGGAAAAGGAGTACGTCAAGGCTGTATATTGTCACCCTGCTTATTTAACTTCTATGCAGAGTACATCGTGAGAAACGCTGGACTGGAAGAAACACAAGCTGGGATCAAGATTGCCGGGAGAAATGTCAATCACCTCAGATATGCAGATGACATCACCCTTATGGCAGAAAGTGAAGAGGAGCTAAAAAGCCTCTTGATGAAAGTGAAAGACGAGAGTGAAGAAGTTGGCTTAAAGCTCAACATTCAGAAAACTAAGATCATGGCATCTGGTCCCATCACTCCATGGGAAATAGATGGGGAAATAGTGGAAACAGTGTCAGACTTTATGTTTTGGGGCTCCAAAATCACTGCAGATGGTGACTGCAGCCATGAAAATAAAAGATGCTTACTCCTTGGAAGAAAAGTTATGACCAACCTAAATAGCATATTCAAAAGCAGAGACATTACTTTGCCGACTGAGGTCCGTCTAGTCAAGGCTATGGTTTTTCCAGTGGTCATGTATGGATGTGAGAGTTGGACTGTGAAGAAGGCTGAGTGCCGAAGAACTGATGCTTTTGAACTGTGGTGTTGGAGAAGACTGTTGAGAGTCCCTTGGACTGCAAGGAGAACCAACCAGTCCATTGTGAAGGAGATCAACCCTGGGATTTCTTTGGAAGGAATGGTGCTAAAGCTGAAACTCCAGTACTTTGGCCACCTCATGGGAAGAGTTGACTCATTGGAAAAGACTCTGATGCTGGGAGGGATTGGGGGCAGGAGGAGAAGGGGAGGACAGAGGATGAGATGGCTGGATGGCATCACCGACTCGATGGACATGAGTCTGAGTGAACTCTGGGAGATGGTGATGGACAGGGAGGCCTGGCCTGCTGCGATTCATGGGGTCGCAAAGAGTGGGACACAACTGAGCGACTGAACTGTGAACTAACAGAGTTTTCGTAATCATATAGGAGAAACTCCAGGGACACCTGGGCTTTCTCAAGACAGATCCGACTATTAGGGCCTCCTCTCTGACCTTTTTTAAATGTCATGGGGCAGGATACTTAAATTGAATTACACTTGGGTTAAAACTGATGGTTTCTCAAGTCATAAATAGTGCGGCAGTAAGATTTCCAGAATTTAGGCGTGAAAGGTTTCCTTCAGCGACAAACCTTAAGTCTCTCAAATTTCGAAAAAAACGGCGTTCTCCTAGAACTCATTTGCATTTCTCCTCAATCGTTACAGAGACAGACAAAATTTAGCTCTTACTGAGAACAAATGGTAGAACCTAACTCCTGTAGGAATACCGCTGGGGAAGCCTTTAGGGTGCCCCAAGGTCACCGGAGTCCGCTATTCCCACCTGCATGGTTTTCCACCTCGCCTCTCACGCTCCGGCGTCGTCCAACTTCGGGTCGGGACTTCTGGCTCCGACGTCCCTTCAAAGCGGTAAGGGAACCCACCGCGGTCCTGGCGGTTCCCACCGCCCGCAGGAAGGGAGCGGGGAGAACAAGCGCCTAGGACGCACTGAGCCGGGCGCAGCTCTGTTGCCAGGCAACGCTGAGGCGTGGCCTAGGAGGTGGCTTTGGGTCGTGACGCCCCTGGTCTTGGGCATTTTCCCCGAGGTGCCTCTTCTGTTCGAAATATTGGTGCTGGCATTCCTCCCACCCTTCTCTCCTCCACCACCAAAATAATGCGTTGTGTCCCAACCTCCGGCGTCCTTCAATTCCTGAGTCCTGTCTTCACTGGGAAGTAACAAAATCTTGGGGAGAGAAACCCTTCAGGGTTCTTAACCCAGGAACTATAGCTTATATTTGGATGGACTTCAGCGCTTGAGGGCTTGAGCCCGAGCCAATACACACATAATTTTGTTGTATGTGTGCATTTTGAGGGTGCATTTCAGGACGAGAGCTTTCATCAGATTCTCAATTGATTCTCCTCCATCTTAAAAACCCATTGCTTTTAGGTAGGAATCTCAGTCCTTAGGTGGGAAACCTAGGTAGTTTGGTTCCTTGGTGTTTCAATTAAGAAAAGGAACTGCGAGCTGCCAGGAACATGAGAAAAACAGATGCTATTGCCAAACACGGTTATACCCATAATCACAAAGATGTGAAAAGATTTGAAAAAGAAAAAATGGTTTTAGTGATAGTTTTAAACTCGGGCTCAGCATTGGACCACTCCATCTGTAGTGTCCAGTTAATACAAATTCTGCACTCCTAATGGCCCATAAGTGTTTTGTTATATTTTCTTCTTTTTCTTATTCCCTGCCTCCTCCTCCCCTCTCCACCCTCTTCTTCCCACCTTCCTCCCTCCTTCTTTTTCTCCTCCTCTTTCTTCTTCTTTGTACTATCATGAGAGCACCTCCAAACATTAAGCGGCCTTAAGTTTCACTAGATTTCCAAGAGGCCCTGGGAGCTGCTTGAATTGGCCATCAACTCCAAAGAATGCTCAAACTACCGCACAATTGCACTCATCTCACATGCTAGTAAAGTAATGCTCAAAATTCTCCAAGCCAGACTTCAGCAATACGTGAACCGTGAACTCCCTGATGTTCGAGTTGGTTTTAGAAAAGGCAGAGGAACCAGAGATCAAATTGCCAACATCCGCTGGATCATGGAAAAAGCAAGATAATTCCAGAAAAACATCTATTTCTGCTTTATTGACTATGCCAAAGCCTTTGACTGTGTGGATCACAATCAACTGTGGAAAATTCTGAAAGAGATGGGAATACCAGACCACCTGACCTGCCTCTTGAGAAACCTGTATGCAGGTCAGGAAGCAACAGTTAGAACTGGACATGGAACAACAGACTGGTTCCAAATAGGAAAAGGAGTACATCAAGGCTGTATATTGTCACCCTGCTTATTTAACTTCTATGCAGAGTACATCATGAGAAACGCTGGACTGGAAGAAACACAAGCTGGAATCAAGATTGCCGGGAGAAATATCAATAACCTCAGATATGCAGATGACACCACCCTTATGGCAGAAAGTGAAGAGGAGCTAAAAAGCCTCTTGATGAAAGTGAAAGAGGAGAGTGAAAAATTTGGCTTAAAGCGCAACATTCAGAAAACGAAAATCATGGCATCTGGTCCCATCACTCCATGGGAAATAGATGGGGAAACAGTAGAAACAGTGTCAGACTTTATTTTGGGGGGCTCCAAAATCACTGCAGATGGAGACTGCAGCCATGAAATTAAAAGACGCTTACTCTCTGGAAGAAAAGTTATGAGCAACCTAGATAGTATATTCAAAAGCAGAGACATTACTTTGCTGACTGAGGTCCATCTAGTCAAGGCTATGGTTTTTCCAGTGGTCATGTACAGATGTGAGAGTTGGACTGTGAAGAAGGCAGAGCGCCGAAGAATTGATGCTTTTGAACTGCGGTGTTGGAGAAGACTCTTGAGGGTCCCTTGGACTGCAAGGAGAACTAACCAGTCCATTCTGAAGGAGATCAGCCCTGGGATTTCTTTGGAAGGACTGATGCTAAAGCTGAAACTCCAGTACTTTGGACACCTCATGGGAAGAGTTGACTCATTGGAAAAGACTCTGATGATGGGAGAGACTGGGGGCAGGAGGAGAAGGGGACAACCGAGGATGAGATGGCTGGATGGCATCACGGACTCGAGGGATGTGAGTCTGAGTGAACTCCAGGAGTTGGTGATGGACAGGGAGGCCTGGCGTGCTGCGATTCATGGGGTCCCAAAGAGTCAGACACGACTGAGCGACTGAACTGAACTGAACTGAACTCCCTTTCTTATTCTGACCCTCCCAAATCCAGGCTAGTTGAATTACTGTGCATAACACTAGCTCAGGTTGCCCTGTACATCTGGGGCTTTAGAGCTCATTCCTTAGCAAGTTAAGTCCTGTGGACCCTGCTCAGGCCCTAGACAGGCACTGGTTCTCTGTCTTGGCAGGGAGTGGTTTCTTTATCCCTTCAAGTTCCATCAGCCCAATAAGGAAGCCAAAGCTGAGATAGACAGAGCACAAGCTTTGTTCAGTGGCCAAACGGAGAAGCGGGAACTAAGTTCACAGATTAACTTCTTGCCCAGATAAGGAGAGGGATTTAATTTTAAAGAGTAAAGACAAAGGGAGGAGGAGTGAGGCTAATGATGGGAAGGCATATGCATTAGTCTTCTGGGGTATGGAGTGCCACTCCTTTTTATCCTTTTTGGTTCTTAATGTCAGGTCTTAGCCATCAGAAGTCATGTCATTTAATATGATAATATGGTAAAATCAATGTATAATGAGATGCAGAGTCTCTTGGAGGTCAGATCTGTGAACATCTTGGTCCCAGCTGGTTGCATCTGGTTTTTGTTTGTACTTTCCTTTATTATCTCTGGAGCCTTTAGTTTAAAGATTTATATTAACTCTTGCTAAAGGTGGGGGTTGGCAGGTTTTGAGCAAAGACCTAGAGCAGCTCTGGCAACTCTCTGGGTCTCAAGTTCCCATCTTGTCAAGTCAATTCATTTTTTAAAAAAGATATTTTTTGTTCTCTTCTGCTCCTTCTTTCTTATGTTTTTCACATGGGTTGACAAGAAGTGAAATTCAGGGACTCTGTTAATAAAAGGCATAATTTAGGCTATAATCAGTGGTCATCATTGGTAAGACAAAAGTTTATTAGATACTCTGAAGAATGTAAGACCTAATCCTACCCACACAGGGAGCCAGGCTTCTCTAATCAGTTAGCAACCTGCCAGTAGAGAAGACAGTCCTCCAAGAGGCCAGATCAGAAGGGGAAACCCAGGGGAAACTGAAGGGAGATAATCTCAACATCCACATGACATTAGTTGTGCCCACTAAACACTTATTTGATGTAAAAAGATTCTCTACTAGTAAGAGTGTATTCTTTCTGGTAATGGACAAGGCTCGTTGCCTTTTAGATGCTGCAGGGTGAAACAATTAGATAACTAATAAGGACCTACTGTATAGCACAGAGAACTCTACCAAATACTCTGTAATGACCTATATGGGAAAAGAATCTTTACAAAAGTGGATATATGTATATGCGTATAACTGGTTTACTTTGCTATACAGTAGAAACTAACACAACATTGTATATCAAGTATATTCCAATAAAAAAAATTTAAACAAATAAACTTAATACTACTACTTGGTAGAAAAAGCTGGCTCTTGATATGTTTGCAGCAATCAGACTACTTTATGGTGTATAAATAAAAACTTGCATATTGGGCTATTGGATTGAATCATGGCCACATCCTCCAACTAGTAATAGTTTTAGTTGGCATGCACATTCTAAGATTTCTAGCTTTTTGACATTCTGGTATTTTATAAGAGCTGGTATTTTGTTGCTGATGAAATCCAAACAGAAAAAATTAAAATAGCTCCGTAAAACTCAACTCTACTAAGTGTCTTACATAAAAATAACTAAAGAGCACTGTATATGAGCAGCATCAACAGCTTCAAGAATTTAGGGAACATAATTATTTCCAGCTTTATTATACACTATTTATCATTAAACACTAAGAAAAAAATATTTTAAGATGCTTCTTTAATTTTCAATAAATTAAACATTTACAATCTCAGTCAACTTTTACTAAGAATGTTTACAACGCAGGGATTCTTGAACTTGTTAAACTTAGCAAGGATTGCTTTTCAGAAGAAAAGAAATAAAAGTCAGTACATTTTATAGCCCATAGCGTTGATTCTGCAGAATATAGCTGGCATTCTGTTCTAAAAAAAAAAGAAAAGAAAAGTTTAAGTACAGATGGGTATATGAATGTATACATATACAAGTCTATATATACTTCCTTTAGTATAGACATCTCTATAAATGGGCTTCCCAGGTGGCTCACATGGTAATGTGTCTGCCTGCAATGCAGGAGACCCAAGTTTGATCCCTGGATTGGGAAGATCCCCTGGGGAAGGAAATGGCAACCCACTCCAGTACTCTTGCCTGGAAAATTCCATGGATAAAGGAGGCTGGTAGGCTACAGTTCATGGGGTCGCAAAGAGTCAGACATGACTGAGTGACTGAACTGAACTGTACTGAAGTTAGCTTCCCTTGTGGCTCAGACGGTAAAGCATCTGCCTACAATGTAGGAGACCTGGGTTTGATCCCTGGGTCGGGAAGTTCCCCTGGAGAAGGAAATGGCAACCTACTCCAGTACTCTTTCCTGGAGAATCCCATGGACGGAGGAGTCCGGTAGGCTACAGTCCAAGGGGTCACAAAGAGTCGGACATGACTGAGTGACTTCACTTAAGTTAGTAGAATATTGTTTTATATCTCTGGTGTAAATCTATCAGCGTGCATTTAATTTTAAAATTTATAGTATAAGTATTAAGATTAACATATTTATTAAGTATGTGTGGGGGCCATTCAATAGCTACTAAGGGTCTATTGTATCTCTGACACAGATGCGGAAACTCTGGGAGTACTGAAGCAGAAGTCATGTTCTCCTGTCTTTTCACATTTTTCTAGTTCTCTAAAGATGGTAAGCACAACGCTTACAAAGAATTTTTGAATATAGGTTACTTGGAGGACACAAAGGCATTCAGTCTGTAAGTTCTGGCACACTAATGTGGATACTGATTACCAAAATAAATACACAACCTCTGACATATTCTACTTGTACAGTAAATGATGATTAGGTCAATGTCTGCAAAACTGATGATGACTATTGTGACATAGTGTGAGGCGCATACAACATGGGCAAAGAAAATCTGGTCCTAAAATACTAGCATTTTCCATTGTATTAAGTCCTCACAGCCTCTATCTTTGCAGTGTTTATATAGAATATTAACTTATACATTAATCAAATAATAGAAATATACTGAGCATAGATTAATTTGTGAAGATGTGAAAATGACAGAAATTTTCAAACTGAGCTGAATTAT
The DNA here is from genome assembly GCF_023091745.1 of Budorcas taxicolor. Classification (NCBI taxonomy): domain Eukaryota; kingdom Metazoa; phylum Chordata; class Mammalia; order Artiodactyla; family Bovidae; genus Budorcas; species Budorcas taxicolor. The sequence continues at coordinate 71,415,399 of NC_068915.1, forward strand.
GATACACATACCATTTTAAATGTAACCTTCTGATCTTCTTCCATTGCGTGGCTGGAAAATAGTAAGTCAGAAACAAAGCAATGTAACTGAGGAGGAAAGTTAATTTTCATAGAAAGCAGACTAATGATCTCAATGAGTGGTATTATTTCTTCCTTATCTATGTTTTCCCTATCTATTATTTTCCTCCTTCCTTCAGTCCATTCTCCTCCAATTTATTGTTAGAATTAGTTTCCAAAATACAAATCTTACTACATAGCTCTGCTTAGACTTTATAATAATGTTGACATTCCTTAGCTAAATATTCCATTGGCTAATATTTCTTTAGCTCAATATTTCATTAGAACTTAAGGAGTAATATCAGGACTTCCCTAGTGGTCTAGTGGTTAAGATTCTGTGCTTCCACAGCTGAAGGCATGGGTTCAATCCCTGTTCACAGAACTAAGATCCTGAATGCTACATGGTGCAGCCAAAAAAAAAAAAACTTCAGGAGTAATATACCTTTGAGACACTTATTTCCTGCACATGAAACATTATGGAACTAAACTATGAAACAAGTGAATGCCATTTGGGGTATTTACTAACATGAATACTGGATTAGAGAAGAGATCAGAGATACCATAATATTAGAGCAATAACGTGGTAACAGAAGTGAATCTCAGACTGTAACCTTGATATCAAATATCTTGGGATAAACTTAAAAACAATTAAAACTTACAAGTCAATATAAATAAATACACAGTGAAAATACTTTTCAATGCTGATATTGATTGAATTTTTAAAGAATTATAGTACATGCATACCCTGAATAAAAAGTATCTTCTACTTTGGCTTGCAATAGGACCTTGGAGTTCTTCCTGGAAGAGAAAATGAGGATATTAAAAATCTAACAGTAAAAGTAAATGCAAATGCTTCTTGAGGATATAGTTATTTTCAACCACCATAATAAAATAAAGAGGGAATCAAGGATTTGGGTATATAATTCATATCATTAAGTAATTTTTGTATTTACACCTGAAGAATCTTCAGTGATACTAGCAGTAAGATCAGAGTGTTGTATTTTAATCTAATTTCCCTAACAGTCTAACAGATTCTATATTCAGGAAATTTGTCAATTATATGTATATTCATCAACAAGTAGGCAGAAGACATTTCATAGATAAGTAACTATATTTATAATCTCCTTTCAGCAATTTGTTAGAATAAAATAAATTCTTTATAGTACATGTTGTATGTGCTAACAAATGAACAGGCAAAAAATATAAAATAGTACTGTGTCATAGCTAAAATATACAAATACAGGAATTTAAATTGAAATTGAGGGATAACTTTGGTAAACTATATTTATTCATTGAGACTTCCGAGGAAATTTTCCCCATATACTTATATTCACTGAAATGGTAATTTAAAAAAAGTAGGAACAAACTGATTATTGACTGTGGATATATTTTGAACTGTTTCTTTTTTCAAACATTTCATTTTGAACTTAATAGAAAAATATGTAACATTTTATGATTTCTATAGAGTTGGTTCTTGTAGCTTCCTATTTTCAAAAGCTACTTATATAAGTATCAGGACAGTAATCACTATGAAATTTGTCACCAAGACCCTTTTCAAATATTCCATAAACATAATCATATTTTTAGATTTTAAGAAATGTCCCTGACAGCTATTAAAATTTTGAAATCCTTGCTTTATAACAAATGTATATTAAATTCTGAACATTCTATACCTAGTTCTCATCCTGACTATAAATCCCCCTCAAATTACTTTAAAGATGGAAAATTTTAATATTTAAAAATGTAAATATAAAAACTATATATTTATTTGGTTATATAAGATCAGCTATGTTTTTATATTAAGCAGAGAAAAAGAAAGATAGGATAACATATAAGTTAAAATGTGCCCAAATTTAAAGTTTTCAAACTCAAACACACAGTTCTTTTTAGTTTTATCATTGGCAATAGAACAGTATATAAAAGAATTTGGGAGGTAACGCTAAAAACCATGTTGGGATGGAGGTAAGGATGTCCAGCAAAGAAAATGTAAGGAAAGTGTTTGACTCTACTAAAAACTGAAAATTCGTTTAAGAACCCAAAATATTTCACTATCAAAAATATGGTTTAAAATTCGGCGATTTAGGCCCAGAAAAAATACTTAAATGTAATTTTTTTTTTTAATTCGTGTTTTACTTTCTTTTCTCATAGATTCCTAGGAAACCTAGCCTGCTGTGAAATACTTTTAGGAGCTATCGTTTATCCAATAAGATATTACTACCAAGTTAGAGTTCAGCGCTTCAGCCGTGTCCAACTCTGTGCGATCCCATAGATGGCAGCCCACCAGGCTCCCCCATCCCTGGGATTCTCCAGGCAAGAACACTGGAGTGGGTTGCTATTTCCTTCTCCAATGCATGAAAGTGAAAATATAGTCTCACTCAAGGTGGAACACTGAGACAAAGTACCACACTGGCCACACTACTGAGTAGTTTTGATTTTGCAAATAATAACACTGAAATGTTGTAGTAAACTAATAATTTTGCTGCTGTATTTTAAGAAACTGGATTTTTAAATTACAATCTTATACTATTCATAAGTCAAGAAGACTCTTCAGAAAGTAAAAGTTAATTCCAAAAGCATATATTATTTCTAGAAAGTTGACAACTGATTTGATTTTTTCATGTTGGAAATTCTAAAATTTTAAGGGGCTACTACAGTTCCTCTTCCATTTCTCATTAAAGTTGGCAGCAGTATTGTCTTCCATGATGGAAGCTTAGTTCAACCATGTAAAGAATTTATGGAGGAGATAATGATCACAAAAATAAATTTTGAGGAATTTATTTGCCTAAACTGTATGCATTTTTTAAAGTATTTGAAAACTTTTGGTAGTAGAAGAATAAAATTAATATGGTACTTAAGAAAAATTTAACAGTAAAATAATAGAAATATTCAAGATTAGACTACCAAGGGAATAGCATAGTGGAGAAAAATATTTCCCTAAACTAGAAGGCAAGAAATTGTTGTAGTCTCTAATCCCACTCACTACTGTGATCTTGGGAAACTCCTTTAACTATTCTGAGTTGTTTTTCTTTTTGTAAACCAGGCATAACAATACTTATGTAAGTATGAACAGAATTGTCAAAAGAATAAAATGAGATCCCGTAAGACTGAAAACTATAATGTATTCCAACAATGGAAGGCATTACATAAGAACAACGTGTACAAACTTCCATCATTGAGAGAATTAGGATTCTTTTCAAAGGGCAGTAAAAATGTCAAAATTTCCAGTTTAAAAATATGTTAATTCAGTTATATTTACCTTAAACATAAGACACTGAATTGGGGCCATATTTTTGCTAATTGTGGAAAAAAACAAAATACCTACATTTAATTTCTGATATATTTACTTCATCAACATTATTCTTACTAATGCTTTACTACCTGGATAGAAAGCTTGTCATTCAAGCCACATGTACACAGAGGGGTCAGTAAAGGTCCTTGATCTTTTCTCCTATTCCTATCTAATGACTCGATAGGAATGTCCTTTCTCTGCCATGTCCTTTCTCAAACCAAGAATGAATAGGTTTCCTCACTGGGAGGGGCCAGTCCTTGAAAGGAAGTCTAATCCAGGCTCTCCTCACTGCCCACAGCCTGAGTTAGAAGGGATATATTATGGGGAGGGGGACAGTTCTCCTCTTCCTGAGTGTGAAAATACTCCTGCAAACAAGTGCTCTTCTGTAGGCTACCTGGCTGTTACATGAGGCTTATCCAGGAGATCTTATAAACCACCACCCCTAGGAACAAGCAGAAAGGGCTGCCCCACACAGAGTGGCGAAGCAAGTGTGCAGTGAGTTACATACGTCCAATCTGAACCTCTTCATTCTTCTCTCATGCAGTTGTGGGACGAGCTGCAGCAGCGGATGCAGGACAGAAGACTGAGAGACACGAACACACACACGTGATGAGCACAGAGGCTCCTCAGCATTGGGCATAAAGACGGCTTCCTATCTGTTTTTGTTTTTACCCACTATCCTCGCTCCAGCCAAAAAAGAACAAGAGAGATGTGACCTAAGCATTTCAAAGAGCCGTGGATAATAAGCCAAGAGATGGAATAAAATTTGGCAGTTCTGTGCTGGGAATCTCAATCATTCCATTGATGAAGCTCTTTCCTGAGGGCCTGAACTAAGGGAAACACCTGCCTGTATCTTTGAAAAGCAAAAAGCTGCCTATCTGCTTCCAGACTTACTAAGAATGGTCTGGGATAAATGAAACCAACTCTGTGAGAATCAGTTTTTCATCATGAACATGTTCATCTGGAAGATTATACTATACACACATCTAGTAATCTTCTTTATAAAATATATATTTCATTTAAAACTGAACACGTGGAACAAGACAACAGGAGACACAAAAAATGGCAATGTGTCATTGATAGTGAAAAATGTGACTAAGATACATGTTTCCAAGACGTCAAGATGCCAAGCAGAAGAAAATGAAAGCACATTTGAGACATGTGGCTACTTGATACGGTTTCATTCAATGGAACCTTCTCACAAACATTGAATTCATTCATCAAACGGATTACTTTAAGCTGTCTATAATGGTTACCTGTTAATCAGTTCAATGTGTATTTGGTTTAAAGCCCATATAACCTAACTTTCAACTCCTCACACATAAGAGAAGTTGTATTCAATGAGATAAATATTTAAAACTAAGTTTATAATCACGTTCCTACAGGTAAACATATGTTTAAAGTACACTATGTTCCTCATTCCATAAAATGGTCCATGATAGTGAGTCACAAGCTTAGAAAGAATATTATAGTCAAGTAATTTTTAAGTATTCTAGATCGAAACACTGAAATAGTTTGGTTAGCACTTTATAAATCCATGCATACAAAAAGAAAACCACCACTACAGCCACTACAATTAGAAAACCACCACTATAACCACTACAATTTAGAAGTGAAATGAATTAAAGTTATTGGTATCTGGCTAATCTGAGAGAATAAATTCTCAAATTAAATGCCTAGTTATAAATAAGGAGCTCTTAGGAATATAAGTCAATATTTCTGAAAAAGTAAAAGTGTTGGTAACTCAGTCATGTCCAACTCTGCGATCCCATGGACTGTAGCCCACCTGGCTCTTCTGTCCAAGGGATTCTCCAGGCAAGAATACTGGAGTGGGTTACCATTCCCTTCTCCAGGGGATCTTCCTGACCCAGGGATCGAACCCGGGTCTCCCACATTGCAGGTAATAATTACATTTTTGACAATCATCTTTTAAAATATTTCTTAAAATGACTTTGCATAAGTCTTTTTCCATTGAAGTAATCAACATCTAAACCAACATGATTTACTTAATCATATTTGCTTTTTTTTGGCCTCTAAAATGTAAGTTACATGACACTTACTGCCATTATTTCTAGTACCTAGAATTGTCCTTGGCTTGGTACATAGAAGATACGCAGTAAATAATTGTTGAATGAATAAATGAATAGATTTAAAGTACTTGTAGCTATTGAGATATAAAATAAATGTATAATAAATACTGAATTGCATTTGTTCATTTATATATACATGTTTAAAGAAAAAAAAACATGAATCTTGATCTAGCTCTATGAGATAAATTGCAAAAACAGTTTTTTTAAAAAAATACAAGTGATCACTAATAGGTAATTCTACAACTTACCACAACATTTGAATTGCCCAACTTTCGAGTCTTCGAATAATGAAATAAGAACTGTTAAAAAAAAAAAGTAGTGAGCTTTACTATGAATGATCAGAGGTTTCCTGATTATTTTTAAATGTATATACTTGTGAAATCATCTTACCCTTTTGGTGTTATCTTTTTCATCTGTTTCCTGTTGAAAAGAGATTTATAAATATCACTATATTATATTAGAAAATAATAAGAAATATGTATAAAATATTATAAATGTAGAGTATACAATTTATAATTTATTATAAGATTATAATTCTTAAAACATGTGCTACATATGTTATACATAAAATATAAGACTGAAATTAGTTAAGTACATATTGTTCTAAAAATAAACGGGCAATTAACTAAAAACTGTTTATAGATAAGAGTATGAAAAAAGGTCTCTACTACAGCATTATTCATAAGAGCAAAAAATTGGAAACATCCTGAGTGTTCTGTAGTGGTGGAATGGGAAATTCTGATATGATCACATGATAGAATATGCAGAGAAGAAGACTAGAAGGAATCACATCAAATTATTTGTAATTGTCACTGCATAGTAAGACTTATCAGTTATTTTTGCTTCCTTCCATAAACTTTTCTAGAGTCCTCTCTCATTCCAAAAATTTAAGAGTGAGACATATCATTCCCTTTTTGTTGTTCTTTTCTGTTCTTGTTTGCTTTTAATGTAAACAGAAACTCATGGGTAAACACCATTGTCATATATTTTCTGTTAATTAGATAAAAAGTCAATTAAGTGGTTTGGAAAATGTCACCATTAAAAACACCAGAAAAAAATACAGTTGTAAACAGTTTCCAAAAATATTTATGCTTCTAAAATATTGTTTTCTTTGAATTACTGCATGTGTGAGGTATGGAAGTCAGAACATACCAGCGATAATAGGTTAAACTACTAATGAAAAATATTTTCTAAACCTGAGGCTTTTATCCTTAATAAGGTAGTTTTAAAATTAGTTCACCTACAAGATACAGAACATCAACTGAGGTATGGCACATTATGCCATTTTTCAAGTTTCCATTGCCTCACTTCAGGACAAAAAGTTCTCCCAGAAGAATCAAATAATAATTTTAATAAGAAACCAAGACATCACCGTAAGAATATAATTTTCAAACCGACATGGACAATATAGTTTGCTTTTTTTTTCATTATTAATGTCCTCTCTGACAAGTACACTGTCCTAACCTCCAAGCTTAGAAAAATGCATCTGTTCTCCATCTGTAGTATGATTCAGGGAGAGAGAAAGAGCCAAAATGACCCCAAATTTCTCTCATCAGAACTAGAACACATCTTATACTTGAGAGGGACATGTGATTTTCCAATTGGATGATTGCAAACTCCACTAATATGACCCTAAATTCTCAGGCATCAAAAAACTGAAGTATTTGTTTCTTATACAAAATCAACTTATGTTCGTTCTTATAGCTCCTCTTAGCATGCTTCCTAAATTGAATGTATTTTCTTCCAGGAGGAATTCCGAGATATTTCTGAACAATTGTTTTTTGCCTACAAATTAAACACAATTTGAACCTTACCTGGGGCTTTGGTAGAGTCCGCATAATTGTGAGGCAAATCTCCTCCAATGCATTGGATGCCTAATATAAATAAGAAGATACACAGACGATGTTTCTGCTTTAACAATATTTGCACAGAAGAAATAACCATAAAATGTCAGGATCGTGAGGATATATATTTCAATACCCTAAATAGAATTATTCTTGTGGCCCATTGAAACTTTTTAAATTCTTCAGTTTCTCTCATGACAAAAAATTTGGCTCCTAAAAATAAAACCGTCTTTCCAACAAGGAAAAAAAAAAAGCTATATATTGCACATATGCACTGATTAAGTCTTCCGTTGTGAGTCCAGATACAAAACTTCTCAGTATTTGCTAAAATTCTACGACTGAGAGTAAAGAGGGAAGTGCAAAAAGAGGGGTTATTCTTCTCAGCTTGCTGCAAAGTCTGAATCTACCTGCCAAAACTGTGAACCTTGCTGAATTTACTCATTATTGGCTAATTTGAGAATCCTGCAATTGTTTGCAAACAATGGGAGTTTGGATGGGAGGAAGCCCAGGCCATGCACAGCGCACCTAAGCTGAGTTCCCACCCTTCCAGGCTGCTGACTGCACACCCCAGGATCAGGTTTTTCAAAGTATCTGAGCGTAGAAGCAGGGCAGGGCTCCTGTGGCTCACAGCCAGCGGGGTGTGGTTAGGAGGAGCACAGAGGGACAAGCAGGGACAAAACCTGCTTTGCATAGAATTCAGCATAGCCACATCAGAAACAATTGATTATTTAATAAATATGTATTGGAAATAATAAGGTGAAATGGGGTGGGGGGCATCTGTGGAGTTGAGCAGCTTGCAACTCAAGAGCAGTGCAACTTCCATTTCTCCTCTTTATTAGTTGTGTAACCTTAGGCTGGTTGCCTAACCTATCTCAACTTCAGTTCCTGCCATCATAAATCAAGGATGGCAACATCAATGCAGAATTCTTGGAAGGATTACATGAGGTAAAGCTCTTGGCACAGTGCCATAGACAGAGCAATTAGTTAACAGCAGTAGCATTAAAAAAATGTGTGATCTGTAAAGCTTGATTTACAGCTGCAGTTACTGCTAATTCAGAAGATGTGTCATGAAGGACTATTCAGGGCCACCAAGACCCTTGCCCTTGGCACACACATGTTTAACAGGGTAGGCTATAGCTTAGGGATACAGGTGGAGTCATGAAGCAGCTTCTCTGAACACCCTTCCTAGCACGTCAGAGGCCTGCTTTGTTCTGTTTGCCTGCCCAGTGCAAATTGTTGGGATATTTATTAACTATATTAAATGGTTCATATGTATATAGTATTTCAGTAAATTATAAAACATTTTCAAACACATAATCCACACTTTGTCCTTAAAGCACAGCTTGATATATACAGGATGGGAATTATTATTCTCACATATAAAGCAAGTGAGATTCTAAGAGACTGTGACTTACTTGCCCAGTACCACACACAGCTAGGTTGTCTGACCTAGTTTTGCACTGGTATTGACTGAAAAGCCTATGATTAGGAGTTAGATGAGAGAAAAAATAGAGTGTGAACACTGATATATCTTTCACTTTTTCCCTTCATGGTTGGGTATGCGGGTCGCCCAGAAAAATCTAGAAATAAATTCCTGAAACTTCATTTTACGGCCCATCTAGAAATGCTGCAAAATACAAAACAATAAAAAAGTCTAGTGATATCATGTGTCTCAGCTCAAAGAAGAATAAATTCAGATATATGGGTGTTTCCTTAGAAAACAGCTTCTAAGTCAGATGAGGTGTGGCAACAACACTGAAGGCTGACAGAAAAAGTTTCCAAACGAATTATATTTCCTCCAGCAACTTTTCACATGAAGCCAATATTCACCGAGCTGCAACTGTTTAAGGATTTTTCTCATATGGGATTTTTAATATTTTATTTTTTTATCATGGACCTTTTGAAAGAACCTTTATTTTCTATTTGATAAAAATGTTTTGAAGAACTCTTCAGAGAATCATACACATAATAGCTAATGTGAAAATTATTTTTTTAATGGTATCAATTAGTGTAAAAGATTTCATAGTAAATTTACCAAGATCTCCTCAAAAGGCACACAGTCTCCAAAGCCAATAAAAGCCTAATTTACTTTTATGGTTTTTAGATGAGTGCTTTAAAATTCATCCTTTTAATTTTGCAGACATAAAAGTGATTCTGAGGGTGCTCCTGGATTTTATATATAATGCAAAAGCTTGTGCGCTAATATCCATCCCATGTTATATATCCACCAAGGTTCCTCAAGCAATTTGAAATATCATTCGTAAACGTCAACCTATTGTGATTCTGATTTCTCTTTACCACCTAATGCCTGTAACTTGCTGCAAGTGGTCCTCTGCAGGCTGAGGAACCAGTGCAGCAGCAGAAATGCAGCACTTTACAAGGCTGCTACTCCACACGGGCCAGGATGACATTCTGGAAGGACTACATAAAGGACAGGCACTGCACCCTGGCCAGACCCTGCAGTGGAGTCACCCCAGGCACACAGCTGACTGCACTGAGAGAGGCTGAGCCAAGAGCCTCTGCTGAGCCCTCTCCTCTGATCAGGAGACTGTGATGCTGATTCAGAAAGGTAAGACACTAAGGCTAACTCTGCTACACCGGCACTGAGAGACAGAACTGAAGACAGAAGGAGCAGCATCCAGCAGAGACGTGTAAGGACACACTTACTTCCCACTCCTCCCCATGTTTTTGAGATAGGCGGGGACCCAGGACCTCTTGCTGTAATGCTTGTACCTGAACAAAGCTCTCCTTGAGCAACCAAATACAAAGAAACTATATGGAACTAAAAATAACTGATGTTTGGGCAGTTGGGGCAATTTATGGACAAAAAGATACCAATAGACCAAAAAACCCAACCGCTACTTCTGAAGCGGCAGGAGCAAAAGCAGGAGTACTGAGTCTGCACTGGACACCACCAGAGAGGTGGGCAAAACACCTAAGCCATCCCTCCAGCCCAACCCCTGGACACACCCCTACGCCCACTCCATATAAGGAACCAGTCCCCACCCCAACACCCAGGGAGCGCGAGCAAGGGAACCTTTACTTGTTCTTGCCCCCTCTGCTGCAACAGGAGCCCCCAAAAACCTTTGTCTGAATTTCTTGCCTGGCCTCTAGTCAATTTCTACTTATTGGGGGAGGCCAGGAACCCTGGGTGGTATCACTTCCAGGTATAGGAGCTAGACTAATACTCCTCTCTCCCCAGCCCTCTCTTAGGTGTTTCTTGTGGGAAGAGGAATGAGTTAACCTGATGATTGGCAGCAAGAAACTGGGCACATTCTGTTCAGCCCTTTCCTGCTAGGTAGCCAGTTCTCTGGCCCGTTGTTCTTGCCTTGTCACTGCCCTGTGGCACAAAACCTGATTCTGGCCGAAGGTTTGAGTCATTGACTAACCTCAGTTTAATTCTGGGGGTAGTTTTAGTAAGGTCAGTGTATCTAAGGCCCATTCACAAACTGACTTTTCAGTTACAATGATATTTTTATCTCCTAAATCTGACTCTGTAAGTTCATCTCTCCATGGGTTGAAAACTCAATTGAGGGACCAGGATATTAGTCCCTTAATATAGCAATAGACACATTTTAACACAGAATTTCATTTTGAAATTAGCATTTTACTTTCGAAATATGGGTATTTTATCTGCATATCTATTTTTCTTAGAGATAAAGCCTAGCACCTTACATAAACTCTTGTCACTCATTATTACCTGCCGATGATATAATAATTTCTAATATGTTGACATGTTTTAATAAGTCCATAAAATCATGACAGGTCCAGAGGGAGAAATGCAGCATTTCAGCATGACACAAATGCTTACATCACTCTGAAACAACTCCATTTGGAATTACCTGAGGCTGTGGATGCATGGATAACAAAGACAAACAAGCATCATTTATCTGTAAAAGAAATGAAAATTCCAGTTACCTCCTGGAAACAGACAGACAATAGCAAAAAAGAGAAAGCAGATTGTATAGTCAGGTTACTCATTAAAACAGCCCTGACTGTTCAGGACTCTGGATTTGAGAGGGAGGAGCCTTTTAAATTATCTAAAGAAGTCCTGGAATTGGAATTTCCCCAAGATCTGACCCCAGGCACAGGGGTATACATCCCCATTTCTAGTCATAGGGATCATCAGAGACAGAGATGCTTCAAACATTGAGGGGAAAAACTTTTAGTGTTATTCAGCCTGAGAAATGTGTGTGGTGACTAAAGAATGGCCTCAAAATTAAGGAGCATCCTGTTACGTGGTTCTTTACTACATGTAAATCTAAGCACATCATCTAAACTAACAGGAAAATAGCATATGTGCTAAACGATAAAGAGCATACACTAAAAACTTTTTCTTACACAACACGAGCCATCTTTTAGTTTTCTATCAAGAAGCCAGCATTAGAAAATGATTCTATTTTACAGTGAAGGTTTATTGACTATGCTTGGCAACTAGCTGTCCTCAGCTTTTATCCTTAAAAGAAACTTTGAAAGATTTTAAACTGTAGTATAAGAGATTTATATTAATCATTAAAAACTGTGCTGATAAGTTAAGCACTAAGCTGGGTGTCTAGAGTAATTACTGGTATTTATTATTTTCAATTCAGTTCAGTTGCTCAGTCGTGTCCGACTCTTTGCGACCCCATGAATCACAGCGTGCCAGGCCTCCCTGACCATCACCAACTCCCAGAGTTTACTCAAACTCATGTCCATTGAGTCGGTGATGTCATCCAGCCATCTCATCCTCTTTCGTCTCCTTCTTCTCCTGCCTCCAATCCCTCCCAGCATCAGGGTCTTTTCCAATGAGTCAACTCTTCGCATGAGGTGGCCAAAGTATTGGAATTTCAGCTTCAGCATCAGTCCTTCCAATGAACACCCAGGACTGATCTCCTTAAGGATGGACTGGTTGGATCTCCTTGCAGTCCAAGGGACTCTCAAGAGTCTTCTCCAACACCACAGTTCAAAAGCATCAATTCTTCAGTGCTCAGCTTTCTTCACAGTCCAACTCTCACATCCATACATGACCACTGGAAAAATCATAGCCTTGACTAGACAGACCTTTGTTGCCAAAGTAATGTCTCTGCTTTTGAATATGCTATCTAGGTTGGTCATAACTTTCCTTCCAAGGAGTAAGCGTCTTTTAATTTCATGGCTGCAATCACCACCTGCAGTGATTTTGGAGCCCCCCAAAATAAAATCAGCCACTGTTTCCACTGTTTCCCCATCTATTTCCCATGAAATGATGGGACCAGATGCCATGATCTTAGTTTTCTGAATGTTGAGTTTTAAGCCAATTTTTTCCCTCTCCTCTTTCACTTTCATCAAGAGGCTTTTTAGTTCCTCTTCACTTTCTGCCATAAGAGTGGTTTAGTGGCCTTTTAAAATGGGACTGGAAAAAATGTGACTGATTCTTGTCTGTCTGAGATGATTTAGGTTGAGCCCTATTTATGACATAACATCTCAGGGGTCGCCTTTTAATTCTAGAATTGTTTGTTGAATTTAATTTCTCACACTTAACTGAAGGGAGGATAATTATATCCTTTAATCATGATTTCTTCAGCTCCTTATTGTTTCCAATAAACATAAAGTAAACTAAAACATGAACTAAAATATCCACGTCTCTAACTTAGAGGATAACAAAAGTATATGTGGTAACGTATAGCATTACAGAAAAGCATATGTTTGTGTCTCCTTTTTATGTTCACAAAACTTGTATTGGGAGGATTGTTTTATTCTATTTGTCCCTTGTGTCCAGTCACCTGCTCCCGCTTCTGAAGATTCTTTTCAGAATCTCTCTCTCTCTCTCTCTCTCTCTCTCTCTCTCTCTCTCTCTCTCACACACACACACACACACACACACACACACACACACGGTAAACTTCTTGAGGTCAGGGGCTATTTAACGTGCTCAAATAAGTGATCAATAAATATTCTTTAATTAAATTGTATTGAGCTTGTAGGACATAAAAAGAAGTCAGTTGAGAGAGGAAAACCAAAAGAGTTTTTAAGCTTTAAAAGGTTTTTTTCAGCTTTGAATTGTGACCAATGCTTAGTGTATCATCCCCAAATGCAATTAAGTCTGCCTTAGTAGGGTAGGAGGAAGTAGTCCCTCCCCCAAATAGTGATGTTTAGGTATCTGAATATGTTATTTGCTCAAGAGAGAGCTGTCCACCCCCAGCCCAGGCAGCCCATCTGTGTGAAGTAGTCAAGTCCAAAGACCCTTGAAACTCAGGGTTCACTAATCAGTGCATCAATATTGCTTGAATAAAACCATCAGAATAAGAAAAAACTCCAGTTAATCAAATTAGTAGATAATTACAAAGCTTTTCAGCCTTTGCACTCCTTTCTTTAAAAGGCAGAGCTGTATTACCTGCTGTCTTTCCCTTTGGGAAAGCACTTGTTCATTTTACTCAGTTTATGGGCCTGATGGTTTTAAGGACCACTAACTGCTTTTGAAAACTCTGTGGAGTCCATTGATTAATCCCTTTGAAAATGGTTAGGTCTCTGTATTTGGTTTGAAAAGTACGTATTTCTAGTGTCTGAATAGCTTTGTAATTTTGAAAACCTCTGGTAGAAAGCTTAACTATATGTTCTAAACATTTTACTTTTTAAAGTATTTTTTATAAAAGAATTTATAGAGGTTTACAACTCCATTTGATTTTGCCCCCAGCGTTATCATCTAAAAGTTTTTTTCAAAGATTTTTCACAGAAATATAATTTCAAGCTAAAATACATGTTTTTATATTCTACATTAATATCTATTATCTAATTTGTCATCTTATTAATATATTTCTAGCATGTGTTATTGGGGATTCCCTGGTGGCTCAGTGGAAAAGAATCTGCCTGCCAATGCAAGAGACTTGGGTTCCATCCCTGGGTAGGGAAGATCCCCTGGAGAAGGAAATGGCAACCCACTCCAGTATTCCTGCCTAGGAAATCCCAGGGACAGGGGAGCTTGGTGCTACAGTCCATGCGGTCACAAAAGAGTTGGACATGACTTAGCGACTAAACAACAACAAGCATGCATCATGATATACCAAGGCAGAGGCCCTTAAAAGAGATTTTATGAGTTTCTATGCTATTTAAACAAAGAGTCGGACATGACTGAGTGACTTCACTCACTCACTCACTCATGCTATTTAAGACTCTTTAGTACTCGGTCCTTACCATCAACCTTTTCCATCGTGTATTTTGTTAGGGGTGGCTTAGGTATAAACGTATTCTCCTCACTTTATAGCTTGCCATCATCATTGGATATGCTTTATTTATTTATTCTTTTATATTTCCCTTGCCTACTCTGATGTGTATCCTTTGTTTGTTTATGTTCTTATAAAATCTGTACTGTTGTTTGGTGTGTGTGTATAATATTCTCTTACTTTTTTTTTCTTAATACTATGAGATCACTCTCTGTTCCTGGATGCCTCTAGTGTGTTGCTCCTAACTACCACAGAGTCCTTTATAACGTGCACGCGACTCATGTTGCCTACCTACTTCCCAGTGATGGATAGCCTGTTCCCTCCACCCACCCCATTACCTCCTTGTGTCTGTCCCCATATACGGTTCTGTAGGAGAATATGTTTGGGCTGCATACCCAGGAGAGGGATATTCTAGAGCATGGGGATATCTAGGTGGCTTTCCAGATGGCTGTTCTCAGTGCTGGAGGCATGTGGTTCCAGGCAGTTCTGGTCTGTCCTGAGCACAGGTCAAAGAGGCAGAGTCACAGGTGATTGCAGTTAGAAATACTAAGTTTTGAGTGTGCTTGAATGGTGAATGACAAAGGACAATGACAGCATACTGACAATGTCAGCTAAACTCTCCAAGCTTTAGTCTCACTTCCACCAGTTCATTTGTCTGTTCTTACACCCTCATTATGCCTTTTTTATTAGTACAGTATAGTATTTTTTGATATCTGGTAGGGAAAGTTCCTTAGCTACTGGCAGACCTTTATTTTTCTGTATCAATTGTAGGTTAAATTTATAAATTTTCCAAACAAAAGTTAAGTGGAATTCTGATTGGGGTTACATTGATTTTATGGAATCTACATAAACTATTTGGGGAGAATCAATATTTTTCTTACATTAAATTAATTGTTCCATCCAACAGCAAAGAATGTCTCTCCAAATATTTGCATTATCTTCTAATTCCTTTATTAAAATTTGATTTTTTCATATAAGCTATTGTGTATTTTTGGTTAATTCCTAAATACTTATAGCTTTTGTTGCCATTGTGAATGATGTAGTATTTTCATATTACTTTTTCTTAGTGAAAAGCAATGTTAGTGATTCTTGTATATTGGTATTATATCCAAAACTCTGCTGAATTCTCATCCTAGCTCTAATAGTTTCAAGTGAGAAATTCGTTAATGTAATTCATCACGATTATAGATTAAAGGAGAAAAGGCATGTCAACTTAAAAAAATGCACAAAGTGAAAGCTGCAAGTTAAGTTTTATTTGGGGCAGTAGAAGGCAATGGCATCGCACTCCAGTACTCTTGCCTGGAAAATCCCATGGACAGAGGAGCCCGGTGGGCTGCAGTCCATGGGGTCGCTAACAGTCACACATGACTGAGCGACTTCATTTTCACTTTTCACTTTCATGCATTGGAAAAGGAAATGGCAACCCACTCCAGTGTTCTTGCCTGGAGAATCCCAGGGACAGGGCAGCCTGGTGGGCTGCCGTCTCTGTGGTCACACAGAGTCGGACACGACTGAAGCGACTTAGCAGCAGCAGCAGCAGCATGAGGACTGTAGCCTGGGAGACAGCACCCCAGTTAGCTCTGAGAAACTGCTCCAAAGAGGTACTGGGAAAGGACAATTTACATGTGATTTTGGTAAAAGGAGAGTACATGCAATCAAGTGCATGTTTTTTTGAGGAGAGTTTCTGCTGGTCTTTTGAAGCTTCTGCTAGTCACAAGAGACAATTGTCATCATGAAGGGTTTTAGTGCTTTTCTAGAGAAGAGGAGATATAAAAATTCAGATCATAAAACCAGTTCCTGAGAATATCTAACTATCTGAAGACTTGTCCTGCCAGTTTCCTGAAGCACAGAGTGCCTCATTTCTGCTCTCCACCCTGAACTTTTTCAGGAAGTGTTGAAGGTCAGCAGCTACAGCTGCACACGATTTAAACCTTGTAGAGGTAGATGGCAAGCACCCACACAAGTGCCAATTTGTGGTTGACAGGCATATTGCTTATCTCAGTGTTGGTGCAGGTAAAATATTTGATTAAGTTCACATTCTATTTAGGATTAACAAAACTCTTAAGAAAGGAGAAGAGAAATTCCTTAACTAAGTGAACATTATATAGCAGAATTCTAGAGGAAATTTATACTTTACAGAGATCCTTTAGCTACATTTACTGTATGTAAACATAGTACTGGAGGACTCTGGCCATTGCTTGGAAGAGGCTTTCCTGGTGGTTCAGATGGTAAAGAATTTGCCTGCAATGCAGGTGACCTGGGTTTGATTGCTGGGTTGGGAAGATCCCCTGGAGATCCATTTTAAATGGATCCTTTCTAACTTATGGGAACTTTCTTGTCTTCTAAGACACAGACTACATTTTTAAATGCCCCTATTATCTTCAGAAAGAATGTGTATACTATTTAGTACATGTTTTTTAAAATATTTCTAATAGCTCAAATTCATGAATTGTGTTGTTAGGTCTTTGACATATTTACTTATGTGCTATTTCCTTTAACTATCAGTTTTGAGAGAGGTATATTAAAATCTCCAACTACAAATGTTCATTTACCTATTTTTCCCTGAATTTCTATCAATTCTTAAATAAGTTTGGAGATTCTTCTGTTAATACAGGCTTCCCTGATAGCTCAGTTGGTAAAGAATCTATCTGCAATGCAGGAGACTCTGGTTTGATTCCTGGGTCGGGAAGATCCCCGGAGAAGCGGTGGGCTACTCATTCCAGTATTCTTGGACTTCCCTTGTAGCTCAGCTGGTAAAGAATCCACCTATAACGCAGGAGACCTGGGTTTGATCCCTGGGTTGGGAAGATCCCCTGGAGAAGGGAAAGGCTACCCATTCCAGTATTTTGACCTGGAGAATTCCATGGACTACAGTCCATGGGGTCACTTTCACTTTCACTTCTGTTAATACATATTAATGATGGCTGTATCTTTTTGCTCTGTTGCTCTTTTATCAACATATGTTTATCTGTTAAAATGGTTCATGTACTTGAATTCTATTTTATCAGATGTTAAGACTGCTACTCCAATTTTTGTGCAGTTCATATTTATTTGGTGTGTCATTTTCCATTCTCAACCACTTTTGGTTTTCTACTTCAAGTGTGACTTTTACATAGACCATATTGCTGAATCTGTTTTTAACATCTGGTCTGATAATCTCTTTAAATGGTGTATTTTAGCACATTCATATTTATTCTCATTATTCTATTATTAGGATTTATTTCTGCCATCTTCACCATTTACAGTATTTTTGGTTTCTTTTCATCTTTCTTTCTTTCATTTAATAAAAAAATTATGAATTCAGAATGTTGCTAAAATCACAAAGCTCAATTACATTATTTCACTTTACCATGATAATTTTAAAAAGGGTAAATTTCCACTAATTTGTGTAATGATAATTCTTTACCTCATTCCACAACCGTAATTCTTGTTCAGGCTGTAATCCTTGAGGCAATACTGGAGCACCTAAAAATAAAGTTATACTCACAAGTTAATGTTACAATATTTCTCCTAAAACTAAGCATTATATATAGTTCATTTTTGGATGATATTTCTCATTTTTCACTGTATATCATCATTCTCCTAGTTCAATTAGGTATCTCCGGATTTGACTTAGTATAAGGATTCCCTGGTGTTTTAGTTGGTAAAGATCCCCCTGCAATGCAGGAGACTGGGGTTCAGTCCCTGAGTGGGGAAGATCCTCTGGAGAAGAACATGGCAATCCACTCCAGTGTTCTTGCTTGGGAAATCCCACGGACAAAGGAGCCTGGAGGGCTACAGTCCATGGAGTCCCAAAAGAGTCGGACATGACTTAGCGACTAAACCACCAGCAACCAAGGAGACATAATTATTAAAGAAACTCTAACAACATTACAAAGACATTACTCTCAAGAGTGAAAGACTTATATGTCCACACAAAAACTTGTACATGAACATGCACAGTAGCATTATTCATAATAGCCCCGAAGTGTAAACACTCCAAATGTCCATCACCTGGTGAAGTAACAAAATGTAGTACATCCATACAATGGAAAATTGTGGTCCATAGAGAAGAATGAACTATTGACATATGCTGCAACAGAGATGAATCTCAAACAGATTGTGCTAAATCAAATAAGCAAATGCAAAAGATTATATTTATACATATAAATGTATGAATCCATTAATATGGAACATCCAGAGAAGGCAAATCTATAGCGCTAGATCACTGGCTGCTTAGGGCTGAGGGTAGGAATGGGGACTGACTGCAAATGGACATAATAGATCTTTGGAGGGTGATGGAAAATTCTATTGTTGTGATAGCCACACAACTCTTTCTTTTCTCTCTCTCTCTCTTCTTTTTGGTAGAGATGAATCAATACTTCATTTATTAAGGAGAAGTAAAATTACTAAAAGTTTTGTAAAACAGAGCAAAAAAAGTAAGAAATCCATTCTACTTAATTCAGAATGCTTGAAGAGTCACTTATGCCCCTATGTATCATAATGCAGGAAGAAAAATTTATTACAGACACTTTTTTTTTTTAGTTTGGGTTTAATGCTGGCTTGACCTGAATATTATAAAGAAAGATATTCAACCAATTGAAATAACATTTTTCAAGTAAGACAATGCCTCCAGGGTATTCCTAATGTGATTATGAAAGAGAACTTAGATGATGAAGTATCACATAAAATCCATGTAAATGCATGAATACAATGTTATAGCACAACTTTATGTAAACTTTACGTTTATTTGTATGTAAATCACTAGTACTTGCTATAACTAGTGGGGCTTCCCTGGTGGCTCAGATGATAAAGAATCTGCCTGCAGTGCAGGAGATCAGGGTTCAGTCCCTGGGTCAGGAACGTCCCTTGGAAAAGGGAATGGCTACCCTCTCCAATATTCTTGCCTGGAGAATTCCATGGACAGAGGAGCCTGGTGGGCTATATAGTCCATGGGGTCGCAAAGAGTTGGACACAATTGAGTGACTAACACTTTAACTGGAAGTCTGTACCTTTTGACCACCTTTATGAAAACTTATTTATACCATAAATCACAAATTAATTTAAAAAACAAACAAAAACTCTCAAAATATATGAAACATATTTAAAAAAAGGTGATGGCAGATATCCTTATAGGATAGAACTCTTTCAAATCAATAGAAAAAAAGGAAACATGAATAGGCAAATGGCTGCTCAACTCTTTGCTACTGCTAAGTCGCTTCAGTCGTGTCCAACTCCGTGTGACCCCATAGACAGCAGCCTACCAGGCTCCTCCGTCCCTGGGATTCTCCAGGCAAGAACACCGGAGTGGGTTGTCATGTCCTTCTCCAATGCGTGAAAGTGAAGTCACTCAGTCATATCCGACTCTTAGCGACCCCATGGACTGCAGCCTATCAGGCTCCTCCACCCATGGGATTCTCCAGGCAAGAATACTAGAGTGGGTCGCCATTGCCTTCTCTGGCCCAACTCTTTAAGTCCACTTAAAAATTACTGAGTTACATAATTAAAACAGATAAATTTTATGGTACATAAACTGTATCTCAGTAAAGGTCTTTTAAAAAAAGAATTACTTGTTAAGGCCTTAATTATTGTTGAAATAAAATGTTAACTAGCTTATAGCCTCTAAAGTAATATTTTCTTCACAGGTTTAATTTTCTAATTCATGCTGTATAAATTATAAATATTAAATGCAATTATTGTTTATTATATATATATACATTTATTCTTACTAAAATTAAGAAAATACCCTTTTGTGAAAATGAAAGTGTTAGTCTCTCAGTCATGCCCAACTCTTTGCAACTCCATGGACTGTAGCCCAGCAGGCTCCTCTGTCCATGGAATTCTCCAGGCAAGACTTCTGGAGTGGGTTGTCATTCCCTTCTCCAGGGGATCCTCCTGATCCAGGGACGGAACCTGGGTCTCATGCGTCGCAGGTGGATTCTTTAGCATTTGAGCCACCAGGGAATCCACAGGCACTATGTCAAGCATCAAAACATGTCATGTCCTTAAACCTTTAAACCAACCTTTTAAGGTAGCCATTCTCCTTATTCCCATTTTAAGATGAGGAAACTGAAGGAAGGAAAGATTAAATAATTTGTCTCAGGTCACCAAAATATATACGTAGCAGAAGCAGATTTCAAATCAGTTCTGCGTGCAGGCTCGGTCATGTCTGACTTTTCGTGACCCGATGGACTGTAGCCCGCCAGGCTCCTCTGCACATGAAATTTCTCAGGCAAGAATATTGGAGTGAGTTGCCATTTCCTCCTCTAGAGGATCTAACCCAGGGATCCAACCTAGGTCTCCTGTGGCTCCTGCATTAGCAGGCAGATTCTTTACCACTTGAGCCACCTGGGAAGCCCTCAAACCAGGTATGACCGATTCCAAATCCTAACAGATTTTTCCCCCTAATTCTGCCACTTTTCAGTCAAGTCTTGCTTTGAGGTCACTCAAATTTATGCTGTTATTGAAGCTAAGTTCTAATAAAAGTAACAGTATTTAACTACATTTTCTGTACCCAGCATTAGAAGTAACTTACATGGATCATGTAGTCCCTAGTCAAGAGTTCATTTATTTGAATCCCCTTTCATGGGACAGCTATTCTAAGTACACAAACAGTCTTACGCACTTCTCAATTATATATTTCTTATCCTAGCCCAAAGGTATATCTCAAAGTCACTATTGTCTGGTGACTGTTATTCTAAGTTGATTCTGTTTTCAGAAACGGATAAAGCTGAGCTTCTCAAATTTTTAGACAAAACATCTGGTGATCTGACTAAATGAGATTCTGATTCAGTGATCTGGGTACAAGTCCAAGAGTCTGCATTTCTAGCAAGCTTCCTGGTGATAAACTGATGCGGCTAGTCCATGGATAACAGTGAAAAGCCAGAGGCAGTGAGCACTGTGTTGCAGAAAGAAACAGGATGCCTCTTATTTGACAGAACTAGGCAGCTCAAAGAAACGTTTTAGGTGTAAGCTTTTTAACAAGTCTGAATAATTCCAAAAGAGGGATATAAATATTCTCATGAAAAAAATCTAACAGGCCATCGGACCATTCCTTATAGCTTGAATGCATTACTCACCTATTGTTACTAAGCGTACACAACTTTGAAAAATAGGAAGGTGAAAGAAAGGGCGATAAAGGGAGAGAGCAGTATTTGATTGAAGAGAACCAGAGTCGAGTATGATGCAAGGAAATACACAAGGAATTTCACTTGTTGGATGCAGTCTTCACCTGCCTGTACTTTTGATTTCTCCACTCATCATACCAGGGTTAATCTCTGTTTGACGGGGCATTTCTGTTTAAAGAACACATTTTCATATTCTTTCTTTGCTTGACTATCCTCCACCCTCCAGTAAAAGTGGAAGCACCCCCTACCAACAGCCTTACCAAGACCTTTGAGACTTTGTCTCCTTCCATGTCCCCAAGCTGGCCCAGGCCACACCAAAACTGCCACTGTCTAACTTAGTCCCAAGTATTTATATAATAAAAAAGGGATACTTTGTGGCTGTTACACAAAACACATAAGCACAGTCTCAGGGTAGAAAGGTTAGAGAAACCAGAATTTTTAAATGTTTACCTATAATTTGTAGAAAAGCGTTAATATCCTATGGCTGAATCCAAACATAAGAGGAAAAAATGTCCCCTTTGTCTATTTGTTAACTAAAGTTGATGCGCTTCTCCTCTCAACATACCCAGGATGTGGGCTTTACATTATCAAATAGTAGTGCTAGACACTTTCCCAAATACTGTCAGGACAGTGCCACTCTCTTCTATATCCTGAAAACAGCATTGGATTTTTTTTTTGTTTTTGCTTTTAATTTTTATTAAAAGTAGGACTTTTATTAACAGTAGAGCTTCCCCGGTGGCACAGTGGTAAAGAATCTGCCTGCCAATGTTGGGTTTGAGCCCTGGGTCCAATAGATCCCCTGGAGTAGGAAACGGCAACCCACTCCAGTTTTCTTGCCTGGAAAATTCCATAGACAGGAGCCTGGTGGGCTACGGTCCATGGGGTCACCAAGAGTTGGACACAACTAAGTGCACACACACAGTTGACTTACAATGTTGTATTAACAACTGCACTATTTTTGATCAATTTCAAGATATTTATACTTAACACTATCTCATAAAGGGAAATCTTTAGTTTTATACTGAACAATATAACTAATGCAAATAATATGGATCAACAGCTTGTGCATCTGTAAATACACCATGTGTAACAGAAAGAAAAGCAGATCCTGCTATTCTAAAAGTAGTGTCCATTTTCTTTTCTCATTGCTAGTACTTAGTCAGTGTAGGATTTGGAAATCAGAAATCATTACTGCTGACTGAATTTCAAGAACTATTTCATGAGTAGGAAAAGACACTTCTTAATTTAGTCTTGAGCACTTCATCACTTCTTGTCAGAGGCCGTGTCAAGAGATAGTTTGTTGCAGATATCCAAAGGTACCTCTCTTTTAGGAAATTTCTGTCTTCATTTTAATGTTCTTTGAATGGTAAACTGTTTCCAGCCACCAACTCTGTGGCTGGCCCTTTACCTTTTTATTGCCATTGCAGCTCTGCTAACACATTTTTGCTGAGGATGCTACACTTATTGACACAATTCCGGCTCCCGCCCCCCCCCACCCCGCCCACCCTGTTCCGGCTTTGTGGCATTTGCTTTGTTTTTTGATACATCCACTTGCACCTTGCATAATGATTAACCTTGGTGAATTGTCTCCCGGCTTGGCTTATGTATGTCAAGCTTCCCCTCCAGTGCTAATTGTCAGGGCTCAGGAATATAGCAGATCACCAGGGAAGATCAGATGAGAGTAAATGCACCCTCTTCCCTTCTCATCACATTTTTAGAGAGATAAAATTAATTTTTTAGTATTAACAGCAGGTCTGAAGGGGAAAGAAGACACAAAAGAGTAGTCTAGGGGGATTTCTGGGTAGGGAAAGAGGTATCTCATCCCTTAACTTGAGAAACAGTGGGGATATTTAAGAGATGACTGGTCAACCAGCAGATACCTTCTTTTGGAAACAACACCCAAAACTTGCTGTTTTTAGAAAATGGCTGCTGCTTCCTGTAGTTTCTGCCCAATCACCAGTAGCCTGAAAATTCCCCTGTATCCCCCTGCTAAAAGTTCTCTCTCACTGATGCAAAATTCACTGCAAGCATATAGTACTTAGCATGCATGGAAAGTATATTTGCTTCGCAGAGAAAAAATTAAACTGTGACCATCTGCTTTCTGAATAAGGTAGATAAAAGCGACCATCCTAATTTTACCAATAACAAATTTAAAACGGAAAAAGATTAACGTGACTTTGCAAAGGGCATGCTGTATCGCTGCTGAATATGCGATGGAGAAGGTTTATAGGTCTCCTAGCTTCTACTGCTTACATTTCACAACCAAATTACCCTGCTTTTCAAGCCGAGGAGTGAGTAGTCCCCACCTCTCTGAATCTCAAATGCCCCAAGGAAAGGGGGAAAACAATGAAAGGACAGCAATAAAAATAGCTCTATTAGGAAAAGAATGATGTGTCAGTTCCCCCACCTCTAAAAGGGGGCTGGGCTACAGGTTAGGGAAGGTTCCCACACTAATCGCTTCAAGTCCTAACATTACGGACAACGATGAAACGGCCCTCCCTTACACTTACTGAGAGGAGAGCAGAGGGAAACTAAGGGGACCCGTTGCGGATCTAGAAAATTCAAGATCTTAGTAGGGCTACCGCTGACCCAGGAGGGCCTTAGCTCAAAGCTGGGAGATGAGAGATGGTCCCCTCAGGCTACTTGGAAAGGTAACCTTAAGGGAGAAGGGAAGTGATCTTTTCCACTGGAACAGGTTATATCTACCCTACCCCAAGTCCCAAGCTTCGGACACCCCTTCCAGACCTTGCTTTTGCTTTCCCCCCATCTTCCCTCTAGGCCACGGCTTCACTGGTGGTTCAGATGGTAAAGAATTCTGCCTGCCAATGCAGGAGACCCAGGTTCAATCCCTGGGTCGGGAAGATCCCCTGGAGGAGGAAATGGCAACCCACTCCAGTATTCTTGCCTGGAGAATCCCAAGGACAGAGGAGCCTGGCGGGCTACGCTCCGTGGGGTCTCAAAGAGTCGGACACGACCGAGCAACTAACACTTTCACTTCCTCTAAGCGAGGCACAGAAGTCCTTGTTACTATCGAATCGTAGCTGCCTTCAATGGCTTTAGCTGCAGCAGTGACGGAAAGGCGGGCTTGCACCCTTGCTTCTCCAATTCTACATTCTTGATCCGGTGTGGAATAACCTATGAGGCACAGAGCCCACGCTCGCCCTTTCCATTCTGCTAGAAAGGGGCTTGTTACTGCTCAGGGTTACCTGAACAGTCCGGGAGCTCACTCACCAAGAAAGGTGAGCACTTTCCAAGTCGACCTCGCATCACACCCACTCTAGTTTTGCTTCATTGTCAATCCCTCCAGTAATTGTAATCAAAGGACAAGCGTTTTAATTTTCACTATTTTAACTCCCGTTACCCATAAATCAAGCGGGCTGGACATCCCGAGTCTGAGGGGGCTGCCCGGCTTGGGAGATTCCCCCGGCCCAGGTCCAGGCTCGAGCCGGGCCACAGACATGTGCGCCCTGGCTACCCTGAGGTGGCGACCCGTGCGCCGCGGCACGAGGGTGTGGCAAATCCCACCAGCCAAGAGTAAAGACGAGGAAAGGAGATAAGAGATCGAGGAACGGAGCGGGGAGAAGAGGCACTGGACTGGACGCGGCGCGGGTGTCCCAGGGGGCGCGGGGTCCTCTTACCTCCGCAGTCGTCCGCGCAACAAGACAGCAGTAGCAGCAGCAGGAGCGGGGACCCGGCGGCCACATGCCCCGCCGGCGGCTCGGGGAGACGGCTCGCGGCTCGCAGCATCCCGGGACCCTGCGCTGCACCTGCCGCGCGCTCCGAGCAGTGCTCCGGTTGAGCTTCCGCGTCCCCGGCGCGCTGTTCTCCCGGCTCCGCGTCCAGACAGACCGCCCCACGCGCTGCCAACTTTTAAATCTCGCGGACACGTGAGCTGAGGCGACTAGGTCCCCGCGCGCGCGTCACCTCCCGCCCCCGGCCTTCCTCGCGTCACTCCCAACCCGCCCCACCCCGCACCCCATGCACGAGTTTCTGACTCAGGGTACCACGCATCTTTCAGCCTCCTCGCCCTAGGGTCTCTGGAATGGAGGGTCATAGAATTAAAACGAAGCATGTCCGTTCCCTTCTTTGGAAGCACTGAAGGGGAGCGGGAGGGGAATGCAAACCAGGCGGCCAGCAGAGGCTGGTATCCCGGCTTTTACACTTGGTGGTGGCGATGCTCTGCCACAGAAGACCCGTCTGCACCCTCCCCGGAAAGCCTTCTCTGCCCCACCCGACTGTGCGGCACCTCTTGTCCAGAGCTCCAGGAGCCACCTCGGTGCAAGCACCTCTGTTCTGTTGCTCTGTTCATCCCCAGCTCCTGGTACACGCCCAGGGAATCTTAGAGCAGTACTGGCTCATGGTGGATAGTTAGTTCGTGTTAGTCGCTCAGTCATGTCCGATCTTTGCGACCTCATGGACTGCAGCCCACCTGTCTCCTCTGTCCATGGAATTTTCCAGACAAGAATACCAGAGGCGGTTGCCATTTCCTTCTCCAGGGCATCTTCCCGACTCAGGGATCGAAACTGGGCCTCCTGCACTGCAGGCAGATTGTTTACCGACTGAGCCACCAAGGGAAGGTGGTGCTGTGCTTAGTCGTTCAATCACGACTCTTTACGACCCCATGGACTGTAGCTCGGCAGGCTCCTCTGTCCATGGGGATTCTCTAGGCAAGAATACTGGAGTGGGTTGCCATGCCCTCCTCCAGGGGATCTTGCCAACCCAAGGATCAAACCCAGGTCTCCCACATTGCTGGCAGATTCTTTA
The DNA here is from genome assembly GCF_023091745.1 of Budorcas taxicolor. NCBI lineage: Eukaryota > Metazoa > Chordata > Mammalia > Artiodactyla > Bovidae > Budorcas > Budorcas taxicolor. The sequence goes on from NC_068915.1 coordinate 71,441,726, forward strand.
CCCTCTAAGGCACCAGGGATGGTGTTCCCCAAATTCCTATCAGGTCTGAGATCTTTTAGGGGAAAGCAGTTGTCTGTTAAAGACAGTTAAAAAAAAAAAGGACTGCTAAGGCTTGACCACATAGACCTTTCTAAGTTCTGGAAGGTCTTGACTCTCCTGTGGAATTGCAAGCCTTAAGGTAACACCTCCCTTTCTGTGCATTTCTCCTGCTGTCACTTCCTAGCAGTTGCATTCTGATTTCCAGAGTGACCTGACTTCTACTATCCCTCTCCGCAGTTTCCTTCCTAGGGGGAAATATCCATGAAACAGACTTCTCCAGCACACTAGCTGATGTGGCCTTAATTTCCTCTTCCAGAAACAAGGAAGAGGTATCTTATTTGACCTCCTTTTGAAAGGAACGCTGAGGGAAGGGTAGAAAAGGAAATACACTAACATTTCTTAAGGGACATCTTTATGTCAGGCACCTTCCCATGCTACGCATTTAATATTCATGGCATCTCGGGGATGTGAAAGTACTTTATTATGATTCTCACTTGATGAGCTTAGAGATATTAAACAATCCACCCAAGGATATCAGGCTTCCCTTGTGGCTCAATTGGTAAAGAATCTGCCTGCAATGTGGGAGAACTGGGTTTAATCCCTGGGTTGGGAAAATCCCCTGGAGAGGGGAAAGGCTACCCACTCCAGTATTCTGGCCTGGAGAATTCCAAGGACTGTATAGTCCATGGGGTCACAAAGAGTCGGACACGACTGAGTGACTTTATATACATATGTATATATATATATATATATATAAACATATCAGCATGTGAGGGAGCCACTGGTCATTCTACTCTGTGAAGATGCTTCTCCTCTAAATCAGGGATTTTAACGTATCAGACACGCACTGTACAGTCCACTACAGGCAAGGCATGTCCTTAAGGATGCATTTACTAGTCTTCCTAAAGGAAATTACAGTTTGATAAAGGACCCCAAATCTATACTCAAATAGCTGTATTACAAGGCCAATGGGATAATGCTCTGTCATAAATACAGAGAGGCAAGAGAGTAACCCTGATAGAGTGAAAAAGTAATGCCTACACTTTAAAGTTCTTTATATCCATGAAACACGTGAGCAAGGCCATATTATATGGAGTCTGGTCCAGGTTCAAAGATGGATGAGAATAGATTTAAGATTGCATGTGCTTTTATTTATTCCCAAAGTAGTGAAAAAACATTAAGAGTACAGAGGATGTCAATGAAGTAAGGATGTGGGTGAGTGGAGGGGGCTCTAGTTTCCCACTGCCTTGCTTGTATCTCCTGGAAGCACACTGAAAGATCACTAGTTTCGGCCGCCTTCGTGGGTGAGATGTCAATGAAAACAGAGGAGCCTGAAATAGTGGGCTTGATGCTTTTCAATACTTCTAGAGGTCAGGAAAAGAAATGACTCATGTATGACAAGTTTTTTCTGCATGAATCAGGCTGCTCTGGATGTTCTGATACATGGCCCTTGGTACATGTATGCAAGACTTTTCTGAATTATAGTAGTAATAATAATAATAATAATAATAACCTAGCAATAGTGTTATTAGGTCATAGGTCCAGTTAAACTATGGATTGTTTTCCAATGTGTTGTACCAATTTATACATCAAAAGAGGACAAGATAGTTGGGGCATCACTGACCCAATGGACATGAGTTTGAGCAAGCTCCGGGAGATGGTGAAGGACAGGGAAGCCTGGTGTGCTGCAGTTGATGGGGTTGCAAAGAGTCAGACATGACTGAGCAACTGAACGAGAACAACACCCCACCAGTAGTGTATGAAGCTTCCATTGCTGCACATTCTTGTAAAAACCTTTGCCATACAGGTGGAGGTGGCATCTCATTGTGGATTTAATTTGCAAATCCCAATACTAATGAGGTTGAATATCTTTTCACAAAGGTATTGGCCATCATTGTTTTCTCTTCAGCGAAATGTCATTTATCTCTTTTCCATTCTTCCCCTTTGGGTTGTTAGGTTTTTCTTACCCATTATAGAAATGCTTTATGCATCTGGAGCATTTGTTGGTTAATTGTGTGGCAACTCTTTCCTGTCTACTTATGACTTTTCCTTTACTCAGTATATATGAGTTGTTATTTTTGAAGAAATGCTTGTTAAAAGTCTTGTAGTCAAATGAACATGCTATTGTATGACTTGGATGATAAGAGAAGATAGATGGGGGAATGAAGGAAAACAGACACTTTCCTACGAGCAAAGGTACGGGGCGGGGGCTGGGGGGCATTCTGCAAATGACTAAATGGAATAAAGCTGATTCCCAAGGTCCTCTTTTGTCCAAGTATTCCAAAGAAGCTAGATTCCAGATCTCTACAGTAGAGGCTTAAGAATTTTCTTAGCATTCTGATCTTTATTTATATTGAGCTTATACATCAGTATATACCACCAGGTATAGTGCAGCATCTAAAGCATTCCTCCTTACTCTGCTCAAGACTGAAAGTTTGATTCTTGGTTCCATGCTGATTCCTCTCACCTATTTCTCTCTTGCAAATTGGCAACTGGATTTTGCTTTTTGTTTATAATCTATAAGAATGAAGGCTGGATTAGATCACGGCCCTACAAACTACTGAGACCTACTAGCCTGTGACTGGGGTATCTAGAAAAGTAATCATGGAGAGCATTAGGAAGGGGAGGATGGCTGAATGTCAAGAGAATGGGAGAATCAACAACAGATGGAAACTCAGGCAGGAAGGAGCTGGCAAAGTCTAGTAACAGGTGAAGAGATCCAGCTTTAGGAGCTGAGAAAAGGGGCACAATCTGGAAGATTTAGGAGTTCTAGGCAAAATAGCCATGCATTCCTTCAAATATTACTTGAGCACCTTCTAGGCTCCATTTTAGAAGCTTGGGATACAGCGGTAGCTAAGTTAAAGTCTTTGCCTTCATGGAGTTACAGGCTTTGAAAGAGAGGCAGATAATAAGCAAATAAATAAATGAAACAATTTCAGATGGTAGTGAATGCTATAGAGAAATTAAAACAGAGTAATGATATGATAGATGGTGACTGGGAGCTGGGAAAAAGACACTTGACACAGGATCATCTAGGGTAGCCATTTGAGGGGATGATATGGGAGGCCTGAAAGATAAGAAACCAATCATGGAACGATCTATGAAAAAAAGAGTTCCAGGCAAAGGGACTATCACATGCAAAGGCCCTAAGGCAGAAACAGAAAGAAAAGCCAAGCCTGAAATGATCCAGGAGCAGAAGGAAGCCAATGGAACTGGTACAGAACTGTTACAGAGTAAGTACAGTATGGGGGGCTGTTATTTGAAGTAGGCAAGGCAGGGTCCTGATCAGTGAAAGGTTTTGGAGACTGTGAGAAGGAGTTCAAATTGTTCTCTAAGTAAAATAGAAAGCCTTTGGAGGATTCTAAGTAGAGGAGTGAGGTGATTTGATTTACATTTGAAGAGCATCATCCTGGCTTTCGTGGAAAACTGTAGGCTGTAGGGGATCCCAGGAGAGGCAGGGAGAACACTGTAGAAATCCACACCAGAGCCAGAAAACTGGATGCAGTACTGATGTGTACTACACCATGGATGAACACTGAAAAGATTATGCTCAGTGGCTGCTGCTGCTGCTGCTAAGTCGCTTCATTCATGTCCGACTCTGTGCGACCCCATAGACGACAGCCCACCAGGCTCCACCGTCCCTGGGATTCTCCAGGCGAGAACACTGGAGTGGGTTGCCCTTTCCTTCTCCAATGCATGATAGTGAAAAGTGAAAGTGAAATTGCTCAGTCATGTCCGACTCTTTGCGACCCCGTGGACTGCAGCCTACCAGGCTTTTCCGTCCATGGGATTTTCCAGGCAAGAGTACTGGAGTGGGATATGCTCAGTGGAGAAAGACACAAAAGGCTACATACGGTATGAGTCCATTTATACATAATATCCAGAAGAGGTAACTCCATACAGACAGCAAATAGACAAGTTTCCGGGGCCTTGGGAGAGAAAAGAGGGACTGCTAATAAGTATGGAGGATTCCTTTTGCAAGAGGTTTCCTTTTAAAGATGATGAAAATGTTCTGGAGTAAGACAGTGGCGATATGAATATACTAAAAATCATTGAATTTGTACTTTAAAGGGGTGCATTTTATGGTATGTTAATTACATCTAAATTTTTTTTTTTTAAAGGAAGAAGTCCAGGTCAGAAACAATGTTGGTGGCAGTCTTTGCAATTTAGCAAAAGAAATATTTGTCTATTTTTGGCATGAAATATCCAAAATTTGCTATTTAATACCTGGATGTTCTTGATAACTATGACACCACCTCCCCTTAAACTTTGTGAAGCCATTCACCTAAGACATGTCTGTATCAATGACCATGCTATAGTCACTAATTATAACTTCTTTCAGGGCAGAAAATACTTCATAAACCCCAGATGGAAAATGTTGGTCTTTATAGTCACTTTGATATAACTGTTAACTATGAATAGAATCATTATATAAATAATGGCAAGTGGATACTATTTGTGAAATAATGATGACCTGTTCTCAGTGATTAGCAGGATACTCACTCATTCATTCAGCAAGTATTTATTAAGCCAGTGTCCGCTGTAAGATTTATAGACTAACAAAATATTAAAAATTCTGTATCCTGTTTTAGCTCTTCTAAGACCACCTGTACCCTGTCATGCATCTTCCCAATTTTCTGTTATTTATTTCTTATGTGCATGCAGGATGATCTATTTAGAAATACAACCCTGATTCCAAATTTGAAATTTAAAGAAAAGTTTTTGCTTAAGGGTATCTAATCTGAAAAGTAAAGTTCTGCTGAGATTATAGTAGTTAAAAGCAAATTACTCCAGGGACTTCCCTGGAGGCCCAGTGGTTAGTACTTCGCCTCCAACATAGGTGGTGCTGATTCCATCCCTGGTTGGGGACCTAAGATCTTGCGTGCCTTGAGGCCAAAACACCAAAACATAAATCATAAGCGATATTATAACAAGTTCAATAAAGACTTTTAAAATGGTCCGTATGAAAAGCAAGCTATTAATACTTCAAGGACTCAGTTCAGCCTATGGTCTCTTAAGTAGAATTCTGGGCAGAAGCCAATTGTGGAGCTACAGAGCTTGGGTTCAAAGGGAGTAGTCATTAGTGGCAACTGCAGGAAAACAGACCAAATGATTGGGGATCTGTTTGCTTCTGAAGATGAGTATCTATTACTTAGTGACAAGGATACTTTTCAGCTTTTTCTACAAACAGCTTTGGTATCTGGAGGAAACTTCCAGTTTACAACTGCATTTGCCTTTGCTTTGAACAATAATATTTCATAGATTTTATGGTAACTCCAATGATCCCAACTATTCTTTTTCCCATCTATGTCTTCAAACTAGGTAGCTATCAACCTCTTTGCTTTCAGGAAAATCTCCTGATTCAGAGTGACTTTTCAATGAACAACACTGTACTGAGAAATCAACCCAGAAGAAACATGCTTCTAAAAGATAACAAAAGAATAATGAATACAATAAATGGAGGACGGCAGATCAAATACATCCACATTTCTTAAGACTTTCTGTTGTAGGATTATTAACTTTGCCCTGATAAAGATGTAGCAGATCATAAAATTTAAGAAACACAACATGATCCTTTACAGGGGAGGGAAACTTTTCTTCTTTTGTCAAATTATTTGATAAAATTTATCTTAAACAGTTTATAGAAATAATGGGCAACATTAATAAAAGTCCCTTCACCCAAGGTTGTTTTTCAGGTTCTTCCAATGGACATAGTGACTGTGATGTAGGCTAGTGGTGAATAATAGCTTTGTATGTCCAAGAGACATTCTTGCTAATGTCTTTGCAAAAGGAGCTCGATTTCATATCTCCTATCTCCTACATTTAGGAGGATGTGGCTGGAGACACAGTCAGTGAATTCTCTCAGTACAGGCCAGAGAAGGTTGACGTGCAGCCTGAAAGCAGCATAGGTTTTTCTCAGAGATCCTTTAGAGGTAAATCCCTTTTGAGAAAAGTTATAAGAGAATTTTTAAAAAAGCAAAAAGTCAATAATTTTTTGCAGTTACATTGACACCTACAAGGCTAGATTTTCACATGATAGGTGTTCCGAGGGGAAAGCCATCATAGAAAGGCAGCACAATTATTGCTAATTTGAAACATGATGTTAAAAAAAAAAAATTCCAGTCCGTGGAAGGCAGAATCATTCTTTGTTCCTCAAATTGCAATTACAATATTAATACATACTAATGAAAGATCTATTAGATTTTCTTGATGTGTTTATGAATCGCATCATGGCAAAGCTGGCAGCAAACAAATACTTCCTGACATATGAAGCTGTATACAAATGAAAACGCAAATGACAGCCATAAAAATACAAGGATAGCTAAAGTAAAATTTATTATTTCTACACAATAAGTTGTACATCCATTTCTTATCATAGACTGGCTTTTCAATCTATTTTAAAAGGAATCAAAATATTACATTTTCTAAAGACATCTATATTTATGAAAAATACATAATTTCTCTACATAGATAAGTTAATTTTTTACCGTATTTCATCAAAGGTAATTGAAAAAAATAAAGAAAAATTGATATTATTTGATCTTCCAAAAAATGCTAAAATTAAATAATCAAGAGACCTGGAATGAGTTTCTGAATATAAAAACAAGTGACATTTCAGTTAGTATCATAAAAGGAGTAGTCACTACTCATTTTATCTCTAGTGTCTCAAATAATTTTAGCTCTGATTTTTTTTTAAGCGGACCACAGAGATATGAAATTCTCAAAGTTGTGTATGGATGTATGTCATGTTGCTCTAAATTAAATACTAGATGATATTATTTTGAGAAATTTAAGATATTTCTGAGAAGAATAAAATGAGTCATTTTTGAGTAGTTTATTCTCCTTGTTCATCTGTGAGGTGATCAAATACCCTTTTCCTCAAAAATATATCACAGGTCTTTTTTTCTATATTTTCACTCATTAAATATGTAAGCTACTTTCAATCTTGAATTTCAGCCCAAATTTGAGCTTCTAAACAGCTTAAAAAGAAAACGCAGAAGTAGACAAGTTTAGAGAAAACTGAAAATTGGGCCAAACAAAATTAGGGCAATCATTGCCTTAACTTGGTGTGTTCCCAAGCAAATCAACCCTGATATTCTCATCACGACATCTATATGTTTAATGGTTTAACTACCAACACTTGATGTGGTATAAACGGTGATATCCCTTATAACAATGTCAGAGTGAGAAAGCGATCTTTCTCTGCATAAGGCATTGCTTAGACCCTTCCTGGGTTGTATTTCCTATTCTGTCCTAGTTAGTGTGGGAGACTCAAGAATCTGGAATTTATAAAGAAAAGAGTCAATAAATATATGGTAGAAAATAAAAATAAATATAGAAATGCTGTTGAAAACTGGTATTATCTAACGAGGAGAGCAGGAGTTCTTAGGGGGAGTAGGACCTCATGATTGAGAACTTGAGCAGTGGAGCTGGACAGTTTGGCTCTGAGTCAGGGAGTACCACTTACTAGCTGAAAGATAGGGTAATTATCAACCTCTGAAAGATTCAGTTTTGATTATTTGTAAAATGTGAAGTGAAAGTCACTCAGTTGTGTCTGACTCTTTGCAACCCCATAGGCTATACAGTCCATGGAATTCTCCAGGCCAGAATACTGGAGTGGGTAGCCTTTCCCTTCTCCAGAGGATCTTCCCAACCCAGGGATCGAACCCAGGTCTCCCACATTGCAGGCGGATTCTTTACCAGCTGAGCCACAAGGGAAGCCTATTTGTAAAATAGGAGTGTATAATTTTTTTTTCTGCATAATGTCCCTTCCTTTGGAAAACCACTCCTTTTGCTGTAAGAATCTCACATGATTCAAGGATTTATCCCTGCCTTTGCCTCAGAGCTATGGCAAAAGCTCTGTCTTTCTCTGTGAGTCTGACATATGAGGATCATGTGGGTTACCACACGCAGAGAAGCTATTCAGTTTTCCTTCCAAGCCCAAAGAAGGACAATGCCAAAGAATGTTCAAACTACCCCAGAACTGTGCTCATTTCACATGCTAGCAAGGTAATGCTCAAAATCCTTCAAGTTAGACTTCAGCAGTACATGAACTGAGAACTTCCAGATGTACAAGTTGGATTTAGAAAAGGCAGAGGAACCAGAGATCAAATTGAGAAATTCTGCTGTCTCATAGAGAAGGGAAGGAAATTCTAGGAAAACATCTACTCTTGCTTCATTGACTATGCTAAAGCCTTTGACTAGATCACAACAAACTGGAAAATTCTTCAAGAGATGGGAACACCAGACCATCTTACCTGCCTCCTGAGAAACCTGTATGCAGATCAAGAAGCAACAGTTAGAACCAGACATGAAACAATGGCCTGGTTCCAAATTGGGAAAGAAGTGAGTCGAGGCTATTTATTGTCACCTTGCCTATTTAACTTATGAGTACATCATGAGAAATGTTGGGCTGGATGAAGCACAAGTTGGAATCAAGATTGCCGGGAGAAATATGAATAACCTCAGATATGCAGATGATACCACACTAATGGCAGAAAGCCTTGAGGAACTAAAGAGCCTCTAGATGAAGATGAAAGAGGAGAGTGCTTAAAACTCAAGATTCAGAAAACTAAGATCATGGCATCCGGTCCCATCACTTCATGGCAAATAGATGGGGAAACAATGGAAACAGTGAAACAGACTTTATTTTCTTGGGCTCCAAAATCACTGCAGATGGTGACTGCAGCCATGAAATTTAAAGATGCTTGTTCCTTGGAAGAAAAGCTATGACAAACCTAGACAACATATTAAAAAACAGAGATATCACTTTGCCAACTAAAGTCTGTCTAGTCAAGGCTATGGTTTTTCCAGTAGTCATGTATGGATGTGAGAATTGGACCATAAAGAAGGCATAGTGCCGAAGAATTGATGCTTTCTAATTGTGGTGTTGGAGAAGACTCTTGAGAGTCCCTTGGACTGCAAGGAGATCCAACCAGTCAATCCTAAAGGAAATCAACCCTGAATATTCACTGAAAGGACTGATGCTGAAGCTGTGGCTCCAATACTTTGGCAACCTGATGCAAAGAGTTGACTGACTGGAAACAACTCTGATGCTGGGAAAGATTGAGGGCAACAGGAGGAGAAGGGGATGACAGAGCATGGCATCACCAACTCAATGGACATGAGTTTGAGCAAACTCCGGGAGATAGTAAAGGACAGGGAAGCCTGGCATACTGCAGGCTACAGGGTCTCAAAGAGTCAGACATGACTGAGAGACTGACAACAAAAGCGATGAGAAGTGGAGAGCCAGGGGAAGAGAGAGAGATGAAAATTGTTATACATATTGACATTTGGCTAGGCCTGAAGCCGGCTCCAGCCTTTGATGGAGTTAAGTAAATAAAAAATTTCCATTTTTCTTTTAAGTTGGGATTCTTACATTTGCAACAGGAGAGACACAAAATAAGTGCACAAGAAGTTTTACTATGCTGGCAATGATTAACAAGTGGAGGTGAAACAAAATCCATTTAATAGAAGAGACAATTCTGAAAACTTTGAAGTTTTACTGCATTTTTGTGTATTCCATAATGAATAGTGGCAATGCCTAGAATAGGAAGAACAGACACAAGAAAGATGAGAACTAATTTACACATGAAACTTCCAAGATCTAGACCCACCAATTTTTCAGGAAGGTGGAAGGAGGAGACAGGACAAATTATTATCATTACAATTTTTTTTTTTTTACCACCCAGACTTTTTACTTAGCATACAACTCAAGCTCTCATAAACTTTTTTATTTTGAAATAATTATAGATTCATAGATATTGCCAATTTACAGAGAAGTGCTATGTGTTCTTTGCTTATTTCTCCCAAAAGTAGTACCTTGTAGTAGGAGTGTATGTATATGTGTGTGTGTGTGTGCTCAGTTGTATCCAACTCTTTGTGACCCCATGGGCTACAGCCTGCCAGTCTCCTCTGTCCATGGAATTTTCCAGGCAAGAATACTGGAGTGAGCTGTCATTCCCTTCTCCAGGAGATCTTCCTGACCCAGGGACTGAACCCATGTCTCTTGCATCTCCTGCATTGGCGGGCAGATTCTTTACTGTTGAGCCACGTGGGAAGCCAATAGATCAATATCAAAATCAGGCAAGTGACATTGGTACGATCCATAGAGCTTATTCAGATTTCATCAGTTTTACATGCATTTGTGCGTGTGTGTGTGTGTAGTTCTATGCAATTTTATCAAATGCACAGATTCTTGTAACCACCACCACAGTCAAGACGCAGAACAATTCCATCATCACAAAGCTCCCTGTTCTACCCTTTTTTATCCATATTCACCCCCTCATCTCTAACCCCAGCAGTCATCTGTTTTTCCTACTCTTTTGTTATTTTAGGAATGTTACATGAATAGAATCACATACCATGTTATCTTTTGAGAATGACTTTTTTTTTTCCCACTCAGCACAATTTCCTTGAGATCCGTTCACATTGTTATATGCATCAGTAGGTTGTTCCCTTTTGTTATATTACATTCACCAGCAGAAGGGCATCTAAGTTTTGGCTATTGTGAAAAAAGCTCTTATGACTATTTGTGTACAGTTTTTGTGTTGACAGAAGTTTTCACTTCTGTGGGATACATGCCTTAGAGTGCAATTGCTGAGTCATATTGTAAGTGTTTATTTAATTTTATAAGAGACTGACTATTTCCCAGCATGGTGGTACTATATTACTTTCCCTTCAGCAAATAGTGATCCGGTTTCTGTGTATTCTTTTCAGCATCTGATGTTATCATTACTTTTTTTTATCTTAGCCCTTCTGATGCGTGTATGATGATAACTTGAGGGTTTAATTTGCACTCCCTTAATAGCTATTAAAGTTGTGGATCTTTTCATTTGCTTATTTGCCATCTGTATGTTCTTGGCAATTAAATGTATGTTAATGTCTTATGCCCCCCCCCCTTTTTTAGGGTTTTTAAAATATTTATTTATTTGGCTGTTTCGGGTCTTAGCTGGGGCACAGGAATCTTTGTTGCATCATGAGGGATATTTTTCTTTTCCTCTCTCTCTCTCTCTTTTTAATATAACCATTTTCTAATTAGATTGAGTTTTAAGAGCTCTTTCTGTATTCTAGATACAAGGCCATACATTGAATACATAATTCAGAAATATTTTCTTTGTTTGGAGCTTGGCTTTTCATCCTTCTCATAAAGAGCAAATCAAAAAAATTTTTTTTTGCCTGGAGAATCCCACGGACAGAGGAGCCTGGCAGGCTACAGTCCGTGGGGTCTCACAGAGTCAGACATGACTGAGTGATTGAGCACGCATGCAGAATATTTTAATTTTTATTAAAAATTTTATTGACATATAGTTGATGGACAATATTATATAAGTTTCAGGTATATAACTTATTGGTTCACAATTTTCAAAGGTTATACTTCACTTAGAGTTGCAATAAAATATTGGCTATCTACCCTGTGCTGTACCATATATCTGTGTACTATGTACTTTATACATAGTAGTTTGTACCTCGTAATCCCCTACCCCACTTTGGCCCTCCCCTCTTCTCTTCACTCTGGTAACCACTAGTTAGTCCTATCTGTGAGTCTAGTCTTGTTGTTGTTATTGCTACATTCACTAGTTTATTCTTTAGACACAAGTGATATTATATGGTGCAAAATTTTTAATTTTGATGAAATCCTATTTATCACAATTTCCCTTTTATGAATCATGCTTTTGGTGTCAGGTCTGGAAGTTTTTCATCCAGTCCTGGGTTCTGAAGTTTTACTCTCAAATATAAAAGTTTGCATTTTTATATTTAACCAAGTCTGTGATTATTTTTAAGTTAATTTTTACACAAAGTATAAAGTGTAACTCAAGGTTCTTTGTTTTGATTTGTTTTCATTGCCTATGAATGTCTGATGGCTCCAGCAGCAAGAATACTGTAGTGGGTTTTCATGCCCTCCTCCAGAGGATCTTCCTGATCAAGGGATCAAACCCAGGTCTCTTATGTCTCCTGCATTGGCAGGTGGTTCTTTACCACTCAGCACCTGGAAAGCCCCAATATTTTTTGAAAAGGCTCTCAAAAAATTTTAAGAGTAATAACATCTTTGATTGTATTTTCATCCTATTGGCATTATTTTAAAAGCCAGTCAGAAAGTGGGATAACCACTTTTTATTTGTTTTAAAAAGTTACTTTAGGATAATCCTGTTTGCTTTGACTTGATTTTACTGTATCTGCAGCCTCTGGAAGCCATTTTTGCTAATAGATCCATTGCATCTCATTACAACTCAGGAAAGGGAAGAGTACCCCCCCACCCCCCCAAAACAGAAATGCTGTGACCTTTTCCAGACTGGAGAAAAATGCTGCTTATAAAAATAATATCCAGGCCCCAACATTCCCATCATTAAACATAGTTTCTTCTTCCTCAACAAAATTTGGCATTTACATGGGAATTAATGAGATTGCAAGAAAAATCAACACCTCAAGCATTACATAAAAACTGTTTTCAGAAAGCCCATGTAAGGATTGAAAAGTGAAAGTCCCTCAGTCGTGTTTGACTCTTTTCAACCCCAAGGACTGTAGCCTGCCAGGCTCCTCTGTCCATGGAATTCCCCAGGCCAGAATATGGGAGTGGGTAGCCTTTCCCTTCTCCAGGGTATCTTCCCAATCCAGGGATCAAACCCAGGTCTCCCACATTGCAGGCAGATTCTTTACCGTTTGAGCCACCAGGGAAGTTAGGAGTAAGTCAGTTTATGGTAAGTATAGATCCAAACATATGCCGGGACACGACTTCATTTTCAAGAAAATATACACAGTTTAGAACTTGAAAATGTCAAAGGAAAGTGCTGTGTAACCCTTCTGTCAACTGAAAACTATACTGGAAATTGAGTATGGGTCTGTGAATGGATGGAATAATACTGTCTTTTGCCCTGTATCCAACACAAGAACACTTACAGTTCTCTGGAAAATTTGTGCAGGATTGTGCAGAATTCCCTAGGGGAAGAAACCACTCTGTCAGAAGACAGGCAAATTACACACTACTGCTGAGGGTCGGACACGACTGAGCGACTTCCCTTTCACTTTTCACTTTCATGCACTGGAGAAGGAAATGGCAACCCACTCCAGTGTTCTTGCCTGGAGAATCCCAGGGACCGGGGAGCCTGGTGGGCTGCTGTCTATGGGGTCACACAGAGTTGGACACGGACTGAAGTGACTTAGCAGCAGCAGCAGCAGCAGCTACACACACATATGTCCTTTACCTACCCAGGGTTAGATATGAACATGATAGAATAACATGCGATAGTATGCTTAGGGCTTCAAATTCAATATGATCAATTTACTAAAATTTACAGCTTCAAACTTGACCACTTCCTTAGCAATATTTAACTGTGAATAATAATAATAATAATAATGGCACTATACATGTATTATATTTAAATCAGGTTGTTACTACCACTATCTGAATTTTACTCACTTAAGTCTCATGATATCCTTTAGCATTTTTCCTCTGTATTTCTCTCCTGTTTAACAAGAGACTTGGTAAGATTCATATTTAATGATTTTAGTGAGACTATTTCTAATGTCTGTCTTCCTTTGTTTTTGTAATGTTAGTGCCCATAGATTATCAATGCTCAAATCCATGAATTATTCACAGGTTAGAACCAGACATGGAACAACTGGCTGGTTGGGAAAGGAGTACATCGAGGCTGTATATTGTCACCCTGCTTATTTAACTTATATGCAGAGTACATGATGAGAAACACTGGGCTGGATGAAGCACAAGCCAGAATCAAGATTGCCGGGAGAAATATCAATAACCTTAGATATGCAAATGACACCACCCTTATGGCAGAAAAGTGAAGAGGAACTAAAAAACCTCTAGATAAAGGTGAAAGAAAAGAGTGAAGAAGCTGGCTTAAAACTCAACCTTCAAAAAAAGAAGACCATGGCTTCAAGTCCCATCACTTCATGGCAAATAGATGGGGAAATAGTGGAACCAGTGACAGACTTTATTTTCTTGGGCTCCAAAATCACTGCAGATAGTGACTGCAGCCATGAAATTTAAAGATGCTTGCTCCTTGGAAGAAAAGCTATGACAAACCTAGACAGCATATTAAAAAACAGAGATATCACTTTGCCAACTAAAGTCTGTCTAGTCAAGGCTATGGTTTTTCCAGTAGTCATGTATGGATGTGAGAATTGGACCATAAAGAAGGCGTAGTGCGAAAGAATTGACGCTTTCTAATTGTGTTGGAGAAGACTCTTGAGAGTCCCTTGGACTGCAAGGAGATCCAACCAGTCAATCCTAAAGGAAATCAACCCTGAATAGTCATTGGAAGGACTGATGCTGAAGCTGAAGCTCCAATACTCTGGCCACCTGATGTGAAGAGCTGACTCATTAGAAAAGACCCTGATGCTGGGAAAGATTGAAGGCAGGAGGAGAAGGTGATGACAGAGGATGAGATAATTGGATCGCATCACTGACTCAATGGACATGAGTTTGAACAAGCTTCGGGAGATGGTGAAGGACGGGAAGCCTGGCCTTCTGCAGCCCATGGGGTCACAAAGAATTGGACATGACTGAGTGACTGATCAACAACAACAATATATAAATTCACAGGTATGTTTCACTGAGGCAGCTGCAAAAAGAGATAAAAAGAAATATACCAAAATTGTGATTGTGATTATTTTCATATTCTCTCATTTTCACATGTTTTACAATGTGGTTAAATTCCCTTTTAAACTAGAAATACATGTTCATATTCAAAAGGTCATCAAGCTATATACTGAACACTTTGCATTTTATTATATATATTCTCAAAAAAGTACTGGAAAATGGTGTGAAGGAAATGTATATGCAAAACACACTATAAATTTTATTTTTTTTGAGGAGAAAAGAAAGAATTTAGAAATATACTAATTAAGGGCAATGTATGGAATTTGTTTAGATACTAATGCAAACAAATCAATTATACACAAATAAAAAGAGGATTCAGAACTGGCTATTTTATAGTATTAAGGGAATTATGTTATGATTCAAATGAATATATAATTTACATACAATAAAATGAATGCTATGGACTATAATTCTTAGCCTCATCTATGATTTTTTACTTTCTTGCAAGATTTTGTTGAACAAATCAGGTAGTTATTACCATTATCTGAATTTTACTCACTTAAGCCTCATGATACCTTTTAGCACTCCTCTTTTGTATTTCTGTCTTGTTAAACAAGAAACTTGGTAAGATCATTTTAGTGAGACTATTTCTAATGTCTGTCTGCAGCTCTTTTTGTAATGTTAGTGCCCATAGATTATCAATGTTCAAATCCATGAATTTTTTTATACAGTCTTTTTTAACATTTTTTCCTTTATGATTTATCCCAGGTGATAGGATATAGTTCCCTGAAGAAAATTATCTGTACTATTTTTGTTCTTATTTGTTAAAAGTTAGTTGTTATATTTATTGGTGATGTAAAAACCACCAAACATTAGCATTCTCATGTATAGAGGTTGCCATTTTTTTTAATGCAGTAAGGACATTCCAAAAAAACATACCATCTAGATCTAGTCACACAAAATAACTGATCACTCTATGTCAAAGGACAGCTCAGAGAAAACAGCTCATTCTAAACATCATCCCTAAGCATTAATATTCTCTCAGGACAGAGCAAGAAGGCTCCCATTGCCTGTCAGTAGCTTTGACAGCCAGACTTTCATTTCCAAGCACACATAGCACTCATTTAGAACTTATAAAGAGATCAAGTGGATAACATCTGCTTTCTTCTCTAAGTTTTGATTAATGATTTCATTCTGTGACTTTCTACTCTGTGAGGATATGATTTCATAAGAGTCCTTTAATTCCCCAAGATAGAACTGAAGTGTTATTTTTTTTTGTTATTAATTGTGAAATCTTGAAATTCATTTGACTCACTTTTGAATCTTATATACCAAAAAGGGACACACTCCAGGCATCCTGAATTATTTAACTTTATCATGTACGAGTCTAGATTCATGAATCATACTTAAGCTCGACAGGATTGTAAGTGCTTATGGTAAATGTAAAATGGCTCTAAATCCCATGTCTCCTCAAGTGAAGGAATCTGTTTTTTAAATATTTTTTTTTCATGTGGACCATGTTTTTAAAGTCTCTATTGAATCTGTTACAATATTTCTTCTGCCTCTGTGTTTTGGTCCCTTGGCTGCAAGGCATGTGGGATCCTAGCTCTCTGACCAGGCTTCAAACCCACACTCTCTGAACTGGAAGGCGAAGTCTCAACCACTGGACTCCCTCCATGGAAGTCCCAAGTGAAGGATTCTTAAACATCACAAAAGTACCTGAAAATTATATGCCTTTCATGCATTAAAAACAACATCAGCAAATGTCTGTTTCCAAAAGTCTTCTTTTGTATAGACATGCAAGTAACAGAAAAGTGAAAATTTGAAGTTCATAAAAGTTTGTTTTATGAACAAACTTTCTGCCAATGTAAGTATTGAAAGTGCCCTAGCTTTAGCACCCATTATCAAAAATACATTTACTATTTTTCCTCAATCTCTTGGAGAAGCTTCCAGTTCAAATTATTGAGTTATCCAATGTAAATGACTACTCTTTTCAACACTTTCCTTGCACATGTGTTTCAAGTAGAGACCTTGAAAGAGCATTTTCTTTCATGATAATAAAAGAAAGTCCAGGCTAAACCTCTTGTTTTCTTTTCATATTTGGATGTTTCTCATGGATGTGTCATGCCCAAGGCAAGATTTAGTGGCACATAAAGAACAAAGTACGTATCCACATAAGCGACGAACAGATGTTGTATTTGAGGCAACCAAACAAACCAACAAGTCATTTTTGTTACAACTGCTATTTGAAAAATCATTTCTTATGAACTCCACCCTGGGCTTTCCCTATGGCTCAGTGGGTAAAGAATCTGCCTGCAATGTAGGAGATACAGGAGACATGGGTTCGATTCCTGGGTCAGGAAGATCCCCTGGAGGAGGGCATGGCAACCCATTGTAGTATTCTTGCCTGAAAAATCCCATGGACAGTGGAATCTAATGGTCACAAAGAGAGACACGACTGAGCAACACAGCATACATAGGAGCCCCACCATCCAGACCTTCTCACTACTGTGAGTTCCAACAGATTAACTAGAGGATAGGCAACTGGGTTTAGTAAAAGTATACTAAACTTTGAGAGAAAATTTGTATTATCTAGAGATACTTAAGTTTGTAGCTTCATAAGCTCTCAAGATATATCCTGGGAGGAAGCCAAGAGTTCACAGTTATTGTACGTATTTTATAGATGAGAAAAAGAAAGTTCAAGGACAGTAAGCAATTTTCTCAAGTTTTATTCAAACCCAGGTCTGTCTAACAAGAAAGCCTATTTCCTTCCACCATGAATAGCACCTTCTAAGCAGTGACACTGAGCAAACATTCTGGGTACAGATAATATTTGCCCTTTTTCATCCAACTTTGATTTTGTAATGATAATAATAATAGAGTCTACAAACACATAACTGCAATTTTAAATCACAAAAGCCAAAACTAGGTTTTATAACTCATTTGGCAGTGAAGTCTGACATGACCTGAACTAATTTGATGGCAAAACTTGGCCTAAAATGTAAAGACTTTTCATAGCCCATATTTATACCATTTACTTTGAATATTCAACATTTTGAGGTATAAAGAGTTATCTGTTCATTACAGGGTTCTTCCCCAGGCAAAATGGAAGCTGTTTTGTAATACATAGTAAACATATGGTATTATTTTACAAAAACAAAAAAAAAATCCTGAATTCTGACACACAGCTCCAAGAGATTTAGGCAAGGAATAAGAAATCTGAATAACAGCAGCAACAATAACAATGATAGTAAAAGCTGAGTTTTATAGTTTTATCTCATCTTTAATTTTTATAAAATAATTTCATACATATTTATTGCATTTGTCATTATAATGTAAAAGTTTCCTAATTACTTTGAATAAATTTTGCCCTGATTATCTCTTTAGAGGGAAGAAAACACAGGATTAAACTCTTGATGCCATGAAGTCTCTTGGTCAAATGGAGACCTGACATCAAACTGACTTTTGACTTCTTGAAACAGAAATTAATTTGAATCAGAAATAGAGAATGCTGCTGTGTGTATGTTCCTTTTTTCTAAGCTTTTCTTAAATATAAGCCTCTCTGGTGACTTTACTTGAAGAGGAATGATACTACATTTTTATTTAATTGTCTGTTTTTTGACCACAGTAATAAATTAAGAGGTTTAGTGACCAGTGTTGTGAAATAGGATTTCAGCAGATGCTAAGGAAATGGAAAGATATAATTCTCAAGTTAGTATAAAAAATGTTTCTTTGTCTCATAAATTATGGATGATCATTGTACATATTCAATCAAGATAGCTCTTCACTCTGTAGACAATTTTAAATTTAAATCGAGTTTTCAAATATTAGCTGTTTTCTAGATCAGTAGTTTTCAATCTCCTTTTCTGCCTCAAAACACAGGAATACAGCATATTCCCTTCCACAACAGCAATCCACAAAGTATCAGTTACATAGCCAGCAATAATTCCCATACCTGGAGTCCAGGAGACCCATACAGTGTATCAGTTTGAGTTTTATTAAACATTCAACACATTTCATATATTTTTATATGTTCTAGATGCTAATTTCTTACAGACTGCATTTTGCTGGCCTAGGTAGCAGGTCTAGGGTGAGGGGAATCTGGAATGGATGACAAAGGAATTAGATAATAAATAATCAACTGTAGCCTGAAGGAGGCTTCCCAGGTGGCTCAGTGGTAAAGAATCCGCCTGCAATGAGAGAGATACAGGTTCGATCCATGGGTCGGGATGATCCCCTGGAGAAGGGATGGCTACCTTCTCCAGGATTCTTGCCTGGGAATTCCCATGGACAAAGAAGCCTGGGGGGATACAGTCCATAGGGATCACAAAGTCTGACATGACTTAGTGACTAAATAACTACAACATAACCTTGAGATCATTTGAAACAGTAGGGACTGTGGCTTGTTCCATTAACTGTTCTGATGAGTTTTTTGTAGAGATTGTGGCCAGCCACCATCTTGAGAGCTATGTTTGGACTCAGTGTAGGACTGGGGCTCAAGCATATAAAAATACTCTTATCAAGCAGGATATTCTAAGGGATCAGAGGTAACTCCTAGGAACTAGCCATGGACCAGTCCTATAGCGAAAGGCTTCTCTTTGGAATGTACAAGTTTTAGGAACCCCAGACCTGCTGAGTTAACCTTTTACCACACCCTTGTATTGGTCTTATCTTCCTAACTAGAATATAAGGTCCTCAAAGAAAAGGATCATATATTTATACAGTTTTACCTGAAGCCAATACCCACTTGACTATATCTTTGCCAGAGTCAGAGGAAATCAGCATTTCAAAATTCCTGAACTCAGCTTTCCCTTAAGAACATGTTTTAGCATTACATTTGAAAAATACTCTGGAATTGCTCTATAAAAATGCTTTGACACCCATGTTGATCACATGTGTGCATGCTCAGTTGCTTCAGTCGTGTCTGACTCTTTGTGATCCCACGGACTGTAGTACCCCAGGCTCCTCTGTCCATGGGATTCTCCAGGCAAGAATACTGGAGTGGGTTGCCATTTCCCTCTCCAGGGGATCTTCCTGACCCAGGGATCGAACTCATGTCTCTTATGTCTCCTGCACAGGCAGGCAGGTTCTTTATCACTAGCGCCACCTGGGAAGCCCCCACGTTGATTATATGCAATTATAATTTACCACCATGGGTACTACCCTGGCAGTGCAGTGGTTAAGGATCCACCTGCCAATGCAAGGGGCACAGGTTCAATCCCTGGCCTGGGAACTAGGATCCCACATGCCACAGGTCAACTAAGCCTGTGTGCCACAACTACTGAAGCCTGCAGACCCATGCTCCACAACTAGAGAAGCTATTGCGATAAGAAGTCTGTGCATCACAACAAGAGAGTAGCTCCCACTCACCGAAACTAGAGAAAGCTTGCTCACAGCAACGAGGAGCCTGTGCACCATATCAAAGACCCAGCGCAGCCATAAATAAATAATTTTTTTTTAAAATTTGCCACTATGAAAAGCTCAAGGATCCCCATTCTTTTTGGCTTTCTATTCCAAATCTCGATCAGGATCAAGGGCAAGTTTATTTTGTTGGATCACAGTGCCAAGAAGGAATTTCATTGCTAATACAGAGGAGTGAAATGTCCAAGACTTCCCAGAATCATTTCTTTCTGATCCTTTCTTTTTGGCTCTTTTCCATAAACTCCAAACCAATTACATCAGAATATCTGGAGTTTGGGACCAGGAGCTCCAGGCAATTGTAACGTGAAGCTAGGGCCAAGAACCAGTTGCATAGAGTGCCAAGATCCAGGTGATGGCTCAGGCAGGCAGGTGCAGAAGAATCCTTTCTGACCTACTTAGGCTGGTTCCAGCCTGCTGCTGCTGCTGCTAAGTTGCTTCAGTCATGTCTGACTCTGTGCGACCCCATAGATGAAAGCCCACCAGGCTTCTCTGTCCCTGGGATTTTCCAGGCAAGAACACTGGAGTGGGTTGCCATTTCCTGCTCCAATGCATGAAAGTGAAAAATGAATGTGTAGTCGCTCAGTCGTGTCCAACTCTTCGAGACCCCATGGACTGCAGCCTACCAGGCTCCTCCATCCATGGGATTTTCCAGGCAAAAGTATTGGAGTGGGGTGCCATTGCCTTCTAGGCCTCACTAAAATTGTGGTTTATGGATCAGCAACATTGATACTAGCCGCGAGCTTGTTAGAAATGCAGAATCTCAGGTCCTACTCAGCTTGATTAACTCAGAATCTGCATTTTAATAAAATAGGTAACACTAGTATATTTAGAATTTCAGAAGCACTGACCTAGGCAACAAGACTCCTCCTTGTTCCCCAGGGCCCCACACTGGAACCAGAGATGAAACCTCTAGCTGGGAAGTCTGGCACATTTCTTCCTGTAGTTGAAGAAGAATAGTTGGTGAAGGATGGAAACAGGTTCCTTCCATTTCATTATCACTCAATCTATCATCTTAACTTTACTTACAGTTATCAGCAGGGGGTAAAGAGAAGAATGAGAAGATGGCAGAATCTACTCCGTCAATGATATCAGCTTATGTAAAAAGGAGATATATTAAGAGCAGGTTTCCACTATACTCAAGAGGCTTATTTCACAAAGTAAAGATAATAAGGTTCAGGGAATTGGCTAAAAATCTACTGTGACTTTTAATGAGTGGAATTTGGGGAAAGAGAAATCAGCGATTAAGATCCCATGGTCATTACTCTTGGGCAATAAGCTACTACATGGCAGTCCTATGCCAGGCCTTGCTGTTGTTCAGTCGCCCAGTCATGTCCGACTCTTTGTGACCTCATGGACTGCAGCATGCCAGGCCTAGACCTGCCTTAAAGGAATTTTAGCCAAATCCATCCAGCCCAGGTGCTCTGAGGTGACTAGCCTTGTCTCTGGACCATTCTGCCAGCAGCAGCCTTAGAGGAAGATTTGAGGTTTTAAGATAATGGCTTATAAAACAGACATAGATAATGATGGTAATGAATCATTTTTGAACACATGCTATGTGCTAAGCACTAAGAGCCTGAAAAGTATTAATTCACTTAATCTTCACAACTATTTGATACACTATTATTTTTCCTTTTGTACAGGTGGGGAAACCAAGATAAAGAGAAGTTATGCAAACGGTAAAGCAGGATTCAAACCAAGGCAGCCTCCAACACAAGGCAGTAGACCTCACTATATGGAGAATCAATACAGAATCAAAAAGGGAAAGAGACGCTTCGATTCTTTTGCTCATTTGGGGAGTATTTCTGAGTCCTACAAATGATTACATAGATGCAGACTTCAAAATCTTCCTTCAGCAATATTTTCTCTCTCCAATGCAACATGAGTCAAAAATATTTTTTAAAATGCAGATTCTGATTCAGAATTCAGAATTCCTAGAGTAGGGCCCAAGATTTTGCATTTCTAACAAGCTCCAAGATAATGTCAATGTTGCTAGTCCAGGGTCCACACTTTGAGTAGCAAAAAAAAAAAAAAAAAAAAAAGTGCTGCTACGTCACTTCAGTTTTGTTCAACTCTGTGCTCTGTGCAACGCGATGGACTATGTAGCCCACCAGGCTCCTCTGTCCATGGAATTCTCCAGGCAAGAATACTGGAGTGGATTGTGATGCCCTCCTCCAGGGAATCTTCCTAACCCAGTGATCAAACCCACTTCTCTTATGTCTCCTGGATTGACAGGTGGATTCTTTACCACTAGTGCCGCCTGGGAAGCCCATACATATATGTATTATATATATAATTATATATATATAATATTATATATATAAATGCATAAAATCACAGTCTCACCTCTTGCTAAATAGATTATGTAGCAAGCATTTCACTCTAAAAGTCTGTGAGGCTACTCTTATCTAATGCTTTGTAGGACTTAGACATACTTCCAGAGGGGCAAAGAGAGAGTCAATGCTTTCCAATGCTCCCTGCTGAGAATCTGAAACTTTCTTTTACTCTTGCAATTTGGTGTCACTGATAAGTTTAGCATGAAGGTATTCTAAAGTATGTTTTTCTACCTCACTGATAATAACAGTTACTAATGTTATTTCCTTGGTTGATACTTAACCTGCTTGATGTTCCAGATTTTACCTAAAATAATTAACACATTAACCAAATGGATAGTAAAAAATAGTAATTTAATTTTCAGACTGTAGACACAAGTGAATTCTCTTTTATTGCAGTCTGCCATAGTGAAACAACCAATAAAAATGTTTTATATATATTATTTTGAAAAGATGCTGAACCTTGGGTTTGACAAGTTGGCTACAGAAGGTAAACCAAAAATATCATTTAGTGCCTACAATGCACAAGGGAGCACAAATTGAAAAATGGTATCTCCACCTATCTTTTTAAATTTTAAAGTGAGGTAAATGTCAAAGGCATTTTTATAAGATGATGTATCATTCAGAAAGGAAAGTAGTTTTCAGGCCAGCATATATAATTTGATGTCAACAGTACAGACAGACATATAAACACACACTCACAAGAAGGAGACAAGAATGTGTCCTGAGATTATCAATAGTCATACATGGGCACAACAAATGGTAGGTAGTCTTCTCCCTTCTACTGTTATAAAGTAACTGGAAAAGAGCCCAGCAGTTCCTTGTGAACAAGAAGCTTCTTAAGACTCAAGTTCATCGTATTATATTGAGAAAGTTGAGTTCCACCTTTTCTGCTTGCCTCAGAGTAGAAGTCTCAGTGAAAAGGACAAAAATCTGGGAGGATACACAGAAGCAACAGTACAGTCATGCAAAGCTTTCCTGAAAAAAGTTACAATTATTTTAATTTTTTAATGTAAAACTTAAATCACAATATCAGTGCACTGCTCTTTCCAGACCTCATTTGTTTCCAGAAACATGAAAGTTGAATTCTAATCCAAAATTGTCATGGATGCCTATAGCCCACATTCCCAATTCTGAACTGGCAGTTTCATCATATACCTGGACAAGAAGCTTAGCAACTTTTTACTCCACAGTCCCCACTGTCCCTCAGGTTGTCATAGCTTCACTTGCGACATTCAGAACTAGAACTTGAAGCTTCAGGAGGAAGCGCTTTCAGGAAGGAAACTCAGCCCTTTTCACAGGCAATCCAAAGCTGCGTGAACCTCCTCCCTGTGCTGTGCTCACTGGAGGCTCCGCACACAGTCCCAAAGGTAGGAGGGCGGGACTCCCTGGGAGCCAGGTACATCAGACAGGAGCTGCTCCAAACCCTGATCCTGACACTCACTGCTGGCTTTGTGCTCTTTGTTTTGTTTTGTTCTTCTATATTCTAAGAACACTGCTCAGGTGCTTTGACAGCTGAACAACTTATCCTAACTCCTTCAGCACCTCCACCAAAGGACAGCTCTCTACGGTTGAGCAGCTTTCCCGGTGGATGAAAATTCTTAAGGCTGTAAAAGAAAAGGAAGGTTATGGAGTATTGTACCATATCAGCTCCTATCTGTCCTTCAACAAGGGCAAGTACCTTCCAGAGATGCTGTTCAGTAATGTCTGAACTCAGATATACGGAAATTAGGCAAATCCATAGATTCTACCTCATATGAGCTCTTCTGAAAGCAGAGGGACAGGATAATGGAAACAATAGCATTTATCCAGCACTTGCCACCTCCTGTGTATAAGACACCATTACAAGAAGCTTATACAAACTATCCTTCAGGGCAGCTACATAAAATATTGTCACAAAGTACTATCTTCTGGATGTAAAATGACAGGGCAAGTGACTTAATAATTGAGAACATGTAAAAAGCACTTAAAACTATGCCAGTCACGTAGTAGACAAAAAATCTTAGCTATTTTTCAATAAAGAAAGTCACCAAAGCACAAGAGAAGGGAGAAAGGAAGAAGGAAGTAAGAGAGAAGAATTATAAAAACGTTCAGAAAACAATTAATAAAATGGCAATAAGTTCATACCTATCAATAATTACTTTACATGTAACTAGATAAAATTCTCCAATAAAATTCACTGAGTGACTGAATGAATAAAAGCAAACAAGCAAAACATCTATATGCTGCCTACAAGAAACTGACTTCAGAAGTGAAGACACACACAGACTGAAAGAGCCGGGCTGGAGAAAGATGTTCCATGCAAATAAACAGAGAGCTGGGGTAGGTATATTCATCTCAGACAAAATAGACTTTTAAACAAAGACTGTAATAAAAGACAAAGGGCATTATATAATGACACAGGGATCAATGCAGCAAGAAGATATAATACTTATAAACGTACATGCACCCGAAATGAGAGCACCAAATATTATCAGATTTAAAGGAATAAATTGACAGGAATAATAGTAGGGAATTTAACACCTCACTTACATCAGTGGATAGATCATCTAGACAGAAAATCAATAAGAAAACATTGGCCTTAAACAATAGTCCCTTGAACTGCAAGGAGATCCAACCAGTCCATTCTGAAGGAGATCAACCCTGGGATTTCTTTCGAAGGAATGATGCTAAAGCTGAAACTCCAGTACTTTGGCCACCTCATGTGAAGAGTTGACTCACTGGAAAAGACTGATGCTGGGAGGGATTGGGGGCAGGAGAAGAAGGGGACGACAGAGGATGAGATGGCTGGATGGCATCAGTGACTCGATGGACGTGAGTCTGAGTGAACTCCAGGAGTTGGTGATGGACAGGGAGGCCTGGCGTGCTCCAATCATGGGGTCACAAAGAGTCGGACACGACTGAGCAACTGAAATGAACTGAACTGAACTGAGGTCAAATGAACTTAATTGATATATGTAGAATATTCCATCTAAAAGTAGCAGAATACACTTTCTTTTCAAGTGCCCATGGAATGTTCTTCAGGATAGATATTATCAAAAAGACAAAAAATAACAAATGTTGGTAGGATGTGGAGCAAGGGGAATCTTCATGCACTGTTGGTGGGAATGTAAACTGGTGCAACTACTATGAAGAAGAGCATGAAGTTTCCTCAAAAAATTAAAAGCATAACTACTGTACAATACAGCAATTCCATTTCTTGGTATCTATTTGGAGAAAACAAAAACATTAGTTCAAAAAGATATATGCAATCCTATGTTTAGTACAGCACTACAGTCAAGATATGAAAACAATTTAAGTATCCATTGATAGGTAAATGGATAAAGAAAATATGGGGGGGGAGGAGTGGGGAGAGAGAGAGAGAGAAAAATTCTACTCAGTCAAAAAAAAAAAAAGAAAGAAATCTTGCCATTTACAATGTGAACAAATCTTGAGGCTACCATGCTAAGGGAATAGGTCAGACAGAGAAAGAAAAATACCACATGATTTCAATTATATGTGGATTCTAAAAAGAAAACCAAAACATAATGCAGACTCATACAGAACACAGATTGGCGAATTGCTAGAGCAGAGGGGAGGGGAGGGGGACAAATGGGTGAAAGGGATCAAGAGGTACAAGCTTCCGGTTGTAAAATAAGTCATGGGGATGTAATGTACAACATGGGTAATACAGTCAATAATATTGTATGAACTTTGTATGGTGACAGATGGAAACTAGACTTATTGTGATGATCATTTTGCAATGTACACAAATGTTGTATCATCATGTCATTATGTTGTACAGCTGAAACTAATATAATACTGTATGCCTAATATGGGTTTCCCTGGTGGCTTTGTTGGTAAAGAATCTGCCTGCAACGTAGGAGGCAGGCTCAATCCTTGGGTTGGGAAGATCCCCTGGAGAAGGAAACAGCAACCCACTCCAGTATTCTTGTCTGGAGAGTTCCATGGACAGAGGAGCCTGGTGGGCTACAGTCCATGGAGCTGCAAGAGTCAGTGGTTCAGCAATTAAATTACCACCACCATGCCAACTATATTTCAATAATTTTAAAAATGAAACTTATTTTAATAACACAATTAGTAAGTGGCAGGGTTGGGATTCAAATAAAGGCACCCCACACGTTCACATTCTATAGCCCCATCTCTGTAAACTGAGCTCGGAGAAAGCCTCAAGTAGCCCATAGTTACTCCATACATATCTGGAAACAAGATTTTCTAATATATAAATATGATCATGTTACTCATCACTTGTAGGATGAGGCCAACTCTCTACTTAGACTGGCATTTGAAGCTCCTCACCATCTCATCCCAGTCACTGCTCCCCGACACCCCATGTTCCAGCCCATTGTTCCCTCACCATAGCAGTATTTCTGGCTTCTTCAAATCTCTCTGTGTTCATGCTTCTCCTTTTGAAGTGCTCCTATCAACCTTCCCTACGTCATATCACCCCATAAAGAAAGCTTCTCCTGAACCCTCTCCTTCACTCCTAACCCCATCCTGCTGAACCACTTACATCTTCTCCCATAGGAAGTTTCTCACATCTCCCTGTACCACTGACTACGTAATACTAGAGTCTCATGCTTTATATGCCTGCCTCTCCCATTGGATTGGGCACTCCTTGAGAGGAGGACCACAAGCAATGATTATTTGAAAAGCATTTGTAGAACAACTATTATCAGGCCCTATGTCCATTACAGTTCATCGGCTGTAACTTCTGCATCTTGATTTGATTGATCCTTTGGCTAGGAGGTTTCCTCTTTACCATTATATCTCACACCTCAACGTGGGCGCAGGAACAAATGAGTTAAGGATTGCAATGAACGTAGTTTATTTGTGAGGTATAGGAAGCACTGGCAGGGGATGAGAAAGTGGCAGGGAAAGAAAGAAAGCCATAAAGGGTGAGTTATCAAGCCAGTCATCATCATGGGGAAATGGAGCTTCAGTTCAGTTCAGTCACTCAGTCGTGTCCGACTCTGCGATCCCATGAACCACAGCACGCCAGGCCTCCCTGTCCATCACCAACTCCTGGAGTCCACCCAAACTCAAGTCCATCGAGTCGGTGATGCCATCCAGCTCTTCTCACCAGGTGGCCAAAGTATTGGAGTTTCAGCTTCAACATCAGTCCCTCTAATGAACACCAGGACTGATCTCCTTTAGGATGGACTGGTTGGTTCTCCATGCAGTCCAAGGGACTCTCAAGAGTCTTCTCCAACACCACAGTTCAAAAGCATCAATTCTTTGGCACTCAGCCTTCTTTATAGTCCAACTCTCACATCCATACATGACCACTGGAAAAACCAGAGCCTTGACTAGATGGACCTTTGTTGGCAAAGTAATGTCTCTTCTTTTTAATATGCTGTCTAAAATCCTGAAAGATGATGCTGTGAAAGTGCTGCACTCAATATGCCAACAAATTTGGAAAACTCAGCAGTGGCCACAGGACTGGAAAAGGTCAGTTTTCATTCCAATCCCAAAGAAAGGCAATGCCAAAGAATGCTCAAACTACCGCACAATTGCACTCATCTCACACGCTAGTAAAGTAATGCTCAAAATTCTCCAAGCCAGGCTTCAGCAATACGTGAACTGTGAACATCCTGATGTTCAAGCTGGTTTTAGAAAAGGCAGAGGAACCAGAGATCAAATTGCCAACATCTGCTGGATCATGGAAAAAGCAAGAGAGTTCCACAAAAACATCTACTTCTGCTTTATTGACTATGCCAAAGCCTTTGACTGTGTGGATCACAATAAACTGTGGAAAATTCTGAAAGAGATGGGAATACCAGACCACCTGACCTGCCTCTTGAGAAATCTGTATGCAGGTCAGGAGGCAACAGTTAGAACTGGATATGGAACAACAGACTGGTTCCAAATAGGAAAAGGAGTACATCAAGGCTGTATATTGTCACCCTGCTTATTTAACTTCTATGCAGGGTACATTATGAGAAACGCTGGACTGGAAGAAACACAAGCTGGGATCAAGATTTCTGGGAGAAATATCAATCACTTCAGATATGCAGATGACACCACCCTTATGGCAGAAAGTGAAGAGGAGCTAAAAAGCCTCTTGATGAAAGTGAAAGTGGAGAGTGAAAAAGTTGGCTTAAAGCTCAACACTCAGAAAATGAAGATCATGGCATCTGGTCCCATCACTTCATGGGAAATAGATGGGGAAACAGTGGAAACAGTGGAAACAGTGTCAGACTTTATTTTTCTGGGCTCCAAAATCGCTGCAGATGGTGACTGCAGCCATGAAATTAAAAGATGCTTACTCCTTGGGAGAAAAGTTATGACCAACCTAGACAGCATATTCAAAAGCAGAGACATTACTTTGCTGACTAAGGTCCGTCTAGTCAAGGCTATGGTTTTTCCAGTGGTCATGTAGGGATGTGAAAGTTGGACTGTGAAGCAGGCTGAGCACCGAAGAATTGATGATTTTGAA
The DNA here is from genome assembly GCF_023091745.1 of Budorcas taxicolor. Lineage (NCBI taxonomy): Eukaryota > Metazoa > Chordata > Mammalia > Artiodactyla > Bovidae > Budorcas > Budorcas taxicolor. The sequence goes on from NC_068915.1 coordinate 71,470,515, forward strand.
CTGTGGTGTTGGAGAAGACTCTTGAGAGTCCCTTGGACTGCAAGGAGATCCAACCAGTCCATTCTAAAGGAGATCAGCCCTGGGATTTCTTTGGAAGGAATGATGCTAAAGCTGAAACTCCAGTACTTTGGCCACCTCATGCGAAGAGTTGACTCATTGGAAAAGACTCTGATGCTGGGAGGGAGTGGGGGCAGGAGGAGAAGGGGATGACAGAGGATGAGATGGCTGGATGGCATCAGTGACTCGATGGACGTGAGTCTGCGTGAACTCCAGGAGTTGGTGATGGACAGGGAGGCCTGGCGTGCTGCAATTCATGGGGTCGCAAAGAGTTGGATACGACAGAGCGACTGAACTGAACTGAACTAGGTTGGTCATAACTTTCCTTCCAAAGAGCAAGTGTCTTTTAATTTCATGGCTGCAGTCTCCATCTGCAGTGATTTTGGAGCCCAGAGAAATAAATTCAGCCACTGTGTCCACTGTTTCCCCATCTATTTGCTATGAAGTGATGGGACTAGATGCCATGATCTTAGTTTTCTGAATATTGAGCTTTACGCCAAACTTTTCACTTTCCTCTTTCACTTTCATCAAGAGGCTCTTCAGTTCTTCTTCACTTTCTGCCATAAGGGTGGTGTCATCTGCATATCTGAGGTGATTGATATTTCTCCTGGCAATCTTGATCCCAGCTTGTGTTTCTTCCAGCCCAGCATTTCTCATGATGTACTCTGCATAGAAGTTAAATAAGCAGGGTGACAATATACAGCCTTGACGTACTCCTTTTCCTATTTGGAACCAGTCTGTTGTTCCATATCCAATTCTAATTGTTGCCTCCTGACCTGCATACAGGTTTCTCAAGAGGCATGTCAGGTGGTCTGGTATTCCCATCTCTTTCAGAATTTTCCACAGTTTATTGTGATCCACACAGTCAAAGGCTTTGGCATAGTCATTAAAGCATAAATAGATGTTTTTCTGGAACTCTCTTGCTTTTTCCATGATCCAGCAGATGTTGGCAATTTGATCTCTGGTTCCTCTGCCTTTTCTAAAACCAGCTTGAACATCAGGAAGTTCACAGTTCACGTATTGCTGAAGCCTGGCTTGGAGAATTTTGAGCATTACTTTACTAGCATGTGAGATGAGTGCAATTGTGTGGTAGTTTGAGCATTCTTTGTCATTGCCTTTCTTTGGGATTGGAATGAAAACTGACCTTTTCCAGTCCTGTGGCCACTGCTGAGTTTTCCAAATTTGCTGGCATATTGGCAAATGGAGCTTAGTGTGCTAGAAATGTGGGGCAACGGTGTAAAACATATCTCAAACTCGAGGAAGGGTTGCTGAATATTTGTATTCCATGTCAGGCTTCCCTGGTGGCTCAGATAGTAAAGTATCTACCACAATGCAGGAGACCTGGGTTCCATCACTAGGTTGGGAAAATCCCCTGGAGGAAGTCATGGCAACCCACTCCAGTATTCTGGCCTGGAGAATCCCCATGGACAGAGCACCCTGGTGGGCTACAGTTCATGGGGTCACTAAGAGTCAGACACAATTGAGTGACTAAGCACACAGTCCCATCAGTTCTTGGTTGAGGGTGCTCAGGGATATGAATTCCCCACTCCTTCCTTCTAGCCCACTCTTTATGTCTAAGGAAAGCCCATGGCTCTGGAAAAGCCCTCAGGCAAGCAGGTGCAGATCCTGGCAGTTGGAAGTGGGCTGGAGCATGCTGGGGTGGCAGGAAGGAATCTGGGTGAGGCACTTACAGCATCCGCTAGGAAGCCACTCTGAAATACTCTGGGGTTGAGATGTAGAGAAAAGGGAACTTTTGTACCCTGTTGGTAGGAATGTAAATCAGTACAGCCACTGTGCAAAACAGTATGGTTTCTCAAAAAACTAAAAGGAGAAGTGCCACATGACCCAGCAATTCTACTCCCAGGTATATATCCAAAACAAAAACAAATTCAAAAAGATAAATGCATCCCAGGGCTCCTAGCAGCAATATTTACAATTTCTAAGACATGTTAAGTAACCTGTGTCCATCAATAGATGAATGGATAAAGATCCATCTTCCATTATATATATAATGGTACTGAAAATGAAAGTGTTAGTGGCTCAGTGGTGTCCTACTCTTCTCAGCCCCATGGACTGTAGCCTGCCAGGCTCCTCTGTTCATGGAATTCTCCAGGCAAGAATACTGGAGTGGGTAGCTATTTTCTTCTCCAGGTGCTCTTCCTGACCCAGAGATCGAACCCAGGGCTCCTGAATTGCAGGTAGATTCTTTATTATCTGAGCCACCAGGGAAATCCAATGGAATACTACTTGGCCATTAAAATAAAAACACATTTTCTGTTTGCTGCAACATGGATGGACTTGCAGGGCATTATGCTAAGTGAAATAAGTTAGACAGAAAGTCTATATATCACTTATATGTGGAATCTAAAAAAAAAAATTTAGTGTATATAACAAAAAAGAAGCAGACTCACATATATAGAAAGCAGACTGGTGTTTACTAGACTAGGGGGAAGTGAGAGGTGCAAATTACTGGATGTAAGATAGGCTACAAGGATATATTATATATCATGGGGAATATTGCCAATATTTTATAATAACTATAAATGGAGTATAACTTGAAAAAAATAGTATTAAAATTAAAAAGAAAAAGAATCCCCCAGGCTTGTAGAGGAAGAATATGAGTTAGAATTTTGGAAGATTTCCAGTCATTCTCACTTGATAGTAGAATTTCATAACGCCTAAAACACAACCCCAATTCCCTGTCTTTAGCATTAAAGAACATAGGTGATTGGAAGCCTAAAAGTAATATGAGACTGAACTCATGGATAAAATCTAGTATAAATTGGCACCAGGACTTTGCACTATAGATGAGGCTATAACTTCAAGGAATAGGTGAATATTCACAATACATCAAGAAATTTTTTAAATGTTCTAGTCAAAAGAGGATGAGCACAAACGTCATGTGAAGAGCATGGCCTTCAGTTATGGAGAAGCCAGATAAATATAAAGACATTTAAAAATCAAGTTAATAAAGAAGTCAGCAGATAGGATTTAGGAGAGTATACCTCAAAGGGAAAAAGAAAAATGTATTAAGAACCTGAATAGCCACATGATGCCATTGGGCTTGTGGTCCAAAGATCTCTGGGTTTTCATAAGGGAATTTTATGGAGAGCAAACCAATATAAGAGCAAAGTACAAATGGCTAGAATCTCTGATAATAGCTTATGGGGAATAGCATTATGTTATTTCTTTAATTTCCCCAAGCAGTGTTTTAACAGCTATCTTAGTAAGCAAAACACAAGTTTTAAAAGTAACTTCCTGCAAGGAGCTGTGTGAGTTACCTTTTCAGGTTTGTGTGAGCAGTACAGTGTAGGTAGGGAAAGAAGATCAAGAATTGACTTGACTGAGAAAATACACACATATGTCGAAGGTAGCCAACATTTTTATTTTAAGGATTCTGGTTCAAAAACAGAAAGAGAGAATTCATCTGTGTGATATTAACATCTCTTAATAAAGAATGTTACAACAGGAGAGGGTGGTCTACATGGAAATACAGAAATGGGGACCAGAACAACTAAAATTGGCAGAGTTGACCTCATTTGTTATTTTTGTTCTTTGTGATGATGGCCATTCTGATAGGTGTGAGGTGGTACCTCATTCAGGTTTCAATTTGGATTTCTCTGTTAATTAATGAACAGAGTTTTCTCTTGAATCAACCTCTGTAGGCCTAATTTCTCTTCTGGATTTGATAGTCGTTGGCTTGCTGGACATCTACATGCAGTTGTCCTTAGATATTTCAAATACCCTGTGTTAAAATCTAAATCTATTCTCTCAACTCTCTACCCAGACCTAATCCTCCTTGCACTCAATTATAGGACAGTGGTTTTGTTTTGTTTTTCATTCAATTATAGGACAGTTTATCAGCCAGTATCTCAATCAGAAACCACCTATTGTTCAATTGATAGGTTGTGTTGGACTCTTTGCGACTCTGTGAACTACAGCACTCCAGGCTTCCCTGTCCTTCGCTATCTCTTGGAGTTTGCTCAAACGCATGTCCATTGAATTGGTGATGCCATCAAACCATCTCATCCTCTTTTGCCCCCTTCTCCTTCTGCCCTCAATCTTTCCCAACATCAGGGTCTTTTCCAATGAGTCGGTTGCACCTGCAACCTATTATTTTGTAGGTAGTATTAATGATACTTGCTTGGTTGGGTGTAATAGTGAGATTATACAAGACTATGTGCTTTCTCTGAGGAACTATGTGGTTTCTCCACATAGTCATATTTGATCTCACTTTTATACTCACCAAGCAAACACCATGAATTCTACCTACAAAATATCTTGAAAATGCATCATTACTTGTTCTAGTTATTGGTTGCTGCATCACCCCAAAACTTAGTCTTTTAAACAACAATCATTTTGTTTTCTCTCAAATTTCCCATGACTCGGGAGTTTGGTAAAGGCTCAGTGGTGACTACTTACTTATCTCTGGTCCATGACGTCTGGAGTTTTATCTGGGAAGACTTGAAGGGTGGGAGTGACCCGATGGCAAAGTCTGGAATCTACAGAAGGCTTGATCATTTACATGGCTGGTGAATAATGGTGGCTGAGGTTCAGCAGATCCTTTATCCTTCCATTCATTTCGTCTCTTTTTGAAAGAAACATCAAACTGATCTACAGGAGTATCAGTAGCTCACATGTCTGGTGACTGACACTGGCTGTCAGTAGGAATCTCAGCCTGGGCTGTCAGCTGGAGTACCTATATGTCTCCTTCCATGTAGCGAGTCTTCTTCCTCACAGCTTTGTAACTTAGTTCCAAGAATGAATATCTAAAAGGACCAGGCAGAAGCTATACTGCTTTTATGACCTGGCTTGGGAAGTCACATAATGTCACCTCTGGTATTCACAGCGCTCCCTGCCTCCAGAATGTAGGGGAAGGAACACAGACCCCACCTTTGGATGGAACAGCATCACTTTCACATTCTAAGAGAAGCATGGGAGATCTTGTTGCACTTGTCTCAGAAAATGCAATCTGCCGGTGCATTTCTGCTTGTCCCAAAGGGCTGAATTCTCAGGGACACCATTTACCTGGTAGGGTGTTTGGGGGGGTGGGGGGGACGGAAACCACTCACATAAAATACATTTGTGTGACTCAGGCCCTTCTCATATCTCATCCAGATATCACCAATATTCTCCTCATTGCTCTCTATGCTGTCATTCTTTCAATATTCCAACCCATCCTTCTCACCCTTCTCTACTCAGAATTCTTTCAAAAATACTATCATCATCATTATCATCATCACTAACTTTTATTCAACACTTATTGAATATCAGGCACCATGTTAATTTTTACTTACACAACCCTTAAAATAAGGTCCTCATATCTCTCTGGTTTATAGATGGGAAAGTGAGAACCTGAAAGTTAAAGTAACTTGCCTAAATTCATACTCATAAGGAGTGATAGAGCAAGGATCGAAAATCTAACTTCAGTGCACAAAATTTTAGTATCTATCCCAGTTCCTTCATTTCTAGTTATGTACTTTATCTTAATAAACAACTTCTCTGGTTCCGCAGAGCCTTCATTAACCTACTTTTTGATGCTGGTGCCTCCCTTTCCAGCCTGGTTATTCACCTTAGCTCTTTTGGTTGCTTTAACTTATGATCTGGTCATGTTGGACTTTTTCCTTTTCCTCAGACATTCAGCTTAATGCCCTTTGATTTTGCTCATGCTTGTGACTCTTCCTAAAAAGCCATAATGCCATTTTTCTGGCTTTCCAAGGCCAGCATAAACCTCACCCTAAAGACATGACTATTTTCACTAAGTGTGTCACTGCTTTCCTGCAGCAATGACATCTGGCAGCCCTGCTAATTATCATCTCCTGGAGAGCAGGAACTGGGTCCACCCTCCCTAGAGCTCCCAACACTCTCCCTTGTGCAAGGAGGTGCTCAGTGGAGGTTTGCTAGGCTAAAGATATAGGATGCATGCTTCTACACTGGAAACTTTTCACAAATAGACTAAAGCTTATTTCTTGGATTTTTACTGTCAGGAACTAAAAAACAGTAACTACTTGGCACCAGAGTTGGGATCTGACCTGATATTCCTGTAGATCTTTTCAATGTTTCTTTCAAAAAGAGACAAAATGAAAGAATGAAGACCTGGGTCAGGACAAGGGGTCTTTTTACTAGCAGCAATATTTGGGGGTACACAGCAGTTCTAATATTGGGGATACTGTCCACATCAGAGCCTGCTTAAGTCTATTAAGGGCAAAGACAGGTTATTAATTTCTTTTCACATGGCAATGCCAACCCAAGTTTTCTTGCATAGTGGAAGCTCGACGATAGGTTGCATATGTCAATGCTATGTCATGTAAGAAGTGTCATGGCGAAGAAGTATTATACAAATCATACTTTTGTCATTTTCATTGCTGGCTTCCTTGGTGGTTCAATGGTTGAGAATCCACCTGCCAGTAGAGGGGACATGGGTTTGATCCAAGGGCCAGAAAGATCCCACGTGCCGCGGGGCAACTAAGCCCATGCACCACTACTCCCAAAGGCCTCACTCCTAGAGCCTGTGCTCCACAAGAAGAGAAGTCACCAGAATGAGAAGCCCGTGCATTGCAGTGAAGAGTAACTCTCTCTCGCCACAACTAGAGAGAGCCCATATGCAACACTCAAGATTCAGTGCAGCAGAAAATAACTCAATAAAAATAAATGAATAAATAAATCTTTTAAAAATGTTGTTTTCTATCATGGGATCTTTCTTTGAGAGTGGACATGTTCTCCAATTTCATGAATTTCTAGTTGTTCTCTATTTTTATTCAAGACTTAAAATTTTTCCTTTAGGCTTGTTCTTTGTCAAAATGCAAGTTGAGCATGACATAAACCAGAAACTTCAAAACTGGCAACCACAAGACAAGATGTTGTTTTTAATTAATAAGAAGATGTGGGATTGGGGAAAGAAGTTTTATGTGTGTGTTGTAAGTAGTTTAATTCATTAAGGTTTTAGTAAGGTATTTCTGGATGGCTACTTCTGCCTGTTCTGCTTCATTTATACTGCTTTCATCATTTCTTAGTATTTGATCTTGACATTTGTGCATCTTTTAAAGCTCCAGAAACAATGAGGTCCCTGTCTTGATAGAGATCACTTTTTACACTGGAGTGCAGAAAAGCAACCAAAATAACAACAATAGATGTTACAATAAATTGCAATATAAAGTATAAGGGAATGGAGGGAATGATTATTTCTGCCTTTGAGAAGGCAGCTTAGACAAGCAAAGTAAAAGAGGAAGTCCAGGCAGAGGGAAAAGCAGGAGAAAAGTCTTCAGAGGTAGGAAAGTACACAGCATGGTCAGATAAAAGACAGTGAGAAATTTCACTGTGGCAGAGAGTGGATGGAGGCACCAAGCCCCTGGAGAGATAGGCTTAGTGAAGTTGGAAAGGGCCTTTGTTTACCACGCTAATATGTACAGGCTTTATTCAGAGAGCAGTGAGGATACATCAAGAGCTTCAAATGGTAGATGCCACAGTCAGATCTCTGTTTTAGATAAACCATGCTAATGCAGTGTGGGAGGCTGGATGCGAGAGGAGTAGGCCAGGAGATCAGGGCTACTGTGCACATTCAGGACTGACTCAGGCAGTGGGTGTGGAGAGGGTGAGATGGATGCAACTGTTCAACAGAATCTATTTTTCTTGATATTCAGAGTGATTAGGGCAAAGTAACATGAGAACAACAGAGCGGCACGGAGGAGTGTGTGTGTATTTGCTCATCCATGTGGTCAAACTCATTTTTTTCATTTATTCCTTAAGCACCTAAGAAACTGCTGCTTATTCATTTTGTCCTACTTGCCCATGTTTTGTGATTGCTCATTATTTCAGACTAGTTTGGAATTTGTGATGAAGATACTTGCTGGGTACAAGTTTACTCAGCCCTATCTACTAAAAAAGAAACAAAGGGAGGGAAGGAGGAGGGAGGCAAGACTTACTAAGCAAATTAATATTAAAAAATAAGATCGTAAAAAAATTTTCTCCTAAAGATAGCAGTTTTGAGCCTTTAAAAAGCATGGAAGTCCACAGAAATGTGGCACCTCTGACTCCCAGTGCACATGAGAGGTCACATCGCTATGTCCACCCTCTGCTCCTCACCCAAACGTCTCTTCTGTGTCAGTGGGGATGATCTTAATGATATCAGATAAACTACGCAGTTGAAGGGGAAGGAAAGAAGGAGCAATGATAAACCATGACAGGGCGAGGACAGCCAACAAGGCAGTCTGCCAAACCTCCAACTCTTTCTCCCTCACTGCCTGGATCTTTACATTTTAATCTGATCATCTAGTCAGAAATCCTACCAGTCAGCAGTCCCCTTGGGTTCACAAATGTTCTGTTAAACATTCAAGTCCTGTCGTGACTGTTAATATCAGATTAATCATCCTAATATTACTGAAAGGGTGGGCACTGAGGCTCAGACCCGTTTAATGGGGCAGAAGCAGAACATTACAGGACCAGGAGGAGACAGCTTAGGAAACAGGGAGAGGCCAGAGCTTTGTACTTTATAACTCAGATAAGAGAGAGAAAACACCTTTCCGCTCCTTCACTTCAGCACCTCATAAGTGTTCCCAGTGCAGGCTTGAGCAGGATCTATGGGACCTTCCCAGGACAGAGACCCCTCCTCCACCCTCCGCCCCATGTCCTCGGTTGTAGCTCCCCTCTGAAGCACCTAGCTCACAATACCTGATACACATTTTCTGAGTTGTTTTACAGATGCTAAAACTCCCACCAATTGGAAGATGACATTAAAACTACTTCATGACCATAAGCATGAGTATGTAGCCCCAAATTCCAAATGTAGGTCCTATGTTCAAGTAAGGCAGTTGTTTATTGTTTTTTAGTGCCTACTTGATCAACTTGAAGAAAGTTATGCTTGTCCCAAAAATATCCTCTTTTAGGGAAGGTTGGGAAATGTAGGAAATATTTCCAAAGGACAGAAATGCTCAGGGATGTGGGCTTCCCTGGTGGCTCAGATGGTAAAGAATCTGCCTGGAGAGGGAATGGCAAGACATACTTAAAGTGATGAAAGAAAATCACCTATAGCCCAGATTACTGTACCCAGCAAGGATCTCATTCAAATATGAAGGAGAAATAAAAAGCTTTACAGACAAGCAAAAGCTGAGAGAATTCAGCACCACCAAACCAGCTCTCCAATAAATACTAAAGGATGTTCTCTAGACAGGAAACACAAAAAGGGCATATAAACCTGAACCCAAAACAATAAAGTAAATGGCAACAGGATCACACTTATCAATAATTACCTTAAACATAAATGGGTTGAATGCCCCAACCAAAAGGCAAAGACTGGCTGAATGGATACAAAAACAAGATCTCTATATATGCTGCCTACAAGAGACCCACCTCAAAACAACGGACACATACAGACTGAAAGTGAAGGGCTGGAAAAAGATATTTTACGCAAAGAGACCAAAAGAAAGCAGGAGTAGCAATACTCATATCAGATAAAATAGACTTTAAAACAAAGGCTGTGAAAAGAGACAAAGAAGGCCACTACATAATGATCAAAGGATCAATCCAAGAAGAAGATATAACAATTATAAATATATATGCACCCAACATAGGAGCACCGCAATATGTAAGACAAATGCTAACAAGTATGAAAGGGGAAATTAACAATAACACAATAATAGTGGGAGACTTTAATACCCCACTCACACCTATGGACAGATCAACTAAACAGAAAATTAACAGAGAAACTCAAACTTTAAATGATACAATAGACCAGGAGGAAAGAAATCTTAAAAATTAGGGCAGAAATAAATGCAAAAGAAACAAAAGAGACCATAGCAAAAATCAACAAAGCCAAAAGCTGGTTCTTTGAAAGGATAAATAAAATTGACAAACCATTAGCTAGACTCATCAAGAAACAAGACAGAAAAATCAAATCAATAAAATTAGAAATGAAAATGGAGAGATCACAACAGACAACACAGAAATACAAAGGATCATAAGAGACTACTATCAGCAATTATATGCCAATAAAATGGACAACGTGGAAGAAATGGACAAATTCTTAGAAAAGTACAACTTTCCAAAACTGAACCAGGAAGAAATAGAAAATCTTAACAGACCCATCACAAGCATGGAAATTGAAACTGTAATCAGAAATCTTCCAGCAAACAAAAGCCCAGGTCCAGACGGCTTCACAGCTGAATTCTACCAAAAATTTCAGGAAGAGCTAACACGTATCCTACTAACACTCTTCCAGAAAATTGCAGAGGAAGGTAAACTTCCAAACTCATTTTATGAGGCCACCATCACGCTAATACCAAAACCTGACAAAGATACTACAAAAAAAGAAAACTACAGGCCAATATCACTGATGAACATAGATGCAAAAATCCTCAACAAAATTCTAGCAATCAGAATCCAACAACACATTAAAAAGATCATACACCATGACCAAGTGGGCTTTATCCCAGGGATGCAAGGATTCTTCAATATCCGCAAATCAATCAATGTAATTCACCACATTAACAAATTGAAATATAAAAGCCATATGATTATCTCAATAGATGCAGAGAAGGCCTTTGACAAAATTCAACATCCGTTTATGATAAAAACTCTCCAGAAAGCAAGAATAGAAGGAACATACCTCAACATAATAAAAGCTATATATGACAAACCCACAGCAAACATTATCCTCAATGGTGAAAAATTGAAAGCATTTCCCCTAAAGTCAGGAACAAGACAAGGGTGCCCACTTTCACCGCTACTATTCAACATAGTTCTGGAAGTTTTGGCCACAGCAATCAGAGCAGAAAAAGAAATAAACGGAATCCAAATTGGAAAAGAAGAAGTAAAACTCTCACTGTTTGCAGATGACATGATCCTCTACATAGAAAACCCTAAAGACTCCACCAGAAAATTACTAGAGCTCATCAATGAATATAGGAAAGTTGCAGGATAGAAAATCAACACTCAGAAATCCCTGGCATTCCTATACACTAATAATGAGAAAGTAGAAAAAGAAATTAAGGAAACAATTCCATTCACCATTGCAATGCAAAGAATAAAATACTTAGGAATATACCTACCTAAAGAAACTAAAGACCTATATACAGAAAACTATAAAACACTGATGAAAGAAATCAAAGAGGACACTAATAGATGGAGAAATATACCATGATCATGGATTGGAAGAATCAATATAGTGAAAATGAGTATACTACCCAAAGCAATCTACAGATTCAATGCAATCCCTATCAAGCTACCAGCGGTATTTTTCACAGAACTAGAACAAATAATTTCAAGATTTGTATGGAAATACAAAAAATCTCAAATAGCCAAAGCAATCTTGAGAAAGAAGAATGGAACTGGAGGAATCAACTTGCCTGACTGCAGGCTCTACTACAAAGCCACAGTCATTAAGACAGTATGGTACTGGCACAAAGACAGAATATAGATCAATGGAACAAAATAGAAAGCCCAGAGATAAATCCACACACCTATGGACACCTTATCTTTGACAAAGGAGGCAAGAATATACAATGGAGTAAAGACAATCTCTTTAACAAGTAGTGCTGGGAAAACTGGTTAACCAGTTGTAAAAGAATGAAACTAGATCACTTTCTAACACCACACACAAAAATAAACTCAAAATGGATTAAAGATCTAAACGTAAGACCAGAAAATATAAAACTCATAGAGGAGAACATAGGCAAAACACTTTTCAACATAAATCACAGCAGGATCCTCTATGATCCACCTCCCAGAATACTGGAAATAAAAGCAAAAATAAACAAATGGGATCTAATTAAAATTAAAAGCTTCTGCACAACAAAGGAAACTATAAATAAGGTGAAAAGACAGCCTTCTGAATGGGAGAAAACAATAGCAAATGAAGCAACTGACAAACAACTAATCTCAGAAATATACAAGCAACTTATGCAGCTCAATTCCAGAAAAATAAATGACCCAATCAAAAAATGGGCCAAAGAACTAAATAGGCATTTCTCCAAAGAAGACATACGGATGGCTAACAAACACATGAAAAGATGCTCAACATCACTCATTATCAGAGAAATGCGAATCAAGACCACAAGGAGGTACCATTTCACACCAGTCAGAATGGCTGCAATCCAAAAGTCTACAAGCTATAATTGCTGGAGAGGATGTGAAGAAAAGGGAACCCTCTTACACTGTTGGTGGGAATGCAAACTAGTACAGCCACTATGGAGAACAGTGTGGAGATTCCTTAAAAAATTGCAAACAGAGCTGCCTTATGACCCAGCAATCCCACTGCTGGGCATACACACCGAGGAAACCAGAATTGAAAGAGACACATGTACCCCAATGTTCACTGCAGCACTGTTTATAATAGCCAGGACCTGGAAACAACCTAGATGTCCATCAGCAGATGAATGGATAAGAAAGCAGTGGTACATATACACAATGGAGTATTACTCAGCCATTAAAAAGAATACATTTGAATCAGTTCTAATGAGATGGATGAAACTGGAGCCAATTATACAGAGTGAAGTAAGCCAGAAAGAAAAACACCAATACAGTATACTGACACATATATACAGAATTTAGAAAGATGGTAATGATGACCCTGTATGCGAGACAGCAAAAGAGACACAGATGTATAGAACAAACTTTTGGACTCAGAGGGAGAGGGAGAGGGTGGGATGATTTGGGAGAATGGCATTGAAACATCTATACACTATCATGTAAGAAACGAAGTGCCAGTCTATGTTCGATACAGGATACAGGATGCTTGGGGCTGGTGCATGGGGATGATCCAGAGAGATGATATGGGGTGGGAGGTGGGAGGGGGATTCAGGGTTGGGAGCTTGTATACACCCGTGGTGGATTCATGTCAATGTATGGCAAAACCAATACAGTATTGTAAATTAAAATAAAGTAAAAAAAAAAAAAGAATCTGCCTGGAAGGCAAGAGACCCCACTTCAATTCCTGGATCAGGAAGATACCCTGGAGAAGGGATAGGCTACCCACTCCAGTATTCTTGGGCTTCCCTGGTGGCTCAGATGGTAAAGAATCTGCCTGCAGTGCAGGAGGCCTGGATTCAATCCCTGGCTGAGAAGATCCCCTGGAGAAAGGAATAGTTATCCACTCCAGTACTCTTGCCTGGTGAATTCCATGGACAGAAGCTGGCTACAGTCCACAGGGTTGCAAAGAGTCAGAAATGACTAAGCAACTAACACTTCACTTCACTTCATAGTCTTATAACCACTTCTGCTATTCTTGGCTCTTCATTGAGGAATAACCCAAAATCATGAATCCCGGTCCCAGCTATCATCCGATAACTTTTAAATCACTTGCTAAGGGAAAAGGTAGCTCAGCTTGTAAAGAATCCACCTGCAATGCTGGGGACCCCAGTTCAATTCCTGGGTCTATCTGCTGTAGAAGGGATAGACTACCCACTCCAGTATTCTTGGGCTTCCTTGGTAATTCAGCTGGTAAAAAATCCACCTGCATTGCGGAATACCTGGGTTCGATCCCTAGGTTGGGAAGATCCCCTGGAGAAGGGAATGGCTACCCACTCCAGTACTCTGGCCTGGAGAATTCCATGGACTGTATAATCCATGGGGTCACAAAGAGTTGGACAAGACTGAGAGACTTTCACTTTCAAGGAAAAATTCGACTTCAAAATTTCACTATAAATGTCATATTTTAAATGGAAATCATCCTATCATGAAAGTCATAGTTACAAAGGCCACTCCTGTTTAAAACTGAGTTTGAAAGGCGTTTCTGTGGTTCAATGAACTTCAGCCTAATATGAATACTTCGCAGTTGTTTTTGCTACACTAAGAAAATGTGCAAGGAATCACAGCCACAGAATCCCCTGCCAATTTTAATTCTATTTGTGGGGACCCTCTGGTACAATGGGAAAGGGGATGAATTCCCTATAAGAAAGTGAAAGACAAGAGTATTAACATTTTTGAGTTTTTATTTTGTTTGAATGAGGGAAATGAAGCCAAGTAATGGATCCAAGGGTCACAGAGCTAGTAAATAACAGTAGAATTTGGGCTTGAATTGGTCATGGTATTTCCTAAAGAACTGAAGATTTTTAAGGAAGAAGGTACTTATATGATATTTAAGAGAACAAGAATAACAGTATCAGATCTTATATCAAGAAAATGCCAAACTGAAAACTAACATAACTGGGGACCCAAAATGTAAAACCTATGAAATATGAAGACCATATGGCTTAAATCTTTCATGAATTATTAAAATTAGGCACAAACCTATGTGTGCATGTACATAGCATACACCTCAATCCTTCTGTACTCTTATATTTTTTTTAATTATATGGTGACATACACATAGGAAATCAATAGCTATTTATAATTTTTAGTAATTATTAAACTTAAAAGAAGAGAATATTTTAAATGCAGGAATGTAGCATATAGCCAGTTCTAGATAAATAGTTCCAAATGAGTTAGAATCTGACCAATAATATAAACACAGAGAAATGGCAAAAATATGACCTGCCGGTTGACCTTAATTTCAGTTGGAATTACTATGGATTTAATATAAGATAAATAACTTATCATCATCACTAATATTTATCATTTATCAAGTATGTCAGGAACTGTACACTCCCTGGTTTTAACCATTATTATTACTTTGTGAAGAGGTATATTGCAACTCCTTATCACTGATGCAATAACCAAAGCTTAAGGGCAGTAGCAGATGTTTATGGAGGGTCATTCTACATGCCTAGTACACTTGATATCAGCATGTCTTAGATGTGCATGTCTATGCGTGTGGCCCATGGCCCACAACAATTCTGGGCCTCAGCATCTCCCTGCTTTGCTGCCAGAAGCTTCTTTGAAGCCTTGGGAAATTGTTCAGCCATGCAGAAATCTGCAAGGAGTGGGAGGTGAGGAGAGGCAAATGACTCTGAGAGTCATCTCAACCAATGGGGGCAAGAATCAGCAGGTAAATGCACCAGGATCCCCACCAGGTGATAAGACAATTCTATGCACGTCCTTAGAAGGTCCCAAGCACAGCTAAGTCCAGTTCCCCCAACAACAACTAAATCATTAATATACCCTTGGTTGGCTTTTCTTCCTTTCAAGCCCCACTTTTCCACTTCTGCTTCCCGGGATCATCTCTGAAGTAAATTATCTTCACCTAAGTTCTTCTCTCAGGAGAACCCAAAATAAGGCAAGTAGATTAAGCAACTTGCCCTAAGCCAAACATCAGTTGGCAGAGCCAGGACTGCAACCTAAACCATTTATTTCCAACCCCTGTGGTCTTGGAGATATTCCCTACTATGAATTAATATTAACACATCTGTAAAGCTAAGTCAAAAGAGGAAAAAAGCTAAGGCAGATTTAAAACACATTTCCCAGCTGTTTAAAAAATCAATTATGCTTTTACCATTCTACATTAAGTGTGGTGCTGAAAGAACAGCAAGCACATGGGCCCCTCTTGAAGACCCTGGGGTTTCATGCAGACAGGCATCTATGCCACGGACCCAGGGACCCACCAAGGACCCACATGAAGACACAGCTTACTAGGAGCACTGCATCTAGTGATGAATATGTGCCTATCACATCATGAATAAGACCCCATTCAGGATGGAAGATAATATACTATTGAAGTGGCTATCAGCTTTAGCAGCAATTTTTTGTTATGGTTGCATTTATTATGTTCTGGTCAAACACTTTTATTTCCTGTAACTTTCTGAAAAATCCATTGCACTTTTCATTGCAAAACTCTCACCTTGTTAAAACTCAACGGTTCATCTATGCTAAGTTCATCTACCAACAAGCATAGAACATTATGAGTAAAACATATTATGCTGACTGGCTGCACTTTAAATTTATAAGAGTAAGGGCTTGCTTAGTAGAACATGGCAAGACAGTTTTTAGAGTTCTGTGGGAAGAAATGAATATATGTGATACTTTTAGAGAATGGAAAGAAAATATTGTTCAGTTGCTCCGTCATGTCTGACTCTTCGCAACCCCATGGATGGAAGAAAATAGAGCAAGGATGTATGGCAGGATTGCCATGCTATATACTAGCAGCAAGTTTAAGACAATATTTGCAGGCTTGGGTTCTGAGTCTGACTCTACTACTAAATACACCATGTGATTTGAGACATTTTATTGAACTCCTCTGCTTACTCGTTTGTAAAATAAGGACAATGCTTCTTGCCCTGTGTGCTGCACAAGGGCACCTGAGAAACTCAAGTTAGATATTATACCTGAAAACTCTTTGAATCACACAAAAACTTAGTGAATATAAACTACTGACACTTTGAATCATCACCATCATCAATGTGTATAATTACTTCTGTTTGTTACACAACAGACACCATGGACAAATTTTTCAAAAAAACGTCAAATGGCATGTGACCTTGCTGTGACATTAGTTATAATTGAGTGGAACTGAATACAGAGCATATCTGATTTTGAAATGACATTTTATTAATGGGGGCTCCCACAAAATTGTAATATGGCATTGAGAATAAAGCTATGGACTATCCCAGCACACTGCATTCTCTCTCTAGAATGAATTCCAGAGCCAATTCCACTTCCTTGGAGTTAACCAATTGGTTAAGGAAATGAGTTTATTCCCCCAGACCACTGGGTACCAATTAGTGCTAATTTTGGCTATAATGAAAAATGGGCTGAAACCAACCTAAAGACATTTAGTGGGATAAATGCAAAGTCATATTCCTAGGGACAAGGAAATTTGGAAAACAATCATTGGTTATCCTCTCATTGTTTCGGAGACCCTGATAATTACCATTGAGTGCTGAACCAATTGAGAAACAAGACAATGACACAAGGCCATTCAGGCAGGACTATTACCTTATTACTGATAAAGCAGATAATGAAGAAACTGATGTAATTCTGTAGACAAGTGGGTCTCCCAATACAGAGCTCCACTGGATGACTGCCAGCTCCCTGAGGCAAAAACCCTTTGCAAAACTTACAGCATGGGGAAGGCAGCCCAGAGCATGTGCTTTCTGTGGGCTAGCTTGCTCCCAAAGAAAGAGGAGAGAAAAAGGCATTGAGCTAAGGATGTCCATTTCCTCCATCAGGTGAAGTCGCTTCTCCTCTGGGAAGACTACATGAGAGGAAGAGAGAGAGCCCAGGCCTGGTTCAGAAATAGGCTTCGCACCACACAGAAGGAAAAGTCAGGAGTAGAAAAAAATTCTCCCCCCTCTGCAAAGCATGGAGGCCCAGAGGAAACATGTGACCTTTCAGGATTATATAGCAAGTTGGTAGCAGTGTTAGGGCTAAAAGCCAGAGCTGTTTTATTTGTGTTTTAAAAAACAATAGAGCAAAAACAGAAAAAGAGATTACCTTCTGATTTATTTGCATTACACCTGAAAAATTTGAGGGTTGGGCTTGTTTCATAGACTACAAATTTAGCATAAAACTATTGGTCACTTATGTGGCTTAAGTATAGGGTCCAGATCACAGAAAATAGTGTATCTGTTCTCCAAGACTTTTGGGAGGTTCATATTCAACTCTATGAACCCCATTTAGGAAGACTGATGATATAGGGAGTACAGAGAGAGATAATCAGGACAATAAGAAGCTGAAACAGAACTGGAATTTGAAGAGTTCTCATTAGAAGAGGAAAGGGACTTGCTTCCTAGAGCTCCAAAAGAAAGAGTTGAGAGAAGTGAGAGAAGTCAGATGGAGGCAATTCTAAGTTAACAGAAGGAAGAACCTTCTAACATATGCAGACACATACACACACACACACTCTCCTAGCAATGAGTCAGATGCAAATTTGATCATGTCACCCCCTTGAAAAAACCACTGATGGTTTCCTAGTGCTCCTAGATAATGTCCACATTCCTTAGGAGAGTTCACGAGCCCTTTGTGGACAGCCCATTGGTTGATGTCCAGCTCCAGCTTGAATGCTCTCCCTGTCAGGACACTCGGGACCAGGTGTCCACCCCAAACTACAGACATATCTAACCTCATTAAATACATATTATGGACTTTGCATATTGGAATTACTCCTTTACGATGAGCCACAGCTATAATTAACAGAGAATGAGAAAAGGAAATTGGGTTAATATCTCGTGGGATATTTAGTTCTCGTAACTGCAAGAACTAAAATAAGCAACTACCCCAGTGATTCAGACTAACCCTTCTTAGGTGTACACAAAAGCTCAACTAAATCTGCTTACACTAGGTCCTTTCAAAGAATTCAATGCATGAGGACAGAGATGAGAAACATTCAAGTTCCCCTTTGCCAGGATGTTGCCAACAGTGAGAGCCCCCATTTAGAATTCATTGCTTTTAAAAATGTAACTTTTGCATTTTAAAACTGTGTAAATCTGATGGAAGATTGAAGCCAGACTTTCAGCCTACTTCAGCTAGGAGAAGTGGGGAGAGGTAATCATAAGTGAATAGAAGGAATAGCTCAGAGCTGATTTTGGCCTTGAAGAGGACAAGATGAGCCCTTTGCCTATTTAATTTCTCTGTGCAACCTGTTATTTCATTCTTTACTTGCTGGCCTAGTAGTGGGAGACACATCCATTGTTATTAAATGTATATCTGCTCTCCTTTATCCCAGAACATGCTGCTAGAAATGACATGTGAGAAGCAGTGTGGAGGCAAATTAGTGCCACACTTCAAGGCCTCTGCCTTGGGATGTTCAGCAGTCTCTGCTTTCTCTGTCCAGGTGTCTCAACACTGAGAGCATGTACTCTTGTTCCCTTACAGCATCTATAAGAATTTTGTGCCTGGGAATAGTTTTGTTGTATTTTAACATAACATACCACATCAGACTTGTCTGCAAAACTGGAAAAAGTGAGAACATGAAGGAAGATTGAATACACAATTGAAGAAAGAAATGATTAATGGAGCAAGATTTTGGAAGAGGTGGGAGGGGTCTAACAAATGTCCATTTATCTAAAGAGTCATTTTAAGACTGAATTCTAGAGGTTGGCTACAAAAGCTCAGAGCTCTCTAAACTTGGAAACTACTCAGCCTGACAACTCCTCTACTGCTTATTTTTGTTTCTTCTTATCAAAGTATTATAGTAAAATAATAATAATTCAAAAAACTTGCCATTTAGCTCAGAATACATTCATTCATAATACAAATTTAAACTATATAGACTTCATGGCAGTTAAGCTGTTTGAGTTCCTAAGGCTTGAAGTGACTCATAGATTAAGAATCACATTTATAAATGTAGTTTTCTGAATGCTCGCTTATGTAACATCACAAGCAAGATATAAATAAACAAGGTAATATTCAGTCATAGTCAATAAGTAATTACCTGGACACAACTAGTGTCAAGGCTCAATGCTATAAAGAAAAAAAAATGTGGAGAAGTGGCTGTCAAATTAATGGTGAAAGTACAGGAAGCTGAGCTCTGTGACCATCAGAATCTTAAGATTCATTGTCTCATTT
Source organism: Budorcas taxicolor (assembly GCF_023091745.1). NCBI lineage: Eukaryota > Metazoa > Chordata > Mammalia > Artiodactyla > Bovidae > Budorcas > Budorcas taxicolor. The sequence goes on from NC_068915.1 coordinate 71,489,943, forward strand.
TAATATTTTCCAAACCAATTAAATGACCCAACTGTGGGAAAATGTGACATTTACCAGACATTTGAGAATGGTTAATTTGGTATATGTGTCTTTGTACTTTTTTTTTAAACTTAGTATTATGGAACATTTTAAATATATGCAAAAAAGAAGATAATATAATGAAACTTCATGTATCCATCACCCATTCTCCCTGAAAATAATTTTGAAGCAAAGCTCAGACGCCATTTTATTTCCTGTGTGTGTGTGTATTACAATTTGAACTATTATTATCAGTGTTCATCTCCTGGGATTGAATTATTTATCAGTCACCAAAGATATAACAACCACAAGTTTCTCGATAAATATTTGTGGATACAATGAATAAAAGGCTAATATTTATTGAGTACTTACTGCATGCCAGGCCCTGTTCTAAATTTTTATATGCTCTCTTTCATCTAATTTTTATAACAACCCTAAGTCATAAACATCTTCACATTTCAGATGAGAAAACAAGTGTAAAGAGATTGAGGGACTTCCCCAAAGATAAATACAAATTCAATGAAAAAGAAATCAAACAAAATCATATTGTGAATATAGAATAAAAGTAAAGCAAGAATGACACTTGATATTTTAATAAGGTTCAGAATCCAGGCCTTTGAGAATGAAAGTTCAGTTCAGTTCAGTTCAGTTGCTCAGTCGTGTCTGACTCTTTGCAACCCCATGAATCGCAGCACGCCAGGCCTCCCTGTCCATCACCATCTCCCGGAGTTCACTCAGACTCACATCCATCGAGTCAGTGATGCCATCTAGCCATCTCATCCTGGGTTGTCCCCTTCTCCTCCTGCCCCCAATCCCTCCCAGCATCAGAGTTTTTTCCAATGAGTCAACTCTTCTCATGAGGTGGCCAAAGTACTGGAGTTTCAGCTTTAGCATCATTCCTTCCAAAGAAATCCCAGGGTTGATCTCCTTCAGAATGGACTGGTTGGATCTCTTTGCAGTTCAAGGGACTCTCAAGAGTCTTCTCCAGCATGGCAAAATATTAAAAACTGGTGAATCTGGGTAGAGGTATTTGGGAGCTCTTTATAGCATTATTGCAATTTTATGTTGTAAGTTATTTCAAAATACAAAGTTAAAAATGCAGATGTCCCTGGTGGTCCAATGGTTAAGACGCCATGCTTCCAATACAGGGGGCCTGGTTTTGATCTCTGGCCAGGGAACTAGATCTCACATGCTGCTAAGACTGGGTGCAGCCAAATAAACAGGTTTTTTTTTTTTTTAAGTTAAAAATTTGAAGTAGACCCATTTTTTCTCAACTAGCAAAGTTCAAGGAAGAAGCTGGCTGACAATTTTGCATAATGGGCCAGGATTTCTCTTATGTTGGGTCCCTCTGAAATGAGAACCCAAGTCAGGCATAGGTTTAGGTCAGCTTTGTGGTTGGTTGGGAGGAGGGTCATCTCAGGAAGCAGAAAGCGAGGGGATGGGTAAAGCGACACAAGGAAGAAGAAAAGAACACATTATCAGTCAATCTCTCCCTGTAGCACCTGAGACTCAATCCTCCAAGGTGGCCCCCAGGAATCCTTGCCTCCTTAGAATCACACCTTTGTGCAGTGTCTTCCACATTGCACCAGGGTTGGTCAGTGTGACCAACAGCATACAGAAGAAGAGATATTATGTCATTTTTGAGATTAGATCATAAAACAGACTGGCTCTCATTTTGGGCACTGGCCCAGTCTCTTTTAGACCACTCACTCTGGGGGAAGCCATATGGTGAGAAGCCCTGGGCAGGGGTCCACATGGTGAGGGGAATCCTTCTGTCAACAGCCATGTGAGATAGAAGTGAGTCCTTCAGACCCAGTCATGCCTCAGAAGACTACAGTTTTGGTTTGACACATGGCTCATCTGGTGAGAAACTCCAAGTCAGAACCATCTGGCTAAGCTGCTTCCTGATTCCTACCTATAGAAACAGAAACAAGAAATTTTTGTTATTCTAAGCCCCTGAGTTGGAAGTCATCTGTCACACAGATAACTAATACAGGACCCTTTGAGGAACTGTGTTAACACACCTCAGAAACCTTCCATCAAAGACTGGGAAGCTGAGGCAATTATCCACAAAACACCGGTTCCAGAGTGGGCACTGCAGGTGGGATGCTGTCAACATGCCAAAGTAAACAGAGAAGAAATCATAGTTGGGCTGAAAGTACGTGAGGCTGGCGTACCGGTAAGTGACGTGAAGTCGCTCAGTCATGTCTGACTCTTTGAGACCCCATAAACTGCAGCCTACCAGGCTCCATCCATGGGATGTTCCAGGCAAGAACACTGGAGTGGGTTGCCATTGCCTTCTCCAGGGGATCTTCCTGACCCAGGGATCGAACCCAGGTCTCCTGCATTGCAGGCAGACGCTTTACCATCTGAGCCACCAGGGAAGGTAAACACCTGCTAAAGGACTTCAGGAGGACACCACCTTGAACTTTTCTAGGGCAAGATACAGGTTTGATGCAACATGAAGCTCTCCTCAGGAGACTTCTCTTTATTCCCTGTGTTAGTCTTTCAAAATTTGCAGCTTATCTCACAGAAGCATTAACCTAGCCAGAACTGGAATTTTTAAGACTTCGTTTTTCTGATTAAAAAAGTAATCTCTGTGATTAAAATATATTTGAAGATATAAAAATACCCAAAGAAGAAAATTTTAAAACATCAGAACAAATGCACCATTCACAGACTACCACTGTTAAATTTTGAAGCCATTTAGTATGCTGTAAAAATTCATATATATTTTATTGAAAACATTTTAGTTATAGTTTATAGATGCTTTAACCACTAAAAAATATACTAAGAGCAATTCTTAACATGAAGCAATAACTAAATCATAAACACATCACTGGGCTTCCCTGGTGGCTCAGACAGTAAAGAATCCACCTGCAATGTGGGAGACCTGGGTTTGATCCCTGGGTATGAAAGATCCCCTGGAGGAGGGCATGGCAACCCACTCCAGTATTCTTGCCTGGAGAACCCCCATGGACAGAGGAACCTGGTGGGCTACAGTCCATGCAGGTTGCAAAGAGTCAGATACAACTGAGCGACTAAGTACACACAAACACATCATTCATGAAAAATAATAAATGTTAATCAGGTTTCCAAATCTGATTTCAATTTCAATTATGTTTTCCGAAATGAGGAAGTTCTCAGCAAGTTAGGGTGTGGCATCACTTATTTAAGCAATGCTAATAAATCCCATGCCCTCACCATGACGGAGGCACTGCTGAGTGCAGGCTGAAATAACCTTCTAGTTGTGTTTTTCAATCTCTGTTAGGATTTTCTTTTATTAAAACTAAGAATGAGCTGAGCCAGTGGGTCAGCGTTCCCTCTTCAGGGGCTGAGCCATGAGTCTGGCGTTGTGCTCATTCCACACCCACTGTTTGATCAGATGCTCCCTAATAGCCTCTTCTGTGGGGGTAGGCACATGCCAGCCCCAAAGCAGTTTTCCTGAATTCAGTGCTGGCTTCTGCTAGAAACAGGTTTTGGGGAATAAAAATGCATTCTGCTCCTTCACTAATCTAGAAGAGAGAATGAATACAGAAAGGTTTAGTTGTTTAATACACTAAAGAAATATGGTTTAGGATCTAACATAGATTAACAAAGAGTTCATGTGCCCCTCTCAACCCTCAAGGACCTAATCAATCAACACCAATGTGCTGCGTGTATGAGGAGCTGCTGACTTGTCCACCTAATCTGGGAAACAGGATGGCAACTGTAAAGCTCATTTGGACCCATCTGGTCCTGACATCGAAAAAGCAAAAGAGTTCCAGAAAAACATCTATTTCTGCTTTATTGACTATGCCAAAGCCTTTGACTGTGTGGATCACAATCAACTGTGGAAAATTCTGAAAGAGATGGGAATACCAGATCACCTGACCTGCCTCTTGAGAAACCTATATGCAGGTCAGGAAGCAACAGTTAGAACTAGACATGGAACAACAGACTGGTTCCAAATAGGAAAAGGAGTACGTCAAGGCTGTATATTGTCACCCTGCTTTTTTAACTTCTATGCAGAGTACATCATGAGAAACACTGGGCTGGAAGAAGCACAAGCTGGAATCAAGATTGCTGGGAGAAATATCAATCACCTCAGATATGCAGATGACACCACCCTTATGGCAGAAAGTGAAGAGGAGGTAAAAAGCCTCTTGATGAAAGTGAAAGAGGAGAGTGAAAAAGTTGGCCTAAAGCTCAACATTCAGAAAATGAAGATCATGGCATCTGGTCCCATCACTTCATGGGAAATAGATGGGGAAACAGTGGAAACAGTGGCTGACTTTATTTTTCTGGGCTCCAAAATCACTGCAGATGGTGACTGCAGCCATGAAATTAAAAGACACTTACTCCTTGGAAGGAAAGCTATGACCAAACTAGATAGCATATTGAAAAGCAGAGACGTTACTTTGTCAACAAAGGTCTGTCCCGTCAAGCCTATGGTTTTTCCAGTGGTCATGTATGGATGTGAGAGTTGGACTGTGAAGAAAGCTGAGCACCAAAGAATTGATGCTTTTGAACTGTGGTGTTGGAGAAGACCCTTGAGAGTCCCTTGGACAGCAAAGAGATCCAACCAGTCCATTCTGAAGGAGATCGGCCCTGGGATTTCTTTGGAGGGAATGATGCTGAAGCTGAAATTCCAGTACTTTGGCCACCTCATGTGAAGAGTTGACTCATTGGAAAAGACTTTGATGCTGGGAGGGATTGGGGGCAGGAGGAGAAGAGGATGACAGAGGATGAGATGGCTGGATGGCATCACGGACTCTATGGACGTGAGTCTGTGTGAACTCCGGGAGTTGATGATGGGCAGGGAGGCCTGGCGTGCTGTGATTCATGGGGTCGCAAAGAGTCGGACACGACTGAGCGACTAAACTGAGCTGAGTCCTGACATCTATCTTATCAATACCTTAAGCAACTATGCATAAGGAATATAAAAGGGTTAGTTAAGAAAATATACACTCCTATGGGACAAGACATACACAGTTTGTATATAAGACAGGTAGTTATATCACAGTTTGTAGGTGGCATGGAGTGTGGGTCTGATGTTAACCATTATTCTTCCCTCAGTAGGACACAGTGTTCTGTGCCTCTGTTCTGGTCCTAGTCCAGCTCTTTCTCTTCTTCTATTGAGTCAGATTCTACTCCTCTGCTCTTGATTACACTTCTATGTTTTATGTATACTTCTACATTCTAGATGCATCCCTATGTGCCAGAGATAGAGTTGTGAATAAGAGACTGATCACTTTCTCATACTGGGCTTCAATCTCTCTGCAATTATTCAAAAATTTTGTCACAAAGTTCAGCAGGGTTATTTCTTTCAGTTTTTTGGTTTTTGCTCTTTTTAAAATTGCTATTGCCGAATGTCAATGTATCAGAAATTAGGGCCACTTAAATACTTTCTGTAGCCAAGTGGGAGTGAAACTGGACTTCCCTGGTGGCTCAGATGGTAAAGTGTCTGCCTGCAATGAAGGAGACCCGGGTTCTATCCCTGAGTTGGGAAGATCCCCTGCAGAAAGAAACGGCAACCCACTCCAGTACTGTTGCCTGGAAAATCCCATGGACAGAGGAGCCTGGTAGGCTACAGTCCATGGGGTCATGAAGAGTTGGACATGACTGAGAGACTTCACTTTCACTTTCAAATACTTTCTGTAGCAGGGTGGGAATGAAAGTGGAATCCCCTAAGATTTTAAAAGAGGACAAGAGATTTCCTAGGTTGGATATGCCAGGAATGCAATCTTATTACTTAAGTGCCTTTTCTTCTAGAGTCATGCTTCTGTTCCAATACAAATGCTTCCATGCAACTGCCTGTTCTGGACAACAGAGACTGGTCTCATAGTGAACAGCTCTTCAGGCTAACTCTGCCTGGATTCTACAGGCAAAGCACTGGTTATGAGTTGCAATACTTCCTTGAATACTCTTATTTTATACTGTTTGAAACCTTTTGTGAATCTCAAAAAATTAGAAAAAGTTCAAGAGTCTAAGTACTCTTAGGAGAATCTATAAGGTTTTCATTAATACAAGATAAATTCTGAATGTATATAACATGGAAAATAGCAGATCAAAGAAAAGTTCAATTCAGTTCAGTCACTCAGTCATGTCTGACTCTTTGCGACCCCATGAACCACAGCACGCCAGGCCTCCCTGTCCATCACCAACTCCCAGAGTCCATGCAAACCCATGTCCATTGAGTCGGTGATGACATCCAGCCATCTCATCGTCTGTTGTCTCCTTCTCCTCCTGCCCTCAATCTTTCCCAGCATCAGGATCTTCTCAAATGAGTTAGCTCTTCGCATCAGGTGGCCAAAGTATTGGAGTTTCAGCTTCGGCATCAGTCCTTCCAATGAACACCCAGGACTGATCTCCTTCAGGATGGACTGGTTGGATCTCCTTGCAGTCCAAGGGACTCTCAAGAATCTTCCCCAACACCACAGTTCAAAAGCATCAATTCTTTGGCGCTCAGCTTTCTTTATATTCCAACTCTCACATCCATACATGACCACTGGGAAAACCATAGCCTTGACTAGATGGATCTTTGTTGACAAAGTAATGCCTCTGCTTTTTAATATGCTATCTAGGTTGGTCATAACTTTCCTTCCAAGGAGTAAGCATCTTTTAATTTCATGGCTGCAGCCACCATCTCTAGTGATTTTGGAGCCCAGAAAAATGAACTCAGCCACTGTTTCTACTGTTTCCCCATCTATTTGCCATGAAGTGATGGGACCAGATGCCATGTTGAGCTTTAAGCCAACTTTTTCACTCTCCTCTTTCACTTTCATCAAGAGGCTCTTCAGTTCTTCACTTTCTGCCATAAGGGTGGTGTCATCTGCATATCCAAGGTTATTGATATTTCTCCTGGCAGTCTTGATTCCAGCTTGTGCTTCTTCCAGCCCAGCATTTCTCATGATGTACTCTGCATAGAAGTTAAATAAGCAGGGTGACAATATACAGCCTTGACGTACTCCTTTTCCTATTTGGAACCAGTCTGTTGTTCCATGTCCAGTTCTAACTGTTGCTTCCTAACCTGCATACAGGTTTCTCAAGAGGCAGGTCAGGTGATCTGGTATTCCCATCTCTTTCAGAATTTTCCACAGTTGATTGTGATCCACACAGTCAAAGGCTTTGGCATAGTCAATAAAGCAGAAATAGATGTTTTTCTGGAACTCTCTTGCTTTTTCCATGATCCAGCGGATGTTGGCAATTTGATCTCTGGTTCCTCTGCCTTTTCTAAAACCTGCTTGAACATCTGGAAGTTCAAGATTTATGTATTGCTGAAGCCTGGCTTAGAAATTTTAAGCATCACTTTACTAGCATGACAAACCAGACAAAGACAACACACAAAAAAAACTACAGGCTAATATCATTGATGAACATAGATGCAAAAATCCTCAACAAAATTTTAGCAAACAGAATTCAGCAACACATCAAAAAGCTCATACACCTTGATCAAGTTAGGTTTATTCCAGGAATGCAAGGGTTGTTCAATACATGCAAATCAATCAATGTGATATACTATATTAACAAACTGAAAGATAAAAACCATATGATAATCTCAATAGATATAGAAAAAGCCTTTGACAAAATTCAATACCCATTTATGATTAAAACTCTTCAAAAAAATGGGCATAGAAGGAACCTACCTCAACCTAGTAAAGGCCATATATGATAAGCCTACAGCAAGCATGATTCTCAAAGGTGAAAAACTGAAACATTCCCCCTAAGATGAGGGACAAGACAAGGGTGTCCACTTTCACCACTATTATTCAACATAGTCCTGGAAGTCCTAGCTATAGGAATCAGAGAAGAAAAAGAAATAAAAGGAATCCAGATCAGAAAAGAAGTAAAGCTCTCACTGTTTGCAGATGATATGATATGGTGCATAGAAAACCATAAAGATAGTATCAGAAAATTACTAGAGCTAATCAGTGAATTTATCAAGGTTTCAGGGTACAAAATCAATACACAGAAATCACCTGCATTTCTATATACTAACAATGAAATATCAGAAAGAAAAATTAAGGAATCAATCCCATTCACTATTGCAACAAAAAGAATTAAATATCTAGGAGTCAAAAGAACAGTACACAGAAAATTATAAGACACTAATGAAAGAAAGCAAAGATGACATAAACAGATGGAGAAATATTCCATATTCTGGGTAGGAAGAATCAATATTGTGAAAATGACCATACTACCAAATGAAATTTACAGATTCAATGCAACCCCTATCAAATTACCAATGGCATTTTTCACAGGACTACAACAAAAAATTTCACAATTCATATGGAAACACAAAAGACCCAGAATAGCCAAAGCAGTCTTGAGAAAGAAGAATGGAGCTGGAGGAATCAACCTTCCTGACTTCAGGTTATAATACAAAGCTACAGTCTAGACAGTATGGTACTAACACAAAAACAGAAATATAGACCAACAAAACAAGATAGAAAGCCCAGAAATAAACCCATGCACCTATGGGTACCTTATTTTTGACAAAAGAGAAAAGAATATGCAATGGGGCAAAGACAGCCTCTTCAATAAATGGTGCTGGGAAAACTGGACAGCTACATGTAAAAGAATGAAAGTAGAACACTTCCTAACACCACACACAAAGATAAACTCAAAATGGATGAAAGACCTAAATGTAAGACCAGAAACTATAAAATTCTTAGAGGAAAACATAGGCATAACACACGATGACATAAATCAAAGCAAGATCCTCTATGACCCACCTCCCAGAGTAATGGAAATAAAAACAAAAGTAAATAAGTGGGACCTAATTAAACTTAAAACTTTTGCACAGCAAAGGAAACTATATGCAAGGTGAAAAGACAACCCTCAGAATGGGAGAAAATAGCAAATGAAACAACTGACAAAGGATTAATTTCTAAAATATACAAGTAGCTTATACAACTGCATGCCAGAAAAACAAACAACCCAATCAAAAAGTGGGGAAAAGACCTAAATAGACATTTCTCCAAAGAAGACAAAAAGATAGCTAACAAACACATGAAAAGATGCTCAACATTGCTCATTATTAGAGAAATGCAAATCAAAACCACAATGAGTTATCACCTCACACCGATCAGAATGGCCATCATCAAAAAGTCTACAAACAATAAATGCTGGAGAAGGTGTGGAGAAAAGGGAATGCTCTTGCACTGTTGGTGGGAATGTAGATTGATACAGCCACTATGGAAGATGGTATGGAGATTCCTTAAAAAACTAGGAATAAAACCACCATATGACCCAGAAATCCCACTCCTAGGCATATACCCTAAGGAAACCAAAATTGAAAAAGACACATGTATCCATTGTTCATTGCAGCACAATTTAAATAACTAGAATATGGAAGCAACTTAGATGTCCATCGACAGATGAATGGATAAAGAAGTTGTGGTACATTTACACAATAGAATATTACACAGCCATAAAAAGGAACACATTTGAGTCAGTTCTGATGAGGTGGATGAACCTAGGATCTATTATACAGAGTGAGGAGAGTCAGAAAGAGAAAGATAAATACTGTATTCTAATGCATATATATGGAATCTAGAATAATGGTACTAAAATTTATTTATAGGGCAGCAATGGAGAAACAGACATAGAGAATAGAGTTATGGACATGGGGAGAGGGGAGGAGAGGGTGACATGTATGGAAAGAGTAACATGGAAACTTACATTACTATATGTAAAATAGATAGCCAACGGGAATTTGCTGTAGGGCTCAGGAAACTCAAACAGGGACCCTGTATCAATCTCTAAGGGTGGGATGGGGAGGGAGATGGGAGGGAGGTTCAAAAGGAAGGGATATATGTATACCTACGGCTGTTGATGTTGAGGTTTGACAGAAATCAACAAAACTCTGTAAAGCAATTATCCTTCAATTAAAAAATAAACTTAAAAAAAGAGAAGAGAATCAAAGGAGTTTATCTATTACTTTAAATCAAATAGTAGTTTAAAATAAGCAGAAATACCACAAATTCTTTGTGCTTTTACAATCACTCAAAAATAAAATCAAGAACAGAAATTAGGAGGACAATATTCAATGAAGTTTCTGTACAGATTACACATATTACAAGGCAAACCGACCTGTTATATAGGTCAAACTCATTTTCTTTGATGAGCTATCATGATGCAGGATTTGCCTAGCCTGTGTAGGTCTGCCCAGCTGCTATGCTTTTAGCAGGATAGTCAGAGTAGAATTACTTCCAACTCATTAACATGATGGTTTTCAAACCTGACTGTGAATAAGAATCACCTGGAGAATCTGTGAAACCTGCAGATCCCTGAGCACTACCTGCTTCCTCCAGATTCTGACTGAGCAGGTCTGGGGTGAGGCCAAGGAATGTGTATTTTAGCCACACATTGGAAGGCTTGGGGGTGGGAGAGCTTCTGATGCTTGAGGTTCACAGAACATACTTTGAGATAAACTACACTGCAAATGATTAAGTAAAAACAACCTCATGAAGCTTGAATGTCCAGATGCAGCTAATAAACAGTTGATTCTAATTGGGAGATTCTTTTTAACAACAGTTGCTCAGTCGTGTTTAATCACTCAGTTATCTTTTTTTAAACAACAAAAGGAAACTTTGTACCTTGTAATGTTTGTCCTTTGAACAGGATCTCCCCCAGGCTGACCATGAGCCACAGGTCAGACTGGAGGTCCAAGAAGGCTGTGACTATGACATGAACTTGAAGAGATGCCCAGCAGCAGACGTGTTCCCCATTAACTCAAGTAGCAATTTTTTTCTCTGTTCACCCCAAATTCACAACAGATCATTTTAGAAAATTTAAATTAGCTTGGGGGTGCCTGCTGGTGCCCTCTGAAGGGTAACCAAAGGAGAGGGAGGAAAGAAGACAGACCTGGTAATGAATTTCAGAGGCAGAAGTGGATGCTTGGGGGGTCTAACCTTCCAAAGTTACAGATGAAGAAACTGGTAGGAATGATAAATAAAAATATAAGCAACTTCTGAAAACCACTTTAGTGGGGTTTCCCTGGACTCTACTTCAAATGATAGTCTTACTCCTTTTAATTCCTACTATCCTTCCATACTACAATTATATATAAGGAACAAACCAATTAGATGCATTTTTCTATTGCTTGAATAGCAAAATAAATTCTGACAAGCAGACTGCAAGCCATTTGGGATCTGGCAGTCTGCCTTATAATTTTGTCATTTAAAATTTTTTAAGCTGACCTCTCTTTTTACATGTCTCCACTGGTCATGAATAATGACAGAGATGCAAATTTACTAAAATTTTACATCTTATGGAAATAAACCTGGTAAATCAATAAAACACTGACAAGTACTCTCACATGTAAAGAAAACTCATTGATCATTTTGCCAATAAAATATAAAACTTGTTTTAGTTGGTTCTAGATTTTTATAGTGTATCTATCAGAGCAAAACAAAAACTGAAGTAGTGGTGATTTGATAAATAACTAGCAATATTAGTGATAGATTAATAAGAGTGTGACATGGGAAGAAGAGAAGCAGTCATTTTATATATCAGTGTCAGAGAGGACAAGAAAGTGAAATCTGTGCCCTTTACTGCAACTGAATAAATAAGAGCACAATGAAAATGGCTTAAGTACCAGTCAAGTGAGAAATTCATTCCTAGTCTCAAGGTCAGGTGTTTCTTGTAAGCCACATCATACCCTTTTGTGAAATAAACCAAAGCATAAACAAATGCATGCCCTCACACACACATCCATACACATACATATACTTTTCTCTCTCACTTTCCTATCATTTATTCAATTCATTCAACAAATATTTATCGAGTGCCTATCAAGTGCCTTGTGCAGCTGATAACCCAGACAGAAGAAGACAATGAGCATGAGAGCCAACAGATATACAAGATAATTTCAGAAAGCTGTAAGAGCTCTGAAAAGTTTGATGAAGACATGTGAGAGAGAAGGTTGGGACGAGGTCATGTAGGGATAGGAAAGCCTTCCTAAAAAAGTGCTTCATAAACCTGAGCAATGAGAGGAAAGTGCCTGGGAAGTTCATCCGGGCAAACAGTGTAGTGGTTAGTCGGGAGACAGGAACAAGTGGCCACTGAGCACAGTGAATGAGCCAAGAGATTGGGGGATGATAAGAGCAAAGTCAGCAGAGGGTACAGCTGCCAGATCGAGCTGAGCTTTAGGAATTATTCTGATACTGCATATGCAATAAGAACGAGAGCTTGGGTCTTCCAATTTATAGCTCAAGGTCCCTTTGTTCTCCCTCTAACACTGCTTCAGTGGGGAGGGAACATGGGAGGTAATAGCCACTCACCCAAACAGAACACAGGCCAGCCCAGCTCTTGAAGGCTTGGGAGAGGTGACTATGCCCCATCTCTCATTCTGATTTCCTGAATGTGGTTCCCTCCAGGGATTTTCTTGCTTTGATTTCTATCACTTTCCTCTTGTTCAAGTCCCTGAAGTATGGTATTTCTCAAAACACTCCTGTGCTTGTCTGAGATGAACAAACATTTTTAAAGGAGAAATTTACTAAATGTGGAAGTGAAAAATGATTTTCAAAGGAGAAGTTTCTAAACACAAGATTCATTAATTCACATACTATCCAGCTTCAGTGGACTGGTGTGCATGCATGCTGAGTCACTCAGTTATGGCTGACTCCTTGCCACTGCATGGACTGTAGCTCACCGGGCTCCTCTGTCCATGGGATTTTCCAGGCAAGAATACTGGAGTGGGTTGCTATTTCCTACTCCAGGAGATCTTTCCAACCCAGGGATCAAACCCACATCTCCTCTGTCTCCTACACTGGCAGGTAGATTCTTTACCACTGAGCCACCTGGGAAGCCCGTTATCCTCAAATATGTTGCTCTGTATTTTTCTGACCCTAGTCCCACCTGTTATCCAGCGTCAAGTCTTGAGGGATCCTTCCTATTTCCAGATCCTGGGAGATGGTCTACCTATTCAGTGTGTGTCATTTTGTGACAAGTTCTCAAAAGAATTTAAATTACACTCAGTTTAATAAGATTCTTTCTGGTATATAAGAGAAGATATGCACCTGGCCTTCTGAGTTTACTGTGGCAATAATGAACTAGATTGACTCCATAGGCCTCTCAGGAAGATTGTTCTCACTGCCCTATGCTCAACTTTCCTATTTAAATAAGTAAAAGACAATTCAAGGTCTTCTGAGTCAGGTACAGAGTATGAGATTTAAGATTAGAATTATAAAAGTTCAGAGGTGAAAAAAGCATACTGTAGAGTGGATCAACACAAAGATCTTATAAACAAAGTAGATTCTGAGTTGGAAACTTGTACTTCACTAGTATATATTAATGACTAAGAGAACTGCAAAGAAATCTTAAAACTGCATTCAAGAATCTTATTGTAAATAAGAGTTGTATCATTATTTTGAAAGTATTCCATATACATTGCAGCATAAAGCAAATAAGTATCTTACTGTTATTAAGGACCAAGATTTTAACTGTGACATAAAATAATACAAGTATAAAATCAAACACAGTAAATAATCTTAGATTTGAACTAGAATTATCAGTATAAACTATGCTATTTTTCCCTCTTAAAGAAAAGCACAAATTTCCTAGCTCTATAAACTGTACAAGGTATAGAAGCAAAGATAACTTGCTGTCAAAAACATCCACAGTCCCCAGATTACAATTTCTAAATATTATTTCCCACTAAAAGAACTAGATCTTCTTGAAGAAATGTCTAATTCCAGGTATAGATCAGGAAATACACAAGATGAGACTGGGTTATCTTGTCGAGTCAGAAAGAAAGGAAATACTCAAAGATCACTGGGTCCCTTGCATTGGAAAAGTGACATCTTAACCAATGGACCACCAGGGAAGTCCTAAGAGACTTTATTTATGATTAATATGTTAAAGTATCCAGTAGAAAGAGCAGATAGCTTGAATAACACATGGAAAATTTTAGCAAAGAGATGTAACACATAAAAAACAGTCAAATAAAAATTCTAGAAATAAAAAAATAGTGTGGTATTGGAGTTGAAGAATTCTTTCCAAGGGCTTACTGGACAGGGGGTCATAGTGGAGGAAACAATCAATGAACTTCAAGACAAATCAACAGAAATTATCCAAAGTGAAACACCAAGTAAAACTAGAGTGAGGAAAAAAATAAGCAAATAGTAACATTAAAACCAGAATATCTAAGAGTCTTGAGGACAGTATCAAATGATCTAATACACATGTAGTTGAGGGATTCTCAGGTGGCTCAGTGGTAAAGAATTTACCTGCCAGTGCAGGAGATGGAAGAGATGTGGGTTGATCCCTGGGTTGGGAAGATCCCCTGGAGATGGAAATAACAACCCACTCCAGTATTCTCGCCTAGAAAATTCCATGGACAGAGGAGCCTGGTGGGTGACAGTCAATTAGGTCACAAAGAGTTGGACATAACTGAGAACACACACACACAGATGTGGTTTAAGTACCAGAAGGAAGAAAGAAACAGATGAACAAAGACACCTAAAGAGAGAAGCTGAGAATTTTTCCAAAATTAGTAACAGATAACAAACACAAATCCAAAAGGCTCAGAGAACCCCAAGCAGGAAAAATAGAAAAAATTGTAATACCTGACCACATTACAGTCAAATTGCTGAAAACCAAAGATAAAGAGAAAACCTTGCAGAGAACAAAGATAATGAATGATAGTAGACTGTTAGAAACTATGCAAGTCGAAATACAACAGAACTACCTCTTCAAAATACTTTAGAAACAAAGTCAACCCAGATTTCAAGAATGCTGTAACTAGTGAAAACATATTTCAAAATGAAGGTGAGAAGGAGGACTTCTAGAATGGAGTAAGGAGCTCAACTAACTCTCCCGCAAAATAATTTAACTGGTAAAAAAAAATGATTTTTATTTATAGATCCCCTGGAGAAGGAAATGGCAACCCACTCCAGTATTCTTGCCTGGAGAATCCCATGGACGGAGGAGCCTGGTGGGCTACAGTCCATGGGGTTGCAAAGAGTCGCACACGACTGAGCGACTTCACTTAAACTCTGGAAATTGCCCAAGGGGCATATAGCAAATAGAGAAATATTCATTCAAGAAAATCTACTAAATATCAATGAAAATAGTAGTAGTTGAACCACAACCCACTCGAATCTCTCTCCAACTCCTCATTAAAGAAGCTCTATTCATGCTTTTAACAAAACGGGAGCTCCATCTCCCCTCAGCTACAGGCTGGGGCTGCAGCTTCATCCCAGGAGGGAAAGGCTGCTCACATTTGTCATCTATTCTAGGAAGCTACTAGGTCTTTCATCCTCTACTCAACCTCCCACTCATAGGGCAGCAGCTGTATCCCAGATGCAGAAGGCCAAATATCCTGGTGCTCCAGGGACTTTCACCCCAGCTCACCCATGGGGTAAAATTTCCCACTTGGAAGGGCAAGCTGAGAAGACCAGGGACTGCCAAGTCCTCCCCACATCCACTGCAGTGCAAACTCATAGAGCAGGGATGTTGCTCCAGGAAAAGTGGATCCTCGTATCCTAATGTGGTAGAGTGGTAAGGAGGTTCTTCCCAAGAGGACAGGCAGGCTATGTGATGAAGGGCTTTGCAGCGCTGACTTTATTTGGAATGGAGAATGAAGAACTCCATGCCTAAGGGCATTGTTGAAAAACAATACCAATCTGGATGGAAAGCCATGAGGAAATGGCTAGTAGCCCCTTGAATTAGCCAAACAGCAGAGGAACTAGAAGTTTAAACAGAGAAATAGGAAAAGAGATAACAAGAAGAGGTGTCCCAGGATCAGAGTCAGCTCCAGGGGTCACAAAGGTTGGGCAGCCCCCACTCAGAAGCAATCATTGGGCAAAGTGGGAAGCATTCTCCAAACTGTGCAAGGATCCATCAACTCAGGGCAGAAGCCTCACAGGCAACAAGTGGCATAAATACAACTTCCAAGCAAATGCTGACTGGACAGTATGCTGCTCTGACTGAGGGCAACTCCTAGGAAGCCAAGATTAAAAATAAGACTGTGTGTTTGCCCTTCCTTTTTCTCAGGTCATTTGCTTTAGAAAACTTATAATGTAAGTACTTTCTCCTCTCTTTGAAATGCATATAAGTCCTTTCAAAGACTAGATCAGTATTTTTCAGCTTTAAGACCCAGAACAGTCTTTTTCAAGGAACTGGCAGTCATCTCTGTAAAATGTAACCATCCATGGAGACAGCACTTCTATCTTTCAGTGTCTATGGGAAGGTAAGAGCCTAACTTCAGAGGGACCTTGTTCCGAGCTGTGAAACTATCCCCTGTCATAAAGACAGGAGAAATTAGTTTTGTTTTGTTTTTTCTGGATAGAGCCAATTAGTCAACACAGGAGGGTAAAGTTAACATAAACTGGGCTTCCCTGCTGGCTCAGAGGGTAAAGAATCTGCCTGAAATGCAGGAGACCTGGGTTCAATCCCTGGCTCAGAAGTTCCCCTAGAGAAGGGAATGGCAACCCACTCCAGTATTCTTGCCTGAAGAATTCCATGAACAGAGGAGCCTGGCGGGCTACAGTCCATGGTGTCACTAAGAGTTGGACACGACTGAGGGACTAACACTTGAACCCTTGTGTGTGATAAAAGGTGCCATCAAGACCTCATATTTGACAAGTCATTGTTTATCTTGAAAACATGCATGCAGTGGGTTGTATCTGCTTGCTACAGAAGAGTGAGGATTTCTTTCTGTCTTTACAATCTTCTCATGATTCTCAGGAATGCACATCACATTCTGGTTTAATTCTTAATCATTTTAAAACCATTTTCTTTCTCTATGACCTCTGTGGAAAAGTTCTCCAGGTTGAGAGATTTTGTTGTTAATTACATTTTCCCAGCATCCCTCAGGAGCAATCAGAGAAGGAACCTCCGAACTCCTGCTCCTGGATGAAAAGGTCCAACAACAATCACAACAAAAGCAAAACTCTGAATTACATAGCAACCTCTGAGCTGCACACACATTCAAAGGCTAGTGTGAGTCCTGTGAATTTCTCTAGGAAATTTTGAACATAATCTAAGCAAAGTACCCATTAGGGATGGTCCTATAACCTCAAACCTAACAGGGCATCACGAAGGGCCACAAGCTGTATAGTAAATTACAAACCAGTTTTTAAAAACTACCTGCTCCACTTATGAATGAGAAAACATTTTACTCTCCCCAAAGCTGTTTCTATTCATTAAGACTCATTTTACACTCTATCTGACCACTCCAGGACAGGTTACTGCCCTTCCTTAAATGGCTACCTACCAAACATTTATAGAAGACAGCTGAGGACCTATTTGCATATGGTTTTATCCTCAAATTATGGCACCAAAGCTAAGGGTAGAGACAATGGCATCATCTTTTTAAAAAAAATTCCTACCTATAGCTTGAAACTTAAATCAATATGTTTATTGGATTGAATGCTAGTCTTTACAGCTTTTTATTTCAAATTCTGAATTACCTTTATATCTTAAATTAAACAAAGTTATATTTTCTTAGACAATCTACCATAGCTGGCCACAACAGTATACAACTATATCTTTGTTTAATTTAATTATGAGATAAAGGGTTATAACTAATGTACTTAACAATTTTCTTTGTGCCAGGTAATGATCTTGGTATTTTGAATAAATAATTTTATTTAGTTAAATGGAATAAAATGTGATTCACACATAAACATTATGCATTTAGGATGGACAAACAAGAGATATTATTTTTTATCAACTTAAAAATGTTGGTTAAACTGATTTAGCTACTCAGGACAGCATTCCTCGGAAACCTAAATGTCTGCCTTGACCTACTTCATCATCATAAAAATGTCAGACTTAAAATATTCAATACACTTCATAACATTTTTAAGCATCTTTTCCAAAAGCAATAAGCATGCTTTTAAAAATATGCTTATAAAATTATAATTTTCTAAAAATATTTTCATTTTATGCATTTAAATTATGCCATAGAGTATATAAAATTTCCTCAAAAACAATTATTTTATTTCTTTCCATGGTATCTTCTTTTAATATCTGAGTTTGCTTTGTTCATATTAGACTCATGTGACTGTCAAAATATGTAACTGTGAATGCCAGAAATATTTTTCAGATCAGAGCAAACAGTGGGAAAATTTTACTGTTTTTCTACTAAAATACCTACTGGAAAATATTTTCTAAAAATATTCATTGTGAAATGTGGTAGAATTATTTAATGTTGGAACCACACTCTAACTCAAATACTCAAAATACTGTTGACATCAGTGAGTACATGAGTCTTTCAGTTGAATAAAAAGGCATAGCCCTTATCATTATTGAAATATAAAAAAGATTTCAGGAAGATACTAATTTAAACAAAGTAACATAGCATATTTATGAAAGAAAATAAAAGTGCTAGACCCTCTTTAATGTTTAACTGGGACTCCACAGATTGTAGCCTGCCAGGCCCCCTGTCCATGGGATTCTCCAGGCAAGAATACTAAGTATATGGGGTTGCCTTCTCCAGGGGATCTTCCCAACACAGGGATCAACCCAGGTCTCCTACATTGCAGATGGACTCTTTACTGTCTGAGCCACCAGGGAAGTATATTTGTATGTCTCAAGATATCTGGTATAGAATTCAGTTCAGTTCAGTTGCTCAGTTGTGTCTGACTCTTCGCGACCCCATGGGCCACAGTACGCCAGGCCTCCTTGTCCATCACTAACTTCCTGAGTTTACTCAAACTCATGTCCATTGAGTCAGTGATGCCATCCAAACATCTCATCCTCTGTTGTCCCCTTGAGTCCTTCCAATGAACACTCAGGACTGATCTCCCCTAGGATGGACTGGTTGGATCTCCTTGCAGTCCAACGGACTCTCAAGAGTCTTCTCCAGCACCACAGATCAAAAGCATCAGTTCTTCAGTACTCAGCTTTCTTGATAGTCCAACTCTCACATCTATACATGACTACTGGTAAAACCATAGCCTTGATGAGATGGACTTTTGTTGGCAAAGTAATGTCTCTGCTTTTTAATATGCTGTCTAGGTTGGTCATAACTTTCCTTCCAAGGAGTAAGCATCTTTTAATTTCATGACTACAATCACCAACTGCAGTGATTTTGGAGCCCAAATAAATAAAGTCAGCCACAGTTTCCCCATCTATTTGCCATGAAGTGTTGGGATGGATGCCATGATCTTAGTTTTCAGAACGTTGAGCTTTAAACCAACTTTTTCACTCTCCTCTTTCACTTTCATCAAGAGGCTCTTTAGTTCTTCGCTTTCTGCCATAAGGGTAGTGTCATCTGCATATCTGAGGTTATTGATATTTCTCCCGGCAATCTTGATTCCAGCTTATGCTTCATCCAGCCCAGCATTTCTCATGATGTATTCTGCGTACTGAGTAACACTCACTAAATTGAACTTTTTTAATAACATGATCACAAGACTGTCAACATTTCCAATAATATGATTTAATGACCCCCGGGGATAAGTTACTTTCATATTAGTCTTTATAATGGTCTTCACTATCACATATTTTAAATATATTTTTCTTGTATACACTCATTCCTAAAACAGGCTTGACTACCTGATATGGAGCAGGTGCTGAGTGATTAACTGTTTTCTACAACACATAGTGGATGTGTGTGTTTGTATCAGCATCTAATGTACTGTAATCTAAAATTTCAATGTTATCTAATATTTATAGCAGGGGTAATATAACATGCTTCTTTCATATTTCTAATTTGAAGTAATAAACAGAGGTAAATTCACCATGAAGTAATGAATCTTAAGCTTTAGAGTCACCCCCCTTCCAGGATCTAGGAGAGCTTCAAACAACATATTCACGTGAACTGAATATTTTTGTAAATTTTGAAAAAGTAAGATATTTAAATTATAACTGTTTAAGGTAGCTTTCTCTTTGTACCCCTAATATTTTTTACCATGTTTAGTCATACTGGAGTGACCAGAGGTATTCTGAAGATCCAACGAAGTGGAAGTTGAATTGGAGACACAGTTAACTTGGATTTAGAGGTATGAACTGATGCAGTTAACAGTCACTCTTCTGTATAATTAGGTACTGCTAGCCTCCCAGCATACGATTTCTTCCAGGAATAATTCAAGTGCCTGCTCTGTGACTCATCTGGCATCATGGTATGAAGATGAAGGACACTAACAATACTGCATTCTGAAAGTGGAGAGAAACAGAGCCAGAAACTAGTTCTGTGGCAAATTCTTCCAGTTATCAGCTGTGTAAAATTGTAAGTTGAAGATTTGACCTGGTCTCCTAGTTGAAGTGGAATTTCTATTTTTTCATAAATATGCTCTATCTGCAATATACACAAATACAAATGCATCATATGTATTTCTTTACTGATATCTTGCTATTGTTGTACAGTAGCCCAGTTTTGTCTGACCCTCTGTGACCCTGTGAACTGCAGCATGCTGGGGCCTCTCTGTCCCTCACCATCAACCCGAGTTCTCTCAAGTTCATGTCTATTGAATTGGTGATGTCATCCAACCATCTCATCTTCCAACCATCTGAAATCTTACAAAACAAACATTTTTATAATTCCTATGAATGTATGGTACAAATTTACAGCAACACTACAAGCCATGGTGTTATTTTCTTAGGCTCCAAAATCACTGCAGATGGTGACTGCAGCCATGAAATTAAAAGATGCTTGCTCCTTGAAGAAAAACTATGACAAACCTAGACAGCATGTTAAAAACCATAGACAGTACTTTGCCAACAAAGATCTGCCTAGTCAAAGCTATGGTTTTTCCAGTAGTCAAGTCATGTGTAGATGTGAGAGTTGGACCAAAAAAAGAAAGCTGAGCACCAAAGAACTGATGCTTTTGAACTGTAGTGTTGGAAAAGACTCTTGAGAGTCCCTTGAACCACAAGATCAAACCAGTCAATCCTAAAGGAAATCAGTCCTGAATATTCATTGGAGGGACTGACGCTGAAGCTTCAATACTTTGGCCACCTGATGCGAAGAGCTGACTCATTAGAAAAGACCCTGTTGCTGGGAAAGACTGAAGGCAGGAGAAGGGGACAACAGAGGATGAGATGGTTGGATGGCATCACTGACTCAAAGGACATGAGTTTGATTAATTCCATGAGTTGGTGAGCAACAGGGAAGCCTAGCATGCTGCAGTCCTTGGGGTTGCAAAGAGTAGGACACGAATGAGCAACTGAACAACAACAACCACACAGCACGTGAGGGTTGCTATGAGCAGACTTGTGTCTATGCATCTCAATACAACAGATGACATGCTGTCATATCTGACACATCTAAATATGTGGCAACCCCAAACAAAATGGCATGTGAAATTCTTTTTCTTAGAAAAATGAAGTCACTCAGTTGTGCCCAACTCTTTGTGACGCAATAGACTGTAGCCTACCAGGCTCCTCCTTCCATGGAATTTTCCAGGCAGGAGTACTGGAGTGGGTTGCCATTTCCTTCTTCAGGAGATCTTCCTGACCCAGGGATTGAACCCGAGTCTCCTGAAAAAAGTCTCACTTTTTCTTAGAAAGTGATTCCTAACTCATAACAAGCTTCAAGTCCCACAAAATACAGGTTTGTCCCTCATAAGCAATTCTCCCTAGATTACCCTCACACAGTGAATCATACTATCTTAGAGATGATATTCACTTTATTTTTTTTTAATTTATTTATTTTAATCGGAGGCTAATTACTTTACAATATTGTATTGGTTTTGCCATACATCAACATGAATCTGCCACAGGTATAATCTGCCACATGTTCCTCATCCTGAACCCCCCTCCCTCCTCCCTCCCCATACCATCCCTCTGGGTCATCCCAGTGCACCAGCCCCAAGCATCCAGTATCATGCATCAAACCTGGACTGGCGATTCATTTCATATATGATATTATACATGTTTCAATGTCATTCTCCCAAATCATCCCACCCTTTCCCTCTCCCACACAGTCCAAAAGACAGTTCTATACATCTGTGTCTCTTGCTGTCTCACATACAGAGTTATCGTTACCATCTTTTTAAATTCCATATATATGCATTAGTATACTGTATTGGTGTTTTTCTTTCTGACTTACTTCACTCTGTATAATCGGCTCCAGTTTCATCCACCTCATTAGAACTGATTCAAATGTATTCTTTTTAATGGCTGAGTAATACTCCATTGTGTATATGTACCACTGCTTTCTTATCCATTCATCTGCTGATGGACATCTAGGTTGCTTCCATGTCCTGGTTATAACAGTGCTATGATGAACATTGGGGTACACGTGTCTCTTTCAATTCTGGTTTCCTCGGTGTGTATGCATAGCAGTGGGATTGCTGGGTCATAAGGCAGTTCTATTTCCAGTTTTTAAAGGAATCTCCACACTGTTCTCCATAGTGGCTGTACTAGTTTGCATTCCCACCAACAGTGTAAGAGGGTTCCCTTTTCTCCACACCCTCTCCAGCATTTATAGCTTGTAGACTTTTGGATTGCAGCCATTCTGACTGGCATGAAATGGTACTTCATTGTGGTTTTGAGATGATATTCACTTTAAATCCCATGTAGTCTGGTGGGGGTTTTCATATATTTTCTAAGTTTCAAGATTTTTTTTCCAAATAAAAGCTAATGCTATAAATGCACTCGAAAGCCTTAGTGATTAATACTATGAGGAAAGTAGAAAATAAAAACCTAAATAAGAAAGATATATGAAACAAATGAGAAACAATAGGCAAAATATAAAAATCAATGTGAACTACTAATCTTAAAAAAAATCCTTTCTCTGTTTCTGTTCAGGATAGATTCTGGGGTAGACAGTGATTTTAGGACACAAAAGAATAACCCTAAGAGAAAAAAAAAACAGATAAACTGGATCTCATCAAGTTTAAAAACATCTGTTCACCAAAAGACATCATTATGAAAGTTAAGAAGCATAGACTAACAGATTAAAAAAAAAAAACCCAAACAACAATAAATTTTCTTTAAAAATGAGCAAAAGAGCTAGGCACTTCACAAAAGAAGATATCCAAATAATCAATAAGCATGCTGAAAAGGGGCTCCATATCTTTATTCTTAAGAAAAATCAAATTAAAACTTCATATTCCTCATCAGAGTAGTTAAAAGATTAACAATACCAAATGTTGGTAATGATATGGAACAGTAGGAATTCTTACACATTGCTGGTGGGAGTATAAAACTATACAACCACATTGGAAAACCACAAATTAGGTAGCTTAAACAACAGTTCTGGAGGCTAGAAGTCCAAAATCAAGGTTGTTTCTTCTGAGAGCTGTGAGAGAGAATGTGTTCCAAGGCCCTCCTGGCTTCTGGAGGTTTGTGAACAACCTTTAGTGTTCCTTGGTTTATAGAATCCCACCTAATCTTTGCCTTTATTTACACATGTCATTCTCCCTATGTGAGTATCTGTCCCAAAATTTCTTTTTATTAGGAAAGCAGACATATTAGAGTAGGGCCCACTCTAACAATCTAATTTTAACATGATTACCTTGGTAAAGAATAAGATCATTCTAAGATTCTGGAACTTTAGTGTATCAACTTTGGGGAACACAGTTCAACCCATAAAATCCCACAGGATTACCATTAATGAAGCTTTCTGGATTTCCCAAACATCCTAGAATTTCATAAGTGTCTTTCATACCAAGGAGTCAGTTTATAAAACATATTCATTACTAATACCTTTAATTAAAGATAAATATCTTAATTTAACAAGAAACAACTGTAATTTGACATCAATTTTAAACGATGGTTATTAAGCTAATGTAACTACTTATAGGCATTGTGAGTGAGTGAAAGTTGCTCAGTTGCGTCCAACTCTTTTGTAACCCCATGGGCTATAACAGTCCATGGAATTGTCCAGGCCAGAATACTGGAATGGGTAGCCTTTCCCTTAGCCAGGGGATCTTCCCAACCCAGGGATTGAAGCCAGGTCTCCCACATTGCAAGCAGATTCTTTACCAGCCGAGCCAAAACAGAAGCCCACTTATAGGCATTCACTTCAGTTCAGTTCAGTTGTTCAGTCGTGTCCGACTCTTTGCAACCCCATGAATTGCAGCACGCCAGGCCTCTCTGTCCATCACCAACTCCCGGAGTTCACTCAGACTCATGTCCATCGAGTCCGTGATGCCATCCAGCCATCTCATCCTCGGTCGTCCCCTTCTCCTCCTGCCCCCAATCCCTCCCAGCATCAGAGTCTTTTCCAATGAGTCAACTCTTCGCATGAGATGGCCAAAGTACTGGAGCTTCAGCTTTAGCATCATTCCTTCCAAAGAAATCCCAAGGCTGATCTCCTTTAGAATGGACTGGTTGGATCTCTTTGCAGTCCAAGAGACTCTCAAGAGTCTTCTCCAATACCACAGTTCAAAAGCATCAATTCTTCTGCGCTCAGCTTTCTTCACAGTCCAACTCTCACATTCATACATGACCACTGGAAAAACCATAGCCTTGACTAGACGGACCTTTGTTGGCAAAGTAATGTCTCTGCTTTTCAACATGCTATCTAGGTTGGTCATAACTTTCCTTCCAAGGAGTAAGCGTCTTTTAATTTCATGGCTGCAGTCACCATCTCCAGTGATTTTGGAGCCCCCCAAAATAAAGTCTGTTTCCCCATCTATTTCCCATGAAGTGATGGGGTCAGATGCCATGATCTAAGTTTTCTGAATGTTGAGCTTTAAGCCAACATTTTCACTCTCCTCTTTCACTTTCATCAAGAGGCTCTTTAGTTCTTCACTTTCTGCCATAAGGGTGGTGTCATCTGCATATCTGAGGTGATTGATATTTCTCCCAGCAATCTTGATTCCAGCTTGTGCTTCTTCCAGCCCAGTGTTTCTCATGATGTACTCTGCATAGAAGTTAAAAAAGCAGGGTGACAATATACAGCCTTGACGTTGTAGGGAACAAGGTATAAAGAAGGTTGAGAAGTGCTTGCAAACGAGACTCTCAACCTTTCCTAAACCTAGTTCCCTACACTGGGCAGAACATCTCGTTTGCAAGAATGTTCAGCCCTGGTTGAGAGTCTCGTTTGCAAGCACTTCTCAACCTTCTTTATACCTTGTTCCCTACATGACGTACTCCTTTTCCTATTTGGAACCAGTCTGTTGTTCCATGTCTAGTTCTAACTGTTGCTTCCTGACCTGCATACAGGTTTCTCAAGAGGCAGGTCAGGTGGTCTCGCATGCCCACCTCTTTCAGAATTTTCCACAGTTGATTGTGATCCACACAGTCAAAGGCTTTGGCATAGTCAAGAAAGCAGAAATAGATGTTTTTCTGGAACTCTCTTGCTTCTTTGATGATCCAGCGGATGTTGGCAATTTGATCTCTGGTTCCTCTGACTTTTCTAAAACCAGCTTGAACATCAAGAAGTTCACAGTTCACGTATTGCTGAAGCCTGGCTTGGAGACTTTTAAGCATTACTTTACTAGCGTGTGAGATGAGTGCAATTGTGCAGTAGTTTGAGCATTCTTTGGCATTGCCTTTCTTTGGGATTGGAATGAAAACTGACCTTTTCCAGTCCTGTGGCCACTGCTGAGTTTTCCAAATTTGCTGGCATATTGAGTGCAGCACTTTCACAGCATCAGCTTTTAGGATTTGAAATAACTCAACTGGAATTCCATCACCTCCACTAGCTTTGTTCATAGTGATACTTCCTAAGGCCCACTTGACTTCACATTCTGGAATGTCTTGCTCTAGATGAGTGATCACACCATCGTGATTATCTGCGTTGTGAAGATCTTTTTTGTAGAGTTTTTCTGTGTACTCTTGCCACCTCCTCTTAATATCTTCTGCTTCGTTTAGGTCCATACCATTTCTGTCCTTTATTGAGCTCATCTTTGCATGAAATGTTCCCTTATCTCTAATTTTCTTGAAGAGATCTCTAGTCTTTCCTATTCTATTGTTTTCCTATATTTCTTTTCATTGATCACTGAAGAAGTCTTTCTTATCTCTCCTTGCTATTCTTTGGAACTCTGCATTAAAATGGGTATATCTTTCCTTTTCTCCTTTGCTTTTCACCTCTCTTCTTTTCACAGCTATTTGTAAGGCCTCCTCAGACAGCCATTTTGCTTTTTGCATTTCTTTTTCTTGGGGATGGTCTTGATTCCTGTCTCCTGTACAATGACACAAACCTCTGTTTATAGTTCATCAGGCACTCTGTCTATCAGATCTAGTCCCTGAAATCTATTTCTCACTTCCACCCTTAGCTTTCACCAAATTCTCTAAAGGATCTATTTTTGTTCAAATCAATCCTCAGTTCTTATGCCCTAAATGTCTGGCATGTATGAGATATTCAATAAGAATTAGTTGACTTACGTATATTGGATTCTTAACCAAGACAAAGTTAATAACCACTGGAGTAGAGTAAAATAGAATATGGTTATATGGTTATTCTCTGGAAAATAATCCTCACTGTTTCCTGCTCCCCATATGCTCTGTTTGTGTAGAGTCTTTCATCAGCCTGTAGCTCTGAATGATACAGTGCCATGCTTGTCAATTAAACCAATTAAGGAAGATTTTTAAATCACAATTTCATTTCCTTCAGGAAATTATCCATCTTTTCATTTAACTCTACTGTTTTACTTAATTAACAAGGATTTAATAACAATTAATAAATGATATATTAATTAATTTATGAAATGACTTTGTCCTTACTAAAGTAATTCAGACTTGTAAATGCTTGTAATTTTCATTAGTTCCATCAAATAAGACATAGAACATTCAATTAAAGCTGAGTTACCTTACTTTACACTCTGCCCAAATACCAGGGAAAACCTCTAGTCTATCTAGGACAGTGCTGGAAGCATTATCAAAACTGTGACTTTGACAAAGGCAATGCCTGGGGCCCAAGACATGCGGTTTCATAAGCAGGGAGCAGAAGCATCATAAAGTAGGTGCTCAAAAAATATTTGATGAATTAATGAAAGAAGAAGGAAGTAGTTAATGCTAAGAAGAAGAAATCCCTCCTTTGAACAGGGAATCACTAACCTTAACAAGAGCTGGTAGGGTATCCATCAATGGAGGAAGAGGCGATGGGTAGATCCTTCTCTCAAAGAACATGTGCTTGTGTGGGACATAAGGAATGACATCAGGCTGCTAATTATCAATGTAGATATCAAATACAACTCCAGTCTTTAGTTACCAGACATTTCTTTTGGGTAATTCATTACTAAGGACTTGCAAATTTGGAAGCAACCCAAAGTCCCAGAAACAGAGTCTCAAGACTGAAGAAGTATGAGATTCTGTAAGAAGCAGGTCAGGCCATTTATGCCATAGATGTGTGTATGAAAATAATTACATTTTAAAAATGCACAAATGTTATTTATAAATAATTTACATTCTTTAGAAGCATTTACAAATAATGATTCACTTTGCAAACAGAGATGAAAAACTCTCTTTACAAATTTGGGTCTTACTCATGCTTGTGCCCCAATTTCAGCAGTGTTGCTACTTCACAAATGACTGTGCATTTATAGTTAAAATTAAGTATAAGCAAGAGCATGATTAAGCATAATCAAGGAAGATCCTACAAAAGATTGCTATCTACCTTGCTTAGCTTGCTAGACTCGGCTTCCCTAGTGGTTCAGTGGTAAAGAATTCACCTGCAATGCAGGAATCACAGGTTCGATCCCTGAGTTGGAAAGATCCCCTAGAGAAGGAAATGGCAACCCCCTCTAGTATTCTTGCCTGGGAAATGCCATGGACAAAGGAGACTGGTGGGCTACAGTCCATGGGGTCGCAGAAGAGTTGGACATGACTTAGCAATGAAACAACAACAGATTGCTAGACCACCCTAGATCACAGAGAAAAAGTGGATCGATCATTCAAAAAACCTCCTGAAAAAGTATTTATCTGCTTGACGTCTAGGTGCTACCTAAGACTTAAAGAAATGAACACAGGAATTTGGTGTGTTCCCTTGGTGAGTGCCAAGGCAAGAGGGATCATGCTATGCCTTTACTTTGCACCCCCTGGAACAAAGATCCTTGATGCAGTCAGTGCTTCATATGTATAGGTTCTGAATCTGCAGATTCAACCAACCATACATTGAAAATATTCAGAAATTTCTGAAGCAAAACATGAATTTTCCACACAAGGCAATTATTTACATAGAATTTATATTGTGTTAACAATTATTTATATAGAATTTATATCATACTAGGTATCATACATCATCTAGAGATGATTTGAAGTATATTGGAGGACTGTGTAGGTTATATGCAAATACAATGGCTTCCCAGGTGGCTCAGACAGTAAAGAATCCACCTGCAATGCAGGAGACCCGGGTTCAATTCCTGGGTTGGGAAAATCCCCTGGAGAAGGGAATGGCTACCCACACTAATATTCTCGCCTGGAGAATTCCATGGACAGAGGAGCCTGGCAGGCTATGGTAGCTTCCCTGGTAGCTCAGCTGGTAAGGAATCTGCCTGCAATGCAAGAGACTCTGGTTCAATTCCTGGGTTGGGAAGGTCCCCTGGAGGAGGCATGGTAACCCACTCCAGTATTTTTGCCTGGAGAATGCCCATGGACAGAGGAGCCTGGTGAGCTACAATTCATGGGGTCACAAAGAGTTAGACACAAATGAGTGACTAAGCACAGTACAAGGGACTTGAGCTCCCTGGATTTTTGTATCTGCTGAGAATACTGGGACCAATCTCCTGTATCTTAGAGAAAAAAGAACCTAAGATCCAGATCTTCAACGAGACATCAAATTTGAACCATTTAGGATAAAGAAAATGTGGTACATGTATATAGTGGACCACTACTCAGCCATAAAAGAGAATGAAATAATGCCATTTGCAGCAACATGATGGAACTAGAAATGATCATACTAAGTGAAGTAAATCAGAAAAACAAACACCGTATGATATCACTTATATGTGGAATCTAAATTATGACACAAACGAACTTTTACGAAACACAAATAGGACTCGCAGACATAGAGAACAGACGTGTGGTTGCCAAGGGGCGGAGTGGAGGGATAGACCCAGAGCTTGGGATTAGTAGATGTAAATTATTATATAGGGAATGGGCAAATAACAAAGTCGTACTATATAGCAAAGGGAGCTATAATCGACATTCTATGATAAGCCATAATGGAAAAGAATATTTAAAAAAGAATGTATACATATATGTATAACTGAATCACCTTGCTATAAGCAGAAATTAACACAATGCTGTGAATCAACTATATTTCAATTTTTTAAGTGAAATTTAAACCATTTATCTTACCTGTTTCTTTTCGTCAAGTGTTTTCTTCCTTCCTGCTGAGAGTGAAGTCTTGGGAGAAACTGTGGCTGGTTAAATCAGAGCAGATATTGTGTTTTTGCAAATTGTATTTTAAACTTATTCACATTTATCATCCGTTTATTAGGTAGACTCCTAAGTGCTTCTTAAAATGGTGGTATAGAAGAATTTAATAAAAAAGTTAATGTTCATTTTACATTTGCCTTCTTTTTATGGTACAATATATTGAAAATTATTTCATGGAAGAAAAACAAATATACAAATTATATATTTAATTCACATAATAAATTAATAAATATAAACATTAAAATAAATAAGCATATAGACCCAGAATTGGTGAACTGCAACTCAGAAATAAACTCCAGTGTTTGTACAACACTATTACTCAGCAATATTCTTACTTGCTAAACTTCTACCAGTTGCATCAAGAGCTCCTCTTGGTGGAGGAATGGTGTGGAACTCTTTCAGGGTGGAAGAACTGGTCTTCATTACACAGGAATGTGTACACTGGTATATCCTTAGCATTCATCTGAGCAGTTATCCAACACAGACCCTGAAAAGACTCTAAATACGAAAGAAACTTGGAGCTCTTAAATGCATCATCTTCTATAATGACATATGAACGTTATTTAGCTTAACAATTTCACAAGGGAGTTGATATTTATGTCATCTGCAGTCAGGTTCAACTAGCCCCTTAGCTTCAGAGTTGATCACAAATATGGAAGTTAACTGAGAGATATAACTATTGGTTTATAGCTCCCCACCAGACTTTAACTGAAGAAGGTAATGCTTTTATTGTATACTTACAGATACGATGAATACAAGGGAGTGCGAGTTTAAGTTGTCAGAGATAATGGTTGTTCCAGCCCTGAAAGAAAAAGGGGAGGGTAGAATTCAGAGATCATGGAGAAAATTTATTTATTCATACAAAAATACTCATTGCAACTATTGCTTGCTAGGCTAAAAATAAAATGAGCAAGTAAGAGACTGAAAGAAGTTTTGTGTGTTTTTATGTGCTTTCCACTCACAGTCAGTCATTGGGCATCTTCTTTATGCCAGTATTGTAGATTTGGGGTGGGGGTGGGGAGAGCAGAAGAGAGACAGCCCACAGCGCCTAGTCTCGAAAAGCAACACTCTGCTCTGGAGATACTGAGGAAATACACCATTTAAAAGGGGCAGGGAGGAGATATCATTTAAGCAAGTGTGCAATGGTATAGGCAGAATAATTTGAGGTAAGTACATCTATTAAGTAGATGAAGTTTGACTTTGGTTCTCCGTTTCTGTTTCTATATATTTTCTTTCTCTGAGGGTCCTTGGCACCTTCCTAAGGATTTTTGCCTTGATGTCCACTATCCACGGCTTCAAAGCTAATCTAAGCCTAAATAATATGACAAACTGATTTCCACGTAAGTGTCTATTAAACTAGTTTATACTACCTAATTTGATGAACTGATTTCTAACAATTAATTTAGGATAATTTCCATAAAGAAAAGACAAGAAATTTTAGTTTCAGAGTCTCAGCTTTATAGAGATACCTAGAATAACAACAATATCATATATTCTCATTGTGCTGTTAATATATTTATAAATACCAATGCAGGGTACTGTGTATTCAACAATAAGAGGCTATGAAGATAAATAAGATGAGTAATTAACCTTATTTATAAGGGAGCTTATAAAGAAGAAAGATCAATACACAAGCAACTTTAACCAAAGCAGTGAACAGCAGGGGTGGCGTGGGCATGAGAGCCAAGAGTGGGCTGAGCGGCCACTGATGCACTCCTGAGGTTCTGGGGGACAGCACTGCTTGAGGTCAGTAGGTTCCTGCAGCTGAACCCATCAAGATCTTTAAAGGAACCCCAGCCTCGGTCTTCCTAGGTAGGAAAGCTAGAGGAGGGCAATCCCAGCACTAACGGGAGATCCCCAAGGGAGAGCTGAACCCCAAGAAAGAAGAGCCAGGGCTCTGCCATCCAGCCACCCTCATTACCTTGGAGGGCCTAGGGATGATTTTCCAAAAGAGCCGGGCTGCTAAGTCTCTTCAGTCGTGTCCGACTCTCTGTGACCCCATAGATGGCCTCCCACCAGGCTCCCCTGTCCCTGGGATTCTCCAGGCAAGAACAGTGGAGTGGGTTGCCATTGCCTTCTCCAATGCGTAAAAGTGAAGCCTCTCAGTCCTGTCTGACTCCTAGCGACCACATGGACTGCAACTTACCAGGGTCCTCCGTCCATGGGATTTTCCAGGCAAGAAAACTGGAATGGGGTGCCATTGCCTTCTCCAAAAGAGCCAGGCTGCTGCTGCTAAGTCACTTCAGTCATGTCTGACTCTGTGTGACCCCATAGAGGGCAGCCCACCAGGCTCCCCCGTCCCTGGGATTCTCCAGGTAAGAACACTGGAGTGGGTTGCCATTGCCTTCTCCATGTATGAAAGTGAAAAGTGAAAGTGAAGTCGCTCAGTCGTGTCCAACTCTTCGAGACCCCATGGACTGCAGCCTACCAGGCTCCTCCATCCATGGGATTTTCCAGGCAAGAGTACTGGAGTGGGTTGCCATTGCCTTCTCCGAAAAGAGCAGGGAGATTTCCTTAAATACTGACACTACTTTTCAGAGACAAGAGAGAGGTTACTGTCCCATCGTACCAGGTACAAAGACTTTCAAATGAGTTTTATCTTTGGGGCTTAAGCCAGTAGCAATGAATACTGGTAACATCAGTTCAGGTTGGAGGAAAGACAGTGCCTTGCCAAAGCAACAAAGAGATAACAACTCTCACATTGGATCAGATCCAACAAAGAGATAAGCCCCTTTAATCACCTCTTGAGTCATATCCAGCACTGGAATCTTAAACCAAGAAGACAGATCACAAAACTACAAGAGCCAAACACATCCCCATCTCCTGGACCCTCCCCTTTTTGTTTTGACTTCTATGACAAGATCAAATTTTTCACACTCTCTTGGTTACAGCAGTCTTCCTTGTCTCCAGCAAACTCTGATGGCAATGGATCCCCTCTCAGCAGTCACTAGAATGATCCTTAAACACAATTACATCATGTCATTTCTATCAGCAAAGGTAGTTTTCTCCCACTGCCACTGAGGCTGGCTACAGTACTGAAAGCTTCCACCTACCTCCCCTCTCCTGAGTTATTTTTTTCATCCTTCTATAGTACACATACTCTCACTCCGACCAAGAAGCACACTGTAGGGTCTTCTGTAGGAACCTGCTGTTACTCTATCTGGGGTATTTACCCCCTGCTCCTGGTGTGGGATAGTCAATCGTGTACAACTTTTTACGACCCCATGGACTGTAGCCCAGGGGGCTCCTCTGTCCATGGAATTATCCAGGCAAGAATACTGGAGTGGGTTGCCATTTCATACTCTAGGGGACTTTCCCAATCCAGGGACTGAAGTGGGGTCTCCCGCATTGCAGGCAGATGCTTTACCATCTAAGCTACTAGGGAAGCCCCAACCCAGCTTCCAGATACTCTTCATCAATCCATGTCACTCAAAAGCAGGCTTTATGCTTCCTTTTCCAGGAAACCTCTAATAGCTGACCTTAACCATTCATATCTCAAGCTGACACCTTTAGAACTAACTTGTATTCATGGGATTTGCCTATTAATTTACTTCAGTTCAGGTCAGTCGCTCAGTCATTTCCTCCTCTTTGCAACCCTATGGACTGTAGCACGCCAGGCCTTCCTGTCCATCACCAACTCCTGGAGTTTACTCAAACTCATGTCCATTGAGTCCATGATGCCATCCAACCATCTCATCCTCTGTCATCCCCTTCTCCTCCTGCCTTCAACCTTTCCCAGCATCAGAGTCTTTTCAAGTGAGTCAGCTCTTCACCATCAGGTGGCCAAAGTATTGGAGTTTCAGCTTCAGCATCAGTCCTTCCAGTGAATATTCAGAACTGATCTCCTTTAGGATGGACTGGTTGAATCTCCTTGCACTCCAACGGATTCTCAAGAGTCTTCTCCAACACCACAGTTCAAAATCATCAATTCTTCAGCACTCAGCTTTCTTCACAGTCCAACTCTCACATCCATACATGACTACTGGAAAGACCATAGCTTTTTGACTAGACGGACCTTTGTTGGCAAAGTAATGTCTCCCCTCTTTAATATGCTGTCTAGGTTGGTCATAACTTTTCTTTTTGACTTATTCCATTCTAAATGTGTTTTGTTGTTTCACGTGTTAAATCCTAACTTTCCAAAGGGCTTTCAATCGCCTTAAAATCAGTCACTATTATCTCCAGTCTTTGTTTTTGTTTTTGTGCTCCATTCATCCCAATCTCCCCAGTCTCTGAGACAGTACATTTTAGGCGATGGATTTCTATCAATTAGCGGATCATGAAATCAGATTTGTATGTCTCCTACCAACAACTTTTAAATGAAACAGAATAGGACTTTGGAGAACTGGATGTATCAGAATGTCTCTTCCATGGTGAGGGCAAGGATTTTTCTAAAACCCTTGTGTGTTTTTAGACCATGATACAAGATGTATTTCTTGCTAAATTGTGATCAGAAAACCTTGAGAAATATGGCCAGAGATTGACTACATATTTATCCTAAGCAAGACAGTTACCTTTTGCACATTTATTTGGCTCCCCCTAGCAGCTTCCTGGGCTCCTGGCTCATTTCTCTTTGACTTTTGATGTCACCCCTGTTGGCTCCGAGCACTCCCAGATTAGACTCTGCCTGCCCCTTGGATCACAGGATGACCCCTACCTGACCCTTGAATCGCAGGCTGATCCCTGCCTGTTGCCACCCATGTTGATCCCACATGCCTTGGTCTCTACACTCCTCTGTCCCAAGCTGTACCAAATCTAAACCTGTCTCAAGAAAAAGCCCAGAGATGATGATGGGAAAGCTCCTGATATAAGTGCACACAGCTCGCTCTTTAAGGGAGGAGGGTCTAATGTCCTTTTTCCATGTTCAAGTGACTGAATTTATTATATAATGAAAATAAGATGAAAGAAATGAACATTTCTTGGAAGTACGTAAGAGTAAAACTCCAATTCATGGAGGAGTGCTTAAACCCATGATCTTAAAATAGCAACTTGGCCAAATTTTAAAAACAGAGCAGCATTAAGCATTAGTGAAAAATAAAAATAAATACTCAGCATTAAGAAATTCTAATTACCAGTTATTATCTGAGGTGATAGTTATTATAATAAAATATACTATTTTAAAGATCAGTTAAAATGAAAATTACACTGCAATCATAGTTTTCCTTATTCCTACCTCATACACAGAGATATAAACAGAAAATTAAAGAAAATAT
Organism: Budorcas taxicolor; assembly: GCF_023091745.1. NCBI lineage: Eukaryota > Metazoa > Chordata > Mammalia > Artiodactyla > Bovidae > Budorcas > Budorcas taxicolor. The sequence goes on from NC_068915.1 coordinate 71,524,382, forward strand.
CCTTAAAATTTTTTCAAGCATCCCTAATACAAATGCTTCTGTTTTAAAAATGACCTAGTAGGGACTTTCCCTCCAGAATTATTTTGGTCAAAATATACAAATTGGGTAGTGATTTGGGGGGAAATCTGTAGCTTTTTACATTGCCATGGTAATAATCTACACTTCCACACATTTGTACAGTCATTACTTTCCATTCATAGTTTGCTCTGGAGCCAAAAATGACTATGTTGGTGCATCAGTTGCTCTCACAACATCTGGGAAATGATCATCATTTCCTTATTTTATTTGTTGCCATTTAGCCAATGTAGAGGAAACAACATATAAATGAGGTTTATTTTACAAAGGCAGCTATAATTTGATGATAAACTGCCAGAGAATCTTTTTACTGCATAATATATGTAAAGTAATTACAAGCTGGGACAGAAATTCCCCAGAAAAAATTGAGGGATACCCTGTCTCCCAAGCAATTACAGGAATGGCCTTACAGTCTGGTATGCAAGCCCTTAGACCTTGAAGAAGTGTGGAGGTGGTGGTGCTGTTGCTAAGTCGTGTCCAGTTCTTGAGATCCCATGGACGATAGCCCACCATGCTCCTCTGTCCAAGGAATTTCCTAGGCAAGAATACTGCAGTGGGTTTCCACTTCCTTTTCCAGGGGATCTTCCCAACCCAGGGGTTTAACCAAGGTCTCCTGCATTGCAGGAGTCTTTACTAACTGAGCTGCCGGGGAAGCCTGAAGAAAGTTTAGGAAAGAGCTACCAAGATATCTATGAAATTAGAAAATAAGTCCGCTAATGAAAAATGCTAACACAATTGAGGATGCAATTTCTAGGATGAATAATAGTAAGAAGTGGGTGGTTCAGGGAGGAATCAGGTAGTTAAGGGGCTAAATTATTAACAACTAGCCTCTGGTGATGGGCTGAAGCTGCTCTCTGAGAGCTTCCTAGAGTTGAACTGGTCCATTAGCCACAGCTCTGTCCTGACTCAATTCTGTATCCAAAGAGAACAGGGACTGTCTAGCACATAGGACTTGGCAAATTCCCAATAAAGGTTTGTAACAGTTAGCTTTACCTTATATTCCCATTTTATTTTCCTTTCTTACCATTCTCTCATTTATATTTCCTTCCATAGGTTTCCTTTATGGAATAAGAAGAGTTATAAATAAATCCTACATAAAGATAAATTAAATGTTCTTAAAGAGTAAAACGAAGAATGTAATGACACTCATTCACACAGTGCCATGTGAATGAGTGTCATAAAGACTTACAAACTGAGGTGCGATGGGCTTTCAAAGGATCAAGAAGTCACATACAGACAGAGGAGCTCAGTGAGGTCTCATGGAAGAGGTGATTTTGAGATGGTTATAAACACAGATAGGACTGTGACCAGCAGAGAGGCTTCTGACAGATGAAGAGAGCCAAGCCTTCTAATTCATTTACCAAATTTTGCTCAAATAAGTATTTACTGATTCTAAGACAGAAACTTAGGATACAAAATATAATAATTATAACCTGTAGTATCAACATAAGGAACAGTGAACCAGGAAATCTATTTTTTCCTTTGGCCCTGAAAAGAATAGAGGGTGATGCCTGTTGAGAGAGGAAAGCAAATATATCAGGATTTAGGGTCAAGGATCTCCAAGCTACTATTTCAATTTTTTAAAGGAGCTATCATGTCTATGATTCTTTCTGAGGTTATTTCAAATTCATTTCGGTTGCTATAACAGATATCATAGACAGGGTGACTTCTAAACAACAGAAATTTGATTCTCCCAGTTCCAAAGGCTGGCAAGTCCAAGATCAAGCAGGAGGCTAGCAGATTCAGTCTGGTGAGGGTCCACTTTCTGGTACACAGAGGCCATGCTTTTGCTGTGTCCTCAGATAGTGGAGTGAGAGAACTCTGGTCTCTTTATTCCCCCGTAAGGTCACTAATCTGATCCTTTTAGAAAAACTTTAATTAATTAGTTGATTTTTGGCTGTGCTGGGTCTTCACTGCCGTGAGGGCTTTTCTCTAGTTGTGAGGAGCTGACTGCCCTCCTGTTGCAGTGTGTGAGCATCTCATTGCGGGGGCTTCTCTTGCTGCAGAGCACAGGCTCTAGGCGTGTGGGTTTCAGTAGTTTCACAGTATGGGCTCTAGAACGTGGGCTCAGTAGTTGTGGTGCACAGGCTCTGTTGCTCCGTGGCTTGTAGAATCTTCCCAGGTCAGGGATGGAACCCATGTCTCCTGCACTGGCAGGTGGATTCTTTACCATTAGGGGCCACCACCAGGGAAGCCCCTAATCTCATCATTGATGGCTCCACCTAATCACCTATCAAAGCCCTCTAAATGTCATCACACTGGGGATTAGCTTTCAACATATGAATTCGGAGGTGGGGGACACAAACATTCAGTTTCCAGAAGCAATCAGAGTCAAAATTCATTACTTCCCAGTCTAACAAGTCCTACTCTTAGCCCAAAAGAACCTACCAATCATTTCCTTAACATCTCATGCCCACCTCTACCTGCATGCTCTAGGCTCACCTGAGAGTAATGTCCATCTCCAGAGTATCCTCAAAGGCTGCAGGAGACTAAGGTTCTCTTGTGGGAAGGGTCTCCTCAGCTTCATTTGTTGTTGTTTGCTCGCTAAGTCATGTCTGATTCTTTGAGACCCCCATGAATTGCAGCACACCAGACTCCTCTGTCCCCTGCTATCTCCCGGAGTTTGCTCAAATTCATATCCATTGAGTTGGTGATGCTATCTAACCATCTCATCCTCCACTGCCCCCTTCTCCTTTTGTCTTCAATCTTTCCCAGCATCAGGGTCTTTTCCAATAAGTTGGCTTCACAGCACTATCCAAATCCTCACATATCCCTCCTTCTCTTTAGGGACATCTATTACATGACTCTGATGAACTCAAGAGGGTGAAGTTTCAAGGACACCCAGAATCTTTTACATCTGGACCCAAAGAATGAAGGCTTGAAATAAATCGGTCAAGGACGATCCATTTGCCCCAGTGGCTGTCATCCAGGAATAAGATCCTTTTCAAGAGAGATACCACCTGCTGCTTACCCATAAGTGTGCAGTTTTACCCCACGGCTTCCAAAGACCATCAGCCAGGAATACCACTCAAGCCTAAATCTTTCATTTGCATCAAGAGGGCTGGAGGACTTTTACCACCACCCTCGCCTGTGGCTGGGAGGCTTCACTGCTATTTTGCCTCTCAGGATCTCCTCTAGTTTCCCATGAGCACTAGAGCCCTGCCTTATGTAGACAGATCAGTTCACTGGAGCCCTAATTCTAACGTCCATAATGCTTAAATCTGACAATCCTATTTCTCAAGACTGAATGTTGTTTCCAGGATCCCTTCCGGACATACATATGATTTGCAATATACCTCTGAATCCAAAAAGCCCTGCCTCCCAGCCTTGTCCTGCCTCTTGAGCAAAGAAACCTGAATTCTGATGCCGGACTTGATTAGACTAAAGTGATGTTTTCCAAACTTGCTGTCATAAAAAGTCATCAGGTGCACCCATGAAAAATACAGAATCCCAAGCCCTTCTCTTAGAGGTGATGGTTCAGGACATCTGAGGAGGGTTTGACAATGTGTTTTTAATAAGTACCCTAGATGATCCATCCCTAGGACTTTTTGCCACTTAGGGAAATAGTGAATTAGAGTTTGCTATGCCTTCTGGTGGGCTTCTGTCTATGGGGTAGCACAGAGTCAGACACGACTGAAGCAACTTAGCAGCAGCAGCAGCATGCCTTCTTAGACCTGGCAATTTGGACTTTCAGCCCCTTTCTAAAGGAAAGGTCAGCCCTTTTGTCCCAATTCATTTCCCCTAGTTCAGGTCCCAGCCAGTTCTTAACCATCCCTTCTTTCTTCCACATTCCCAGCATGTCTTATAGACAGGGCACTCTAACCATTACACCTCTTTTACTCAGAAAGACCTCCTTGACCCACAGTTCTGACACTTGCCTTACAGAGAACCATCTCAGCCTAAGAGTTCCTACCCCCAGCTGCTGAGAGCCTCTTGGATCGGTTCCCTTGGACAGTACTGTAGGCCCAGACGAGGATGGAATTCTCCACATTCCATGCACATGGTGGTTTTCTATCTCTGGGCCTTCCTGAAAGGGCACCAACTCTTTATGCCCATTAGCTTCTTTTGCCCTTGTTGGCAACTGCCTCTTTGGAGGACAGCCTATAATGTAAGCAAGCAGCCTATTATGATAATTCTTCCTCTTCAAAACAACATATAAATATGGCCTAAATCACACATTCATGCATATGCCTATATTCCCAAATATTTTCCTCGTTGTCTAATGCATACAAAATTTGTCTGTAAAAATTAACCATAAATGCACTTATTTAACATCTTTTTTAAGCTATTTTATGAGAGTGAAGTCGCTCAGTTGTGTCAGACTCTTTGCGACCCCGTGGACTGTAGCCCACCATGCTCCTCTGTCCATGGGATTTTCCAGGCAAGAGTACTGGAGTGGGGTGCCATTTCCCTCTCCAGAGGATCTTCCCGACCCAGGGATCGAACCTAGGTCTCCTGCATTGTAGGCAGACGCTTTACCGTCTGAGCCACCAGGGAAGTCCTTTATTTTATGATAGTTCAGTTCAGTTCAGTCGCTCAGTCATGTCTGACTCTTTGTGACCCCATGATTGTAGCACACCAGGCCTCCCTGTCCATCACCAACTCCCAGAGTTCACTCAGACTCACATCCATCGATTCCGTGATGCCATCCAGCCATCTCATCCTCTGTCATCCTCTTCTCCTCCTGCCCCCAATCCCTCCCAACATCAAAGTCTTTTCCAATGAGTCAACTCTTCACGTGAGGTGGCCAAAGTACTGGAGTTTCAGCTTTAGCATCATTCCTTCCAAAGAAATCCCAGGGCTGATCTCCTTCAGAATGGACTGGTTGGATCTCCTTGCAGTCCAAGGGACTCTCAAGAGTCTTCTCCAATACCACACTTCAAAAGCATCAATTCTTTGGCGCTCAGCTTTCTTCACAGTCCAACTCTCACATCCATACATGACCACTGGAAAAACCATAGCCTTGACTAGACGGACCTCAGTCGGCAAAGTAATATCTCTGCTTTTGAATATGTGATCTAGGTTGGTCATAAATTTTCTTCCAAGGAGTAAGCGTCTTTTAATTTCATGGCTGCAGTCACCATCTGTAGTGATTTTGGAGCCCAAAAAAATAAAACCTGACACTGTTTCCCCATGTATTTGCCGTGAAGTGATGGGACCAGATGCCATGATCTTCATTTTCTGAATGTTGAGCTTTAAGTCAACTTTTTCACTCTCCTCTTTCACTTTCATCAAGAGGCTTTTTAGCTCCTCTTCACTTTCTGCCATAAGGGTAGTGTCATCTGCATATCTGAGGTTATTGATATTTCTCCCGGCAGTCTTGATTCCAGCTTGTGCTTCTTCCAGCCCAGTGTTTCTCATGATGTACTCTGCATAGAAGTTAAATAAGCAGGGTGACAATACACAGCCTTGACATACTCCTTTTCCTATTTGGAACCAGTCTGTTGTTCCATGTCCAGTTCTAACTGTTGCTTCCTGACCTGCATACAGATTTATCAGGAGGCAGGTCAGGTGGTCTGGTATTCCCATATCTTTCGAATTTTCCACAGTTGATTGTGATCCACACAGTCAAAGGCTTTGGCATAGTCAATAAAGCAGAAATAGAATTTTTTCTGGAACTCTCTTGCTTTTTCCATGATCCAGCGGATGCTGGCAATTTGATCTCTGGTCCCTCACACAATAAGTATATTAACATTTTTCTTTCCGTTTATTATCTCTCCGAGAATAGAACCCATACCCTCAACTTCTTTCTTACTTAGCCTTCACAGCACTAGAATGCACAGATATACAGTCAGCAATCAACAACTGATTACAACATTCATTAATAAAATAAATGAGGGACTTAAGTTATATCACAACTGAGTGATAGTAAGAATTTGTAATAAATCACAAAGACTAGAATGCTTGAAAACCATCTATTAGAGGAATTTAATATATCAACCATGAATGTCAAGAAAAAAGAAAGGTCTGGATATGTAGTTCTTTGAGTCATGCTAGACATCCAAGGAGGTCAAATATAATATATTTGATAAGTGAAAAATAAAATCAATAAAAATGACAAAACCCAAACTTCCCCCTCCTGCCTGAAAATAATGAATGTGAACACTGATGGAAATCTAGAAAGAGGCGCTCTGCATGTGTACATTGGCATGGATCTAACGTGGAAGTGGTTGGTTGATTTAGGGCTGGTAAAGCTGAGGATACAGGAAGGAGTTCTACTGTCCAGGAATTCAGCTCCTGGAGATTTCTCTTAAATATCATGATAGTCTTCTCCAAAATACTTCATTTAAAATAAATTACATTCTGAAAAACAGAAATCATTTAACAGGAAAGCGATGGGGCTGATATGAGTAAATGAGGGAACAGTCACTCACTAAGCAGTGGTAAAGAATTTCCTTGCCCTTGCAGGAGACATAGGTCATCTTCCTGGGTCAGGAAGATGCCCTGGAGAAGAAAATGGCACCCCACTCCAGTATTCTTGCCTGGGAAATCCTATGGACAAAGGAGCCTGATGGGCTACCATCTACGCGGTGGCAAAAGAGTTGGACATGACTTAGAGACTAAACAACAACAAGCACTCAGTGCCTCCCAAGCTCTGTGCTTGCATCAGTCTGAACTGATGCAGCTTACACATGAGAAAACTAAAGCTCCTGGAAGTAACATGTCCCAGGTCACCCAGTGGCAGTCACGATCCTAACCAAGGACAGTCTGACCCCAGAGACAAAGTTCTTTCCTAACATCAACTGACCATATCAAGTCAACAAAAAAGCTATTGAGCACTTGTGTCGAGCACAGTTCTAGCACGGAGGCAGGCATGGGGCACAGATAAAGCCCTGGCCTCCAGGGAACCTACGTCCTAAGGGTCATTAAATCTTCATTCAGGATATTTCAGATATTTTTAAAATGTCTGGAGAGCCACTGAGAAAGGGATGACAAAGCTGAGTCCTAAATCAACAAGAACCCCATCCAGAGATATTTTGCAGTAATTTCTATAAGGCTCACTAGAACCAGGGCACTTTTTTCCTTATGTCAAAAATCTGTGAAAAGTAGGGAAGATATACAGGCACAGAATGATATTAGAAAAGATCTAATTAATGTCTCATAAATGTTAATTTTATGATTCATCTGCAACTACTACTACTCCACAGAACCAAGCTGTATAATATATCTGTAAATAGCAGGGTCCACTTTGGTAATTATTTGTGTCATATTTAATAAAAAGAAGTCATATTCTCCACTCTGCACAGACACTCCATGTAGCTGCAGTTTTAATTCTTATTGTGGCCTCCCTTGACCCCCAAACATCCAAAGGCTTTGGAGAAGAGTTTACAGTAGCCAAAACTATAAACGAAATTGAGCTTTAGCAAGCCATTTCCAAGAATCTCCAAAGTCTGTTTAAATAATTGAGCAATGTAGGATCATTCTTGAATATCAAACAGATCTTCATCTATTTTTGTTTTAAAAATAGACTGAAAATTGACTCAGGATTACTGTCTTGAAATTTGGTATCATAGTGACCTAAAGATTCAGGGTAAGCATCAAACTTAATTTTGGAAAAATTTACTTTGATCCCTGTAGTGCCAAGAGATTTGCCTTGGAATGAGAAAATTAGCAGTTTTGAGCATGATCTTATATTGCCAAGGCCAATATTACAGAAAATATTACCATCTTATTCTCGCTTATTCCAGTCCCTTCCCAAATAGCTCCTGAAGAACACTCCTGAAAGTGAGCCATCTAGGGATTTCAGGGCAACTGGAGGTAACTTTATTCATTTGTAGCTGTTTTTTTCAATCTAAACACATTCTTGCTATGCAAATGAATGATTCAGAGGTTTAAATGCTGAGGCTCTTACCCTTTATAAACTACAAAAAAAGAAAAAGAAAGAAAGAAATTCTCTTCTCTGCCTCACCTACACCTACTGGTCAAGATTCTTCCAATACTCCATCCTCTCTTCAGAAATACACAGAAATGCACACAGATAAGGGACCAAATTCATAACTATAAATGGAAAGTATTGAGGGAAGAAGAAACCATCACTAAAAGCAAACATTATCTAGGAAACCATTACTGGAAAATTGCTACGGATTATTACAAACCTTCCTTTTTCCCTAAAACATTTATATCACTTCCATAGGTACTCAGAGAACTTATACTTGGCATTAACAAGAAAAAGAAACCATTCATATATCTATTTCTTTCCAGTGATTTTAAAAAAATAAACTTTACCTTTGAAATAGCCTAAGGCTCGCAAGAAATTATAAAAATAGTTCCTAATGACCCTTCCCCCAGCTTCCCCCAATAATAACATGTTACACAGACTTGGCTCATTGTCAAAGCCAGGACATTGATACTTTTCAATATTATTAACTCAGGTATAGTCTTTATTCAGATCTCACAAGTTTTACACACATTTTTTCTTTTTCTGGTCTGTTGTTATATAAAGTTTTACAAGTGTAGACTCAAATAACCAACACTTTAATCAGGATACAGAGCTGTTCTGTCACTGTTCGGGGAGGGAGGAGGGAGGGGGGTTCAGGATGGGGAACACGTGTATACCTGTGGCAGATTCATGTTGATGTATGGCAAAACCAATACAATAGTGTAATTAACCTCCAATTAAAATAAATAAATTTATATTTAAAAAAAGAAAGAAATTTCCTAGTGTTATTACTTAATTGTCATACCCTCCTCCCAACACTGTTCCCCCAACCACCTATATATTCCTCATTGCTTTGTCATTTGGAAGCTGTTAAATAATCATATAGTAAATAAGCTTTTGAGATTGGCTTTTTGTGTTTGCCCTTAAGATCCAACCTGTACATTGATTTTTTTTTTCCCTTGGCCATGCCGTGTGGCATGTGGAACCCTCGTTTCCTGACTCAGGGATGGAACCCTTTTCTTGGAAACACAGAATCTTTACCACTGGACCGCCAGGTAAGTCTCTACATTGATTTTTAAAGTTCACTTCAGCAAAATTTAAAATAAAACCAAATGATCACTGTATGATCAAAACTTTATTTGTTTTCCACCTTCACTATTTAGGGAAAAAAGCACTCAGAATAACTAGTGTTTCATTTTATTCCCATTTTTTAAAAAGAGAATGATTGCATATGCAATTTGGAATGAGCTGCAGAGCTGCTAATGGAGGAGATTAAGAAGACGTGGCTTTGGCAAGTTGAAGCATATTATTTTGGCCTCCAAAAAACTATGATGACATTGGGATCACTGAGACCACAAGAATTTTGGCTTATTGCTCAAATAGTTGTTACTATTTGTGGAAAGCAGACTAAAGTTTTGAAGATAAAATTTGCAAAAAGAATGAGTTTAACAGAACCCTGAACTTGATCAAATGCCAATTATTACAATATTTCTGTATCTGTAATTAGGAATACCATCTAGGAAAAGGATCTGGTTTTCACAACCATATCTACCATGAATAAAGGAGCACACTTGCAAAGAGTCTATTAAAATATGTTTATTACTCCTTTCAGAATTTTAAATGCTTGGATTTTAAGCCTTTAAAGTAAAATCTGCATGAAGCTAAATTTTAATAAGTTGAGTCAATTCTTCATGGCACAAAAAGCATTTGTGGAGAATAAAAATAATTCAGATAAATGGAATTAAAGGACTCTTCATAGCATGAAAATTACTTCAGAAATATGGTAGAAAGTTATATCCTGCTGCTGCTAAGTCGCTTCAGTCATGTCCAACTCTGTGCGACCCCACAGATGGCAGCCCACCAGGCTCCGCCGTCCCTAGGATTCTCCAGGCAAGAACACGGGAGTGGGTTGCCATTTCCTTCTCCAATGCATGAAAGTGAAAAGTGCACGTGAAGTCGCTCTGTAAGTGTCCGACTCTTCCTGACCCCATGGACTACAGCCTACCAGGCTCCTCCGTCCATGGGATTTTCCAGGCAAGAGTACTAGAGTGGGTTGCCATTGCCTTCTCCGGTAAACAGGACTGGATTAATACAGTTTTGACTGAATGCAGCCTCTGCAGTTTGGGAATTTATTTACCCAGTGATTTTCTCTTGGGAAATCAAAGTTATCATTGGTCAATTTGACTTCTCATTTCTGAGTGGCAATTGATTTGGTGCCATTATTTATTTTCTTATTTATTTATCCTTTTTGGCTGCACCACATAACATGCAGGATCTTAGTTCCCTGACCAAGGATCGAACCCATGCTCCCAGCAGTGGAAGCACGGAGTCTCAACCACTGGACTGGCAGCAGAGTCCCATGGTGCCCTTACTCAGGACAGGTTCTACAGAGTCACCTAGGACTAACTCTAAAATCAGGGACACACGCATGAAGGATTTAATCGGTGAAGACAGTCTGTACCCGACCTCCCAGTGGCATCAAAGCTGACAAAATGTCACTGTGGAAAGCTGCCGGAGCACCAGAACTGTCCTGGGTCACTATCCAGGGAGAGTGACTCAAGCTGGGCATACTAGACGTTCTGGAATCTGATTCTTCGAAATCCCAGCTGCGCGGGGAGGACCGAGCGGAGGCAGAGTCCTGAGGTCTGGAACGTCCACTCCCAGGCGAGGGAGACTCGGTGGCACAGGGACCTGGGGCTGTGAGGCCGGGGGCCCGGGGGACAGCCGTAAACAGGCAGGGGCCCAGCTCGCATGCCCCCCTCCCCCTGGGAGCCCCCAGGCACCACACCTGGCTGAGCGCGGGGAACCGAGGCAGACTGAGGGGCTGCTCTGGGCGGGGAAGGGCCGGGAGGCACGGGGCTGTTAAGAAAGCATGCGAGGAGGCGGGAGGAGGCGGGCTCCACAGCAGGAAGGTGGCGGAGCGGGGTGGGCGGCAGCCTCAGGGCCTGGAGAAGGGGAGGGAGGAGCCTCAGGGGCCACCCGGACCTGCCCGGAGAGAGCGGCGGACCTGCCTTCCTCGGCACACAGCTCCACGCCTGCGCGGACGGTGGAGTTGCTTTTATTTTTCAGAAAAAGGAAGGCGCCTTTCTCCCTCTTCTGGTACTTTACGCTATGTTTGCCTGCTGCTACTCCACTGGCATGCTGTGACAAGTGTTCTACAGAAAGGAGCTGAGGACACACACACAGAGGCAGAGAGGTGGGGAGGGGGCGAGGGAGCAAGGGAGGAAGGGCCCACGTGGAGAAATGTTGATAGCTTTTCAGGGTCGTGGCCCTGGCCCCAGGCGTGCCTCTGATCTCTCCTGCTCTCTTCCTCCCTCACTGCTCTAGCCATCTGACCTCCTGGCTCCTCCTCCAACACTCCAGCCAGGTTCCTGCCTCTGGGCCTTTGCACTTCCTTTCCCTCTGCCTCTAAGACTCCTCCCCCCATGGCTCACTCTCTCTTTGGGCTCAAATATTACCTTCTCGGTGAGGCCTTGCTCAAGCCCTCTATCTGAAACTGCCATGACCTCTTTCCTACTTTATTTTTTTGATGTAGCATTTCTCACCATCTGACATGCTATTTACTTAATTCTGGCTCCTCCCCCTTCCCCACCACAACCACCAGGCGAGCAGGAGATCTGTTCATCTGCTTTGTTCACGCCTTCACTCCCAGTGCCTGGAACAGAGCCTGGCACCTGGGAGGGAGACAGTAAATAGCGACTGAATGAATGGGAGGAAGAGCGGAGGGGAAGAGGGAACCAGGGTCAGATTTAAACTAACCCTGGATCCTCAACAGTCTGAATGAAGGTGTGGGGTGAGTTCCAAAAGCAAGGAGCACATACTATCTGAGGCCTTCTCTTTTGCCCCTAAGAACTCCGAAAAAGGTTACCCCAGACAGTAAGTCAGTAAGTATTAGTCGCTCAGTAGTGCCCGACTCTTTGCGACCCCATGGACTGCAGCCCACCAGGCTCCTCTGTCCATGACATTTTCCAGGCAAGGATACTGGAGTGGGTTACCATTTCCTTCTCCAGGGGATCTTTCCAACCCAGGGATTGAATCTGGGTCTCCTGCACTGCAGGCAGATTCTTTACCGACTGAGCTACAGACAGCATATTGCTTTAAATATTAGTTTGCAACAAGGCTGGACCTAGAATCTCTAAGTGCCATAAAAGGGATGCTCTATAACTGCCTCAGAATAAGAACAAGGGTTAGCCAAGTCACTACTTGTGCTTGGAGATGGATAAGCCCTGTAGTAGTTTCCTGTGGCCACTGTAACAAACCGCCACAAACTCAGTGGCTTAAAACAAAACATTTATTCTCTTAGGATTCTGAAGGTCAAAAAACCAAAATTAGTTTCACTGGACCAAAATCAAGGCACTGGCGGGCTGCGCTTCCTCCAGAGCTTCTAGGGGAGCATTTGTTTCCGGGCCTTTTCTCGCTTACACAGCTGCATTCCGAGCATCCTTGGCCTCTTCCACCATCCTTGGAGCCAGCAGCAGAGCACCCTGCTGCAGTAGTCACACGCCTTTTGTACCAGAGCTCCCTTTGCCTCCCTCTTCGAAGGACACTTGTGGCTGCACTCAGGGCCCACCAGGATAAGCCAGGATGTGTGTGCTGTGCTTAGTTGCTCAGTCGTGTCCGACTCTGTGCGCCCCTATGGATGGCGGCCCACCAGACTCCTCTGTCCATGGGATTCTCCAGGCAGGAATACTGGAGTGGGTTGCCATTTCCTTCTCCAGGGGGTCTTCCTTACCCAGGGATTGAACCAGCATCTCTTACACCTGCTGCATTGGCAGGAGGGTTCTTTACCACCTGGAAGGGAGGTAAGCCAGGATAATCGGCCCATCTCAAGATCCTTACCTGAAAAATCCATTTTGCCATATAAGGCAGCGCCCACAGGGCCCAGGGCTTATGGCCTGAATATCTCTGGAGGCCATTACTCAGTCCACCACCAGGAAGGCAGGTGCCAACAGTTATACCCAGGAGCTATTAAATTGTTTTCTAAATATATGTAAATGGGAATGCCCAGTTAACAACTATAGGAGCAGTCTCCAATGGGTATTCCAGGGCTTTCCATTCCCACAGGCTCCTATAACTACTTCTAACAGTGTATTTGGCCTTAAGCCTGAACCACCTGCTCTGAGGACACAACTCTGAGCTCTTCACTCAGTCTTCCCTTGATCACCTCCCCTCCCCTTTCAAACTATTACAACCTTGGGTATGCTGCCTGGGGCTAAGTAGATTCCTGCCTTGAAGGGATCCAGGTTTTATGAGGGTACAACACCCCAGGGGGTCCTTTTGCAGACCCTCCAGCTGTACTACCAGAGGCCAGCACTCTGTCAGGACATACATTCCATCAGATTCAAGTCTAACCTAAAAATCACAACCTTTCTGCACATGTCCAGGTGTCTAACAGATGCTATGCACAGTGCGGCTGGACAGCTCTCTTCCCAAGCATCAGGCCCAGTGATATGAAAGAGGTCTTCACATGGGGTAACTAGTTACGGGGTAACCCAGCAGGGAGAATGAAGATCCCATGGCGGGAAGGGGAGAGAAGGATGTACCCGGAAAGTATGGTGTTGGGAATAGTGGCCATTCCAGAAGGCGGGCAGACAACTAGCCACGGAGAGGTACAACAACCCCATCAGGTGGTCTTCCCAGCAGGACAGACCAGGAGGCAACAAGGAGCTGGAAGTGGCAAGAAGATGGAGATCCAGCCAGTGGCCAGCATCAGGAAAGTCTGGAAGCAGACTATCGAGGCAGGAGAAGACTTAGGGGAACACAGAATTGTCCTTGTCACTGGCTCTGGAGTACAAATTTTGAGTTGGAGCACAGGTATAAGGTAAGGAAGGGAAAGGAAAGGCCAATGAAATTGACAGGCAGCCTACTAACTAGGTGCTTTGATCTCATTTAATCCCCACAATAACCATGCAAATTAGGAATTTCTGTCCCCATTACGCAGGAGATAAAACTGAGGTTCAAAGAGGCTATCTAGTTTTGCCATCACAACACAGGTAACATGTGGGGTAGCAGAATTTGAACTCAAGACAGTCTGACTCCAAAGATATTGTTGCTATATTCACATTGTCATTTGTCATCTTTATGATTATTTAATGCCAACTTTTGAGAACACAGCCCCCCCAAATGCATAGTTCATTTGCTTTTCTCCTCCTTAAACTGTATTATATCATAAATTAAAGGCTTTTAAGGGCTTCTCAGGGGCCCAGAGAACAACCTTCTGCCAACACAGAAGATGCAAGTTTGATCCCTGGGTCAGGAAGAGCCCCTGGAGAAGGAAATAACAGCCCACTCCAGTATTGTTGCCTGGGAAATCCCATGGACAGAGGTGCCTGAAAGGGAGGGGGTCACAAAAATATAGGATACAACTTAGCTACTAAATGACAACAAAGAGACTTTTAAAAATAGCATGAATTCACTTCCAGTGGCTCTGGGAGGGCAATAGAGTCAGACCTACCTAGATATGGTATTTGGAGGCAGTGGAGTGCTGGATGAACAAGCTAGACCTTAGCTTCTGAAGGGTCCCCAGGAGATAGAGGAATATCAAAAGCAGAGACCAAAACATGAAGAATGGAGCTGGGGTGTGTCTGGTGAGCCCAGTTTTCTGATTGCAGAAAACTAGATTCCTCCAATGAACTTTTCTCAGCATTCCACAGGCACACAGTGGAGTCAAGTGGCTCTAACGGGTGGCTGGCTTCAGCCCTAAGAAATTGGGAGGAGGATATGTAAAAATTTATTGATGGGGGGGCATACATATCCACTGTAATTCTCTTGACTTTTAAAAAATTTATACTTTATGAAGTATTTTTAAGATTGCTGAAAATAATGTAATTTAAATGGATTTCTAATTTCCCTTCTAAATTTCATCCTTTCAATAAAAATAGCTCATGTATTTATGTAATATAAATATTTTCAAATAAAGAGTAATCAGAGAAGTATCCTTTCCAGTTTTGATCACTGTCACCAGTGGAAAGCCCAGGTAATGTAATTTTTTAAATGAAGGATGAAAGTTTATTTGGTATTTTAGAGCACCACCTGGTGGATTAGTTAATAATAATGGCCCAGAACAAAAAAGAATCAAAATAGCTCTGAAACACTTGGTGATGGAATCCTGTGAGGTTCATCCCTTCTCTTTGGCTCTCATTCCTTTCCTCTCTCCTCCTCTCCCTCTCTCACTTCCTATCCAATCTCTCCTGCCTCTGTTTACACTTGTCTCACCCCATCAGTACTGCTGAGTCCTCAAAGTGGCTGAGGAGCTTGCTTACTTATCAGGTCAGTTCAGTCACTCAGTCGAGTCCAACTCTTTGTGACCCCATGGACTGCAGCACACCAGGCTTCCCTGTCCATCACCAACTCCCAGCACCTACTCAAACTCATGTCCATGGAGTCGGTGATGCCATCCAACCATCTCATCCTCTGTCATCTCCTTCTCCTCCCGCTTTCAATCTTTCCCAGCATCAGGGTCTTTTCAAATGAGTCAGTTCTTTGCATTAGGGCCAAAGTATTGGAGTTTCAGCTTCAGCATCAGTCCTTCCAATGAATCTTCAGGACTGATTTCCTTTAGGATGGACTGGTTGGATCTCCTTGCAGTCCAACGGACTCTCAAGAGTCTTCTCCAATACCACAGTTCAAAAGCATCAATTCTTCAGCACTCAGCTTTATAGTCCAACTCTCACATCTGTACATGACTACTGGAAAAACCACAGCTTTGACTAGATGGACCTTTATTGGCAATGACTCTGCTTTTTTATATGCTGTCTAGGTTGGTCATCTCCGGTACTTTTGCCTGGAAAATCCCATGGGCGGAGGAGCCTGGTAGGCTGCAGTCCATGGGGTTGTGAAGAGTCAGACACAACTGAGCGACTTCACTTTCCCTTTTCACCTTCATGCATTGGAGAAGGAAATGGCAACCCACTCCAGTGTTCTTGCCTGGAGAATCCCAGGGACAGAGGAGCCTGGTGGGCTGCCATCTATGGGGTCGCACAGAGTCAGACACGACTGACGTGACTTAGCAGCAGCAGCCGGTTGGTCATAGCTTTTCTTCCAAGGAGCAAGTGTCTCTTTAAATTTCATGGCTGTAGTCACTATCTGCAGTGATGTTGGAGCCCAAGAAAATAAAGTCTGTCACTGTTTCCATTGTTTCCCCATCTATTTGCCATGAAGTGATGGGACCGGATGCCATGATCTTAGTTTTCTGAATGTTGAGTTTTAAGCCAACTTTTTCATTCTCCTCTTTCATCAAGAGGCTCTTTAGTGCTTCTTCATTTTGCCATAAGGGTGGTGCCATCTGCATATCTGAGGTTATTGCTATTTCTCCCAGCACTCTTGATTCCAGCTTGTGCTTCATCCAGCCCAGCGTTTCTCATGATGTACTCTGCATAGAAGTTAAATAAGCAGAGTGACAATATGCAACCGTGATTACTCCTTTCCTGATTTGGAACCAGTCTGTCGTTCCATGTCCAGTTCTAACTGTTGCTTCTTGACCTGTATACAGATTTCTCAGGAGGCAGGTCAGGTGGTCTGGTATTCCCATCCCTTTAAGAGTTTTCCACAGTTTGTTATGATCCACGAAGTCAAAGGCTTTGGTGTCATCAATAAAGCAGAAGTAGACATTTTTCTGGAACTCTCTTGCTTTTTCAGTGATCCAACGGATGTTGGCAATTTGATCTCTGGTTCCTCTGTCTTTTATAAATCCTTATGCCTGATTTCAAAAAATCTGATTAGTTTCTAAATTTCAAGTAGAAAGGCAAATATACTTAAAGTTGCAAAATTCAGCTTCTTCCAGAGATTGAATCTTTCTTCTCAGGGACAGGTTTGTACCTTCCAAAGAGGAGTTTTTATTTGTCTGTTTTACATAGAAATCAGGCTTCCCTGGTAGCTCAGATGGTAAAGCATCTGCCTACAGTGCAGGAGATCCTGGTTCAGTCTCTGGTCAGGAAGATCCCTTGGAGAAGGAAATGGCAACCCACTCTAGTATTCTTGCCTAGAATATCCCATGGACTGAGAAGCCTGGTAGGCTACAGTCCATGGGGTCACAAAGAGTCAGACATGACTGAGCTACTTCATTTTCACACAGAAACAGTCACTCTGTTAGAACTCCTCGTTCATATTTTAATTGTAAATAATGACTACAGTTGACTAACTTATAGTGTTTTAGCTAGTTGTCCTGATTAAGTTCCCACTGACTTTTGAGAAAGAGAAGGCTGGTTTGGAGTAAGTGTCTTGAACATCTCTGATCTCAAATGACCCACAAGTAATATGAATGAATAGGAGAGGATGGGCAAAGACATTGGGAGTGTGGAGAATGGGGACCTAGAGACCTCATGACTTGTCCACAGGTATATACATTAACCCAATCTAGCCAGCTCTTCCAGTTATTAAAGGGAAGCCAAAAAACTCATTTTTTATGAGAGATCTTTCTGTGTTTAAGTGTTAGCAAATTTTCCCAAAAATGTCTGCAGTCCAGAAGTGGCCCACAGGCCAATCTCTGGTTTGAAGCTTTGGGATTTTGGACTTCATTCACTGCATGATAGAATGTGAGTAATTAAGCAGTCGACAGCTGAAACCCAATCTCTGAACAGATCACTTTTCCCATGTCTAAGGACCTCTACCACCACTCAATCAGCAAGTCTGTATCATTTCCCCCTTTTTCTGAACAAAGTCTTATTACATGATCTTGGAGAATTAAGATGTCCTGGCATTAACCTTTTTTATCCCTGTGACTGTCCATGTGCCTTGAAACAATCCAGGGTTCAGATTTTGGCCCCAGCTAGAAACAGCTGAGCAGAGCTGGGAAAAGTAGCTGTGGCGCTAATGGGCTTGAAGTTTACATTGCGTTTCCAGAAACAAAAAAATTAATATGCAAGTTTTAAAATATATTTAAGCTAAAAACACCTTAATTCAAATTTGGGCCATCTTACTCTGCAACAAAGCTTTCTCATCCACACACTTTACCGTGCCAACCACAGGCAACCAATCACTAATTAATTCAGGAAAAATGATGACATTATTTACACATTTTAAAGGGAAAATATTAGCTTCCTTCCTCAGAGTTTTCTGGGGAGCAGTGAGGGGTTTTTACTGTTTGTTTTGATATGGACGTAATTAACAGAGGACACAATCACAATGTTGCAAAAACAAGTATCATGGCAAAAAAGACTTGAAGGATGTCAGTCTTCCTGGGCTACCATGACAAACACCATAGACAGTGTGACATAAACAACAGAAATTCATTTCTTCATAGTTCTGGAGGTTAAATCCAAGATGCAGAGGCAGGCTAATTTGGTTCCTGAGGAAACAGTGACAGACTTTATTTTGGGGGGCTCCAAAATCACTGCAGATGGTGACTGCAGCCATGAAATTAACAGACTCTTGCTCCTTAGAAGAAAAGTTATGACCAACCTCGAAAGCATATTAAAAAGCAGAGACATTACTTTACCAACAAATGTGCATCTAGTCAAAGCTATGGTTTTTCCAGTAGTCATGTATGGATGTGAGAGTTGGACTATAAAGAAAGCTGAGCATCAAAGAATTGATGCTTTTGAACTGTGGTATTGGAGAAGACTCTTGAGAGTCTCTTAGACTGCAAGGAGATTCAACCAGTCAATCCGAAAGGAAATCAGTCCTGAAGATTCATTGGAAGGACTGATGCTGAAGCTGAAACTCTAATACTTTGGCTACCTGATGCAAAGAACTGACTCATTTGAAAAGACCCTGATGCTGGGAATGATTGAAGGCAGGGGGAGAAGGGGATGACAGAGGATGAGATGGTTGGATGGCATCACCAACTCGATGGGCATGAGTTTGAGTAAACTCCGGGAGTTGGCAATGGACAGGAAGGCCTGGTGTGCTGCAGTCCATGGAGTCCCAAAAAGTCAGACACAACTGAGCTGAGGGCTCTCTTTCTGGCTTCCAGACAACCACCTTCCCGCTGTGTCCTCACATGACCTCTTCTCATTGTGTGAGTACGGAGAGAGCGCCCTCTGGTGTCTTTGCTTGTAAGACACATCCTATCAGATCAGGGCCCTTATAATCTCATTTAACTTTACTTCTCAAGGAATCCCATCTCCAGTCACAGCCATGCTGGGAGTTAGGGCTTCAGCATATGAATTTGGGAAGTGGGAACTCAAACATTCAGCCTATAATAAACGAGTTCCATTGTACTTCTTTATCATTTGCAGAATGCCTCTTGAGACCAAAATAGTTAAATCATCTCCATTTTTAAAATCATAGGTTCTAACTTTGGATTCTTTATTTTAGCCAGTTTTTTCAAATCCTTTTACCCTGACCTTCAATCTTTTCAAGCTCTAATAGGTATACTTGTGGTTACCACTACATATTTCCTAGCCTTTCATAATATTTCAACTGGATCTCTGAAACAACTCTTCCTTTATGGACAAATAATTTCCAAGTTTTAGCTTTCCCAAAGCTTCAAACAATATACTTAATCGTTTACTTATAACGTAAACAACAGGTATGACTTTTTTCAAAATTTGCTTCAGAACCCTAGGAAGTCTTCATTTTATAATTCCTATCAGGAGCTTGGAAGTAACAGCATTCTAGACAGCTCAATTTTATCTTTGTTCTTTGGGAAATGAAATTGACCAAACAAATCTGATTTTGAAGAACAGTAGACATATTTTCAGTTACTTACGACTTTTTAAAATAAGAATCTCTTTAAATACTTCTTTGAAAAAATACTGCAAAATGCCTTCAGGTAGCAGACATTAGTCAATGGTCTTGCTTCTCCCACTTCCCATGTAAGCCATGTCCATCCTACCTTCTGGCTATAGCTGATTAACAGACAGCTGACCCAAGGCTGGACTGTTTTTTTTTTTTTTTTTTTTTCCAGATCAGATTTTTTTTTTCCCAGATCAGATTTTGTTTCCCCACAGGAATTAGGAAGAAGGACAGAGAAAGCCCAAGGCAGTAAGATATGAATGCTGGATTTGAACAGACTTGTCAGCCAAGGGCACCATCGGAGGGCGATGCACTCAAGTGCAGGACAGCCAAGGAGGCAGCTCTGAGATGGCGAGAGGAATGAAGCAGGTACACGGAGCAAAGCAAAGACGAGTGGTCCCTGCAACCTAGGAAACTTTCTCCACAGTTCCCATTTCTCATCCTCCCAAGCCTCCACTGTAGTTACGTGGAGTCAGTTCCTTATTGTCTTAAAATAGAGTGTATTCACAGAAAATCTGGGGAATAGTGAGGCCAAGCTGATGACTGCCACTGAAAAGACAGTTCCCAAAAGGAGGGGCCACGTGAGGAGGGGCCAGGGTTGAACAGTCAGCAGAGGGAGGGGGGAACGATGATCAATCAAGAGCCTTAACTGTTGTTTCCACTGAAAAGAACAGGGGAAACAAAGTAGGTTTAGGATTGACTAGTTTGAATACTTTCAGCATCCCCGGGGCACAAGAGCTATCCCCAGTTGTCTGGTACCTAGTCCTGATGTCACTAGGACAAATGTGCAATGGCCCAGAGTGTAAGAGCCTGATTAAGGAGATGGTTGGTGATGTGGACTCTGGATTGGCTGGTTTGTATTGCAAAAGTGTGCCCCTGGAGAGAGGGCTCCTTCTGGGGGTTGGGGAGGGTAGAGGGTCAATGAGGGAGGCAGAGGGTGAAGGAAGGTGACTGAAGTATATTATTGGGTTGTCCAGAACAAGGCATGTCCAGCATATGCATGCAAACAGATATTAAAGCATCAAATTTACAGACACTAGAAGCAAGGTTAATACACGTGTATCCAGACATACTTTAAAATAGGAACTTGTCCAAAGTTGTAGAGCTAATTAGAGGTAACACCAGCACTAAAAAACCCAGTTCCTTGCTAACACGCCACACGCACTCTATTGAACCTCCACAAACCTCCCGCCGGTCTGGAGGCTCCAGTCTCTTCGTAAGATAATATGGCGTATGCATGTGTGCATGCAAAGTCACTTTAGTCATGTTCAACTGTGCGATGCTATCGACTGTAGCCAGCGGAGCAAAGCAAACACGAGTGGTCCCTGCAACCTAGGAAACTTTCTCCACAGTTCCCATTTCTCATCCTCCCAAGCTTCCACTATAGTTACATGGAGTCAGTTCCTTACTATCTTAAAATAGAGGGTATTGTCCTCTATTGTGTATTGCTCCTCTGTCCACGGGATTCTTCAGGCAAGAATACTGGGGTGGGTTGCCATGCCCTCCTCTAGGAGATCTTCCTGACCCAGGGATTGAACCCGGGTCTCTTATGTCTCCTGCATTGGCAGACGAGTTCTTTACCACTGTTGTCCCCTGGGAAGCCCAATATGGCGCATAGGACTCCATAATAACAAAAGCAAAACGCCTTGAAAAGCATTTTTTTATTTTCCTTGGAAGAGAAAATATCACTTTTGAAGCAAAATCCCAAGCTACAATAGTGCTATTCCATTCAAGCAATAACACAGAATTCACATGTACCCATAATATCAATAGTTATTGTTTCACTTCACTGTCATTTAGAATTGACATTACATATCATGGTGTGGTTGCTGCTGCTGCTGCTGCTAAGTCACTTCTTTCGTGTCTGACTCTGCAACCCCATAGACGGCAGCCCTCCAGGCTCCCCCATCCCTGGGATTCTCCAGGCAAGAACACTGGAGTGGGTTGCCATTTCCTTCTCCAATGCACAAAAGTGAAAAGTGAAAGTGAAGTCGCTCACTCGTGTCCGACTCTTCACAACCCCATGGACTGCAGCCTACCAGGCTCCTCCGCCCATGGGATTTTCCAGGCAAGAGTACTGGAGTGGGGTGCCATTGCCTTCTCCGCATGGTATGGTTAATCTTTTGCAAAGATACATAGTGGTTTTCCTGTTTCTCAGATGCTATTAAGGTGGTGATCTGACTATGCCACTGTGAGATCAATAGTCTTTACTAAAGACTGATAGGTGAAGCTTCTCTTGAAAGTACCCATTCATCTTGATTCTCCCTACCTTGACTTCTGAATCTGATGTACTTAGATACATTTTGTTCCTTATGATCTACTCTCATTTTCCCATTTTATATATGAAAAAAAAAAAAACTCAGGGTAAAAGGTATATTTACTTTCCTAAATATGCATCACTAAGAAGTGATCACCTTGGGACTCAGATCCAGGTCTGTGTGTCTTCAAGACACATGTATTTCTCAACACCCCCTGCTGCCTTCCAGCACAGTAAACATTTGTTGGAGATTATTCCAAACTTCAAGTCAAAACTATCAAATGAATTTGTTAATGAGTCTTTTAAAACTGTAAGAACTATCTACAGAAAATACCTACCTTAGGAAGTTGCAGGTTTCTTGATATTGCTGTACTCTCTGTACAAGAATACAATAAAAATCTTAAAAACAAAATTAGAAGAATAAATCTTTCTCCTTCTCTCCACACATATATACTCCACATACACACATACACAAATTCACACATGTGTAAGACTACACATACACAGATACACACACACACACACAAAGCAGCCTTGTAAACTCATCTGCTCTTTTTTTCTCTGGCCAAGACACATGACTTGAATTTTAAAAAATCTCATACACCTCCCCTGGGGTGCAGATTTGTTTAAATTAAAAAGTTCATCATTTATTTCATGAATACATTTCAATGACAGTAATATTTTTAATGTATTTCCACTTTCACTTAAAAATAAATGCATGATGGTTTCAGATAGCCTTAATTTGTTAAAATAAATCTTTAAAAAGAAACCTTTCTGGACTTCTCTGGCGGTACAGTGGGCAGGAATACACCTGCCAGTGCAGAGGACACAGGCTCGGTCCCTGATCTGGGAAGATCCCAGATGCCTCTGGCAACTGAAGCCTGTGCGCCACAACTACTGAGCATGAGCTCCAGCGCCCAGAGCCCAGAAGCCTCAACTGCTGAGCCCACGTGCTGCAACTACTGGAGCCCGTTCGCTTAGAGCCTGTGCCTTGAGACAAGAGAAGCCACTGCAATGAGAAGCCTGTGCACTGCAGTGACAAGTAGCTTCTCACCACAACTAGAGAACGCCTGTGTGTAGCCACAAAGACTCAGCACAATAAAAAATAAATGTTACTTAATCACAAAAAATGAAATAAACTTCCTCCTTCGTTTTTAAACTGCATAATTTTTACCGTAGAAGTTGTGGTGACATTATTAACTGCCTTCAAACAAGTTAGTTTATGTCATAGATGATATTTTTCCATAAAGTATATAAAACTACATAAAAAGATAATGGAACATAAATATATAAAATACTTTTAAATACAATGATCAGTTCTATCCTCTAGCACTAATATAAAAATATATATAAAACTTGTACACCGACAGTAAAGAAATACACTATGTCGTATTTTCTGCACACTGGGATGTGTACAGGCCAATCATTAACCAAACTCCAGCTAAAGACCGAAGTGTAAGACATGGAGAAAAATAAAAAATCCAACAATGAATAAATAAGCATCTTTCTCTTCTGTTCAAACTGAAACCAAGATAGGATCGTTCCTCTGCTTTTTTCTAAGTATTTCAAACTTATTACTGATAGCAGCAATTGCATTTCATAACTGCTAATTTCCAGAAACAACCTAAGACTTCCAGAGGTCAACTGTGTATCATTCAGGCTGAGCTAGGCTATTCTGCAGGATCAAAGAATATGAAAAGTCACAGCAATTTAAAACCACCTTTATTTCTCAGTCACGTGCATATTCCTGGGCTTTACTTGCTCATTGATTGAATCACCAGGGAACCCAAGCCAACAGAGGCTTCATCCTAACAAAGACAGAGGCAGAGAAGAGGGAACAATGGGAGAACAATGGGCTGGCTCTTAAAGCTTCTGGCCAGAGATGACACAGGATTTCCTCTCACAGGTTAGTGGCCAAAGCAAGCCACATGACCGACCCTGATAGAAATGGGATGAGGATGAACAATCCTTCCGCAGAGAAAGACATGGAGGGTAGGGAGGGGTGGAAGAGAGACTCAAGAGAGAGGGGATATATGTAAACATACAGCTGATTTGCTTTGCTGTACAGTGGAAACTAACACAACATTGTAAAGCAATTACATTCCAATTTAAAAATTTGGGGGAAAAAATACAGATTTCTGCAAGCTCTGCTGCTGCTAAGTCACTTCAGTCATGTCCAACTCTGTGCGACCCCATAGACAGCCTCCCACCAGGCTCCCCCGTCCCTGGGATTCTCCACGCAAGAACACTGGAGTAGGTTGCCATTTCCTTCTCCAATGCATGAAACTGAAAAGTGAACGTAAAGTCGCTCAGTCGTGTCCGACTCTTAGCGACCCCATGGACTGCAGCCCACCAGGCTCCCCCATCCATGGGATTTTCCAGGCAAGAGGACTGGAGTGGGGTGCCATTGCCTTCTCCTCTGAAGCTCTAAAAGTAGGACTATAGTTCATGAAATGGGCTATCTGCGTCATCTCATTTGATCCTGATAACAGCCCTTGGTGGTTCATGAAAGTGGGACTATGCAGCAAGACACTTATCAGTGTGCACTGCTTCTGCTATTTTTGGTCTTCCACTTCAGCCAATCAGAGGGTACAAGGGGTGGGGCCAAGCCAGACCCAGGCCCCTTTCAAACTGCTCTCATACCCACCAGCTTCATCCATCCTCCTTCCTGCCTTCTGAGTCTTCCCAATTCCTTGTCCTCACTAATATTCCTGGGGACACAGGGGAGGTGAGTGACAGGACTTATCTCCCAGGTCCCAAACACCTCTCGAGGAAGCAAAAAGTGCAATGCCTTGAATCCTGGTTCCCTGGTCTCTTTCCGCCCTGCACCTGTTGCTGAAGTGCCTCCTGGGCCAATCCCCGCCCCCAACCTGGACTGTATATTGAGTCCTTCCGTCCTTGCAAACCCTGCTCCCCCAAGGTGACAGGACACCCCATACGCTAGGCAAATTAACACCGAGCTGACCACCAAGCATGCCGTGTAATGTGAATTTTTTAAAAAATAGCTCACAAATGTTTGGAAAATGACATTCATTAAATACAGAAGTTCCAAAAATCCAAGTCATCTAAACTCCTAGATTCTAAAGTTCTACTAAATTTACTTTTTCCTCATAGTGTTCTGCCTACTCTCCATTATTCTTATGGAACAAATGTAGAGCAAATTAATTTGTTTTTCATCTTTTGGCAGGTTTTACAGTATTAGAGGAAAATAAAAATGTTTTATTGATTTGATGGTGAATCTGAAAGGCTTTCAGATCTACCTTCAAGTCAATGAAGGCTCTGAGGGTATAGATCATTAAAAATAAAATAAAATTTAAGGGCTAAACAATGAAGAGAAGGAACAGCTGTCATGTCACTGGAATTCTCTGGAAAACAAACCTCAGTGCTAAATCTACGTGTAAATTTATAGCATAGTGTAATGTAGTGCGAACAGTCCCAGAATAGGAAGGAATTGCTCAAGGAACAAGGACAAAGACCCCCTATGGCTAGAACACTGTGGGTGATGTCAGAGGCTGGCGTGGTAAACTGAAATAGTAGACTCCCCTTCTCCCTCTCTCTCATGTGCACACCTGTGCACGCGCGCACACACATATATGTCCATGCCCTTTGCCATGCCACTTTGCAATTCCTCTCACAAAAGAGGAAGTATTTTCTCATCCCTGGACTTTGGGCTGTGACATTTTCTTTAGCCGATGTGACATTATCAGTTGGCACACAAGAATTGTGCTGAGACGCGCAGGCAGCCAGCCCCTGGCCACCCTGCAAGAATGTGGGCAAACCAGCAGACATCAGCAGATTCAGGAGAATGAGAGTTGTTTTAAGCCAGAGATTTTATGGTGATTTGCTCTTCAGTATCATTGAGACAATAGCTGATGAATCCCAGTCTTGTGCGACTCTATGCCAGAATGCAAGTGTTGGTTTTATCCCTTGGAGAGGTTTTCAAAGTCAGCGACATTATCTGATTAACAATGAATATATCAAAAACCCACTGCAGCAATTCAGGCAAGAGAAGCCTTGGACTAAAGCA
The DNA here is from genome assembly GCF_023091745.1 of Budorcas taxicolor. NCBI lineage: Eukaryota > Metazoa > Chordata > Mammalia > Artiodactyla > Bovidae > Budorcas > Budorcas taxicolor. The sequence continues at coordinate 71,550,296 of NC_068915.1, forward strand.
ATAAGATTGACAGACAGAAGCAGGTGGAATCAAGAAATTTTGTGGTTTGGAGGAGCAGAGAAACAGCAGGAGTTGGGGGGCTGGGGAGATGTGAAGAGAAGGGAAGGGTCTGTTTGTTCAATGTGAAATTACTAGAGCATATACCTGTGCTGAAGAGAAGGGCTAAGGCAGACTCAGCCCATCCTACGCACATCACTAAATTCACCCCTTTCATCTGCGTAAGAACTCTGCAGAGTAGATTACATTAACACCTCATTTTATAAGTGGGGCAGCTGAGTCACAGAGAAAGTTATGTAATTTTCCTAAGCTCATACCCTGGAAGGTAGCAGGGATGAAATTTCATGAAGTCTGACTCTACCAGTGGAGCCCAGTCCCCAAGGCATGAGAAGGGACACGGACTATGAACAAAGTATACTACCTGCCACTCCAGTTCTAGAAGGGTCGTCATTAGCCACTGCAGTTGCTGACCTACAAGGACACCATGAAAGGAATTCAGGATGAGGCATTCTGTGTTTTGGACATATGAACCCCTAGATGGTTCAAATGTATATCTAAGGAAGAATTTCAAAGACCCCACTGAAATGGCATTTTGCATTTCCCATACATAGAAAAGCACTAAATTCATTAAGTAAGATATCTGATATTTGTGGCTAGCAGTAACTTTTTGCCAGGATGCATGCTTGTCTACACGTATAGTCATAGTCATAAGTTGCTCAGTCGTGTCCAACTCTTTGCAACCCCATGGACTATAACCTACCAGGCTCCTCTGTCCATGGGATTTTCCAGGCAAGAATACTGGAGTGGGTCGCTATTTCCTTCTCCAGGAGATCTTCCCAACCCAGGGACTGAACCCAGGTCTCTCGCATTGTAGGCAGACGCTTTACCATCTGAGCCACCTTCTGTCCAAAAAATTCTTATATATCCTGAGGGGCTCCTCCCCTAGCCCTTTGAAGCAGTTCTTCAGAGATATCTAAGGGGCTGTCTCCTGGTATATAGCCTTAAGTTCCATAATAAAACTGAAACTCACAGCTCTGACATTGTGCATTTTTTGTTTTTTTGTTTTGTTTTGTTTTTTTCAGTCTATAGAACCAGGACTTAAGGGCAAGTTGGTGTTCAATACGCTCAGGGTTGTCCAGCATAGAGAATATAGCAAAGAATAATATAATCACTTTGTACAGTGACAGGTGGTAGCTAGATTTATTGTGGTGATCATTTTGTAACATATAAAAATACTGAATTGCTATATTGTATACTTGAAACTGGGCTTCTTAGGTGGTACTAGCAGTAAAGAACCCACCTGCCAATGCAGGAGACACAAGTGACATGGGTTTGATCCCTGGGTCAGGAAGATTTCCTGGAGAAGAGCATGACAACCCACCCCAGTATTCTTGCCTGGAGAGTCCCATGGACAGAGAAACCTGGTAGGCTAGTCTATAGCGTCATACAGAGTCAGACAAGACTGAAGCGACTTACCACACACAGCACAGCACATACCTAAGACTAATATAATATGGTAAGCCAATTATAATTCACCTTAAAATTTTTAAATAAAAAAAATACACTCAGGAGAGCTTCATCCACAGAAATAGAAGTGAAATAGAGACTGTGGTTATAGGTAGAGAGAAGTTGTTTGATGGAATCATGACAGAATGATGGGGAAGCGGGGGTTCCTGCTTTATTATTTATTTTATTAAGCAGTATATAAGACAAGATCATCTGATTAGTGCTAAGTCGGGGGAAGAATTTAGGAGAGAGGAAAACAAATGAAATAGTCATTTTAGGGAAGGGGGAAGCTAAAATATCATGGAAATAAAGTAGAATTATGGTGCACTGGCCAAGAATTTAAAGAGGATCTGGCTAACATGCTTGAGTGTTTTTTCTCCGCATTAATTATTTAGTTTCAGGTTTAAGAGAGCGAGGGAAACAGGAGAGAGTACAGATATTTGCTGGGGAGTGATCACAGTGACAGAACAAAGAATCTAAGCTCGATATGGAGGGAATAAACAATAGGAGCAGAAAGCATGATAGTGAAAGAAAAACAAAGAGACAAAAAAGGTCAGTGGATTAAAGGTCTGAATGATCTAAAATGTGATGACTAGAAAAAGCAAGTTGGAAGCATAGAAGAAACTAGTCAAGAGATGAATGCCTGCAGGAAAGATTTTGGACGGAGTCCAGTTATTAGTAACAGAAAGGTTAAAGTTAGGACTGTAGGAATGGCTGAAGGGGAGAGAACCAATTGAGGATCAAAGAAGCAAGGTTCAGTTCAGCTCAGTTCAGTTCAGTCGCTCAGTCGTGTCTGACTCTCTGCAACCCCGTGAATCGCAGCACGCCAGGCCTCCCTGTCCATCACCAACTCCCGGAGTTCACTCAGACTCAGACTCACGTCCATCGAGTCCGTGATGCCATCCAGCCATCTCATCCTCTGTCGTCCCCTTCTCCTCCTGCCCCTAATCCCTCCCAGCATCAGAGTCTTTTCCAATGAATCAACTCTTCACATGAGGTGGCCAAAGTACTGGAGCATCAGCTTTAGCATTATTCCTTTCAAAGAAATCCCAGGGCTGATCTCCTTCAGAATGGACTGGTTGGATCTCCTTGCAGTCCAAGGGACTCTCAAGAGTCTTCTCCAACACCACAGTTCAAAAGCATCAATTCTTCGGCACTCAGCCTAGATGCAAATCCCCTGGAACAATGCTAGGGACTAGTGATAAAAGACAATGAAACAGCATTGTGAGCAGTGAATAGGGAGGACCTGGGCATCACTGACTCGATGGACGTGAGTCTGGGTGAACTCTGGGAGCTGGTGATGGACAGGGAGGCCTGGCATGCTGCGATTCATGGGGTCGTAAAGAGTAGCACACGACTGAGCGACTGAACTGAACTGAACGGAAGAGACCGTAGGTAACAGCAACAGAGGTGGGCAGTAAAGTCTGAAGGCACAAAATTCAAAGGAGCTGAGTGTTTAAAGGAAGAAAGAAGAGCTGTGGTCCAAAAGCTGCAATGGCATGCTAGGAGGACACTCACTCCAAGCTCCAGGGCCTGTGGTATTTGCACTGTAACTATTACTACTAATAATAATGATAATAATAAGAAGAACAAGACAACATTGATAACGAGCTGCTTCCACAGGAGAGAGTGCAGGTGAGGAGGTGTCCATAGGAAGCACCCAGGTTTAAATTAGGTCAGGCAGGTGGTGAGGACATTCAGAGCAGCAGTTTGCCCTGATAGTCCATCAATTCCAAATGGCACAGGCAAGAGTTTTGGGAGGTTGGAGAAGAGCACGAAATTGGGTCAGATGAGTGGAGGTGGTGAGTGGTGGCAAAGGGCACAGACCCTGTGGAAGCCTTGGAGGGGTGTGGCCTTCTGGTGGAATGTGAAGCATGATGGGATCAGTTCTAATGAGCCCTTGGAGAGGCTGGGTGTTCAGGTCAAGCTGAACAATGTGGGGTCACTGGGGCAACAGTCCTCTCCTGCTGACCTTGGCAGTGTGGTGGCCTGTGCAGGAAGCCAGGGGGTGAGAGCCTCCTGCATCTGTCTATAGACAAGGAGGGGCTGACAGTGCAGGCACAACAGAGCAGAAAGAATCAGAAAAGTAATTAATCACAGTTCTGGTTCTATCATACAACAAAGAATAATTATATACCAGCTTAAGTAGGACAGTGATTAAAGGTATTATTTATTAGAAAGTATTGAATCAGTTTGGTTCTTGCTGTGAACTGTAAAACTACAAAATTCCAAACATACTTTTGAAATGAGTTTATGCTCTCAACCACACTGAAACACTAATGACTTGGCAAATGTATAATTAAAACACATAAATGATTTACTTAGAAGGAATAAGCACTAACAAGATCCTTCTGCAAAGTTCTTCCCTGCTGTGAACATAGATTAGAATCATCAGAACAAAATATTCAGACTTGATTCTGCTGAAAAACGCACTGTGACACTGGCAGGCATTCAATGGTTACTAAAGACAGATAAATCTCATAATATATTACTTTGTTTCCAAATACAATATTTCATAATTCAAACATCCATGAATGGATGGCTAGTTGATAAAATTATAATTTTCTACATAATATATCAAATATCTATTAAAAATAAGGTAATCTATATATACCAATAAAGGAGAAAAAAGCAAGATAATATCATATAATACACAGAATGCATGTGTGTTTAGAGAGAGACTGAAAGACAGAGTGTACACATGAAAGAATTATATACAATAGATAATCTTTAGGTGTTACTTCTTGAGGATAGAAACACTGAATGTTCCATTTTGAAGCTTCTTCAGGGTTTATATCCTTTTTATAGCATCCTGCTCAGAGGAATGAGGGATAAAGTAACAAGTACTATTTATCATGGCCAGCAGAGACTCTCAAGGATCAATCAAAAGGTATTAACATTACTTGAATGAATCCTGCTTGTCCTTTAAGCTTGTCTGAAAACTCACTTCTGCACTGACTAGTGTATTTCCAAAGCTCCTTTATTTCCTGTTTTCAAGTAAAACTGCATTTTCAGCTGGGTGTCCTGTGTTCAAATCGTGGTCTGCAGAAGTGGTGACCTAGTGATCCTTCCAGAAATTTATCAGCATGAGTCAGTAATCAAAGAGGATCGTTTCTTGACTGAAGCAGCAGTTCTTTTCCGGGTTAGCAAGGGTGCCCAGAAGAGGGAAGAGAGAGAGATAGATGGAATAGGATGGAGTTTTCCCCTTTACTGCCCAAAGCTCTGGGCTGAACAGTGATGGAGAGAGGGTTTAATCATGAAACTGAAGGCCCTGGAGGAGATGCCCATCTCATCCCACAACAGACTGAAAAACCATAGTATAGAATTGGCTGTTACCCAGTCCAAGCTCACTCTGCTCACCACATGACAAGCCAGTGAATTGAGGACGAGGTGCTGAGGCAAGGAATACGACTTTACTTGGAAAGCCAACTGACTGAGAAGATGGCACACTAACGTCTCCAAATAACCATCTTGTCGGGGTCCGGATGCCAGGTCCTTTAATGGATCAGAGATGGGGGGTGGGAAACAAAGTAAAAAGGTCACTTAATCTTACAAGTATCTGCTAGAATGGCAAGCCTTCGGCTGGGGATGTTTTCATTTCTTCCTTCCTGCCATCTACATGGAACAACAGACTGGTTCCAAATTGGGAAAGGAGTACAACTAGGCTGTATATTGGCAGCCTGTTTATTTAACTTATATGCAGAGTACATCATGCGAAATGTCAGGCTGGATGAAGCACAAGCTGGAATTAAGATTGTCAAGAGAAAAATCAATAACCTCTGATATGCAGATGACACCACCCTTATAACAGAAAACAAAGAGGAACTAGAGAGCCTCTTGATGAAAGTGAAAGAAGAGAGTGAAAAACCTGGCTTAAAGCTCAACATTCAAGAAACTAAGATCATGGCATCCGGTCCCATCATTTCATGGCAAATAGATGGGGAAACAATGGAAACAGTGACAGACTTTATTTTCTTGGGCTCCAAAATCACTGCAGATGGTGATTGCAGCCATGAAATTAAAAGACGCTTGCTCCTTGGAAGAAAAGCTATGACCAACCTAGACAACATATTAAAAAGCAGAGACATTATTTTGCCGACAAAGGTCCATCTAGTCAAAGCTGTGGTTTTTCTAGTAGTCATGTATGGATGTGAGAGTTGGACCGTGAAGAAAGCTGAGTGCTGAAGAATTGATGATTTTAAACTGTGGTGTTGGAGAAGACTCTTGAAAGTCCCTTGGACTGCAAGGAGATCCAACCAGTCAATCCTAAAGGAAATCAGTCCTGAATATTCATTGGAATGACTGATGCTGAAAGCTGAAACTCTAATACTTTGGCCACCTGATGCGAAGAAATGACTCATTAAAAAAAGACCCTGATGCTGGGAAAGACTGCGGGCAGGAGGAGAAAGGGATGACAGAGAATGAGCTGGTTGGATGGCATCACTGACTTGATGGACATGAGTTTGAGCAAGCTCCAGGAGTTGGCGATGGACAGGGAAGCCTGGCAGGCTGCAGTCCATGGGGTTGCAAAGAGTTGCACACGATTGAGCAACTGAACAGAACTGAACTGATTTGCTAGAATGGCAAGCCTTAGGCGGGGGTGTGTATTAATTTCTTCCTGCCTGCCATCTACAGGTGGACAGGGTTATGAACAATGGCACTTAAGCTTAACAGTCAGGCAGAGGGGCAAGATTCTCTGAGGCAAGCTGTTAAGTCTGATTATGATAACAAAAGCCGCCAAAGAAACAGACCTAGCATGGACAGTGAAATTCACTCTTCCCCGTTACAGCTCTGTGCCCAGAGACATTCCCAGGGAAGCAGAAGGAGCTTAGCGAGGAGGCAAGAGAAGAATTTGAGTAGTTAAGTTCATAAACACAGCAGATACCACCTTGGGAATGTCTGAAATACAGAGGGATATTTGAGGAGAAAAAACCATGGCCATAACCTGGCAACAGCATTAATAGGGCTACATTTGCAATCAAGGCCTGTATGGGGCTCACATAGTAAACAAAGGATCAGGAGTTAGTCAGCCTGCCCAAGAGTCAAGGTCCATAGCTTCTTCTCTGAAGGGAGTGGAGAGGGGAGTAGATTATATATTCCTTACTTCCAGGATTTTGGTCTCTTAAAAAGCTATGGTCTATAGGACTACGTTTGAATTTAGGTCATAACTTCTTTAGCCTACTGCTGAAGACTGCCAAAATATGTGGTTTCTCTTTTTAAAATGAAGTTCCTCTGTGCTAATATCATAAAAATTCATGGAATCTTCAATTTATCTTTGAATTCTGATCCAATTGTTTAATGATACATTTCTACTTGACATTGCGATAGAAACTGTCTTCTTTGAACACTTAATCAAACACTAATCACATAAAATTCACTTTTCAAAAGACCCCCATGAACTCAGAATCTCTGAAAATGTTACTTGATAGTAAGTTAAATCACTGATTATACCTAGATAAGAACGGCAGGGTTAAGAAAAAACAATGAAGGCCCAATGGCATTTGCTACCAGTCTCCATTCAGGTATTGGGCTGTACTTTTAGCAAAGCTAAGTCTCTAAGAATGTGCCATAGGCTTTATTGGAAAAGACATAAATAATGGAGCTGGAGCCTGGAAAATGGCAAGCTGGCTCAATTTCTTGGAGCATCATTCGTCAGATCCAGCTGCAAAAGCTAGAAGCTATAAAAAATGCATGCAGGATTTCTTTTTAAGCATTAACACACCACTACTTTAAATGTTAGTTCTGACTGAGAAATTCCTCTCTGCAGGTACTTTTTACCCCTGTAACCTCAGCAAGCTGCCAGGGCCTCAGGAGACTAAACAAATTGCTAACTTAAAAATTCATTATAGTATCTGCTCTCTTTCCAAGACATAAGATGTGCTCTATAATTTGCTCTTCTGAATCCCCAGGGACCTTAATCACCAAGGCCCCATGTGCTCATATGACGCCATCTCTCATCTATTATTAATATACTGGACAGTTCTTAAAATGCATCACACCCAAAAGTCCTAAAATGGGAAGTGAAAATGCCACTAGCCAGCACATTGATTTTTCCGAGGTAAGCAATATCTAAAGTGATGACAAAGATGATACTAACGCACTAGATTCCCAGGCAGAAAGCATAAAGGGTTAAACTCTATAGTCTGTATTTACTAACAGATGGTGGCAAATGGATAATGAAGTCCAGGGTGTGAAGTTACTGTTAGAAGTTCATGAATGAAAGGAATTCAGTTCTGTGCAGCTAAGAAATATAAAGTTATCAGGAGTAGAATATAAAAGTATGAAATGTAAGACAGCAATATTTGGAAAATATAAAGACATCTGGATATAGGCTCAGAATTAGGATGGATAAAGCACCTGGCTTCTTATCTTATCACATTTAATAACTCATAAAAATGGCACATAAATTCAAGATGGTTATAATTCAAGTAGGCCCAGTCAAGACACTGCCGCTTAGAAAGCGCCCATATGTGAAAGAAGACAAGTATCAAAGGAGGAAACTGATACAGCCTCAGGGTAAAATGGGATCCCTGAGAAAGTGACGGAAGTGTGAAAGATGAGTGTTACTGATATTTTCAAACTAAACCCTTGGGGTCTAGGTCATGATGAAGAATCAGACTTTCTTTCTCTGAAAACTTGGGTCTTAAATCCGTTCAAAGCACTTCCTTAAAATTAGTTGATAGGCAAATATAGTAGAAATGGATTCAACGGATGAAGGAATAGAAAGGCATAACCAAAAAAACCACAAGAACTCTCATGGATTTTGTAAGGATAATGTTTCCATCCTAAAGAAGTACAGGACTTTCACAAATGCAGTCATAGATGGAGGCAGAGAACAATCTGATTAGAAAGAGGAACAAGAGAGTCCTAGAACTCTTGAGAGTTTGGCCAGCAATCATAACCTATTACAGATGAGATCAGAGTTATGCAAAGATAAGAGATGGAAAGGCTAAATTAAGAGTATGATCTGACTGTAGCTCTCAGTCTTGACGATGTTAGCATATGTGATGAGGGAATGTGTCACTCAGACCAGTAATCAGCCTAGAAGCAGAAAGAAGGAGGGCGTGGTAAGGACCCATCACTGGGCAGACATGGCTGGTGGGATCCAATCAGTTCCCTCTCCACTTGCTCTTGGCTATGGGGTTTGGATTTATACTAGGCATCCCCTTTGTCTGGATAAAAGACCCCTCGATATCACCTACATAACATCAATTTTGTCTTCACTTCGTATCCCTTTGACTATGAATTCAGCCCTTCAGTTACCCTGATGCAAGAAGGATTTATAAAATGATAAAAACAAACAATTTGTAGCTGGAAACGGATATTCTCCATCAAAATTAATAAATCATGTCAATGTATGGCAAAACCAATACAGTATTGTAAAGTAAAAAAAAAAAAGATTAAATAGAATGATTTTTGCCAAATCAGAACAATTAAAATAGAAATTATAATAATTTTAAAAAGCTAAATTAATTAAATTTTAAAACTTTAAAAAAATTAATAAATCAACATTTGGATTACCATTCTCTCATAACTTAACATGAGTCTGTTCTCTCCTCTCATGTCAAGAGGTCTTTCACGAGGCACTGGTGTATAAAGTTCCAGAACGACAAATCTAACATCAGAGCCAGGTGACAGGAATTTTGCCACCCTGTGGGGCATCTTGGCAGCCAGTCAGCTAGACCCCCTTAAGTGGTTCTACCTTCTCACGTCACAAAAAAAAGAAAAAAGAAAGAAAGAAACATGTACGAATACATGATCCATTACTGCATTTAGCACTAGCTGACTGTGAACCAGAAATCAACTGTGCAAATCAACAACCGGTACCAAAGCCACTACACTCTTCAAGAACAGACCCTACATCTATTTGGTTTGTTCTGGCCTCTAACGTGGTGCCTGACATACATGTTCCATCACTCAGTCGTGTCCAGTTCTTTGTGACCCCATGGACTGTTGCCCACCAGGCTCCTCTGTCCATGGAATTTCCCAGGCAAGAATAGTGGACTGGGTTGCCATTTCCTCCTTCAGGGGACCTTCCTATCCCAGGGCTTGAACCATCTCCTGCACTTTCTGCATTGGCAGGTGGGTTCTTTACCACTGAGCTACTTGACATACATTAGGGACCTGAAAAGTGCTTTTGAATAAATAAAATTTTAAGAAAAGGAAATGTAAAGAAAAAAAAGAAAGAATTCAGGTTCTTTCCAGAAGACGAAGCTGCTGGTGAGTCATGATGACTTTTCATACGACTACTAGGCCAAGGGGTTTCCACCCTTCTGAGTAGTTATTTATAAAAACTTTTGGAGGACAGAGAAAACTGAAAATAGATCAGTCACGTAACTGGACAAAATAATACAAGGTGGTGAAGATGCAAGTTGTTCTTGCTTTAATATAAACAGGGGATGAGATTATTTAAAAATAGCTTCCTATTTGTATACACCATTCAGCTTGAAGAAGAGAGACATGTGAAGTGAAGTGAGTCGTTCAGCCGTGTCCGACTCTTTGCAACCCCATGGAATACATTCCATAGAATTCTCCAGGCTAGAATACTGGAGTGGGTAGCCTTTCCCTTCTCCAGGGGATCTTCCCAACCCAGGGATCAAACCAGGGTCTCCTGCATTACAGGTGGATTCTATCATCAGCTGAGCCACAAGGGAAGCCCAGACATGTGAAAGTCCACTGTATTTGTCTATTAGTTGACTCAGGAATAAGTAGCCTACAGTGATCAGTTCAGTTCAGTTCAGTCGCTCAGTCGTGTCCGACTCTTTGCAACCCCATGAATCGCAGCACGCCAGGCCTCCCTGTCCATCACCAACTCCTAGAGTTTACTCAGATTCACGTCCATCAAGTCAGTGATGCCATCCAGCCATCTCATCCTCTGTCGTTCCCTTCTCCTCCTGCCCCCAATCCCTCCCAACATCCAAGTCTTTTCCAATGAGTCAACTCTTCACATGAGGTGATCAGTTAGAGCCAAAAAATAAAAATTGATAGAAAAATAGAATAACGACTTACAAAAAGGTGCATAAAAGAGCTATCCTTCTGTTGCTCTTATGTCATCTAAGGAAGCAGACAGATATAAACCATAGCTGATAATTCAGGATGCTCACACCTTTGTCATGGAGACCCAGCAGGACTTTTACACACACTCCGGACACTGTTTTGCCATATTATGCTGTGTTGAAATATTATGAACTCCCTAATGTTGAAGTTGTTCCTATGCTGTTAAAAGGTCAGAGTTTAAGGTTCAAGAAAAAGATCTATTCAAATATCTTTTTAAAGAGGACATTGTGCTAAGTGAAATAAGCCAGACACAAAACAACAACTAATAACAATGATTCTACTTACATAAAGTACCTAGAATGGTGAGATTACAGAGACAGAAAGCAGACTAGCAGTTACAGGAGCCTGGGGAAAAAGGGATGGGGAATTCCTGTTTAGTGGGTACGTAGTTTCATTTGGGGATGACGAAAAGGTTCTGCATGTGATTTATGATGATCGTTACACAACAATGTGACTGTACTTAATGCCACTGAACTGTACACTTAAAAATAGTTAAAATGGTGAGTTTTGTGTTAAGTGTATCTTATAGTATAGTGTATAGTGAAGTCGCTCAGTCGTGTCTGACTCTGCGACCCTGTGGACTGTAGCCTACCAGGCTTCCCCATCCATGGGATTCTCCAGGCAAGAATACTGGAGTGGGTTACCATTTCCTTCTCCAGGGGATCTTCCCGACCCAGGGATCGAACTCAGGTCTCCTGCATTGGAGGCAGACACTTTAACCTCTGAGCCACCACCACAATTAAAATATCAAGTGAGGAATTAGTCACTCACTAGACTCAGAAAGCACAATTTGAATGGAATGAAACCAGTAACCCAGACAATACAACCTCTTCTTCGCACTCACGGGGCTGGGATACTGAAATGATGTGAAAATTAATTTTCCATTAAGACCCTTGAGCAGACATAGTTAGAATGTCCCTCCCATCCTACATGTAAATGACTCTAAGAACTTAATAGCCATCACTGTCATTTACTGACAATCTGCCCTGAGCCAACACTAATTGCTTTACACAAGGCACTTCTTTAGAATGTAATTTAAGACCCCTGTGTTCCAGCACCAGCTTAACTCTCCCATCCCACTCATGGTTCCCTCCTCTACATTTGGCCAACTGGGGACCATCCTGAAGCTTCAGCCTCAAGAATTCAGCTTCCTCTGATAACCCTCACAGCATCACAGCCTAAACCAGTGTTTCCCAAACCAGGCTCCACATAAGAATCACCAGAGGACTGAAAAATTACTGGTCCCCAAGCTACAGCCTAGAGATTTTGGTTTAACTGATCAATGATGTGTCCAGGATATTTGGTATTTTTTTTAACTCTCCAGGGGATCCTAAGCAACAGTCAAGGCAGAGATCCACTGACCTAAACTGAGTTACTTATTTTCCCTGAGTACCTGAGGCCCGTCATGCTTCACACCACAATATTAGCCTGCACCTTGCTTTATTATAATCACATGTTAGCTAGGCTTTCCCTCTTGAACACAAACTCCTTGAAAGGAAGTTCAAGTTCACCACTGCATTCATAAGCCTGGAACAGCACCTGCCATATAGTAAGGGCTCAATAACTACCCTGAGTTGCTTTCTGTAATTCACTTTGCACCCACTCTGAATGATAGGTCTTATCATCCCCAATTTTAAAACGAGCCCACTGAGGCTCAGAGAGGCTAAATCATTTTCACAAAATCACACAGCAAGTGAATGGCAGAGCCAGGATTAGAACTTTGTTCTCTCTGATTACAAAATTCTGTTCACTACACTAAAGCGATTTCAGATTCCTTGAATAATTTGCTCATATTAAATGAATTGGTTTTTAGTGAATTAGAAATATAGACAAATCTGGAAACTGTAAGTGTGCTGTGAGTAACTGGGTAAGATACTCAAAATCTAAAAATCACTAAGTTTCTTAAGGTTGTTGGAGATAAGCTTTCGCACAACCTGCGCCCTGGCTGCATAATCAGAAGCATGCCGCTGAAGAGGCCTCACGGCCATTCCTGGAATTTTCTGTTTCTCAATAATAGAACTCGCCTTTCTAGGACTCTAGTGCCAAAAATCTGAAATGGTTTTGATGTACTGACTTCTGAGCAAACAAATAAAACTAGTAAAATTGTGAGGTTGTAACGTCCACTGCCACTTTCTTGGGCAGCCACATCAGATACTGCTGATAACCACCCATTCAATTTTAGGACTTTCAAGTTTCCTGTGGCTACCCAGTCTCCAGCACGGTATTTGTTTTCCCTCAAAGGCAAACACCACTGAGACAACCCCACTGCCTGGAGAGAACAGAGCTCCTGCATGGGACTAGATACACCTGCATGGATCTCTTTTCCCAAATACAAGGCAGTCACTGACTTCTGGAACACACTGACTTCCTGAGATGAGCTTCCATTGCTCAGGTCTCTCTGACTGCTCAGGAGAGGAGCTTGGCTACCAAGTGTCAGGTGGCCTAGGAGTGCCAATTGCTTATTGTTCAGTTCCCAGGGCCACCTCTAATTATGGAAAATTGGAAGTATATACAATAGTAAGTGAACATTTCTGCCTACAATTCAACCAGACAGTTGGCACAGAGTGTACAAGTCTGTGATTTAGATGGTGAGTCAGGCCACAAGCCTAGGTTTGTACAAATATTCTGGCATATTATGGAATGGATCACTGTATAGTAAATCTTGGCACAAACAAAAAGGCTTTTTAAATTATCTTGGAAATCAGGAGGCTCACAACTATCTCTCCAAGCTTGCAGGGCAGTCTCTAAAACTTCATGAGAGGTTTGTATCTTTCACAGCGTCACTTAATGGACATGTCACAGTCATTAAGGACTCTGGGTGTGAATCCTACAGCTCAATAGCTCGGGCCCTGAAACAATTTCTTAATGATCTTTTAGCTTTTTTCCCTTAATCTGTGAAAGAAAATAAGGATAGCAGCAAATAGAGTTATTGTGAGAATTAAATGAATTAAATACTACTGCAAGTAATACACTTAACACAAATGTCTTCTGAATCTTGAGACATATCCCAGCAGTGGGCTCTGAGTCCTGATACAGGCAAAAGAGTTTTGCAAAGTACATTAGTTTCCAGATTTGGAGATTTCCCAGATAGGTTCATTAAAAAAAAAAAAGATTTGGCGATGGAAGAATATGATATATATAGCTGGCAACCTCTGGTTTTCTTGTGTATGTCGTGTAAGAACATTAAAACAACTACCTAGGATTGTCAACATTATTTCATGAAATAAATGATACTTAAGCACAAAAGAGAAAGACAGAAAGAAGTCTAAAATAGAGAGTATCTCATTTTTAAATTTTGAATCAATTCAACCTTCTGAAAAACATACATTGTCCATATCTTTCTCATCTGCTCTCTGGCAGGTGAAGAACTATCAGAGAATATCAATAATGCATGACCTAGCATTTGAGCACCATTTGACAGCCTCCCCTGGCATCTCTCTGTGACTCCAGAGCATCAAGGACCCAAACGCAGAACTGAGACTCCATCCTTCTTGTGGCTGGATCCCAGGAAGTTCTCAAAGTCTCTTAAGATTCAGAAGACATGATCAGATGTAAAAAAAAAATACAGAAAGTCTGTGAGGCGTGGCCAGAATAGGAGCCCTAAATTTTTGTGGTTTTCATATAAGATGTTCATGGCACTCCCAAGTAAGGGCACATCACAACTTGAGATATGACACTGTGACACTTACTGTAAGGCTGTAAGTTCAGTCTTGAATCAAACTGATGACTATCACTTTAAAGAGAATAGAATACACTTAAAGAAGATATCAGATTAACACCAGAAGTATTATTAGAGTTTCCCTATGCTAACACATTGGCAGCATTTTTCTGTTTTGTTTGGTAAAGAATTTGAGTTGCTTGTAAATTTATGCTGAAACTCATAACTCACTTTCAGAGGTTAATGGGAGCTGCCCTACTTGCACAGGAAGTTGTATTTACCATACCTACTGTTCCTATGTTTCCATTAGAATGCAATTATCCTGCTTGGGAAAAAATAAAGGTCACTGGGTTAATGGAGCTTACCTTCCATTTATAGTCCATAAATAATAAATCAGATATAATATTTAAAAAGAAAACCACATCCTTCATATCACTGTATTTCTGATGCTTTTTTTCATAGGACCTTTGAGTACATGGCACTTACTATGGCCATAAGTCTTGCAGTCCATCAACTTCCCACAGCACAGGTTCAATACAAAGTACATGGCGTGTGTCTATTAAATTGATATTCATCAATACTAAAACATCCACAAAATTTCCTATGACATTTTCAAGTCAGATTATTGAATAGTCCACTCCGAATTCGAGGAGTGTATCACAGAATGATTTATCCCAGCAAACACACAGAAAACCTCGTGAGCTTGATCTAAGTATTGACAGAGATACCCATTTAAAACATTCGAAACAAATACAGATTCAAGTGCTCTCCTTTGCTTCCAGAATGACTCAGCAACAGATGTTGTAAGTAGCCAGTAACCAGCGCTTGTGACCATGCTAAGAGCAATAAGTGGCTCGAGGTAAGACTCTCCTGCCACTAGTTTCTCTATTGAAAAAATGAAGACTTTCCTGCCAGCTAAATAGCTGAATAGGGCTCTCAGCCCAAAAGAACCTAATCAACGCTTTCACTTCAGACTTCCCAAGGGATCAACTAGGCATTGCACCAGTATCTAGCACATCAAAATTTACAGGCAGATTAGGAATACATGGCCTAAACAGCTTCAGAAAGCCATTTGTCTTGAATTATATTTTAAAAAACAACAAAATTTAGAGCAGCTGCTGTTGGATCATCAACACCCTGAAACTAACAAGATGTCTTGTGAGATTTATCCAAGAAATAATTTTAAAATAATATGGGAATGAGAATACACCCCTGAGCCTGCTGTAAGAACTGTTAAACACTTGTAAATCACTTTCCAAAAATAATGAAAGTCTCTGCTTTCCATTTGACAAAGGCTTGTGTAACAAAATGCACTTCAACTGCCAGCAAACAGAATCACACACAACTCCTGCAGCAGCATCATAGCATGTTTCTGTGAATACGCATTTTAGGTTCAGATTATAAACCCAGCAATGAACCAACCAACCACTTTCATTAATAACATAGCATTATAAGCATACTTTAAAAAAGTTAATTTGAAGAGCATGTATCTGTCAATAGCACATGATTATTTGTTTTTATTATAACTAGTAACAACAAAATGGTAGTTGTTAACTACCATTTACTGAGTGCTGTTCAGCTGGGCACTGATCTATTAGTTTTATGTGCATTATCTAATTTAATCCCTGAAAAAGCTTTATGGTCTATGATGGGTGACAGAATATCCCACCCCCAAATATGCCACTTCGACATAAGAATTATTTAGAACTAAAGACTTTAAAAACAACATTTAAGAAGGGCATTCTAAACTCCCCTTTTCTTCCTGAATATAAAATATCAAAAACTCCCATGTAGGGACTTCCCTGGTGGTCTAGTGGTTAAGAATCCGGCTGTTGATGCAGGGCACAAGGGTTTTATCCATGATCCCAGAAGATCCCACATGCTTTGGGGCAACTAAGCTGGTGTATCACAACTACTGTGCCCGAGCTCTCTAGAGCACGTGCTCCACGGCAAGAGACGCCGCTGCAATGAGAAGCCTGCGTGCTGCAACTACAGAGCAGTCACACACCGCACAGACTAAAATTAATTAATTTTAAAAAAAAAAACGCCTCTCTGAAAGATGCCCTCCCTATACCAGGAGAAAAGAACATTCTTCCATGGGGAGTCAAAGCCAAGAGAATTCTGTACAAACAGACCTTGCTAAAATAATTCTTATCTTCTTATCTTTTTCAATCTTCCTTCAGCCTCCCCATATATTTTAGTTACATTCCCACAACTGCTTCTCTTTCTTCAACCTGGTATAAAAGTATTTAGGTTTTGTTACTTCTTTGTGTTATGTAAACCTTATAGAAATGTATATGCTTTTCTCTTGTTATTCTGTTTTATGTCGGTTTAATTTTCAGACCTAGCTGAAAAACTCCAAGAGGACAGAGGGGGAATTTTGCCTCCCGTACTTCTGTGATGGTTTGTTATCTAATTAAATCTACCGACCTAACAGCACAGAGCATTAAGATCTAACATTATAGACACTTCATTTTCCTTAGTATTCATTCTCAATGTAAATATTTTGGGGCTTTGAAATTTATTTAGGCTGCGGTCCATGGGGTTGCAAAGAGTTGGACACGACTGAGGACTGAACTGAACCCAAGACCTTTCCACCTAGGGACTTCAGACTTCAAGGATCTCTAAATCCAATCAGCCCTTGACTAAATATAGAAATGAAGCAAGTTTTATCATTACATACAAGCTGCTTTCTTAGCCTAAATTTTATCTCTTTCACATAAAATCTTTTGAAAGGATAACATTTCTTTAAAGAATCAGAAAGAGCCCCGTGAACCCATAAGTGTTTTAGCACCAGTTCAGTTCAGTCGCGTCTGACTCTTTGCGACCCCATGAATCCCAGCACGCCAGGCCTCCCTGTCCATCACCATCTCCCGGAGTTCACTCAGACTCATGTCCACCGAGTCCATGATGCCATCCAGCCATCTCATCCTCTGTCGTCCCCTTCTCCTCCTGCCCCCAATCCCTCCCAGCATCAGAGTCTTTTCCAATGAGTCAACTCTTCGCACGAGGTGGCCAAAGTACTGGAGTTTCAGCTTTAGCATTATTCCTTCCAAAGAAATCCCAGGGCTGATCTCCTTCAGAATGGACTGGTTTTAGCATAATTTCTCTTTTTTAATGCCACCCTGGCTCCTGAGCTACATGGTTTGTAACTCCTTCATTTAACCAGTCAGTCACTCATATAAGTCATTTGATAATCTTGTATGTCCTCTACATTGACAAACTATACAATAGGCTATAAATTGGCTCTATAGTGCTAAGGAAAACTGCTTTTACTAAGCATTTCAATTACCAAAATATATAATACTCAAGGACAATATTATACTATATTATGTTAATTATTTTAATGCAATGATACATACAATTTTTTAAATCTTAATTTTGAAAAATGATGAGAGACTAACAAATTGGGACTGTATTTACCCCTATGAAGTCTCCTTCTTCAAATGCACTTAAATTTTCAGCGTTGGTATTTTTGTTCATGCTTATATTACTTGACATGACCTTTAAATGTCCAGCACAAACCAAGTAGCATTCCAAGGGTACGTGTCCTTGTCTCAGAATCATACTTTCAGCTTCAAATCTGGGGAGAAAGAATATTAAAAACATCTTTTCTGTGAGTTAGAAGTCATTTTTGGCTAACAAAATCCTGTCATCTTCTTCTGTAAAGAATTTTACTTTTTATTTTCTTAATAAAATTGTCATCCTCTTCTCGTAAAGACCTTGAGGGCAGGGGCCCTTCAAGGTCTTAGCTATAGCATCCAAGCCTAGAATGGTGCTTGGGTCAGAAAGTCGACACTCAATGAATATATGTTGAATGGATTTATTAACAGGCAAAAGAGGGTGTCATGCAACCACAGAACAGAAAGTCTCCCTGCAAAATAATTTATTAGATGAGCCCTGCTATTTCACAAAATACAGGTGTTTTTTTGAAATCACTACTGCTGAATTCATGACATAAAGCCAGATTTTTGGCTTTATGGGAGACATAAATTTGACGTTGACTTGCATTCCTTCTATCAAGACTTTTTAAAAGTACTGTATTCAAGAGAAGTTTTGTAAATCTGTTTCTTTCCCCTATTTGTAAATTTTTAGCCAAAAAGAGCAGTCCATCCTTGGTTTCTAGAACCTACCCTGGTAATAATGCATGGTAAGTGCTAATAAACATAAAAATGACATGGGGCAGTTGATTAAAAAATTCAAGATTCCTTGATACCCTTGAAATTCTGATTTGGTAAGTCTGGGGTAGAGCCCAGGAATCTACTCTTAAAAGACTGTCCAGATTATCTGATGAGGACCATACTTTGAGAAATACCATAATTGAAGCTAAGAATAAATGTCATTTGTTTTTTTCTGATATGAGTAATTTTTTGTGAAGACCAGAACATGTTCTATGAAATATTAAGAAGTTCTATGAACTATTGGGATAGTTTCTGATTTTCAGTTAGCAGTTATACTATCCAGAATTTTTCTTCCTAGAAGAACAGTTATAATTTCTTTATTCCATATTAGGCAAGTGTAATTATCAGAGAATGTGAATGGGAAAGAAGACAGCAGTATTAGATATCAAAGACACAACCATCTCTCTGTTATCAGTGAGAAGGCCTGAATTCTAGCACTTGATGAGCTAGACACATTAAAAAACCTTGAAAAAAATCACTTAAGCTCCAATTCCTCACTTATATAATAGGAATATACCAACATTCCTCATAATAATGTTTTAAGGGAAAAGCACAGAATATATAACAGTGACTTAAATTATTCAAAAGGAAGATATTTTGTAAATAAAGTATTAGGATTTGGGCCCTACTTCAATAAATTTGACATCGCAGAAGCAGGATGACTTCCAACAAAAAACCATACAAGTTGATAAGGAAGCCTGTCGCAGCTCAATGGATGCTGACATGGGACTCTTGAATCAGAGACAATGGACTTTACCAGTTGCAGCAGGAGAAACAAGAGTATCAGTATTGTTGCACCAGTCCTCAGATCTCTCAAGGCAATGCGGAGGGCCCAGTGGAGCCTGCACACACAGTATAGTGAGTCCCAGAGGAGGATTCTATACATAGGAAATCCACTGCTGTAGAATAGGAAGTAAGCAAGTTGGTTTGTCTGAAAGGTGACCAGGTGCTGTGAACTGCACTGCATTACTTTCTCAGGATTACCAAGTGCATAAACACTCCAAGAAATGGCCCAGGTTTAAAAGAAAAAAAACAGTCAAAGACTTGGGCAGAGAAGGCAATGGCAACCCACTCCAGTACTCTTGCCTGGAAAATCCCATGGATGGAGGAGCCTTGTAGGCTGCAGTCCGCGGGGTCACTAAGAGTCGGGCAACTTCACTTTCACTTTCATGCATTGGAGAAGGAAATGGCAACCCACTCCAGTATTCTTGCCTGGAGAGTCCCAGGGACCGGGGAGCCTGGTGGGCTGCCATCTATGGGGTCGCACAGAGTCGGACACGACAAAAGCGACTTAGCAGCAGCAGCAGCAGCAAAGTCTGGGGATGTATACAGCAAGATGTAGAGGAACATAAGAGGCTCAAGCAGGCTGTATCTCAACATACAGCACATAATAATACAAATGAATGGAATTTTAAAATAAAGTTAGATGGCTACTTAAAGAATTATGATTCTAGTTCTAAAAGGGAAAAAGGCAAGGAGAAATTTTACAATGTCATTTTCACTGCCTTTGAGAAGAGGATCCTAAGATTACAATGTGAAGACTCCTGACTTTGTATTGTTTATGTTAATGACAATTTTTAAAAACCATGACTAAAGCTCTTTAGACTTGAAAAAAATTTCAAAAATTCCTGAAGTAACTGCCACATCACAGAAATATCCTCAAGATAATGGTTAGTTTCCATGAACTAACAGTAGGAGAACAGTCCATAGGACCACCAAGAAATTATGAGAATGAGGCCAACAGTAAGGATATGATGGAAAAAGAAGGAGAAGTTGGGTAGACCTGAGAACTTACAAATTTAGGACAAGCATTTTAATGGAAAAGGTCTGGAATTCAAGACTCAATCAGTTAAGGCCTCACAGAAACAGGAGGAGGATTCCACATTCTGTTTTCTTCCCTTTATATTGTAAAAGTGTGGATGAGAGCCAGTCATTCCCAGACAGGTTTTGAAGTACATCATTTGGCTGCCAGACGCCCATTATACTAATTGGATCACCAGTTTTCTCTCTATCTAGTTGACACAAGGATTCCAGAGCTACCCATTTCTTTCACAGCATTAAAATTTAAGCCTGCCACACATACAATAAACCATAAAATATTCACATAGGCCTGTACTCTGCTTTGGTATTATATTGTAACTCCAGAATGATTCTTCAATAGCCTGCATGAGTGACGAGAAGGAATGCCAATACTAAATAGGTTTTCCATGCTTAAACACTTAATTTTATACTTCTGAGGCATTTGACACATTTGTGAATTACAGTTTGATTCCAATCGTCATCTTTCTCAATAATTTTTTCTTGTTTAGAACATAGCTACAACTACTCTCAGTGGATAAAAAGAAATCAAAGTACCTTTATTAGGAGTAGAAAGACTTAATACCTCCACATTCAAAAACTACATAAAATGTCCTCATTAATATTCATATGGCTATACATGTATACTGTATATTGAACTCTAAGAGAGCCTATGAATATTATTAATTATTTATAGATACACTGATTCATTTGGTTTTATTCTCCATTTAAAAGAAAGGGAAATTTGAATACATATTAATATCAATCTTCACTGAATGACCTGGTACTTTTTAAAAAGTAATTCACCATTAAAATTTCTAAATATCCATGATTTTTTAAATGAGGCTTCATGTTAATGCTACACTATTTTTAACGCTTTCCAAGACTCACATACACAATATATCTTATATTAAGCAGGGTTCTGGGTTGCAGACAAAAGAATCTACTCTGGTTTAAAGAAAGAAAGGATTTACTATGGGTACTAGATAGCTTATAGCAGCCATCGCCAACCTTTTTGACACTGGGGACTGATTTCATGCAGGACAATTTTTCGACGGAGTAGATGCCATGGTGGGGGGTGGGGCTGGTTTGGGGATGATTCAAATGCATTACATTTATTGTGCACTTTTTTGTAATTTAATACCAACACTGATCTAACAGGAGGTACTGGTCTGTGGCCCAGAGGTTGGGGATCTCTGGATTATAGAATCTTTAGAAAGGTTAGTGAAATAGCCTGTAGGCAAAACTTACAAGAATAACTTTGGTGAAAATGCTGGGCAGATCCCAGAACCATTTTATCTCTACCATAGTCAGGAAACTGGGGCCAGCCACCACACCTGAACAAAGAATCACATGTTTTTTGCCAGTCTTTGCATCAGCAAAATGGATATCCCATGTCTAATCCTTCCCCCACATACGTTAATTGCCAAAAAAAAAAAAGTGAAAGTATCAGTCGCTCAGTTGTGTTGACTCTTTGTGACCCCGAAGGACTGTAGTCCACCAGGCTCCTCTGTCTGTGGACTTCTCCAGGCAAGAATACTGCAGTTGGTACCCATTCTCTTCTCCAGGGGATATTCCCAATTCAGGGATCAAACCTGGGTCTCCTACATTGCAGGTGGATTCTTTACCATCTGAGCCACCAGGAAAGCCCATTAATTGCAAACCAAATGTCATAAAGCTATATTTGTGAGAATCTAAATTATGTATTGGAGAAGGCAATGGCACCCCACTCCAGTACTCTTGCCTGGAAAATCTCATGGATGGAGGAGCCTGGTAGGCTGCAGTCCATGGGGTAGCTAAAAGTTGGACATGACTGAGTGACTTCACTTTCACTTTTCACTTTCATTCATTGGAGGAGGAAATGGCAACCCACTCCAGTGTTCTTGCCTGGAGACTCCCAGGGACAGGGGAGCCTGGTGGGCTGCCATCTCTGGGGTCGCACAGAGTCGGACACAACTGAGCAATTTCACTTTCACTTTTCACTTTCATGCACTGGAGAAGGAAATGGCAACCCACTCCAGTGTTCTTGCCTGGAAAATCCCATGGACAGAGGAGCCTGGTAGGCTGCAGTCCATGGGATTGCTGAGTCAGACATGACTGAGCGACTTCACTTTCTCTTTTCACTTTCATGCATTGGAGAAGGAAATGGCAACCCACTCCAGTGTTCTTGCCTGGAGACTCCCAGGGACGGGGGAGCCTGGTGGGCTGCCGTCTATGGGGTCGCACAGAGTTGGACACGACTAAAGCAACTTAGCAGAAATCATGTATTGATACTCTAAAAGAAAGTGAGGAGGGACTGGAAAAGCTAAGTTTTTGGTTTTTTGTTTTGTTTTGGTTAATATTCTACATTGAAATGGTGAGGTTAACATTATGGGGAAATATTAAGATGCAGAGTTTGTTTCAAAAGATTTTGGGCAACTCCAGATTGCAAATGTCAACTTCAACCTTTATCACAAAATTCAGGGTACTTTACCTAATACATTTTGCATGTTTTTCCTCTTTCTTGACAAATAAGCAGACTGTTACAATAGTCCAGTCATTTTTAAATTGGTTTGGTATTTGCTTATAAATTTTGATCTTCATCCTATTTTCAATTCTAATTTCCTTCAGGTTGGTTGGAAAATTCATCATCACAGAGTTTAAAGCACAAACCCCAAATTATTACATATTTCTTTTAGTCACTTTTCAATTCGTAATACGTCTTTTGTCTTTAAAGTTTTGTTACACTCTATTCATCTGTCGCTGCCTTTCTTAAGGGGTTTGCCAAGACCCAAATGGAATATTTATGTGTCAGTTACTCTTGATAGATTGCGGTCTGGCAAAGTTGGAGCTGTACTTCATTTGGCAAACTGTGAAATGACCTATTCCTCTTTAGACATAGTTGAAGCTTAAAAAAAAAAGAAGAAGAAGAAAGAAAATAAATAAATAAATAGCTTAGAAAGGGGATGAAGGAAAAAGATTATGATCCTCTGCAATTAGCTCAGATCCCTTCAATGTTTCTGATAACCAAAACAAGAATAGACTTTATGTGTTCTCTAAAGTCTAATCATTTTTTTAGGTGGTAGATAGTGATCATTAAAATCTTCCATATACAGATTCATGAGAATTTGCCATGATAACAGAGCAAAACTTCTATGGAAGGGAAGGAGACACTGACACAGTGAGGAGATGGTCTTCCCTTGTACTCATGAAGTGCCATGATGTTAGGGCCTCAAACTATGTGGAGAAGTTGGTAAGGAATATTTCAAAACCTAGCTAGGCCAGCAAAACAGTTAAGAAAAAGCAAGCACCAGAAAAACAAAATCTGATGGTGTCCAGGAATCTTTTATTAAAGACATCTGAGGTGAAAAGTTCAAGCATGCCTTTTTTTCCCCTTTTTCAAAGTATTAGGTTTTAATATGCATTAATAGTGCATCTGCCTGCTATCACTGAGAAAGAACTGTGAAGTGGCTACTAAATCTTTAAAATGTTTGCATTTCTAAAAGGTCTAAAAACAAAGACATGTTCATAACCCCTACCTCATACCATATATAAAAATTAACTTAAAGAGTGGATCAATGATGTAAATATAAGAAAAATATTAAACCAGAAAATATAGAGGTAAACCTTCATGACCTTGGATTTGGTAATAAATTCTTAGATATAACACACAAGCAGCAACAGAAAAAAATTAACTGGACTCTATAGAAAGTTAAGACTTTTTGCGTCAAAGGACATTATCAAAGAAAGTGAAAAGACAACCTGCAGAATGGAAGAAAATACTTGCAAACCATATATTTGACAGAGGTTTAATATTCAGAATACATAAAGAACTCACAATTTGGTAACAAAATACAAATTGGCCCATTAAAAGTACGTAGTGGGCTGCAGTCCAAGGGGTCGCTAAGAGTCAGACCTGACTGAGCGACTTCACTTTCCCTTTTCACTTTCATGCATTGGAGAAGGAAATGGCAACCCACTCCAGTGTTCCTGCCTGGAGAATCCCAGGGACGGGGGAGCCTGGTGGGCTGCCATCTATGGGGTCGCACAGAGTCGGACACGACTGAAGCGACTTAGCAGCAGCAGCAGCGGACTTGAATTGACATTTCTCCAAAGAAAGTATACGAACAGTCATAAAAAGGTACATGGAAAGATGCTTAACATCCTTTGCCACTTGGGAAATGCATATCAAATACAGAATGAGATACCGTTCACTCCCACTAACATGGCAGTAATAATAATTGTGGTGGTGATTTAGTCGCTAAGTCAAGTCGGACTCTTTGCGACCCCACGACAGTAAATTGCCAGGCTCCTCTGTCCATGGGATTTTCCAGGCAAGAGTACTGCAGTGGGTTGCCATTTCCTTCTCCAGGGGACCTTCCCCATCCAGGGATCAAACCTGGGTCTTCTGCATTGCACATGGATTCTTTACCGACTAAGCCATACTGGGATAATAGTAGTAGTAGAAAAATAACAAGTATTGATGAGGATGTGAAAAAACAAACACTTGGGCAATGCATGGTGGGAATGCAAATGGTGCAGCTGCTATGGAAAACAGTATGGCAATTACTCAAAAAAGCTACAGAATTATCATACAACCTAGCAAGCCCACTCTTAGGTAACCCCTTGCTTGACTCCTAATTCCTGGCAAACACTAATTGTTTTCTTTATAATTTTGCTGTCCATGATATATAAATAGAATCACACAATGCAGTACTTTTTGTGCCTGGCTTAGCAAAATTCACTTAAGATCATCCCTGTCTTGTAGGCTTCCCAGGTGGCACTAGTGGTAAAGAATCTGCCTGCCAATGTGGGAGACTCAGGAGATGCTGGTTCAATCCCTGGAAGAGGAAACGGCAACCCACTCTAGTATTCTTGCCTGGGAAATCCCATGGACAAGAGGCGCCTGGCAGGCTACAGTCCGTGGAGTCCCAAAGAGTCGGACACAACTGAGCAATTGACTACATACGCACACCCGTCTTGTATGAATCAACAGTTTGCCCTTTTTATTATTCAGTTGTATTTATTGTATGGGTATATCAGTTTGTTTATCCATTCACCTGTTGAAAAATATTTATAAGGATGATCCTTGAATTTCCCTTTCCATTACTAAATAATTAAAATTCCACTTTATTCCTAGATGAATATAGTGATAGATAGATAGTGAAGTCACTCAGTCATGTCCGACTCTTTGCGACCCCATGGACTGTAGCCTACCAGGCTCCTCTGTCCACGGGATTTTCCAGGCAATAGTTCTGGAGTGGATTGCCATTTCCTTCTCCAGGGGATCTTCCCGACCCAGGGATCAAACCTGGGTCTCCCGCATTGTAGACAGACACTTAACCGTCTGAGCCACCAGGGAAGTCAGATGAGTATAGTTTTGTGTTAATATTTGTTTGCAATTTGCTATTTATGATGTACAACTTACTATTTATAAAATCACTTAACTAAAAAACCTCATTTTCTGACCTGCTATGTAAGTTTTCTGCAAAGTCTACTTGATTAAAAATTTTGAAATTATAGGGTATTTAAAACCTAAGTATCAACTTCTACATACCATGACCATATCTTCTAAACCTCTATTTTAAACATTTTTAATTGTATAGTTGGTGGCAACCATCACCACTGTTTCCAAATCTTTTCCATCATCCCACATACAAACTCTGTAACTACTCTGTAGCTACTAAGTGATAACTCTTCATTATCCCCTCACCACAGTCCCTGGAAAGCACTGTTCTACTCTCTCTGGGTTTTTTTGTTTTTCGAAGTTAAAAATGCTTCCTTTATTACATAAAGGCAGTACTGCTACTTCTAAATTCCACTGTTTGTGCATCGCTAGGTGGTTCAGTGTTATGCCTATGATGTGAAGGACAGTTACTTCCAGGTGTCCTCAGCGTGGTTTCCCGTGAGAGTCATCAATCATATCTGCTCCCAGAATTACACTTGCAAGCTACTCTAGGAGAGTAAGAAGTTCTCCCAGGCCCTAGAGTAAACCTCATGTTCTTCCACACTTTGTAGTACCAGAAGCAACAAAGTTCTGAAGGAGACACAGTTAATTAAAGACAGCATGAACTCGCAGTCTGTCAATATACCACCCTCACTGTTTTCATTAACAAAGTGGGTTACAGTGGAGCCTGGATCTGCTTTACGATTCACTGTTACAAGACGGTGCACATTCTCCTGATTGCTAGGGTACAAGGTCACTCTCAGAACAGCCTCCTGACCAGACCTGGGAGTGAGCGGCCCTAGGAGTGGGAGAAGCTCTGCAAGATCAGCGCTGGTTTTAAGCCTACACCATTTCAAGGCAGTCTCCAGCACACGTCCAGTGAATTACTAGGTTAGCATTTTGGTGCTGTGATATGTTGTGAGGAAAATTATTTTCCATTATGCAGTTTAGCTCAACAAAATAAATAAATTTGGGCCAAAATTACAACCAGATTATGACCAATTCTCTAAGCAAAAAAGAATCAAAGTAACTGCTGAGGTTAACATGCAGTGATTCTCTTCTTGTGGCCTTCTACTGGTTTGTGAACTGCACTATTAAAAATCATGAGCTTTAACAAAAATCTTTATAACAAGCCAATGCATCCAAACAGGCATTTGGCCAGTAAGAATTTAATTTCACACCAATAAAATTTTGGAGTTTAGATTTATTTAGGGCCATTTGCACATGTTCATAGAATAGTTTACCCCCCCAAATGACAAGACAGCTCCCCTTCACCGAGTCCCTATATTCTGCTTTACTTATATATAGCAAGAGGATAACATTAAACATGGAAGCTTTTGATTTGTGGCACCAGATGATGGTCTACACAGGACATCCTTCAAAAGCTACAATTAGGGATCCACCTAGCTTTTCAGCAATACAAGCTCGATTGAGGTCTTCTGGCCTATTTGCTCGACATTTGTGTTCTATGCCTTGGAACTTCTTTTTGATGGCATCCTTGGAGCTCCCATAGATCATTTCACTCTTCAGGGGAGATAGTTCTGGTGCCCACAGGAAAAACATCAACTCCTCTTTTCTGGATTCCTTTGTTTCAAAGCTTGTATCATACAGAGCATATCAACAATCTTTTTCAGGAAGCATCCCCACAAAATGCTTGAAAGGATCGGTTTTGGTGACACCAACATCTCCCACCAAGATCTCCTTGCCTTCCTCCACAATGATGCACTTTTTGTCTGCACTGAGACACAAGATGACAGCCTTCTTTCTGTTCTTGATTTCTTCTGGCAGCAAGCACTTCCGAACTTTCCTGTCATAAAAAACGCAGCATACTTCATCGGCAATGTACACTCCTGAGGTTATGTTTGCCGCGGCAGTCGCAAAGGAGAGGGAACCGGCCAGCTCCAAGTCTACAGAGCGTCCTTCTCACAGGAGCTGGGTGAGCCTCCCGGAGGGCGGGAGGGCACCTTGGACCCTCTCCCTGGTTTTTGTTTGCTTGCTATGGTGTTTTGTTGTTTTGTTGGGGTTTTTTTTGGCCAGTGCCATGCGGCATGAGGGATCTTGGTTCCCCGACCAGGGATCAAACCCTTGCATTGGAAGCTCTGAGTCTTAGCCACTGGACAGCCAGGGAAATCTCTCTACTCCCTGCTTCTATGAGTTTTACTATGTTAGACTCCTCATATTAGTGGAATCATGTAGTATTTGTTGTTCTGTGACTGGTTTATTTCACTTAGCATAATGTCCTCAAGGTTTGTTCATACTCTTATGTGTATAAGAACTGTCATTCTTTTTGAAGGCTAAATAACATTCCATTATAAAGATATACTACTTCTTTATCCATTCATATGTTGATGGACATTTAGATATTTCCACACCTTGGCTTTTGTAAATAAGTAATGCTGCAGTGAACATAGAGTTGCTAGTATCTTTTCAAGATTCTGATTTCAATTCTTCTGGAAAAATACCAGATGTGGGACTGTTGGATCATATGGTAGTTCTATTTTTGAGAAACCTCCATACTGTTTTCCACGGTGATTACACCATTTTTCATTCTCAAAAACAATTATTTACAGGGATTCCAATTTTCCCATGTCTTTGCCAATACTTGCTGTCTTTTGATTTTTTGATAACAGCCATTCTAACAGGTATGAGGTGATATTGTAGTTTAGTTTGCATTTTCCTGACAATTAGTGACCTTAAGCATCTTTTCATATAGCTGTTGGCCACTTGTACATCTTCTTTGGAAAAATATCTATTTAGTTCTTTTGCCCATTTTTTAATCTAGTTATTTGCTTTTTTTTTGCTATGAATTGCAACAGCTTCTTACACATTTTGGATAATAAGCTCTTATCACATAAATGGCTTGCAAAAATTATCTCTCATTCTACTGGTTATCTTTTTATTTTGTTCATTCTTTCTTTTGATGGTTCAAAATTGGGAAAGGAGTACGTCAAAGCTATATATTGTCATCCTGTTTATTTAACATATGCAGAGTACATCATGCAAAATGCCAGGCTATATGACTCATAAGATGGAATCAAGATTTACAGGAGAAATATCAATAACCTCAGATATGCAGATACCACCACCCTAATGGCAGAAAGCAATGAGGAACTAAAGCGCCTCTTGATGAAGGTGAAAGAGGAGAATGAAAAAGCTGGCTTAAAATTCAACATTCAAAAAACTAAGATCATGGTATCCAGTCCCATCACTTCATGGCAAATAGATGGGAAAAAAAGTAGAAACGATGACATACATTATTTTCTTGGGCTCCAAAATCACTGCGCACAGTGACTGCAGCCATGATATTAAAAGATGCTTACTCCTTGGAAGGAAAGCTATGACAAATTTGGACTGTGTATTAAAAAGGAGAGACATCACTTTGCCAACAAAGGTCTGTATAGTCAAAGCTATCGCTTTCCCAGTAGTCATGTACAGATATGAGAGTTGGACTATAAAGAAGGCTGAGTGCTGAAGAATTGATGCTTTTGAATTACAGTGCTGAAGAATACTCTTGACAGTCCTTTGGATAGCAAGGAGATCAAACCAGTCAATTCTAAACGAAATCAGTCCTGCATTGGAAGGACTGATGCTGAAGCTGAAGCTCCAATACTTTGGCTACCTGAGGCAAAGAGCTGACTCAATGGAAAAGACCCTGATACTGGGAAAGATTGAAGGCAGGTGGAAAAGGGGGTGACAGAGGATGAGATGTTTGGATGGCATCACGGACTCAGTGGACATGAGTCTGAGCAAATTCTGGGAGATGAAGGACAGGAAACCCTGGCATGCTGCAGTCAGTGGGGTTGCTAAGAGTTGGACATGACTTAGCAACTGAACAACAAGGAGGAGACATGAAAACTAAAAGCACCACTGTCTCCTGACTTGAATCCAGAAACAGAAAAAGCACAGTGGAAATACTGGGGAAATCTAAATAGTCTGTAGTTTAGTTTACAGTGTTTGTTAAACTAATCTTAATTTTTACTTTTGGTCCCTGTTCCATGGCTATATGAGCTGTTAACATATAGGGAGACTGCATAGAGAATATTATTGGAACCATCTGTACCATCTCTGCAACTCTTCTGTAAGCCTAAAATTATCAACATAAAAAGCTAAAAAAAAATTTAGCTTCAGCAAAACACAGGGGGTATACTAAGCAATGCTGCTGCTGCTAAGCCGCTTCAGTCGTGTCCAACTGTGCGACCCCAGAGACGGCAGCCCACTCGGTTCTCCCATCCCTGGGATTCTCCAGGCAAGAACACTGGAGTGGGTTGCCATTTCCTTCTCTAATGCGTGAAAGTGAAAGTGAAGTCACTCAGTCGTGTCCGACTCTCAGCGACCCCATGGACTGCAGCCTTCCAGGCTCCTCTGTCCATGGAATTTTCCAGGCAAGAGTACTGGAGTGGGGTGCCATTGCCTTCTCTGTACTAAGCAATAATTAATTCAAATAAATGGGTCTAAATCTCAGGTAACTGAAACCCAAAATAAAAACAAGTCATCAGTATCCAGTTATTACTTTTCACCCACACAGTTTGAATGTCCAAGTTTTCCAAACTAAAATCTCACATGAGTCATGAAGAGTGAGTAAATATCTACTTTTACACCTTCAGGAACACAATTCTGTATTTAAATTTAGAT
This sequence comes from Budorcas taxicolor, assembly GCF_023091745.1. NCBI lineage: Eukaryota > Metazoa > Chordata > Mammalia > Artiodactyla > Bovidae > Budorcas > Budorcas taxicolor. Next base: position 71,580,549 of record NC_068915.1, read on the forward strand.
TCTATGAGAAAGATAAATTTAACTTAAATCATGTTTATTTACACTACTTCTTCCAAGTTGTAAATTCACTGTTAAGGACTGTCTGTAACCAAACAAGAATTTCAGCTTGTAGTTATAGGAACTTACATGGCTATGATACATAGCAGTGTTGAATCCTCCCAGACTAAAATGGTATAGGTGGATTCAAGGCAATGGCATAAGCACAGAAAGCACTGTCAGAAATGTCTGATGCCAAAGATAATGAGTATTTGTAATATGGCACTTTTTTAGGATACTCTGCACTGCTTTACATCTTAAAATGCCTAAAAATCAATACTCTTTACTTATAGCAGGTTTATAAAATGTTCTTTAGAGGCTTAAAAACAACAAATGTAAATCCAATTTACCCATACTACAAAAAGTAAATTAAACTCTTAACAGAAGTAGAGAAGGTCCACCTAAAGTCTTATGGACAGAAATTCATGTCTATATAATGGACTGCTTTGAAGCTTGTTCAAATATTAGTAAATTAACATTACAGAAAGCTTTTTTTAAACTTAAATTTACTTATTTTAATTGGAAGCTAATTACTTTACCATATTGTATTGGTTTTGCAATACATCAACATGAATTCACCATGGGTATACACGTGTTCCCCATCCTGAACCCCCCTCCCACCTCCCTCCCCGTACCATCCCTCTGGGTCATCCCAGTGCACCAGCCCCAAGTAGCCTGTATCCTGCATCAAACCTGGACTGGCAATTCATTTCTTATATGATATTATACATGTTTCAATGCCATTCTCCCAAATCATCCCACCCTCTCCCTCTCCCACAGAGTCCAAAAGACTGTGAAAGCATTTTAATGTTTAAATAAATTTATTTATATTCAAAATCAAGTATCTCAAACACATACCTCAAACATAACACATAATAGTAACTCAATGATTAATATTTCTTTAATTAATATATGAAATAAATTAAAGATTGTTTCACTAGATCAAAAGAAAATATGAATATTACAGCCAACTTTATTTAATCCCGTTTTGTTTTCTAAAACTCCAAAATTAACACAGGGATTAGGAAAGTAGAAAAATAAGAAAAATAATTTTGCCTGGTTCTTTTATAGTGTTAACTTATATTTGCTTAAAATGATAGAAGAAAAGTGTTATTAAAAACATTGGCATAATCATATATCAGAAAAAAACCTTTTTTTATCTCTTTACCTCTCTGAGATTTTCTGGGCTTCTCTGCTTAGATCAAATGAACAATGTTTTCAGCTTTTCCAAATCTTTGCTCTGTAAAACAAAGCGTATTTACATTGATCTGTCACCATGGACACAATTTCTTCTAAAAATTTGGAAAGGATTTATAGCCTGGATAACAAGACTGTTACATTTATGTAATACTGACTTCTAACTCTGCATAGACATTTTATTGAAATAAAGAAACAGATTTACTTAAAACTACTGAAGCACTAAGTGTGGGATTCACTGGTCATGTTACATTGATAGACAAATTTGATTATAACTAAGACAACAGGACCATTAAAGCAAATTGAGAGTTGTTTGTATGATGAAGTGATATTTCTTGTTATGAGTATGAGAGACCCCACGAGTGTAGCTTACACTCATGTCAACTCAGTTGAATAGCGGTCACATGCATCAGACTGTGAAACTATACACGAGTACTTTTCTTTTTATCTACAGAATTCAGTTTCAGAATAGTGTTACTGACTGAAGGCTATCTTCTAAGACAATCCCCTGGAGAAGGGAATGGCAACCCACTCCAGTATGGTTGCCTGGAGAATCCCATGGACAGAGGAGCCTGGTGGGCTACAGTCCATGGGGTTGCAGAGTCAGACACAACTGAAGTGACTGAGCACGCACACCTACTATAATGTCCAGTACATAGTTGTTGAAAAGGAAGTTGTTTCCTTTAAAAAAATACAAACAATAATAGGATCAACATAATTGCACACACAAATCTATGCACTTAGCCAATTATTCCTGTGACATAAATTTCGAAAATTGGAATGGCAGAGACAAAGGTATGCACATTTTGAATTGTAAAGCATATTGCCAAACTGTCCTCCAAAATCCCTGTAGAAATTTACATTACTACCATCAATGGATAAAAGTATCCATTTCTTTTGTATCTTTGAGATATTGCTCATTATCACCCTTTTAAAAAAATTTTTAACCAGAATGATGTCATTATCATTCATCACTTTTACAATTAGAAAAAAAAATTTGAGATATTACAGGTTTTGCTATTCTCAAAACTTGTTGTTTAGTCACTAAGTCATGTCTGACTCTTTGTGACCCTGGACTGTAACTCGCCAGGCCCCTCTGTCCATGGGATTTCCCAGGCAAGAATACTGGAGCAGGTTGCCATTTCCTTCTCCAGGGAATCTTCCTGAACCAGGGATTGAACACACATCTCCTACACAGGCAGATGGATTCTTTACCAATAAGCCATCAGGGCAGCCCATTCTTAAAACTAAATAGCTATTAATTAGCATGAAGTTAAGTATATTAACCAAGTTATGTTTAGAATAATTGCTCATGCTGAATAACAGTTCATTGGCTGAATGGTTTTTTATGTTCAAGTAAAATAGTGCCCATTCTTCTGCTCAACTCTTTTCAAGGTACTTGAAGGAGAGACAAAATAAGTTTATTGTTGTTGAGTTGCTAAGTTGTGTCTGACTCTTTGCGACCTCATGGGCTGTAGCCTGCCAGGTTCCTCTATCCATGCTGCTGCTGCTAAGTCGCTTCAGTCGTGTCCGACTCTGTGCAACCCCATAGACAGCAGCCCACCAGGCTCCCCCGTCCCTGGGATTCTCCAGGCAAGAACACTAGAGTGGGTGGGTATAAGTAAATAGAAAAGGGTATATAATAAGTACTTACTTGATGGAGAATAATGTAAAGATGAACTGACTGGAGTAGAACATACATTAGAGCAAGTTAAGATGAGGGGAAAATTCTAAGGTGTGGGTTCAAAAGACAGGATGGAATTGGGAACTTACTATGGAGGTGGTACATGTTGCTCCGACAAATGAAGTTGAAAGGTGCTGTCTTGCTATTCTAGAATTGCATTTCCAAAAGCTCACACCCCAAACTCAGTGTGTCCAAAAGAAAACTCATATTCTATGCCTCTTTTCCACAGAACATTCAGCTAATTGTGGATCCAGGCCATGATGCTATAGCTAGACTTGCACTATTCAGTATGTACATACAGTTCATACAAATGGAGATAAGCTATAAGTACTCACTGGATTCCAAAGATTTAGTATAAAACAATGTAAAATATGTCACTGTAATTTTTATATAGATTACCTATTGAAATGAGATTTTGAAGACATTGAGTTGAAAATATATTACTATAAAATAATTTCACTTGTTTCCCTTTTTAAAATGAGGCCGCTGGAAATTTAAAATTAAATGTGTGACTCATATCTGTGGCTTGCATTATATTTCTGTTGGACAGCAATGATCTAGACCATTGAGATCTAGATTGCTAAGATCAAGGGCTAGATTATGAAGCTAACCATCAGTTGCTGTGCTCTAAGAATCTTCCAGAAAGGGGCAAAAAAGTGAGAGGTGGAAGGAGTTAGCAATGAACTGGGTTTGGCTTGAACTTTGAGGAATCAAAAAAGGGGATTTCCAGGCATGGGAGAAAGGCTCATAAAGCAAAGATAGAAAGTGAAGTGAAGTTGCTCAGTCGTGTCTGACTCTTTGCAACCCCGTGGATTGTAGCCCACCAGGCTCCTCCGTCCATGGGATTCTCCAGGCAAGAGTACTGGAGTGGGTTGCCATTTCTTTCTCCAAGGGATCTTCCCGACCCAGGAATCGAACCCAAGAGACGCTTTAACCTCTGAGCCACCAGGGAAGCCCATAGGTTTTAAATGCCAGATTATCTAGAACTACTGCTTTCACTGTGTTATCTCTGCTGCTTTTGCCAGAGCTTTCAGCAGTGCCTCGGAACATTCTAAACACGTCTGAGCTGAGCTGATATAGCAAACTTGAGCCAAAGGGTTAAAATGGGAAAGTATGTCCCCTGTATCCAGCAGCAGCCAGTAAGAGAACCAAGAGGGCATGAACTTGAAGGGCAGAAATCAGTTGCCCCACCCTCCAGGAGATTCCTTTTCCAGTACCAGACTGGGAGTTCTGAGTTTGGGTGGAAAGGTTTATTTGTATGTTTTTATTTAGACTGTGCATTTCAAGGATGGCATTACTCCCTCACAGGGCCTCCTTTAATTGTAACAAAACCCCGGGCTATCCCAAAGTTTACCTGAAACTCATCAGAATTTGCCTCACACATGGAATCTTTGCCTTGATGCCAAAGTTGTCATCAGTGTCCAGCTTTGTACCCATCTTCTTTATTACATGCAGATGGCAGGCTGGCTGGCCCTAGTTACGTCAACTTCCCTCATGCTCTTACCCAGTGGAAATCCCTGCATGCCCCACTACTGAGCAATTGAAGCTCATGACCTCTGAGGTTTGCTTCAACCTTATGTTACTAAAACAAAAGCAGTGGTTGCCTGGAACCAGAAAGAGGCTGAAGAAACTTTGAAGAGTGATGTACATTTTCATTATTTTGATTGTGGTAAGGGTTTGTGAGCATATGCACAAAACAATTTATCAAAATATACACTTTCACCATGTCAATTATACCCCCCATAAAGCTGTTAAAAACAGTATTAATATATTTCCTTCTCATAATCAGGTTCATCAATCAAGAAATCAATGAATACTCATCTATCACCTACTCTGGCCACGTCCATCCCTGGTAGGAATAGTGTTTTTTCTGGCCAAACAGCATCTTAAAGAAGCCATATTGTTATTTTCTTTATGCAAATAAAATAACATTTTAGCAGCATAACTTCCTTTATATATCTCTTTATATGTTAGCCAGAAGAGAAAGTCAACTGATAGAGACATGCTTAAAACTGATGGATTGTATCTCTATAGAATTTCCGCTAGGAAATTAAGAATAAAACTCTGAAAACTTCACAACCCAGTACAGGCATACTTCATTTTATTGTACATCACAGATACTGTTGGTTTGCTTTTTTTTTTTTAAACAAATTGAAGGCTGTGGCAACCCTGCATTGAGTAAGTCTATCGGCAAAAAGATTACAATTTGCTGAAGGCTCAGATGATGGTCAGCAATTTTTAGCGTTACTTTTTAATTAAGGTATGTACATTATTTTGGACATACTGCTTCTGCACACTTAACAGACTAGTATAGTGTAAATATAACTAACAGTATAGTGTAAATATAACTTATGAACAGGAAAACAAAAAAAAATCATGTGAATCAGTTTATTGTGATATTTGATTTATTGCTGTGGTCTGCAACCGAACCCAAGGTATGCCTACTGCAGAGCAGAGCAGTTGTCTCAGGTTGAGATTCGCAGAAGCACACCCTGAGACAAAGACTCTTGTGTGCAATGATGGGCGGTTCTCAGCTGAAAACTATAAGGAAATGTGGCGACCAGGACAGCAAAAGGCAAGAAGCAAAGACATGGGCCCAGCTGTAGCCCACCCCATCCCATGGGCAGCTGTAGACCATGAATGCACTGCAAAGCGGTTCCCCTTGGAGCAGGCAGGTCACCAAAAGTCTTGGAGTGTAACCACTGGGGCTTTTCGTGGCAAGGCAGCTTCCATCAGTGAGGGCAATTCTTGAAAGGAGGTGCAACCGTGAGCTGTTAGGAGCCTATACTTGCAGTAGCTGGAGAACGGGGCATTTACCCACTTGAAAAACTCTTGTTTTTGCTTTCTCCTCTGTAAAATGGGACTATAACAACAGCAGCTACTTCATATACTCATCAAAACTAAATAATAATACATTAAAGCTCTCAAAAGAGCACTCGGTATTAAAATAGTATATGCAATTCACTTAGAATCGCACATAGCATATACTCAATAAATATCACAATGTTATTGCTGCTGTTGTCTCTTCAGAGGTGGCCACACCAGGCCTCTCATTGCCCAGGTGCAAGCCAATGCCCTACACAGCTGCACACCCAGGAGTGAGATTTTTGCCCAAGCGTTACTTAAGGGCAATCTAAAGATTTCACTTCTAGGTGACGCCTAAACACATCCATTTTATCTGACATTTTCTCTAAGTTCAAAATCAAGCAAGAATAACTTTCCTCTTTCTCCTCAAAGAGGGGGAAAGGTGCAACCTCAACATTAGCTGATTTTTACTTCTCTGGGAGGTCCTCAATAGATGGTTTTCACCTAGTGTCAGAAAAACCAAACCAAACACAAACCCCCCTCTCTCACCTACACTGTGTGGCCCCAACTATGAAACCAGTCTTCCTCGAGCAGGGGAGAGTTCCCACAACCACACACCATACCTGGAGCATCATTTAAATCCCAGGGACCAATTCTTGCGTTCTCCAGAGGCAAACATCGAAATATTAGACTCGTGCTTTGCTTCCCCTAATTTTGAAAAACAAACTGACATCTTTTTCGTATCTGACTAAAGAAACTGGGATGGGTCAGCGGTGACTAGACAGGGTTCCCAGGAGAGAGAAGGAATTGCCAGCGAACTCGAGAAGGGGACTGGCCTCGCTGAGACGGCTGGTTCGCCTCCGGTCCGGCGCCTTTTCGGAACCAGCACTCCAGGGGAAAACCCCGTGGGAGAGGAGGCCCTGGCCGCTGCAGGCACCTGGGCGGCTGTTACCTTTTCATGCACCGGGTCAGTCCGTAGACGTGTTCCATCCAGGATGTTGGCCGCCCGCGGGAGCCTTCCCCTGGCCCTCGCCGGGCGCGGCCGGAACGAACCCGAGGGGCTCGCCTTCAGACTCACCTTCCCCGCGACCGGCGCACTCCGCTCCCTCTAAACAGACGGCGGGGGCGGGCTCGCCTTTGGCCCCGCCTCTCGGTCGGGTTTCCTCCTCTGGTTTTTGTTCAGTCGCCAGGTCGCTGCCAACTCTTGGCGACCCCGTGCACTGTAGCCCACCAGGCTCCTCTGTCCATGGGGATTCTCCAGGCAAGAATACTGGAGTGGGCTGCCATGCCCTCCTCCAGGGGATCTTCCTGATCCAGGGATCTATCCCAGGTCTCCTGCCTTGCAGGTGGATTCTTTACTGTCTGAACTACCAGGGAAGGCTTCACCCTTCCATAGGTGAATGTATTCACTCATCTGGAAGCTCTCCAAATGCTGCCATTGGGGTTATGGAAGCTTCCTCAAGTAGGCACAATGAATTATTAACTCCGTTTTCGTCCCCTCTCTCCTCCCTGGAGAAGTAGGGAGCCGGCTTGAAAATTTCAAGCTTCCAAGTATTATGTGGTTCTTTCTGGTGACCAGCCCTCATCCAGGAGCTATCTAGGAGGCCACTGATTCTATAGATTAAAAGATGCTTCTTAGTGCTCTTGTCCCTTCGGAATTCACAAGGGTTTGGGGAGCACTGTGCCAAGAACCAGGGACAGAAACCAAAATATATATTTTCTGTTTTCTCATACACAGACTCTAGCCTATACCATACATGATGCATCAGATACACTAAATAGTACATTGCATTTATTAAAGAATGTCTACAGTGCTTTATAATTTCTGATAATGAAGAGTTTAATGTTGTCTGAGACTAGTCACTGAACATGTTAGAAACAATATTTTATCAGTCAAAACTTTATTTAAATAAACTTTTTTACCTACTTCGCTTTGTCGCTGAGGGAAACATAAATTTTTATTCTCTTCTTTTGCCATGACAGTAGTATAGACTGTTTAGAACATACAATGTTGTTAAGTGTATATGAAATATGTAGCTCTTAAAACTGCTTTATATTTTTTATCAACTTCCAAGAAGACATTTCATTATTAGAAAGTATGGAAACTTGTTATGCAAATAACAAATATTTTGCAAACATTCTAAGCTCCACAAATGTTTAATAATAACAATTTCATTGGCACACTTTCAGTTCAGTTCAGTTCAGTCTCTCAGTTGTGTCCGACTCTTTGCGACCCTGTAAATTGCAGCACACCAGTCCTCCCTGTCCATCACCAACTCCCGGAGTTCACTCAAACTCGTGTCCATTGAGTCTGTGATGCCATCCAGCCATCTCCTCCTCTGTCGTCCCCTTCTCCTCCTCTGTCGTCCCCTTCTCCTCCTCTGTCGTCCCCTTCTCCTCCTGCCCCCAATCCTTCCCAGCATCAGAGTCTTTTCCAATGAGTCAACTCTTCGCATGAGGTGGCCAAAGTACTGGAATTTTAGCTTTAGCATCAGTCCTTCCAAAGAACACCCAGGACTGATCTCCTTTAGAGTGGACTGGTTGGATCTCCTTGCAGTCCAAGGGACTCTCAAGAGTCTTTGATTTCCATTTCATATTTTACAAGCCAATATCCTACATATATATATATGCTATTGGCACCTTTAATATGAAGACTCATATTGTTGTTTTCCCAAAGCAGCTGTGAAGTTTTATTGCATCTAAAAACAGATGTTAAGATTCAATGATGTATTTAAGAGACAATACAAATCCTTCCACAAAACTATTTTTTTCCGCTTTCCATTGCAATGAAAGAGCATGAAGATTCAAGTTGTCAGTTTCCTTTCCTATAATAGTTTGAATGTCGAAGGACACAGTGATTTTTGTATCATTAACCAAAGGAGTCGGAGAAGGCGATGGCACCCCACTCCAGTACTCTTGCCTGGAAAATCCCATGGACACAGGAGCCTGGTAGGCTGCAGTCCATGGGGTCGCTAAGAGTTGGACACGACTGAGCGACTTCACTTTCACTCTTAACTTTCATGCATTGGAGAAGGAAATGGCAACCCACTCCAGTGTTCTTGCCTTGAGAATCCCAGGGACGGGGGAGCCTGGTGGGCTGCCGTCTATGGGGTCGCACAGAGTCGGACATGACTGAAGCGACTTAGCAGCAGCAGCAGCAGCAACCAAAGGAGTGGACATTCTTGTCCTCAGACTCCTCAGCTGTAGGGACTTTCTGATGTCCATTATCCTAAAATGAGAGAACTGGATTATCTAAATTTCTCTCCATCTCTGTAATTTTATTATTTTTAATATTGTATGTTCTACACAATGCCAAGAACAACAAACAGTAACATTTTCTAAAGATCATAAATATTAGAGGAAGGAATCAATAAGCAAGTATATTACATTGTGTAACATTTTCTTTACCATGCCATCACACCAGTTTTTAAAAGTTGTATTGTGTAATTCCACTACTTCAATTTTGTACATTTTTAGTACAATACCTAGAAAAATTGCAAATTTGACAATATAAATACATGTTTTTATTTTTTTATTTTATTTTATTTTATTTTACTTTATTTTACTTTACAATACTGTATTGGTTTTGCCATACATTGACATGAATCCACCACGGGTGTACATGCATTCCCAAACATGAACCCCCCTCCCACCTCCCTCCCCATAACATCTCTCTGGGTCATCACTGTGCACCAGCCCCAAGCATGCTGTATCCTGCGTCGGACATAGACTGACAATTTGATTCTTACATGATAGTATACATGTTACAATGCCATTCTCCCAAATCATCCCACCCTCTCCCTCTCCCTCTGAGTCCAAAAGTCTGTTATACACATCTGTGTCTTTTTTGCTGTCTTGCATACAGGGTCGTCATTGCCGTCTTTCTAAATTCCATATATATGTGTTAGTATACTGTATTGGTGTTTTTCTTTCTGGCTTACTTCACTCTGTATAATCGGCTCCAGTTTCATCCATCTCATCAGAACTGATTCAAATGTATTCTTTTTAACGGCTGAGTAATACTCCATTGTGTATATGTACCACAGCTTTCTTATCCATTCATCTGCTGATGGACATCTAGGTTGTTTCCATGTCCTGGCTATTATAAACAGTGCTGTGATGAACATTTAAATACATGTTTTTAAAATCTCATGTTGGTATTCCCTTTTCAGATGAAAACTCACCTAAAAGAGTAAATCTATGAAAGCCATTGTTGCTTGTATAATTCAACTTAATTTTTTTAAAGCAGTAAACACAATCAAGATTTTTTTAAAATAGGAGAGTATATGGGGATAAGTACAAAGATACCCACATCTCTTAATATTTAAACTGATTCTGAACCTGAGGTAGATCATGGTTATGAACATAGGTCTGTCCAGTTAGTTCTAAACATTCACTGAATTTTTGGGCAAAATCAGATCTAATGAATCAGATCACATCCCTAGATACTGCAACAGACTTTTATCCTGAGGCTGATCCTTGACTCAGTGAATGGCACCACTCTGTCCACTTGTCCAAGGAAAAGGTCTGAAAGTCATTCTCAACTTCTCCCCCTTTCCAGTCCCCCTCACATCCGTCCTTCCTGCAGCTACCAGAATGGTCTTAATAAAATGCAAGTTTTTATATATGTCCCTCCTTTGCTAAAAACCCTTAAATGTTCCCTACTGGCCTGAAGATAAACACCTAACTTGCCTCCATAGACTTCCAAGGCTCTTTCCACTTGCCCCCCACACTTCCCTCTAGCCTCTCTTCTCTTCGACAAGTCCATCTCTCCATCTCCAGCCATGGCCCTTGCCCAGTTACTCTAACTTCCCCCAGGTACGAGAATGTCTTTTGGCCCACTCAACCTGAAATGCTCTTTCGTCCTTTCATCCCTGGCTAGCTCCTACTGTCCCATCAGGCCTCTGATTTGATGACTTCCTCCAGGTAGTCCCACTGGCCCTCATAACACCACACCGTAACCCTACTACAGCCCTTAGCATACAGTATTGTAATCACCCGTTTTCCTCCATTTGGCCACTAGACTAAGCTTCTCACCTGTGTGCCCTGGAGGAAGCTGTGTGTAGTAAGAGACCAAGCTTTCAAGTCAGAAAGACCAGTTCCTGCAAGTATAAGTTGTGTGTACCTCAACAAGTTTTTCAGAGAAGGAAGTGGCAACCCACTCCAGTGTTCTTGCCTGGAGAATCCCAGGGACGTCAGAGCATGGTGGGCTGCTATCTATGGGGTCACACAGAGTCGGACACGACTGAAGCGACTTAGCAGCAGCAGCAAGTTTTTAACCTGTCTGGGTCTCAGTTTCCTATCTGTAAAGAAAGACCACTATAAAGATTAATGAGGCAACATGTAAAGTATTTGCACACAGCCAAGCACTTATTGGGCGTCCTAGGTGGCGCTAGTAGTAAAGAACCCACCTGCCAATGCAGGAAATGTAAGAGACGCAGGTTCAATTCCTGTGTTAGGAAGATCCCCTGGAGGAGGGCATGGCAAGCCACTCCAGTATTCTCTCCTGGAGAATCCCATGGACAGAGGAGCCTGGAGGGCTATGGTCCATAGGGGCACAAAGAATTGGACATGACTGAAGCAGTTTAGCATGCACTCATACAAGCACCTGCTGCTGCTAAGTCACTTCTGTCGTGTCCGACTCTGTGCGACCCCATAGACGGCAACCCACCAGGCTCTGCCGTCCCTGGGATTCTCCAGGCAAGAACACTGGAGTGGGTTGCCATTTCCTTCTCCAATGCATGAAAGTGAAAAGTGAAAGTGAAGTTGCTTAGTCATGTCTGACTCTTAGCGACCCCATGGACTGCAGCCCACCAGGCTTCTCTGTCCATGGGATTTTCCAGGCAGGAGTACTGGAGTGGGGTGCCATTGCCTTCTCCACATACAAGCACCTGCTGCTACTGCTGCTAAGTTACTTCAGTCATGTCCGACTCTGTGCAATCCCATAGACGGCAGCCCACCAGGCTCCGCCATCCCTGGGATTCTCCAGGCAAGAACACTGGAGTGGGTTGCCATTTCCTTCTCCAATGTGTGAAAGTGAAAAGTGAAGGTGAAGTCGCTCAGTCATGTCCAACCCTCAGCGACCCCATGGGCTGCAGCCCACCAGGCTCCTGCGTCCATGGGATTTTCCAGGCAAGAGTACTGGAGTGGGGTGCCATTGCCTTCTCCGAATACAAGCACCTAGTAGATACTAAATAAATAGCAGTTACAGGTGGCAACAGTTCTGCTGCCAAATCTCCTCCATAAACTGGAACTCCAAGAGAATGAACCCTCTTATCACTACCAAGTAGACATAGATGAAAGAGAAAACTGATTTTTCTGACCCTCTTCCAAAAAGATCCTCATTAGCTATATATACTTAAGGAAGTTATCTGACTGCTTTTCATGCCTCAGTTTCTTTATTTGAACATGCCTCATGTGATCAACCTAATCATATAATACACATGAAAGTATTTTCAACAAACACAACATCTTGAAATGATACATTCCTTTGCTTATTATCAACTGAAAGAAAATTACTTTGGGGGGGGCAAAATTTTTTGGTTTGCAGGGTCTTAGTTCCCCAAACAGGGATTGAACTGGGCCCTCGACAATGAGAATGCAGAGTCCAAACCACTGGACTGCCAGGACAATTCCCTCAAAGAAATATGATTTTAAAACATTAAAATATTGAATCTAATTGTAAGCTAAGAGACCATAAATAATATAAAACAGTAAACCCTCACTTTCAGCCATGACCCTTAATATTTTCCTTTCTGTACTCTTTTTTGCCAGAAAAGAAGTTGTAAAGCAGGTTGTCGGGAATTTCACCATACCTTCTGCCCCCATGTGTTATGACAGTAGGGAACCAAGCAAGCGAGCAGCTAGTAGAGGAAGCCTCAGTAGTTAGGAAAATCTATATTCTGTGCAGCACAGCCTTGCATAATTGAGATTAGATTTTTTACACTCTATCATCCATCTTAGACTCACAGACTATTAGAACTAAAAAATACGTTAGCATATTGGAGAAAAATGGAAGATCAAGCACATATTATATATTTAATTTCCTTCCCTCCAAATTCTTCCAAAATGACAGTAAAAAGATAGTGTTAAGATACACAAGATAAAAAGGATGAGAGAAGAAGCATAGCAACAAAATACTGTAAGCCTGAAAACAGTGAATGAATGGTAATTGACTCAGATACCTCACTTAGACCTAAATCCTGAAGCTGCAGAGGGAAAGCTGAGAAGCAATCCAGTTCCATTACAGAATGCCAGAAAGATCCAGACCAAGGGTGGCAGCACCAAGTGCCTCTGAAATAGGGGCAAACAGAGGACAATTGAGGGAATGAACTGATTTCTGTTTAAGAAGCAATTAGACCTTCAGATCCCTCCCTCCCATTCGACGTAGTAGATCAGATGTTTCTCCACCACCCCATACAAATTCTGGAAGTTTACTCTGTGGAGATAGAAAACAGAGCTTCTGGACTAGGGGATGCCCAGCCCAGTTGAGAGAACTTCAGTACTCAGAAGCGCTAACAGAATGTATACTGAATGTTGACAAGATCCTACACACAGCCCTCCCCAATATTTTTTTCTGAATGAGCTCCAGTTGAAGGGAATCAGGGCTATATCTTTGAAGCAGGAAATTGGAAAATATTTTTCTAGAGAACCCAGTGTTCTTGCCTGGAGAATCCCAGGGACGGGGGAGCCTGGTGGGCTGCCATCTATTGGGTCACACAGAGTCGGACACTACTGAAGTGACCTAGCAGCAGCAGAGAACCTGGGTAGTAGTCCAAAATAATATCTATAGATTCAACAAATTTTTCCGGCCAGGTCATCCTTTGGTGAATCTCATAGTCAACAAACCCAGAGCTTCCAATCTGCTCAGAGCCCTTAAATATGAGCAGACAACCAAGGATCACCAGATGGCCAAAGGAAAGTCTGTGGCACAAAAGACAGAAACTAAAACAAAGGAAGAGGTTGGGGGGAGCCCGCTTGGGAAAAAAAGAGACCATGGAGGCAAAATAATGCCTTAAATAGATGTAGTTAAAGTGCCCAGACAGAGAGGAAAATTTATTACCCCCAAGAAAAAGAACAAGGCACTATCCAACTTCAAGACTTACTATAAATTTACTTAGTAATCAAGACAGTAAGGTATTGGTGAAAGAATGAGCAAAAAGACCAATGGATCAGAATCGAGAGCCTAGAAATAGACCCCTATAAATACAGCCAACTGATCTCTGAGAAAGGAGTAAACATGGTCTAATGGCGCAAAGATAGTCACCTCAACAGACGGTGCTGGCACAGGTCCACATCCACAGGCAAAAAAGGCGTATAGACACAGACCTTACACCTTTCACAAAATCTAACTCAAAATGGATCATAACCTAAATGTAAAACACTAAACTATAAAACTCTTGGAAGATAACACAGGAGAAAACCTAAGTGACCTCGGATACAATGCTGTCTCTTTAGATAGAACATCAAAGACAAAATCCATGAAACAAAGAATTGATCATCTGGACTTCAATAAGATTAAAAACGTCTGCTCTGTGAAAGACAATACCTAGAGAATGAGAAGATAAGCCACAAACTGCAAGAAAATACTTGCAAAAGACACATCTGATAAAGGACTGTAATGCAAAATATATGAAAACTCCTAAAGATCAACAATAAGAAAAAGACCAACTCAATTTAAAAATGGACAAAAGACCTTAACAGACACCTTATCAAAGAAGATATACAACCGACTCATAAGTATATGAAAAGATACTCCACATCATATGTCACCAGGGAAGTGCAAATAAACAATGAGCTGCTACTACACACTTATTAGTGTTGCCGAAATCCACAGCATTGAATGAGAACATGAGATGCCAACAAGAATGTGGAGCAACAGGAGCTCTCATATACTGCTAGTGGGAATGCAAAAGTGGCACAACCACTTTTGAAGACAGTTTTTTCTTGCAAGGTTAAACATATTCTTACTATACAATCCAACAACAATGCTCCTTAGTATTTACCCAAAGCAGTTGAAAACTTATACCCACACAATAACCTGCATAAGGTGTTTATAGCAGCTTTGCTGATAATGGTCAAAATTTGGAATCAACTGTGATGTCCCTCAGTAGGTGAATAGATAAACTGTAGTACATCCAGACAATTGAATGTTTTTCAGTGCCAAAAAGAAGTGAGCTATCAAGCCATGGAAAGACATAGAGACATAAAGTAATCAAAAAATGCATAATACTAAGTGAAAGAAGCCAATCTGAACAGGCTCTATGATTCCAACTGTTAATATATGACATTCTAAAAAAGATGAAACTATGAAGGTAATTGATCAGTGGCTGCCAGGGGTAGTGGTGGGTGGGAGGGGAAATGAATAAGCAGAACACAAAGGATTTTTAGAGCTGTGTAAATACTTTGGACAATATTACAGTGATGGGATTTGTCATTAAGCAGTAGTCCAAATATAGGGTGTACAACACCAAGAGTGAACCATAATGTAAGTTATGGACTTTGGGTGATTATGATGTCAACGTAGGATTATCCTTGGTTACGCCAAGTACCACTCTGGTAATGTTGATGTGTGAGGGCAGGGAGTATATGGAAAATCTCAGTACTTCCCTCTCAGTTTTTTTGTAAACTTAAATCTGCTCTAAAAAATAAAGTCTTCTAAAAAAGACAATGTTAAAAGAAAAATAAGTTCTTTTGAAAAAGAAACATGAATGTTTGATACCATCAACCAAAATTTCTTGGAAATTACATGTGTAGTTCAGTTCAGTTCAGTTCAGTCGCTCAGTCGTGTCCAACTCTTCGCGACCCCATGAATCACAGCACGCCAGGCCTCCCTGTCCATCACCATCTCCCAGAGTTCACTCAGACTCACGTCCATCGAGTCCGTGATGCCATCCAGCCATCTCATCCTCGGTCATCCCCTTCTTCTCCTGCCCCCAATCCCTCCCAGCATCAGAGTCTTTTCCAATGAGTCAACTCTTCGCATGAGGTAGCCAAAGTACTGGAGTTTCAGCTTTAGCATCATTCCTTCCAAAGAAATCCCAAGGCTGATCTCCTTTAGGATGGACTGGCTTGTTCTCCCTGCAGTCCAAGGGACTCTCAAGAGTCTTCTCCAACACCACAGTTCAAAAGCATCAATTCTTCGGCGCTCAGCCTTCTTCACAGTCCAACTCTCACATCCATAGTAGCAGAAATGAAAGCTCAGTAGAAGGGCTAGAAGATAAAATTAAGGAACTCTTCCAGAATGTAGAAAGCAAAAACATACAAAGTGCTCATGTCAGCAGCACATTTATTAAACTGGAATGATATAGAGATCAGTATAGTCCCACACAAGGACAACAGACAAATTGGTAACACTTCTAATTTTTTTTTTTTTTAAAGGAAGAACAAGTAAGGATGTGGAGAAATTGGAATTCTTGTGCATTGCTGGTAGCAACGTAAAATGTTCCAGCCACTATGGAGAACAGGCTGTTAGGTCCTCAAAAAAAATTAAATGTAAGTGTTACCACTTAACACATATGATCCAGCAATTCTGCTTTCACATTTATACTCAAAGAATTGAGAACAGGACCTAAACCAGATATTTGCATACTCATGTTCATAGCAATATTATTCACAATAACGAAAAGGTGGAAGCAACCCAAATGTACACTGACAGATGAATGGGCAAACAAAACATTGTATATACAAACAATGAAATATTATTCAACCTTAAAAAGGAAGAAAATTCTGACACATACTACAGCAGGGATAAACCTTGAGGACATGATATCAAGTGAAAGAAGCCAGACACTAAAGGACAAATATTGTATGGTTCCACTTACATGAAGTTCCCAGAATAGTCAAATATGTAGAGATAGAAAGCAGAATGGAGATTTTACTAAGGACTGGGGGTCAAGGAAGCTTACACTTTAGTGGGTACAGAGTTTCAGTTTGGGATGATGAAAAAAATTCTGGAGATGGGTACTGATAATGATTGCACAACAATGTGAATATACTTAATTCCATTTAACTGTATGTTTAAAATGGTTAAAATCTCAGGTATATTTTACCACAATTTTAAAAATGAGAAATTTAAGCATATAACAGAGAGACACAGGGGCAAATATTAAAAGAAATAGAAGTTGGAAGTGTTTTCCTTTGAAGATGGAAAGTGGTGGGGGAAGGGATGCTGTTTTCAAACAAGCTTTGTAAAACTATTTATCTTTAAACTATGTGCATATAAATTTTTGATAATACTTTAAACAACAACCCTAACTAATTTGAAAAAAAAAATTTAATTCTTCAATTTTACAGACAACCAAATCACAGAGAGAGTAGAGTCCTTGGCCAAGGTGATCTAAAACAGTGAATAGCACATTAAAGAGTTGAACCAACATGTTCTAAATCAAAGTTCAGCATCTCATCATCACAGCACAGTGCTCAGTATTCAGTCATGTCCTACTCTGTGAGACCCTTTGGACTATAGCCCACCAGGCTCCTCTGTCCATGGGATTTTTCAGGCAAGAATACTGAAGTGGGTTGCCATTACCTCCTCCAGGGGATCTTCCTGGCCCAGGGATCAAAACTGGGCCTCTTGCATCTCCTGCATTACAGGCAGATTCTTTATCTGCTGTGCTATCGGGAAGCCCATCACAACACAGGGTACCTTATGATAGCATCTCCCTGAATATCTTAAACTTCTGGGAGTCTTGACTTAAGCCTTCCTAAATTATTTTTCTGCATGTTTTATTGAATGTACAGTAATACTACAGATTTTCCTGTTTTTCCTAGCATTATTTGTTAAAAGTAAATTTTTTTCTAATCCAAACACACATTTGAAATAAAACACATTTCCAAATCTGCTCCTCTATCCTCATAATTCAAACTGAACAGGATTTTTTGAATCCTGCATTCAATGTTGTTCTGAATAGCCAGAAAGGCTTTGCTATTGATTAAAACAATACCATCCTTTTTTGGTACTGAGTCTAAAACCTAACTATGGTGACCTTTATGGAAACAGAAAACATTTCCACTTCAATTAAACTCAAATCATCTGTTTAATGTTAATTTTAATGTTAATTTTTTCTCATTAGAAAAATGATACAATTAAAAAGAGTAGCTACACTAAGCAATGATATATAATTTACCAGGCTTCATTTACACTTTAGAATAAAACTGCATGTGGACACTTCTTCCACAATAATCCATCAGTTATAAGTTGACCACATACTAATGAGTATGTTTAAAATAATTTTTTAAAGAACTGTAAAGATCTGTCATAAGCATGTCCTCCAACACTGACAAAAGTGCCTTTTCCCAGAATAATGTATTTGATACGTCATCAGTCTTAGAACTCTATAAATAAAATGTATTATGATTTTAAGGTATCACTCCTTGTTACAGTAGTGTAAATTATTTTGTGTGGTTTCTAATCTTATGTGACTGCCTCAACCAGGTTGGATGGGCCTGAAGGCAAGGTGGCCCAGACTGCATATGTAATAAATGCTCATTAAGCATTTAGAGTGGCTAAATAATGAATCAGAGTATGGAATCCTGGAATGTTAAAGTGGAATGTGTCCCAGGGGTCTACAGATCTAACTTCCTCTTTTTACAATTAAGGAAATACTAAAGAAACACTTGAGTGTGTACACTTATGTCATACATTTCATGTGCATTTGCTCATGGCAGCCCTACTAGACAGAGAAGGAAAAAGAGTCAGAGAAGTTCAGTAACATGCCCGAGGTCACACAGGTAGTCAGTGCTGACACTGGGACTCTAACCAAGGTGATAGGAGACCAGAGCATGCGCTTTGATGAAGCCCACAGACTAATGTCTACTGATTTATGGTGATCTTATAGCTTTGTCAGCAAATCTGGAAAACTCAGCAGTGGCCACAGGACTGGAAAAGGTCAGTTTTCATTCCAATCCCAAAGAAAGGCAATGCCAAAGAATGCTCAAACTACTGCACAATTATTCATCTCACACGCTAGTAAAGTAATGCTCAAAATTCTCCAAGTCAGGCTTCAGCAATACGTGAACTGTGAACTTCTAGATGTTCAAGCTGGTTTTAGAAAAGGCAGAGGAACCAGAGATCAAATTGCCAACATCCGCTGGATCATGGAAAAAGCAAGAGGGTTCCAGAAAAATATCTATTTCTGTTTTATTGACTATGCCAAAGCCTTCGACTGTGTGGGTCACAATAAACTATGGAAAATTCTGAAAGAGATGGGCATACCAGACCACCTGACCTGCCTCTTGAGAAGCCTGTATGCAGGTCAGAAAGCAATAGTTAGAACTGGACATGGAACAACAGACTGGTTCCAAATAGGAAAAGGAGTACATCAAAGCTGTATATTGTCACCCTGCTTATTTAACTTATATGCAGAGTACATCATGAGAAACACTGGTCTGGAGGAAGCACAAGCTGGAATCTAGATTGCCAGGAGAAATATCAATAACCTCAGATATGCAGATGACACCACCCTTATAGCAGAAAGTGAAGAGGAACTAAAGAGCCTCTTGATGAAAGTGAAAGAGGAGAGTGAAAAAGTTGGCTTAAAGCTCAACATTCAGAAAACTAAGATCATGGCATCCAGTCTCATCACTTCATGGCAGATAGATGGGGAAACAATGGAAACAGTGGCTGACTTTATTTTTCTGGGCTCCAAAATCACTGCAGATGGTGACTGCAGCCATAAAATTAAAAGATGCTTACTCCTTGGAAGGAAAGTTATGACCAACCTAGATAGCATATTAAAAAACAGAGACATCACTTTGTCAACAAAGGTCCATCTAGTCAAGGCTATGGTTTTTCCTGTGGTCATGTATGGATGTGAGAGTTGGACTAGAGGGCTGAGCACAGAATTGATGCTTTTGAACTTGAGAGTATCTTGGACTGCAAGGAGATCCAACCAGTCCATCCTAAGGGAAATTGATCCTGGATGTTCATTGGAAGGACTGATGTTTAAGCTGAAACTCCAGTATTTTGGCCACCTGATGCGAAGAGCTGACTCAATTGAAAAGACCCTGATGTTGGGAAAGATTGAAGACAGGAGGAGAAGGGGATGACAGAGGATAAGATGGTTGGATGGCATCACTGACTCAATGGACATGAGTTTGGGTGGACTCCAGGAGTTGGTGATAGACAGGGAGGCCTGATGTGCTATGGTTCATGGGGTCGCAAAGAGTCGGACATGACTGAGCGACTGAACTGAAGTGAACTGATAGCTTTCTGCTGACAAGAGTCAGACCTAGAGTCAGATTGGCTGACTGCCCAGGGCAATAGCTCATTGTCAGATCCATTAGTACATGTATTAAGTTAAAAATGAGTTTCTGTCTGGTGATGCTCTTGACTATAATTCCTCATTTTTATATAGTAAAATTTGAGAAGACTGTACATGTAAATTACTCCTGCAAAATGGTTTCTCTGAAACACATATCTTGGAACTGAAAAGTGTCAGCTTTAATTTCTTTCATTTCTTAATAAGGCAACAGAGGCTCAGAGGGAAGAAACAAATTCAGGATCATACCACAGCTAAGGGAAGACGGGGCACTGGGACTGAGTCTCCTGTCTCCTGAAGCAGGGCTGTCCTGCCCCTCCATGCTCCTTCACCTAGCACAACACACTCTTGTTCCATGTGTTAATAGAGACCTCTGTCTCACATGCTCTATAAATCCATGTTCCAGACATATGGTCCTGGAACTTTTCATCTCTCCAATTACTTTCATTTGTATTTACAAATATTTCCAACCTCTGATTTACTCCTTATCATTAATAGATGGGAAAATGGAAACAGTGACAGATTTTATTTTCTTGGGCTCCAAAATCAGAACAGACAGTGACTGCAGCCATGAAATTAAAAGATGTTTGCTCCTTGGAAGAAAAGCTATGACAAACCTAGACAGCATATTAAAAAGCAGAGATATCACTTTGCCGACAAAGGTTAGTACAGTCAAAGCTATGATTTTTCCAGTAGTCATATAAAGATGTGAGAGTTGGACCATAAAGAAGGCTGAGTGCCAAAAAATTGATTCTTTCAAATTGTGATGCTGGAGAAGACTCTTGAGAGTCCCTTGGAGAACAAGGAGACCAAACCAGTCAATCCTAAAGGAAATCAACCCTGAATATACATTGGAAGGGCTGATGCTGAAGCTGAAGCTCCAATAGTTTGGCCACCTGATGGGAAGAACTGACTCATTTGAAAAGACCCTGATGCTGGGAAAGATTGAAGGCAAAAGGAGAAGGTGGCAGAAGATGAGATAGTTAGATAGCATCTCTGACTCATTAATAGCAAATTAATAGCACATTAATTTGAGCAAATTCCAGGAGATAGCAAAGGACAGGGAAACCTGGCGTGCTGCAGTCCATGGGGTCACAAGGAGTCAGACACAGCTTAGTGACTGAACAACCACATTACTTTCTACATCAAATGCAATTTATGTGCATTCTCACATGGTCTCTTTGCCACTTGTCACTTGAAAAATCTAGCCCCTTCCACCATTGCCTCTCCTCCAAGCACTGCTGAAGTCACGTCCTTCTAAGCGGAAGACTGGAGGCTAGTGTGACTTCCATCATAGCAGAGCCATAGCAGCTCTTATAGACTTACAGAGGCTCTGGGCTGCGAAGCATGGGATACAAATTTCCCATTGGATCAACAATGGGGTCAAGCAACACAACAAAAATGGGGCAAATTTTGACCGATGAGAGTCCTAAGGAGGAAACCAACAGATAAATTCACTTCTTTCTCACAAAGAACTGCTTCAACATGCAGGGGCTCCAAATGGCCCACCTGGAGACACCTAATGGGACCATAGTTCCAGCTGTTTTCTTTTGAAGCCAGTGGCCAGGGCAGTAATGATCCACCCTCCCTCTCTGCCTCACACACCCTTTTCCCTCACTCTTGCTGTCCAGGGATTGCACCAGCCTCCGCCTAACCCTGCCCCACAATAAAACATTCACATGAATGTCTTGGGCTCTGTATTTCAGCCAACTCATATCATAAGAGTTCAAATTCTGGAGAAGCAAATTTCTAGAAATTAAAAATATCCTTTCACAATGTCAGCTGGCAAGTATTGGGGGTAAATGTTTTTTGCTTTTGCTTTTTTTTTTTTCCTGAGATCTCCTGGTGGAGAGGCAATGGTGCGGGGGGACAGAGGAAGCAGAGAAGAGATAGAAAGTAACTATGATGCTCATCACATGCCCCCACTTCTGTCTCCAGTTTAAAAAGTAGTTTCATATCTTTGCTATCCACAGATTTATGATATTTAATAATGAACCTAAAATCTAGAAGAGAAAGTCTTCAAGTGAGATAAGGAGCTAGGTATGTATATTCTTTTAGGATATCTAGAATACGTAAGCAATCACTTCTATTATAGAGTCTTTGAATTGTTATTAAGTTCAGTAAATAGGGCAGAAACTCTCTTCTCTTTGAAATGTATATGTTAGCTACCCTCTCTGACCCCAAAGGAGGGAGGAGGTTTATTTATAGCTCAGAAAAGCAGCTTGAGGCCCTTGGAACTCAGAAATACCAGCCCAGCTATATTTTTTACCAATAAATTATACTTCATTATTTTTTTGATGGAGATGTGTATTTTTTGTAAGTACAATTGATTTACAACATTCTGCTTGTTTCTGGTGTACAGCAAAATGATTCAGTTATATATATTCTTATTCATATTCTTTTCCATTATGGTTTATTATAGGATATTGAGTATAATTCACTGTGCTATACAGTAGGACTTTGTTATCTTTTTATATATGGTAGCTTGTATGTGCTAATCCCTAACTCCTAATTTATCCATCTCCCCCTTCCCCTTAGGTTACCATAAGTTTGCTTTGTGTATCTGTTAGATTGTTTCTGCTTCATAAATAAGTTCATTGCTGTCATATTTTAGATTCCACATATTAGTGATATGATATGATAGATGTTGCCTGACTTCCTTCACTCCGTATGACCATGTTGCTGTGAATGGCATTATTTATTCTTTTTATGGCTGAGTAGTATTCCACTGTATTCTGAGATGTACACCACGTCTTCTTTGTCCATTCAGGGACATTTAGGTTATTTCTATGTCTTGGCAATTGTAATAGTGCTGCTATTGGGGTACATATATCTTTTGGAATTAAAGTTTTCTCTGGACACATGTCCAAGAGTGGGATCACAGAATCATGTGATAACTCTATTTTTAGTTTTTTTTAAGGAACCTCCATATTATTTTCCATATTCAGCCCAGTTGTATTAATCATTATTTTTATTTTTTATATTTTATGATGCTTTGACACTGGAGTGAAGGGCTTGCAGACCCCAGAGGACTGCTCTTCCCAGCGATAGCTAAATTCTAGAGATGGCAAACAACTTACCATGAACATACCTTTATATACAAAACAACCAATCCAGAGTCCACACCCCAATAACCTCCTTTATCAAGCTCTCACAGCCCAGCCAATATGCCCCCTGCCCCAAATCACTCCAGAGCCAGTACTTGATACCTAGGAACCACTCCTATAGCCCAGGGCCTGAATAAATTATTCAAACTACTCAATCCTAAACTGTTTAAGGTGCCCTGCCTTGCCTTTCCTGAAGAGATCACAATAAAAGCTTGTGCCCATGCTTTCTCCTCTTCCTCCGGTCCCCTGACCCACCCTGGTGCTTCCCTACGTGGCCCTACATAGAATGTTGCGCTGTCTGTTCCCAGACATCTATAAGTATAAACTTCCTCCTGCATGAAATCATTTCTGTCTGCATGTCTTACCATACCCGATTAAAAACAACCCCAAGCACACTTTTCAACACACAAGTCTAACAGCACCCGTCCTCAGAGACCTGACTTTCAGCTCCAGGGGCTTCTCCTCTAAGTTTCTAGGTTTTTAATAATTTCAAATTCTTTACTTCGTTCCCCTAGTCCTAGGGTAGCCATTGCTTTCCTGCTGCATCCATGATGCTGAGTGCTTCTTCTATCTTTTCAGGTGAAGATTCTTTATATCTAGTCAACAGTTGTTCATATTACATTTTTTGCCATCAAAATAACCCATTGTGTTTTCTGCCTCTTGACTAGACCCTGATGAATACACAGCTTTATGGTTAATCCTGGCACTTCAGTTTGTTTCAGAGCTTAATAATTTATCAACAGCTCATGAGATATTGCCAAGGTAGGGTGGGGGGAGGGGGGTGTGGAATAAACCCAGCCAGTAAAAATTCTGGGAAATCAAAATGATTCAGATCAACTTACAATATGTTATTCTCAAGAAAATAATGCTAAATTCTTCATAACTGCCAATTCCTCATCTTATGCAGAAATGCTATTCTAAATCTTCACTCTTTACTAGATCGATAATGGAGACATATCAAAGTATCTGTTGTCAATAAAGGTCATGATACATTTCTAATCTTATGAAAATCAAGAGGGTTTCAAAAACTCATGTCATTGTCAATTGTTGCCATTATAACAAAATGCTATAAATTAGATGGCTTATCAACAAGCATTTAACTCTCATCATTCTGGAGGCTGGAAGTCTGAGATCAAGGTGTCAGCATGGTCATTTCTAGTGAGAGCCCTTATCTGGGTTAGAGACAAGTGACTTCTTCTTGCATCCTCAAATGATGGAAAGAGAGTAAGCTAGCTGTTCAGTTCAGTTCAGTTCAGTTTCTCAGTCATGCCGACTCTTTGCAACCTCATGGACTGCCGCACAGCAGGCTTCCCTGTAGCCTCTTTTTATAAAGTCACTAATCCCATCATGAGGGCTCTTCCCTCATGACCCAATTACCTCCCAAAGGCCCTACCTCCTAATAGGATTTAACGTAAGAATTTTGGGGTGACATAAACATTCAGTCCACAAAAACATAATATTATATTATGTTATATATTATATAACATATATATTATGTATTATGTTATATATATATTATATATTATAATATTATATTATTTTAAATATAATAGAGAATGAGATCTTGCCCCATGAAACTCCTAGGATGTAAGAATGACTCAGGAGTGCCAGCTATTACTGTGATGGTAGGTAGTGAGAAGCTCTGGTGGAGTAGGTGGCAAAGTGCCTGGTTCTAATCCAGCTACACTACTTCACACTAACTTGGTGACCTTGGAAAGAGCATTAACTTCCCTAAGTCTCAGTTTTGTTATCCTTCAAATGGGATTATTAATACAATCTATTCCACATCCCTTACCTGCTTACTCAACTCACTATTTATACATCAACTATAGGCAAGATCTTGTGGCAAGTATTCCAAGATAAACAAAGAGAGCTAAAACATGGTCCCTGACTTCAAGGAGTTTATAGTCCAGTATTTTTCTATACTGCAGTCCATGGGATTTTTCAGGCAAGAATGTGGGAGTGGGTTGCCATTCCCTTCTCCAGGGGATCTTCAGATCCAGGGGTAGAACTCACTTTTCTTGCAGCTCCTACATTACAGGTGGATTCTTTACCACTGAGCCACTGAGGAAGCCCGGGAGCTAAGAACACAGAGGTGATTGTGGCTCTCTCCTTCAAGGGGTTCACAGTCTTATAGAGAGCTAAAACAAGGACACAGACGACTAGAACAAGAGCTTAAGCATGTGATTAAATTTGAAAAAAGTCAGTGTGGCAGTTCATAAAAGGGAAGGCCTACACCTAGTTGAGAGGGTCAAGGGAGGCTTTGTGGATCTGGTGCCATTTGAACTGACCGTGAACAAAAACCTGAAAGAAGGAAAGATGAAGTGGGTGATCAGAAAAGTGAGCCTAGGTGAAGTCAGTAAGAGCCTGAAGTAGGGTGGGGTTGCAACTTCATGGACTGCCGCACAGCAGGCTTCCCTGTAGAACTCAGATAGAAGCAATTAATAAAAGTGATAGGAGATGAACACTGCTTGGAAATCCAGGGGGATAAATATCTAACAGTAACTGAGTTACTGATAAGGATACAGAGGTGAATAGGTGGGCATGGCCTCTTTTTCAATGATTAGTTAAGACTGGGAAACATTTTTTAAAATTGCCCTAATATGGTGTTGGAGAAGACTCTTGAGAGTCCCTTGGACTGCAAGGAGATCCAACCAGTCCATTCTGAAGGAGATCAGCCCTGGGATTTCTTTGGAAGGAATGATGCTAAAGCTGAAACTCCAGTACTTTGGCCACCTCATGAGAAGAGTTGACTTATTGGAAAAGACTCTGATGCTGGGAGGGATTGGGGGCAGGAGGAGAAGGGGACGACAGAGGAGGAGATGGCTGGATGGCATCACTGACTCGATGGATGTGAGTCTGAGTGAACTCCGGGAGATGGTGATGGACAGGGAGGCCTGGCGTGCTGCAATTCATGGGGTCGCAAAGAGTCGGACACAACTGAGCGACTGAACTGAACTGAACATGGTGTCTGTTTTTACATATAATATAGAAATAGGACATTGGAGGTTCAGTAAGATCAGTAGGTCAGGAGATAATTGCCACCAAAGAGACACGGTTTGTAATATTTACAGATCTCAAGAGGAGGGGTCATGCCATGCCGCACCACAGGGGGCCATTCAGAGAAGCACCGAGCTCTGTCAGGAGGCAGCAGGGGAGGGAAAAACCATGAGCTAGGATGTTTATTGTAGTTTTCAAAGGAAGGAACAAAATAGGGTAAGCAGGCTTAAGATTGGCTGGCTTGATTACTTACAGCAGGCGTTGGAGCTAGCAGCTATTCCTGGTGGATCAGACGGTAAAGAATCTGCCTGTAGTGCAGAAGACCTGGGTTTGATCCCTGGGTGGAGAAGATCCCCTGAAGAAGGAAATGGCCACCCATCCCAGTATTCTCACCTGAAGAATTCCATGGACAGAGGAGCCTGGCGGGCTAGTCCATGGGGTCACCGTTGGACACAACTGAGTGACTAACACTGACAGCTATCCCTAGATGTCTGGTACATGGCCTCAAATGATTATGCCAGGTGGCCCAGAGTATGAGAACCTGATGAGGAAGGTGATGGGGGTGTGACCCTTCTAGGGTCAGCAAGGCCGCAGATGTCACACCAAAAGAATACAGAAAATAAAGCACATAGTTAATACAGTCTCCTTTAAAATGTGGGAGTTTATTTAGTTTTGTGTCTCTAACATCCACCATGATCCTTCGTACATAATATGGAGAGATACTGTAAAGGTTTGTTAACACATCCCCTCTTTTGACTCTTAAACTGTTGGAGTTGGACAACTCCAATATATGATGTGTGTCATTTGTGGTGGTCACTACGGAAGGTTCTCAGACTAAGGTAGGTGTCCCTGAGATGGACACTGCAATGCATGCCCCAGGCCCCCTTCAGTGAAGAAGGGCTCACAGCAGACACCTTCTGAGTCTGCCTTTGGGAGACTGTGAACAAGAGTTAAATGAGTGATCCTTTTAAAAATTAAAGATACTGTTAAAACCAAAAAATGAATGAATGAGTGCTTACTTCCTAAGTGGTAAAACTACTTTCTAACATAATTAGTGTTCTTTCAATTTCAAGAGACATAAATCTAACTCAAACTTGCTTAAGAAAAATAAAGGGAATTTACTGATAATATGACTGGAAAACTGTCTTCAGGCAAAGCTGGTTCTAAGGAATCAAATGACTTCATCAGAATTCTCTCCATCTTCATTTGTCTCTCACATATATTTATCTCTATGCATGACCTCATCTTTGTGTTTGTGTGTGTGTGTTTTTCTTAACTCAAAATAGCTTCTCTGTGTTTGGGAACCATGGCCTCAAGCTTATTTTATGCTTACAGCTCTCAATTCTGTAAGGAGAGAATGACGTTTTTTCTCTAGAATCCCTACGTAAAATTTCAGAGAGGAAACTGATGGACCTTTTCATCAGTCAGTATCTAGTCTGGAGACAGAAACCACACTGGCTATTTGAACAGAGAACAGTTACAAAACAGCAGTTATTAACTTTAGATTAAGGATGGCTGAACAGTAAAAGTCTAAGAATTACAGGAATTCCCTGGCAGTCCAGTGGTTAGGGGGAGAAAGCAATGGCACCCCACTCCAGTGTTCTTGCCTGGAAAATCCCATGGACGGAGAAGCCTGGTAGGCTACAGTCCATGGGGTCTCGAAGACGGACACGGCTGAGCGACTTCACTTTCACTTTTCACTTTCATGCATTAGAGAAGGAAATGGCAACCCACTCCAGTATTCTTGCCTGGAGAATCCCAGGAATAGAGGAGCCTGGTGGGCTGCCGTCTCTGGGGTCGCACAGAGTCGGACACAACAGAAGTGACTGAGCAGCAGCAGCAACAGCCAGTGGTTAGGACTGACGCTTTCATTGTCAGGGGTGCAGTTCAATCCTGATCAGGGAACTAAGATCCCAAAAGTCTACCAGGCTCCTCTGTCCATGGGATTCTCCAGGCAAGAACACTGGCCTGGATTGCCATGCCCTCCTCCAGAGTATCTTCCTGACCCAGGGATCGAACCCAAGTCTCCTATGGTTCCTGCATTGCAGGCAGGTTCTTTACCACTGAGCCACCAGAGATCCTGCATTCTCATTCATTTAAGAGACATTTATTAAGCACCTACTATGAGAGGAGCTCATCCTTACTAGTCCTAACATCTTTGTGGACACAGGCTAAATTAAAAGGTCTAAAAATGAAAAGGCAGCTGGAAAATAGGCTGAGACAAGAAAATGATACCTTATTTATAGATTAAATGTCCTAAAAGATAGATCTACACCTTTGTAGCAGTTTTAAAATACTACTCATGGTCAAATCAGAACAAGGCAGCATGACCCTATGGTTCAGAGGATGAATCTTGAGCACAATTGTGGCCATTCAAATCTAGTCTCATTAAAATGTGACATGAGGCAGGTAAGCAGTTACTTGTATGAAAGCTTTCTTAAATGTAAAATTTGAATAACAATAATACTTACCTCGTAGGACTGGTGGGAAGATTACATAAACTAACATCTGTAAAGCTCTTAGAATAGATCCTGACACTGAATAAATAATCAATATGCATGTGTGCTAAGTCGCTTCAGTTGTGTCCAACTCTTTGGGACCCTATGGACCGTAGCCCACCAGGCT
The DNA here is from genome assembly GCF_023091745.1 of Budorcas taxicolor. Lineage (NCBI taxonomy): Eukaryota > Metazoa > Chordata > Mammalia > Artiodactyla > Bovidae > Budorcas > Budorcas taxicolor. The sequence continues at coordinate 71,609,264 of NC_068915.1, forward strand.
TCTCTGTCCCTGGAGTTCTCCAGCCAAGAATACTGGAGTGAGTTGGCATGTCCTCCTTCAGGGGATCTTCCCAACCCAGGGATCAAAACTGCGTCTCTTTTGTCTTCTGCACTGACAGGCAGGTTCCTTACCGCTAGCCCCACCTGGGAAGCCCTAGTAATCCCTATATGTTAGCTCTTACTATGAAGTTGCTATTCCTAGTTGGATATCAAGTAAATGCGACTTTCTCTCTGTTAACTAATTTGAAATTCCTTTATCTCAAAAATTAAAAAAAAAAAAAACACCTTCTTTGGAAGCATCTAACTGCTATATTTATTTTAGCACTCACAAAAGAGGCCATTCTATAAAAAATAAGTTTATTATATTCATTACCTCTGACATTAAAGTAGTCTTTTTATGAACATAAATCATGTATTCCATGGAACCAAACTTAAACAAAACAAAAACTGGTTCCTCATGTTATTCTATAGCCTATGGAAGAAAATACAAACCTTCCCTTTTTCTTCTTTCTTTAAATGTTTGTGAAATTATATGAAAATACAAACTCTTTCCTGAAAATGGAACTGTATGTATATCTTGTCAAAAGAAAATTTTTTTCACAGAGTACTTTTAGAATTTCTTTTTCACTTCTAAAAGCAAACTGCCTCTGTAAATCCAATGCTTTATAAAATGACACTAGAGTATTCCGAGCAAGAAATGTACTCCCTCTCTGGCTGAGTCAGAGAAGCCCTTTCCTAATGAGTACTCTGGCACTGATTGTGAACTGCCGAAGCCTTCCTGTTCTAACACATTCTGCAATATTAGTGATAAATCAAAGTCCAAGGTACCGAGACCCTCAGAGAGTCCTCATTGCAGAATGTTAAGAGGTCAGGGAAGAGCGGGCATGAAAAGAAAGAACTACATTTCTCTTCCTCTCAGGGACAGGGCTATGCTCTCTAGTAACTCTTACAATAGTCAGAGTTAGGGGACTATATGGAGTATCTATAACCAGAAAAAAGCAAATAGAAACAAAAGAAAATATCTTACAAAGCACATCCATTTAGAATCTATCCTAAGTCATCAAAGCATGTACACACACACACACACACACACACACACACACTCACTCACTCACTTAGCCTGTGCAAGCTGCCATAACAATACCATAGAATGAATGGCTTAAACAACAGAAATTTATTTCTCATAGTTCTGGAGGCTGGGAAGTTTAAGTTCAAGCCAACAGATTCAGTTTCTGGTGAGGAATTGCTTCCTGGTTCTTTTCCTTCATCCTCCTCACAGAAAGGGCAAGGGAGCCCTCTGAGGTCTCTTTTTTAAGGATACTAATCACATTCATGAGAGCTTTACTCTCATGACTGAATCACCTCCCAAAGACCTCACTTCCTAATTCCTAGTACCTCCTAGTACCATCACACGGAGGGTTAGAGTTTCAACATATGAATCTGGGGACATAGTAAACATTCAGTCCATTGTACAAACTCATGTACACACACATGCACACACACATACAATATTCCTAAACTAGAATTACCAAGCAATACCTTGATTAAAGAGCAAATATTTGCTGGATTAAATAAAATATGATATAGTATAGTAATAAAGGTTTGTGTATAAAAAGGTTAAATATTTTAGTACCAACATGGTCCTCATTCCTTCAAATAAAAGTTTAAGAAATATAAAAGATTGGCATTTTCCAATCTGATATATAATCACACACAGGAAGGTATTAAGTTCAGGGTCTATGAATGGATATTTAGTTGCAATAACATTTACTCCTAAAGATATTCTTACCAAAGATAGAAGCAATAAATATGAGACAGAGATGCATCATCTTCCTCATCAAGCTTTGAGGAGGGCTACCATGCTTCCACAGAGTACTCTGCTTCCAAAGAGGAAAACATGGGGACAATCACACCTCTCTCTTAGCTTTCTTGAAAGATTAGATGACATATATTGCAAAAGCCAACACACAAGAGTCTGGCATTTATTCCTGCCAATTAACAGTATCTTGTCTCCTCTCCTGAAGGCTACTCCAAGACCTACTTGTATGAGGATGGACAAAACCACGACATTTTGCTGAAGCAAAAGGGCTTTGGGACGTGAATCTGATGAAGACGCAGAGTTAGGGCCACGCCTGTATTCACAGTGTTTACCACTACCTCCTCCGGCACCCACAGAGCAGCCCTGAGAAGAGCAGAACTTTTGTCAGTATTCTCCCAACTAGTTCAGGCCCGTAATTCCAGAAACCAATGAGTTACCTTAGCCCTGAGCTCTGTGGAGACCTACCCTCCTGTAACGTGCCAAAGGGAAAAGTCCTGATATCATTTGAACATTGTGATCCTGCTACTTATGGACAGATAGGCACTTACTCCCTGATTTCTTCAGCAGATAAATAATTCTGCGGTTGCAAGAGAATGTAAAAATTTTAATGACTGTGTTGGGAAGTGATTGAAGCAAGATTCCAAAACTGAAAATTAAAAGGAAAAGACTTCCTTGGTCTATGAAAAAGAATCATAAGAATAAAATAGATCTGGACATTTCATAGACTTAGAAATCAGAGCCCACTCTTGTGGGTCTTTTAGAATCCAAGCTACAGTTCCTCAGTTAACACAAAAGTTCATTAGTCTATGAGTCTTATAGGCAAGGAAGTCTTTTCTTCTGAGTAATTCGTCTCCCTGTGTACCCACTGGGTTATATCTACATGGACACAGCTTCACAACATTCTTTCCACAGAATATGTTCCTCCATTTAAATACTTTCCTCTCCAGATCTTCTACCCACAGCACTCTCTGATATTCTCCAGGTACAAATATCTTCTCTATATTCATTTTCCTCTTGTGCCATTTATCACTTTTACATATTTACAATTATTTGGTGTGCCTGTCTCTTGTTAAATTACAAGCTCCTCAAGGATAGGAAATTCAGCCTCCCAAGAAACAAATACCATGTTTTGCCCCAGTAGGCACCTAGGGAATTCTTTGGGAGTAATGAAATGAATAACATTACAGGGAGCCCATTTTAAAAATAATTTGGACCCAGGAATTGATGGTGACTCTCCTGAAACAAAGGTCTAGAAGAATTGCAAAAGGGGAAAGAGAGGAGGGAAAAAGACTTGTTGGAAGTGTCAGGAGCAAGCACAGAGGCTTTTTCTCTCAGGAATGATAGCAAATTTCTTAATGGAAGATGATCCCAATCAATAGAGCCAGACAGCTGATTTATATAATGGAATCACGCTGAAGGAGTGGTCTTCCCCTGCAGAGCCATCTGAAAGGGGAAAAGGGTTACTAGGCTAGGGAGACCAGGGGACTCCACAAGTGTATCTGCTGGTGTTCATAAATATGTTCCCCATCAACAAACCACAGGAGAGCTCCAGAGAGCAGCCTCCTTGAGCCTGGATGCTGGAGAGTGACGGTGGGGCTGGTGCGGCTGATGTATTTTGGCTGCCGCTGCCGCTGCCGCTGCTGCCACTGGGCAGATACCGCAGTGAGGGGTCTGACCGCGCCGAGTGCTCTCAAGAGCCTGGGTCTGGCCAGGAGCGAGAAGTTGAGAGTGAGGGTTGGGAGGTGGGCAGGACTCACCGAGGAGCTGCAAACCAAAATAAGAAATCTAGGGAGCAGAAGGAGGAAAGAGAGTGAGCTGGAGCCAAGACCTCAGGCCAAGTGGAACTGGAGGAAATGTCATCACTGGTAAAGGAGGACTTGGAGAAGAAACTGTTTAAGCCACTCTCACAGAATCTGTACGAGTTTATTGAAATAGAGTTCTCGGTCCAGGACAGGTATTACCTCTGTGTGTCAGGTAATCTGTTCTTTCTGTTATCATTTCAAAATGTAAATAACCCTGAGAGGCTTAGGTGATAGAGGGGAATTTGAGGGTGTTTACTTTTCTACACAGTAACAGCACATGTATCTTCTTGTGATAGAATTTAACTATGCCAAGATAAAGAATTTGGATTTTACAGCATTTTTGTAAGTGCTAAAATGGAAAGCAAAATGTATTGTATTAGTATTTTGGTTAATTGTTCAGAAATGAAACTGGATATGTGCTTTTTCTGATCTGATTAGTCTCCAATCTTTTATTCAATTCACTTGCATGGCAAACAGTTTTATTTGTGTATGAGCTCATTTTTAAAAATTCAACAGAAAGCTCTCTGTATATTGGATAACTGAGTTATACAGCTCTATTTCCAACCAGTCTGTAAACTAGTGTTCTCTCTTTTCATGCTGGGACAGGAAAAAAAAAAGACCTAAGATTTTCTTCTGAGGTTTATTTAGACTTCCTGGTGGCTTATTTTGAAAAGAGAAATGATCTTTTAAAAATTCTTTCTCACAGTATGCTCACAGAAACAGTATTTTAATGGTAGAAATTAGTTCATGAAGATGGAACTTTAAGGAAATATTCTCTAAACTATTCAACTAAAATATTTGTCCTCATGTTTTAAACATTCGTGAAAATTGTTCAAAGGTAGGTATAAGCTTTTTCACTTATGTATGATTTACCTAACCTGCAATTATTGTGCTGAACTTAGACAAAAATGTGTGTGCCACTATTGAATTTAATATACAGCATTTTCTTTTTCTAATCCATGATTTTTAATAGTTTTCAGGGGCTTAAGGAAACAGGTTAGAAAATCTAACTTTCATTGTACACTTTGCTTTTTAAGGCACACTGTTCAACATTTTCAGAAAGTCTATTATTCTTCCCTTCCTGATACTTTGCTTAAAAGAACTTGCAAAAGTTGTCAAGAGAGAGTGCTGTAAGAGAAGTAGAACATCTTTAAAGAAAGTGCTAAGAACGCTTTAAAATCCTATCATTTCTAACAGGTATCCTAATATTTACTTAATAATAAGAATAATAAGATTTATCTTATGCTTTACCTAGTATATTTTGCCAAATAAAATGTGTGAGGCTTGGCGTATCAGCTAGGTACAAAACTTCCTCAGTCCAGGAAAAAGTCAAATTATGGAAAAAGATCAAATGAAAACATTTTAGAAACTGCATTATATTCAAACCATCAGATCACTCTATCTTAAAATATTTTGACTTAATGTATTAGAGAAAATGCTTATTCCAACATTCAAATTTAATAGCTAATTCTATTCCTATTGAAAGTCTTTATAAAGCTAATTACTCATCATGTAACATTATAGTATATACACATTGTTTTAAATCCTATGAAAATAAAGCAATCATAATAATGTTTATGTATTTACCAGAAATGATATAAATCTGATTTACTAGATGTATCTTAATGCCCCCCTCCGACAATATAATTAACTAAACTTGTTCTATCTGGCATGAGGAAAAAAACACTCCTAGAATTAAATTTTTGGAAATGGATGTAATTTTTCTCCCCAATATTCTCAAGTTCTGAGAGACACTGTCGGCTGGGGTCACCTGCTGTCTTTTTTTCATAAATAACATGAATCCTTTTAATTAAGATTGGTTAAAAGGTGTTGGCATTATTAACATGTGCGAAGGAAACCTCTTTAGGGGTCAAAGTTTTCACCTGATAAATGATCAAATAAAGTAAGTGATCACTTTCATTAGTAAAATTCAATGATTCTCTTATGTAAGAAGTAAGGGAAAAACAAGATTGTCTCAGAGGTGAAGAGGAGATGGTACTGTGATATTCCTGGTAAACGTTAACATTAAAATTAATTTTCATTTACCAGTTTCATGACTCTCCTCTGTATCATGTCCATCAATTTGAGAGCACTTTTCCAAATGTAGCATCTCTTTACGACCATCTCAAATGCATTTAGACAGAACAGTAATTTAAAATAAAGTCAGAGCGATGCTTGCTATTTCTAAACCCTTGGCTGTGCTTTACTCAGAAAATAACTCCATTGAGAGGAATCAAACAGGCCATATCTCAATTGTGGAGGCAGATAACTCCAGATTTTGAAAGTTGGCCACCTTCTGGGAGTAGAGAGACACATAGTTATGATTTCCCCTTTATAGCTTCTAATCCAGCAGTTCTAAACTTGTGAGAGCCAAGAGTTAGGGTAGTTAAATCCCATTATACATTTCTCAGATTAAAGAAGGTATATTTAAATAAGTTACACTTTCTGTTTATCTGATCTGAGTCTGTCTTTTGCAGGGGTCTCCCAACCAGGTGATTGCAATTTACTGTTACCTGGATACTTTACTTCATCAAGGTCAAAAAACAAACATTACAAATTCCTCTCCCTCTCTGTAGTTTGCTAGTACTTACCTTGGGAATTTCATGGCACCTCAGGGTTTACACGGTCATTTTCCCTTGGAATTGGCTTCACCTAACCCAGAATGTTATTATCCTTGGAGTTAAAAGCAGCATTTTCTTATGAAGGAGGGAGGGGCTCTATCATGTGCGGGAACAAAAAGAGGTTACTTGTGCAATGATGAGAATGCAAATGAGTTAAGGAAATTCTGAAAGATTTGAAATTGCATAGAAAGCATTAGCCATAATTGGACGGGAAGTAGCATTGCATGGAGGGATAGACATTGGAATGCTAGGAGTCAGACCGAGCTGGAGTGAAATGACTGAACTTTGCCCACCTGCCAGCTATGAAATAGGGGGCAACACTATTACTTATTCAATCTAATATTCAGTTAATATTCGATAACACCTACATTTGCACATGGACTTTCCTGGTGGCTCAGTGGTATAGAACCCACCTGCCAGTGTAGATGGGTTCGATCCCTGGGTTGGGAAGATCCCCTGAAGAAGGAAATGGCAACTCACCCCAGTATTCTTGGGAAAATCCATGGACAGGCAAGACTGGCAGGCTGCATTTCACAGGGATGCAAAAGAACTGGACACAACTTAACAGTTAAACAACAACATTTGCACACAGTGTTCTCTCTTTTTAAAAAACTTATTTTTAATTAGAGGGTAATTACTTTACAATGTTGTGTTGGTTTCTGCTGTACAACAATGTGAATCAGCCATAAGTATACATGTATCCCCTCCCTGGTGAACCTCCCTCCCACCCCCCTATTCCACCCCTCTAGGTCCTCACAGAGCACGGAGCTGATGCTCTCTTCTTAAATCCTAAGTAGGAAAAAAGCAAACTTGATAAATTATATTCCAAATAAATAAAAGCTAGGGTTATATTGTTAAAATATATAGAAAATAATGTATTGTGTAAACATATGCCGAGATGTAGAAATATAGTATATACTGTAAATAAATATTTACAATTAAAATAAAATATACAGTGAATGCATAGATGTATATTTATGTTATATAGTTTATGAATAAATTATATACATATTGCAATACAGATTATTTTTTAAGTATTCACATATATTTTGAAAAATATTCTCCATAGATAATTAATTTGAAAATAAACAGTATTTGTTAGAATTATGGAAATAGTATGCATAAATTCTCCATACATACTATATTTTGATGCCAAAAAAGAACTTCTCTGTGCATCAGAGAATTGAATAATTTTGTCAAATCATTTATAATATTAACAATAAGAGTGTCAAAGAAGAATGTTAACAGGAAAAATAAACAAAATACTAGAGACTAGGTGTTTTATGAAGCACAAACATTAATTTCTCATATTCCTGGAGGCTGGGAAATCCAAGAACATGGTGCTTGCAGATTCAGTGTCTGGTGAGGACCTTTGTCCTCAGAGACCACTGTTTTCTCCCTGTGACCTTGTAGGGCAGAAAAGGCAAGAGAGCTCTCTGGGGTCTTTTTATAAGGGTATTAATCCCAATAACACCTTCCAAAGACCCCACCTCCTAATAGCATAGACTTGACTTGAGGGATAGATTTCAACACAGGAATTAGAGGGGACAAACATTAAATCTGTAGTACCCAGTTATTGCCCCCAAATCAATCTGATTAAAATATTTCTAGATAATTTATTTGAAAGCTACCTTTTGATTAAAGCAATAATAACATTCTCAACAATCCCAAGACATAACTAATACATTAAAACATTTTCAGTGAGGCTTCTTGTCTTTAATATCTCACGGTAATTTCCCCCTATTACTTACTTTCAATGATGAAAGCAGTCATATAACTCTAGGATTATGAAATGATGGTAGTTTATGTGTTTAAAATATTTCTGTGCAGCTTACTTACAAGCTGCTTTTTTTTCCTCTCATCTGCCAAATTATATTGGATCATTGGCCAATTTCTTTCCACTTAGCCTCCTGAATGACACTTTTACCATGAGTGACTATTGTACTATGATAATAGAGGTAATTATTAACAACAATGTTTATTACAAAATTAAAAGTGAAAATCAATGGTTGGCATGAAGTTAAGATGGTTATTCTGAAAATGCTAACTAAAATAATAATATTGGAGTAGGTTCATTCTGATATCTATAGATATCACCAAATCATAATTGGGCAGTAATATATCTGATGTCACTAAAACCAACCGTGCAACATTCTAACTACACAAACACTTTTCTGTTTTAAGACCATGTGATAAGTTGCCACTTTGCCACTGCATTAATGTGGATATGGCCACTTAATTTTAGCTGGCAGCAGAGCTCAAGCATGGAGATGAGGGGTTGGGTCCACTCCAGCCTGAGCAGACTTCTTCAACTCTTGGCTAAAGACAATTCTTGGAACCTCCTTGACTACAGAGGAGATCGTTTTGCCAAATCAAGGAGGATATACTGTCACTGTGCTGCATCATTGTATCAAAAAGTTAAATTTTAAAGCATGATTGCTGTTTTCTTAGTTTGTAGTTAGTGGGATAGTGATCACTAATGTAAGAAAACTTGATAACCAGTAGATCCTACCTTCTTATCTCTTTCTTCACTCCCTCCCTTAGACCCATCTTTGCAGCGGTCCCCAACCTTTTTGCCACCAGGGATTATTTTGTGGAAGACAATTTCTCCATGAACCAAAGCAAAAGAGGGATGGTTTAGGGATGATTCAAGCACATTATATTTATTGTGCATGTTATTTCTTATTATGACATCAGATCCAACCTCACATCATCAGGCATTAGATCCCGGGGGTTGGGGACCCCTGCTTTATAGAACTGCTGAAGAAAACTTACTAAAATATAAAGTTCAGCTTGACTGTTTACTTAAAGTCCTTCAGTGAGAACACAACCCTCTGTAAGTCTCCCGACATATATAACTTTCAGGATGATATTTGAACTCCTTAGACTAGCATTCTAGACCATTCAGGAACCAGGTCCCGCCTTCCCCGTTTCCTATCACCTAGTCCCCCTACACATCATGCCAACAGTGGTAAATGCCTGTGAGGACTAGAAGATTCAAGGATCTTATGCTTTTGTGCACACGCTGTTTCAGCACTCCCTGTACCCCTTTATTCATTCTGCTGACTCTCGTGGCCCTTTACAACTCAGAAAACCTGTCAAGAAGCGCTCTCAGACCTCCAGTGGGATGCAGATACCCCTTCCCCATGGCCCTATAAGACCTGTTCATTCCTCGTTCACAGGACTATAGTCATGCGTTTTCTTTCTGAAGCCCCACACTCTGTAATCTCAGTGGGAACATGAATGGTGCCGCAGAGGAATACATTTTTTCAATTCCTAGCCCAGGACTTTGTACAAAAGGGGAACTCAGATATCAAATTAATGGAAAAACCCAGTGGGTCTGCACTTAATGAGCTGGTTGTCCTAACAGGTCGATGAGACCATGAATTTGCTTCAAATGACATTTTTATACAGTATCCAGTTATTTCTCCCCATCCCCATCCTCTCCCACTTTCTAAGTAGCCAGTGAGACAGCTAGTCAGAACAAGAGTGTCATCATTTGATTCTGAGGTAGAGCCTTTGTCTGGACAGACAACTGCCTTCTAGTGGAAGCAACCGCCTCTGAAAGCTTGTCCTTAGCAAGTATGACAGAGGCTACCATGCTTCCACGTCAACTCACCAACCAAATGGCTTCTTTTCTTCTCTCTTCCTTTCCTCTTCCCAAAGCAAACATCTAGACTGGTGGAAGTAGATCTTTTTAGGGCTGGAAAAGTATACACGAGCAGAAATCCACCAAGTTTTGCATACAATTTCAGGAGACTCACAGAATCTGAGTCAGTTTTCTTGCTGCTGTTGCTAAGTCGCTTCAGTTGTGTCCGACTGTGCGACCCCATAGACGGCAGCCCACCAGGCTCCCCCGTCCCTGGGATTCTCCAGGCAAGAACACTGGAGTGTTCCTTCTCCAATGCATGAAAGTGAGAAGTGAAAGTGAAGAGGCTCAGTCGAGTCCAACCCTCAGCGACCCCATGGACTGCAGCTTTCCAGGCTCCTCCACCCATGGGATTTTCCAGGCAAGAGTACTAGAGTGGGGTGCCATTGCTTCTCTTACCCAGGATTAAAACCTTTCACTTAAAACCTTCCACTCTAGGTCCCCTCAGGACATGCCGCTCAATCATTCCTTTGTCCTCAAAATATGCAGTCCCTCCTCTTCCAAACTCTTGGAATACGTGCTCTAAATCATAGTCTTTATTCTCTTCCTATTTCTTGTTCTAAACCCTACATAACATAGAAACTGGTACACAGTAGGCATTCAGTGTTAGCCAGTCCATGAAGGAGGCTTCTGCAAGCTGTCTTCTACACTCCCTGTTATAGAGGAATTGCCCTCAGGGAGGAAATCAATGATCTTCCCCAAGTCAGACTGAGTGGCAGGACTGAACTCTGCTTTTTACCCAACAAAGTGACTTCACGGGATTGTCTGCAAATCTTTGAAATTCTCTGTCCTTTTCATTTCTGTAGCATCACACTGTTGGGCTTGTCTCTTTTATGATGGCTCCTTCTTAGACCTCTCTGCTGGCACCGTTTTTTTTTTTTTTTTTTTCTCTACTCCATCTCACCTTTTTCCTCTGCTTTTTTCCCTATAAACCTAGTCTTGGAAAACTGTCTACACAGAAAAGTCCTAAGTCCATATCTCCATTCCTAACTATCTCCATCTCCGTATCTCCATCTCGTTCTCCTTCCAGAAACTTTATGGATCTCACCTGTATGTCAAAAACTAAACTCACTGTGCTGCCCAACCAGTCCACCCTCCATACTTTTGTGTTTTGGTTTCCATCCTGTGTTATTTCCATCAAGTGTTGTCAATGCCTCATTTAAAATCTTATTTAGATTTGCTACTTTTATTTTTACTGCTCACGTCTTATGCCTAGATTCCGACAACTTCATAAAACAAAACAAAGACAAAAACAATTACTATAAACTAGGCACTATCCCACATCATTTACATACTTTAATCTTTACACCCCGTGAGTTTGTATCACTCTGATGTCCACTTTACAGCATGAGACAGCTGAGGTTTAATCTCTATGATTAAGTAATATGCTCAGACCACAGTGTAAGAAGTGATAACTAATCTCGTCACCAGCCCCAACTCTAGAGCCCCCAGGGTCCAGGCCAGACTCCCATCCTTCCCACCAGAGGGAGGGCTCAACACACAAGTCCACAGTGGTTTCTGTCACTTTTCAAAACTTTTTCACAACCTGGTTAACCTTATCCTGCATCACGTCCTAACAGCAATCAGTCTATACAATCCACTGTCTCTAATCCTACCTGGTGAAGTCCAGGGTCAATTGTCCTCTCAGGTTGTCATACTGTCCTTCACCTGGAAATGCCTTCAGTATCATCCCTGCCTTTCTGAAGCTGGACTAATTTAAAAGCTCTATCTCCAACTCTATTTCTTCCATGATTCTTTCCTTAACTTTTCCAATCCTCTTTCTTCTAAGAACTCCTATTGAGCATATAGTCTGTTCCAAATTGCTGATCTATTACTGTGACTATATTGTAATATATTGTTTTCATCTTAACTAGGAAGCCATGCCAAAGTGATACTTTCTAGAACCAAAAGACAGTCTTCCTCAAAGACAAATTCCAGTCTCACTCTGAGGAGGCAGAACCAGCCTGCAACACTCCAAGTGACATCAACCATCTTGAAAGCTTAAGATATTCAATTCCCACTGCCACTCCTCTATGAGATAATTGTGTACCTTCATAATACATATTTTATATGACATGTCTGTTAGCCTTTTCTCTTCAACAAAACCAGAAGTTACCAGAGGGCAGGCAATCATTTACCCCCACTGGCAATCGTAACAGTTCTATCCAGCAAATTGTGGATGTCTAGGAAATACTCCCTTGATAATTCCTTGAGAACTTTCAATTCAAGAGTTCTAACATCAAGTGCTGATTCTTCTGGTGTGTTCATATGAGACCAAACTCAATGATTTTAAGGCCAGAAAATAATTTCCCTTATGTTGTCACATAAAATAAGCAATGCTTTTCCCCACGCCCCTCAAAGTATAGTAGTAAAGTTTTTGTCTCAATGGCGCATTTCAAGCACTAGAAGTTTAGATACACTCTGGAGAAGATTAAAAACCTCAAACAATACCAAATAGGTTAGTAAAAGCTGTGTTACAAGCTGTCCTACATCCAAAATCTCAGAGCAACTTTAAAAGAAAGCGTGCATGATATTATTTGCATGCTCTCTCTTCCACAGTTGGTTGCTGGGTGAGCAGAATGATTTACTTTCCTGACCTCATTTTCTTATATTGTCATAAATTAAAATTCCAACTTGTTCTGGTAAACACTTTGGCACTGACTGGATGCTCACGCTAAGCCTCTTATTTCCTGCCCTGAGTTGAACTCCATCCTCCACCACAAAGCTCAGAGCTGAAAGCATAGAGCTCGGTGTTCTATCTGGCAGACATTACCGCAGCTGTATGTGACCACAACTATAGCAAAAATAAAGTTAACACACTGATAGAAGAACAGTGAGCAAATCTGAGGGAACATTCATGAAGCTTCAAATACCTCAGAGTTTACAATTAGGGTGCAGATATAATGTATGTTCAGGTTCATTATATGAAAAGGAGATACATAAATACAGAAAACTATGACTTGGTGAATAATTTATTACCTTGCAAGAGTCTATGTAAATGAAGTCTTTTTCTGTCCTACAGTGACCAAAAATGAAGAAGTAAAAATAATTATGGTGAAACACTACAGAATAGGTTTAGATGAAAAATACGAAGTAACCAAAAAGTGGTCTTTGAATGATCTGCAGATGATCGATGGAAAAGAAGCAGATACAGTAAGTGTTATGTTTTGTAAGGGAGCTGTGGAATCAGTATGCTGGAGATCTTAATGGTCAATATCCTACTTCATACATTTTTGACATATACTGAGTGTTAAGATGACATATTGTTCTTAAGTAGTACGGTTTAATCTACTGGGATGAACTACTGGTTTGTTTTTTCTGTTTCTATGAGTTTAAATTTGAATTTTGTCTATTAGATTTAAAAGCGTCTTTCCCAAGTGCTTCCTAATAGGTAAAACAAAATCTTCTGTCTGTTTTGAAACTTTAAATATCTGACACTTTCACACCACTCTCTCCCCATCCCAACTTCCTCCACAAGTTGTAGGAATGTCTTTCCTCACCTTCTTCAGATTTTACTGCCAGTTAGCCAGTTGATCCTCCAGAAGGACTGATAACTCTAGGAAATCCTACAGCCTCGGTGTTGAAAGTAAAGAGTGTGTAATCTCTCGTGTGACCACTTGAAAGTGGTTCTCCCAGTCTCTCCTTAAATTCTGCTGATGGAAAACTCATTACCACACGAAGAAGTCCATTCTATTTCTGAATTGCCATTCTTTATCTTTACATGTCCTACTTATGTTTTATTATTTGTTTATATTTATGTGGCTGTGCCAGGTCTTAGTTGCAGCATGTGGGATCTAGCTCCCTAACCAGGGATGGAACCCGGGCCCCCTGTGTTGGGAGGATGGAGTCTTAGCCAGTAGACCACCAGGGAAGAAGCCCCTCCTACTTATATCTAACCCAAATCTGCTTCACTATGACATCTACCCATCAGTTCTAGTTTTTCCATTTGGTACAACCAGAACAAACCAAACCCTGCTTTCACATAGCAGCCTTTCCAATATTTGAAGACAACTATAAGGTTCCCTCAAGTTTTCTCTTTTCTGGGTTAAATGTAACCATTCATTCTTTAAATGATATTCATATGAAAATTAAATAAGATAATATGACAGGACCATACAAACACTAAGAGGGAATAGCACTGTTGTTATTTTATGCAATGACATTGCTACAACACCTTCCACTATGCTATTTTCTCTCCTCTGAAATGCTTGTTTCTCCAGAATTAAATACAATATTTTGGAGTTAGTGTGACCTGTTTATAATTCCTTTGATCTGAATTCTTATTTCTATTAAACACTCAACTGAGCCCTCAGATCTTTTGGGCATGAATTGCCTTTTAACCTGATCCGTCCATGGGGTAGCTAAGAGTCGGACACGACTGAGCGAATTCAGTTTCACTTTTCACTTTCATACATTGAAGAAGGAAATGGCAACCCACTCCAGTGTTCTTGCCTGGAGAATCCCAGGGACGGGGGAGCCTGGTGGGCTGCCATCTATGGGGTCGCACAGAGTCAGACACGACTGAAGCGACTTAGCAGCAGCAACAGCAGCAGCCATACCCTCTATGTACCTAGGATAAAATGTAAATAAAGGCCCTTGATCATCTGGCTCCTTTATCTCTGGTTATTCTCCCTAAAACTTTATACAGTGAAAGTACTTAGCTACTGACTCTTGGGGCTTAGAATGCCAGTCACCTCCATCCCTCACCCCATTCTTAGATTCTCCCTGAAGTAAAGTCCTACTCATGTCCCCCAGCCCTACAACCCCATTGCATTATGGATTTAAATAATCCAACAAACTGCAGTTGTTGGCTTACTCTGTCTCCCCTCTGAATAAAAACCTGCAACCCTTACTTTTCATCTTTTATTATAGCCTTCTGCCTAACAGATATTAGGGACTCAAATGCTTCTGTTATCGTTGGATGAATTAGAATTTAAGCTCACTTATTCTTCATCCTATTCAATGCCATACTCTTAGTTTGGTCTATTATTCCCACCTATCAAATCTCCTAATATTTTGATTCATTAACATTCACTGTAGTATGGTGCAAATTTAATTTGAACAGCATTTAGTACTTCATTCAAGTCAATAATAAAAATGGTGAAGCAGGCAGACCTAAGTATACCTTTGGGTAACTGATAGGTTATCATGACTACTACTATTATTACCATTACTGCTACATGCTACCATCTCACACTTAGTAAACAGTTATCAGATGACAAGGACCAAAAAAGCTCTTTCCAGACATAATTTCATATAATTGTCACAACCCATGAATTAGATTCTAGCATTACTCCTAATTCACAGATGAGGAACGTGAGACATAAAGAGACTAACTGACTTGCCCAAGGTCAAATACTTTAGTGCTGGAGGTAGATTTTACCTCCAAATCTATTAATTCATCTTCTTTGGACTTGTTGTTTACCGTTTATACAAATTTTTTTATTTGTTCATTCACTGAGAATTTATGGTGTATTAGGTCTTGCTAGGCTCTGATGATAAGTGGTAAGTTGGATGGACACAAGCACTTAATTCTGCCTCACTTATCTAGTCTGAATATCTAAATTTTACCCTTAAGATCTTTACTGAAATCAATATGTTATTTACTGTTATCTTCCAGGAATCCTGTTTTTTAAAATTTGGTATATTTGACAGGACTTCTTGGTGAAAGTACGCTGGATTTCATTACTTTCTTTCCTAAGTAATCACATAGCATTTTTTTTCTGGCAAGACATTCTACCTAAACATTCAACACTTTAGGAAATATTTTTGGCATGTCAACATGCTGGAACATTACATGGCCATTAAAACTCATGTTTCCAAAAGAATACCTCAGAACACAATTGTTCATCATTTAATACATTTTGTAAAAGTCATCTGATACAAAACTTTTCTATAGTATTATCTTATTTCACATATTTAATCTATCATAGTATCAAACACTTGAAAGCTGAACCTCAAATTTTAACACAAAAATATATGGATGTGTGTATATGCATATATGAAGCTAACCAGTACTTTAGCAATAACTATCTCTGTATGATAAGATTATTATAATTTTTAAATTATTATCTTCTTTCTACTTTTATATATGTGCCAAAAGTTCTGTGTTGCATTGAATTTTATCATAAATTAATGTCAACTTCATTAATATGTAGTTTTAGAAATTAACCATTCCCATTTCTTTTTTTTTTTTTTTGACCATTTTCTTTTGTTGTAAGTTCTCAAATATTTACTGATGTCAATTATTTTCTACAAGCTTGGTCAGTGCCCAGGAATGTATTAATCAAGCCTATCAACTCAGATACACTGGAAGCAGCTAACTCTGCTCTATTTTATCCTCACCTTTCTAGCATTTAATTTCATCTCTATGTTGTTGATTCTTCCCTTTCACATTTGAAGATCATTATCTTTCATAGTGAACTAGATAGATACAAAAGAGAAGTTGAGTATTTCTAATTTTCTCATCTCTTCAGGACCTAAAATATTAAACTGTCAGAAGAAAATCTGTAATATCCAAAGTGTAGTTCTTTTAAATATTTCTTCCCTGTGGATGAGGTAAAAATATTTCAATTGTTCTGGGAATTTCCACTTCTCTTCCCTCTTGTAATCGAATCCTCAGGAGTCAGCATTTATTATATTTTTCTCAATAGCAGTGATACAATTTTAAAGAGAGCTATTTCAAGCCAGAAAGTTGTCAACTTTAATATGGAATGGAATTGAAACTGAAGCCAATTTATATTGCAGAAATCAAAATAATAGGGGACTTGGAGACTGTTGTGGTGCAACAGGAGAGAGGATGATGTAGCAAGAAATGGGGCTGGGCTGACTGAGGGCTTGGTTCTCATCTTGGCTCTGCCAATAACTACGTGTGACCTGGGCTTTAACCCTCTGGAAACTATCATTCACAATTAGAGTACATTATATTATAATCTATTATAAACAAGAGATTACAGAATGAACTATGAGATTCCCTTTTAGCTCTATCTAAAGAAAGAAAGAGAGAAAGGGGAAGAGGGAGAGAGGAAGGAAGGAAGGAAGGAAGGAAGCAGGGAAGGAGAGGGAGGGATGGACAGATGTGTATTCTATGTTCATGCCTGCTTAGGCTTCAATTATTAGGCTAATGGAAAAACTTAATCCTCTCCAAGTATTTCAAAAATATAAAGCATATTTTCTACATGACAAGGAGCAAATGGTTCTGTGAGAAAACCACGTAAGTGTGATTAGTATCTGGTGATGGAATGGGTGTGATTTCCTTTCATTGAGATTCTCTACACAAGTATCTTTCAACTGGCAATTATGACAGGAAACATTTTGCATGGTGTGAGTTGGGGAAATGCACTTAAAATCATATCACTCTTGTACACTTTTTAAATATTGCTTTGTTTTTTAAAAATTGTAATAGTGCAAAGCAAGGTGGTATTACCACCAGTATCGTAATCTCTGGCGGCAGATCTGGGAAATGGAACTATCATTCATTAAGCGCATTAAGCTCCATCCTAGTGTCACAGTTTATATGATTAACCTCATGTAAACTTCATAACAACCCTATCTAAAAGTGAAGGCCAAATCTGATAAGGATCTTGCCCATGGTTATATCAGTGTCTAAACAGTGGTCTAACTTCAAAACCCTTGTTCTTTTTCCTGCCTGCTGCAAGAATCTTCCTATTTTTTTTAAAAATTGCAGTATGTAAGTTGTTTATAAACTTTACACACTATACAGTAACAAATTATTAATAATGTTGTTTGGTTTTGTCTCTCTCTGCCTCCTTATCATTTAGGACAATGTTCACCTCCACTTCTCTTTTTCCCTTGTGGCTCAATTAGTAAAGAATACGCCTCCAATGAACAAGACCTGGGTTCAATCCCCAGGTTGGGAAGATACCCTGGAGAAGGGAATGGCTACCCAATCCAGTATTCTGGCCTGGAGAATTCCATGAAATGTATAGCCCATGGGGTCCCAAAGAGTCGGACATGACTGAGACAACTTCACTTTCACTTCACTTTCAGCTCAGTTCAACACATGTTTGTTGAGATGGAGAAGCATGGATAAGCACCAGGAACACAAAAGATAAATGATTCAAAAACTCTGCCCTCAAGGAGAGTTAGAAGTTAGGCAGATAACAAATTTGAAAGCATTTTGTAAATTGAAAAAGCACTTCAAAAATGCAAGGCATTGTTGTTACTACTGTTAGTGACAGTAGCAGTTATTATTTGGAGAAGGAAATGGCAACCCACTCCAGTACTCTTGCCTGGAAAATCCCATGGATGGAGGAGCCTGGTAGGTTACAGTCCATGGGGTTGGCAGGAGTCGGACACGACTAAGTGACTTCACTTTCACTTTTCACTTTCATGCATTGGAAAAGGAAATGGCAACCCACTCCAGTATTCTTGCCTGGAGAATCCCAGGGACAGAGGAGCCTGATGAGCTGCCGTCTGTGGGGCCGCACAGAGTCAGACACGACTGACGCAACTTAGCAGCAGTAGCAGCAGCAGCAGTTATTATTATTTTACAATGTAGACCTAGATCAGATTTGATGCCTACTTTTTCCCAAAACATCTCCACTAGAAGTACAGAGCCTAACTCAATCCAATGAGCCAGTGTCAAATTGTCAGTTTTAGTCAAATGATTTAATGATCCTTGTCATTAACTTTAAAAGTAATTCCTTGCTATTAACTTCAAAGCCAGCAAGTTGGTGACCTGCCTACCTGCTGCCTTCCTGCTAAGTCGCTCCAGTTGTTTCCGACTCTGTGCAACCCTATGGAGTGTAGCCTGCTAGGCTCCTCTGTCCATGGGATTCTCCAGGCAAGAATACTGGAGTGGGTTGCCATTTCCTGCTCCAGAGAATCTTCCTGACCCAGGGATCGAATCACTTCTCTTGCATCTCCTGCATTCACAGGTGGGCTCTTTACCAGTAGCACCACCTGGAAAGTTAGAGACTTAGCAAATATGCATGCATGTATGCCAAATGCTGATTCTGTATTTCCCCCTTCTACCACTGAAATAGCAAAAAGGACCAACATGCTAGTTGAGAAAAGGTTTCTCCTTTTTTCTCCTGTGGAAGTCTGCTAAGTGGGTTTATTCTCCATCCCCTCCATCCTCTCCAATTCACTACCCTAGAAAGACTTGATAACTACACATTCTAACATATGTTTTATTAAGCAATATGTTTGAACCAGGTAGCTTTGGAAAGCTCATTTCTCGAGTCTTTGAAATATGTTTGATATCTTACAATCAATACGCATACAAAAGAATATGAGAGAATCCAGGAAATCTAGCTACTTTCTTAGCTACAAACAAAATCTTGGCTCTCTTTTTCTTCTAGGACAATCCATTCTTTGATCTGCACTTCAAGAAAGTGTACAGTTTGGAAGCATATAGTTGTGCTTCGAAATACGCCTTTGCCCGGACTGTCAACAAGCTGAATCATGCATACCTCAAGAAGGACTTGCAGATCGTGAACTTTGATTCTACTTACATTAATGATGACTCCATTTGGTCCTCCAACAACAAGGATTGCTTGGTCCTTATGAGAATATGTTTTTATGCCTTCAATTTAGTGTGCTTGTCCTTGTGTCCTCTGCCACTCTGAATACATACACTACGTTCCTTCATCAGTGTTCTACGAAAATGGCTCCCTAAGTAAATATCGATAGTCATGATTTTGTTTCTTCCCTTTATCGGTGACTATTATTTATATGAAAATAAAGTGATGCTTTGTGAATTGCCGTGAAATGTGCTTTAATGCAGTCATTCAATATTTGGGACTCTTGCCTATGTGTTCTTTGGTAACTTTGGAAGGGATTAGATGGTTTTGCCTAAATTAGCATTCTACAAAGGGGTATCAAGAAGTATCTTGAAAGACCAAAATAAGTAGAAATGCATTCCATGTTCCTGGATAAGAAGATTTAACATTTTCAAGATGTCAATACGACCCAAAGCAACCTGCAGATCAGTATAATCCCTATCAAAATTCCAATGATTTTTTTTTTTTTTTGCAGAAATGGAAAAGTCAATCCTCAAATTCATATGGAGTTACAAGGGGCCCAACATTTCCAAACAATCTTGAAAAAGAAGTACAAAGTTAGAGGACTTACCTCTCCCAGTTTCAAAACTTGCTACAAAGGTACAGTGATCAAAGCAATCTCCTTACTGGCAGAAGGACAGACATAGACCAATGGAATAGAACTGAGAGTTCAGAAAAACTCTTACATCCATGGTCAATCGAATTTTGACTAGGGTATCAAGTTCATTCAAAAGGGGAAAAAAAAATCTCTTCAACAAATGGTGCTAGGGCAAAAGTGGATATCTACATGCAAAAGAAAGAAACTAAACTCCTATCTTACACTTTAAACATCCCTAAAATGGATTAAAGATTTGACTGTAAAACATGAGAGCATAAAACTGCTAGAAGAAAACATAGGAGTAAAACTTTAGAACCTTGGATTTGGCAATGGATTTTATGACATCAAAATGAACAACAAAAGAAAACAGATAACTTGGACTTCAACACAGTTCCTTTTGCATTAAAGAACATTATTAAGGAAGTGAAAAACCTACAGAATGAAAGAAAATATTTACAAGTTATATATCTGATAAGGATCTAATACAAAGAACTCCTACAACTCAGTAAGAAAAAGACAAATAACCTAATTTTAAAATAGACAGGAAACTCGAATAGATATTTCTGCAAAGAGGTTGTACAATAAGCACAAGAAAAAAAACCTCAGCATTATTATTCATTGGAGAGATATAAATAAAAACCAAAATGAGATACCACTTCACCACTACTAGAATGGCTATTTTTAAAAAAATACAGAAAACAAGAAGTGTTGGGAAAGGTGTAGAGAAATTGAAATTCTCTTATATTGCTTGTGGGGATGTTAAATGCTATAGCCATGGTGGAAAACAATTTACCTATTCCTCAAAAATCAAAACACATAATTACTGAACAACTCAGCAATTTTTCTCCTAGGTATATACCAAGAGGAATTGAAAGCAGGGATTTGAATAGATGTCTCTACACCAATGTTCATTGCAGCATTATTCACAGTAGCCAAAAGATGAAAACAACCCAAGTATCTATCAACAAATGAATGGATAAACAAAATGTGGTGTATTCATACAATGGAATATTATTTTGCCATACAACATGGATGAATACTGAAAATATATGAAGTGAAATAAGCCAGTCACAAAATGACGTATATTACATGATTCTACTTATATGAAATACCTAGAATAGGCAAAATTAGAGAAAGAAATTAGATTAGAGATTGCCAGGGGCTGGGAGAAGAAGGAATGGGATGTTACTGCTGAATAGTTATAGTGTTTCTTTTTTTGATGATGAAAAAGTTTTGGAGATAGATGGTGGTAATGATTACACAAGATTGTAAATGTAGTTAATGTTGCTGAATTATACATTTTAAAATGGTTAAAATGGCTAATTCAGTGTTATAAATATACTTTAATTTTTAAAAATAACAATGTAATATGCTAAAAAAAAATCCAGTTTTTTACTTTAAATGGGTGGGTTGTATGGTGTGTGAATTACACATCAATAAAACTGTTAGAAAAAAAAGGCTACTTTAAGTCTACTAGAAGAAAACATGGGTGAATTCTTTTTATAAACTAACAATGGGGAAAACTCCTGGCTATCAGTCAAATTCAGGAAAAAAAAGAAAAAGAAAAAAATGATTAACCACATAAATCAAAACCACAATGAGATGTCACTTCCCACCAGTTAGGATGACTACCAAAAAGATAAGAAATAGCAAGTGTTGAGAAGGATGTGAAGAAAAGGTAACCCTCATGCACTGTTGGTGGGAATGTAAATTGGTGCCAACATTATGAAAGTTTCTCAAAAAGCTAAAAATATAAGCAACATATGATCCAGCAATTCCACTTCTGGACATTTAAATACCCAGAAAATGAAAACATGATCACAAAAAGATATATATACTCCCATGTTCACTGCAGCACTATTTACAAAAGTCAAGATATGAAAACAACTACCAATAAATGAATGGATAAAGAAAATGTGACATACATGCACGCACACACACACGCAAATGGAATATTATTCACGTAAAAAAAGAGATGAAATCTTCCCATTTGCTACAACATGGATGGTTCTCAAGGGCATTATTCTAACTGAAATAAATCAGACACAGAAAGACAGATACCAGATGATCTCTCTTATATGCAGAATCTTAAAAAAGGAAGAAAGAAGAACAAATAACAGACTTATGGTTGCCAGTGGTATAGAGTGGCTGGTAGTGGGAGAAATGGGTGAAGGGGGTCAAAGGTAAAAAGAAAAAATGATTACAATAAAGCAAATAAAAATGAAAAGTTTATAAAATAAGATCAGCTTCCTAAGTTAGGTAAAAGGAAGGAGAACAAAGGGAAAAAATTTAAGGTATGTATGAAAGTGAAAGTGTTAGTTGCTGCTCATTTGTGTCTGACTCTTTTGAGACCCCGTTTGTACAATTTCTTGCCTTAATTGACTTTTTAATTATCTGGAGAGCTGTGAGGAAAGGATCTATCCCAGGTACCTCTCTTTGGCTTGTTGATAGCTGTCGTCTCCTGGTGTCTTCACATGATCGTCCCTCTTTGCAAGTAACTCCATCCAAATTTCCTCTTTTATGAAGATAACAGTCGTATTGGGTTACAGCCCACATTAATGACCTCATTTTAATTTGATTACCTCTGTGAAGAGTTTGGGCTTCCCTGGTGGCTCAGATGGTAAAGCGTCTGCCTGCAATGCCAGAAACCCGGGTTTGATCCCTGGGTTGGAAGATCCTCTGGAGAAGTGAATGGCAATCCACTCCAGTATTCTTGCCTGGAAAATCCCATGGACAGAGGACCCTGGTAGGCTATAGTCCATGGGGTCGCAAAGAGTCAGACACGACTGAGCGACTTCACTTATGAAAAGTTTATCTTTTAAGTCACTTTCTGAGATACTGGGGGTTAGAACTTCAACACATGAATTGGAGAAGGTGGTGGTGGAGGGAGTCTGGGTCACAATTTAACCCGTAACACTGAAGAGATGACTGGAATACACCTAAAGGAACATGACAACTAAATGCAGTGTGGGGTCCTGGATTGGAAACTACAACAGAAAAAGGGTATTGGTGGGAAAATGGAAGAAATCTAAATCAGATCTGTAATTTAGTTAGTGATATTATACTAAAGTACATGTCTTAGTTTGATAATTGGCCATGGTTATGCAAGATATTACCTTTGGGAAAAAGTGGGAAATGAGTGTATGTGAGTTCTCTCTACTATCTTTGCAATTGCTCCATAAGAGTAAATTAAAAAAAAAAAAAATCAAGACGTATTTGAGTTGCTTTCTGTGAAATAACTAAAAGATAAAGTCATCATACAGAGACAGTACCAAACTGGGGGAAAATGAGTTAGCTGCATCTCATTCCCTGAAATCAACTCACCTGTTTAGTTGTGTTTAAATGGAAAATGACCTATAATTAGGACAACAGGTAAAAATGCCTTTTATCAAAGTAGGCAGTTCAAATGACAATATGCTTGAAAAATCTCCTTCCTATGCCAAGTCTTGCTTTGCCCTCTCCAACTAACAAAAAACTATTCATGTAGCTCATGTGTTTGCTTCTCAGGTAAAAAGTTCAGAATGTAACCAACAAAAGTGATCACTTTCCATATTGGAATGATCTCTTTAAAGAGAGACTAAAATTGGTCTTATATTTGGATTATACACTGGAAGCACTAAAGATTTGTGTGTTTATTTTCTTGACATGTTATTCTTACTAAAGAAATCACACTTTTTAGGTTCAGTTCAGTTCAGTTTCAGTTCAGTTGCTCAGTTGTGTCCAACTCTTCGTGACTCCATGGACCGCACCACACCAGGTCCTCTTGTCCATCACCAACTCCCAAAGCCTGCTCAAACTCATCTCCATTGAGTCGGTGATGCCATCCAACCATCACATCCTCTGTCATCCCCTTCTCCTCCTGCCCTCAATCTTTCCCAGCAACAGGGTCTTTTCAAATGAGTCAGCTCTTCACATCATGTGGCCAAAGTATTGGAGTTTCAGCTTCAGCATCAGTCCTTCCAATGAACACTCAGGACTGACCTCCTTTAAGATGTACTGGTTGGATCTCCTTGCAATCCAAGGGACTCTCAAGAGTCTTCTCCAACACCACAGTTCAAAAGCATCACTTATTCGGCGCTCAGCTTTCTTCACAGTCCAACTCTCACATCCATACATGACCACTGGAAAAATCATAGCCTTGATGAGATGGATCTTTGTTGACAAAGTAATGTCTCTGCTTTTGAATATGCTATCTAGGTTGGTCATAACTTTCCTCCCAAGGAGGAAGTGTCTTATAATTTCATGGCTGCAATCACCATCTGCAGTGAATTTGGAGCCCCCCAAAATAAAGTCTGACACTGTTTCCACTGTTTCCCCATCTATTTGCCATGAAGCGATGGGACCAGATGCCATGATCTTCATTTTCTGAATGCTGAGCTTTAAGCCACCTTTTTCTCTCTCCTCTTTCACTTTCATCAAGAGGCTCTTCACTTTCTGCCATAAGGGTGGTGTCATCTGCATATCTGAGGTTATTGATATTTCTCCTGGCAATCTAGATTCTAGCTTGTACTTCTTCCAGCCCAGCGTTTCTCATGATGTACTCTGCATATAAGTTAAATAAGCAGGGTGACAATATACAGCCTTGATGTACTCCCTTTCCTATTTGGAACCAGTCTGTTGTTCCATGTCCAGTTCTAACTGTTGCTTCCTGACCTGCATACAGGCTTCTCAAGAGGCAGGTCAGGTGGTCTGGTATTCCCATGTCTTTCAGAATTTTCCACAGTTTATTATGACCCACACAGTCAAAGACTTTGATATAGTCAATAAAGCAGAAATAGATGTTTTTCTGGAACTCTCTTGCTTCTTCGATGATCCAGTGAATCTTGGCAATTTGATCTCTGGTTCCTCTGCCTTTTCTAAAACCAGCTTGAACATCTGGAAGTTCACAGTTCACGTATTGCTGAAGCCTGGCTTCGAGAATTTTGAGCATTGCTTTACTAGCGTGTGAGATGAGTGCAATTGTGTGGTAGTTTGAGCATTCTTTGGCATTTCCTTTCTTTGGGATTGAAATGAAAACTGACCTTTTCCAGTCCTGTGGCCACTGCTGAGTTTTCCAAATTTGCTGGCATATTGAGTGCAGCACGTTCACAGCATCATCTTTCAGGATTTGAAATAGCTCAACTGGAATTCCATCACCTCTACTAGTTTTGTTCATAGTGATGCTTCCTAAGGCCCACTTGACTTCACATTCCAGGATGTTAGGCTCTAGGTGAGTGATCACACCATCATGATTAACTGGGTTGTGAAGACCTTTTGTACAGTTCTTCTGTGCATTCTTGCCACCTCCTCTTAATATCTTCTGCTTCAGTTAGGTCCATACCATTTCTGTCCTTTCTTGAGCCCATCTTTGCATGAATGTTCCCTTGGTATCTCTAATTTTCTTGAGATCTCTAGTCTTTCCCATTCTGTTGTTTTCCTCTATTTCTTTGCACTGATCACTGAGGAAGGCTTTCTTATCTTTCCTTGCTGTTCTTTGGAACTCTGCATTCAAATGGGAATATCTTTCTTTTTCTCCTTTGCTTTTTGCTTCTCTACTTTTCACAGCTATTTGTAAGGCCTCCCCAGACAGCCATTTTGCTTTTTTGCATTTCTTTTTCTTGGGGATGGTCTTGATCCCTGTCTCCTGTACAATGTCACAGACCTCTGCCCATAGTTCATCAGGCACTCTGTCTATCAGATCTAGTCCCTTAAACCTATTTCTCACTTCCACTGTATAATCATAAGGGGTTTGATTTAGGTCATACCTGAATGGACTAGTGGTTTTCCCTGCTTTTCATTTTAAGTCTGAATTTGGCAGTAAGGAGTTCATGATCTGAGCCACAGTCAGCTCCCAGTCTTGTTTTTGATGACTGTATAGAGCTTCTCCATCTTTGGTTGCAAAGAATATAATCTCTCTGATTTCTGTGTTGGCCATCTGATGATGTCCATGTGTAGAGCCTTCTCTTGTGTTGTTCAAAGAGGGTGTTTGCTATGACCAGTGTGTTCTCTTGGTAAAACTCTGTTAGCCTTTGCCCTGCTTCATTCCATACTCCAAGGCCAAATTTGCCTGTTACTCCAGGTGTTTCTTGACTTCCTACTTTTGCATTCCAGTCCCCGGTACTGAAAAGGACATCTTTTTTGGGTGTTAGTTCTCAAAGTTCTTGTAGGTCTTCATAGAACCATTCAATTTCAGCTTCTTTAGCATTACTGGTCGGGGCATAGACTTGGATTAGCATGATATTGAATGGTTTGCCTTGGAAATGAACAGAGATCATTCTTTCAATTTAGAGACTGCATCCAAGTACTGCATTTTGGACTCTTTTGTTAACTATGATGGCTACTCCATTTCTTCTAAGGGATTCTTGCCCACAGTAGTAGCTATAATGATCATCTGAGTTAAATTCACCCATTCCAGTCCATTTTAGTTCACTGATTCCTAAAATGTTGACGTTTACTCTTGCCATCTCGTTTGACCACTTCCAATTTGCCTTGATTCATGGACCTAACATTCCAGATTCCTATGCAATGTTGCTGTTTACAGCATCGGACCTTGCTTCTATCATCAGTCAGATCCACAACTGGGTATTGTTTTTGCTTTGGCTCCATCTCTTCATTTTTTCTGGATTTATCTCTCTACTGATCTCCAGTAGCATATTGGACACCTACCAACCTGGGGAGTTCATCTCAGTGTCCTATCTTTTTACCTTTTCATACTGTTCATGGGGTTCTCAAGGCAAAAACATTGAAGTGGTTTGCCCTTCCCTTTTCCAGTGGACCACATTTTGTCAGAACTCTCCACCAAGACCCATCTATCTTGGGTGGCCCTGCACAGCATGGCTTAGTTTCATTGAGTTAGAGAAGGCTGTGGTCCATGTGACTAGATTGGTAAGTTTTCTATGACTGTGGTTTCAGTCTGTCTGCCCTCTGATGCCCTCTCTCAGTGCCTACTGTCTTACTGGGGTTTCTCTCACCTTGGACGTGGGGTGTCTCTTCATAGCTGCTCTAGCAAAGTGCAGCCGTTGCCCCTTACCTTGGACATGGGGCATTGTCTCAAGGCTGCCACTACTGACCTTGGATATAGGGTATCTCCTCTGGGCCGCTCGCCGCTCCAGTGCAGCGCAGCAGCCTTTTTAGGTACTTACTGAAAATTGGATCACATTACCATTATGTTATGTTTCTTCTCTCTCTGCCTTTGCCTTCTATTTTTTTCCCCTATTCTTTTGAAGTTTAATTCATCTTCAAGCCAAATGTCTTTAATTCTCTAGACTCTGTCTTGTATTTTTTCTTTATTCCTCTTTTACCTAAGCTACTGCAGTTTGACATTCCTAGCACCTAGTGGCCAATACTAGCAGAATCATGCATCCAGGCATTCAGGTTGTATAACACACAAAATGATCGCATCTAAAATATAAACCTTGAAAAACTTAATTGAGATGACGATTTACAGGTGAAATCCATAATCTGAGGCCGTTCAGTTGTGGAATGACTGGGGAGAGCTCCCTTCCTCATGAACTCATGTCTGCACTCGTGGAGAGTACCAATGAAGTAGCATACACTCTAACAATTGTCCACACTCTCACTTGACTACAGTCTGAGCATTTCTTTGTATCAGCTGCCTATTTTCACAAAATGACCTGTAACAAACAACTCTGAGTGGCTTAAAAACAACAAGCTTTTAGCTCTTGCTCATGTATCTTTGGAGAAGGCAATGACAACCGACTCCAGTACTCTTGCCTGGCAAATCCCAGGGATGGAGGAGCCTGGTAGGCTGCAGTCCATGGGGTTGCTAGGAGTCAGACACGACTGAAGTGACCAAGCAGCAGCAGCAGCAGCAGCAGCAGCAGCAGCAGCAGCAGCAGCAGCATGCATCTTTAGGTTTGCTGGAATATGGTTGATCTAGGCTGAGCTGACCTGGGCTGGACTAGGCTGGGCTAGGCTCCAAGCTTCAGGTTGAATTCAGGTTTGCTCCACATCTCTCTTCCACCTTTAACCAGTTGCTACTCAAATTCATCATTCTTATGGCCAAATAAGGGAAAACAAAGGGCAAATCCAACCGTGCAAGCATATTTCAAACACCTGCCCACATCCTGTTCACTAACAACCCACTGGTCAAAGTAAGTCACTGCGTCAAGTCCAAAGGCAAAGTATAGGGAAGTAGATTCCATGCACCATGAGGTCTTATCAAAGAAGTGAATGTGTAATAGGAACAGAAGGGAATGATAGAGACCAACAACTCAGTCTGTTAACAACTCCTCATGTTGTTTTTCTTGCTCCCCTGCCACTCTCAGAAGTCTGAGCCCTCTGACTTTGTCTCCTCCCCTAGATGGAGCTGGGAGTTTGGCCGTCTGCCTGGGCTCTGGAAATCTCCCTTAGGGGGAGTTATTCAGGTTGTGTAATAACATACTACCAACTTTTTTTTAACTTTAAAAAAGGCATGCTTCTTTAAAATTCATATCAAGGTATTGCATAAGCAAGGAATTGACAGCTCCACAGAGGGGATATGTCCAGTCACCAGCTTTCATTCCAATGTCCTCAATTGTATATTTATTAGTCAACCACCATAAAAGAGAATGAAATATTGCCATCTGCAGTAACATTGATGGACCTAGAGAATACTATAGTAAGTAAATTAGAAAAAGAAGGACAAATACTATATCATTTGTATGTGGAATCTAAAAAAATATTACAAATGAATCTATGTATAAAACAGAAACAAACTCAGACATAGAAAAAATTTATGGTTACCAAAGGGAAAAGGGAGAAGGGGAGGAATAAATCAGAAGTATGGGATTAACAGAAACAAACTACTGTACATAAAAATAGATTACAACAAGGATTTACTGTATAGCACAGGGGACTATACTCAAAATCTTGTAATAAACTACAAAGGGAAATAATCTAAAGAGATACACACACACACACATATATATATATGAAAAAATTTTTTCATCTTTCAGTTCCTTGTAGCACATAGTATAGTACCTGCCCTAATAGATATCTTATAAATATAAAAATGAGATGTTTAGTAGACCAGATTTTTTTTGTAACAAAGAGAACTTTTAAGCAAGTAGCAAATGCGTCTATGATCCATAAGCCCACTGACTCATTGACCATGAAGTCTGGTTGTGGGAGAAACTTGCAAGCTTTCAACCTGGGGATAAGCAGAGCCCAGTACTGACAAAGGAGAACTGATGGAACACAGACTACTATTTTTCCACAACCTCAGAGAAAAGCTTATTCATGAGCCAAGCGCAACCATTTGTCCCTTCTTGGGGAAATTTGAGCCCAGAAATTATAAATTCATTATTTCGCAGATACTATAGGGATGCTTAAAAACAATTTTAAAAAATCTTACATAATATCTTTTAATCATCTCATTCTCTACCCCTAAAATCCTATTTAAAGAAAACTTCACTGCTAGTAGCGTGGTGATTGTCAGAGACTGGGAGAGGGGAAATGAGGATTTATTGTTGAACGAGTTTCAGTTTTGCAAGTTTTAATATTTTGCCTGAAGATTCTAGGGAAAAACAGGTAACAGGCCTATTGCAGAAGTACCAGAGTTAATGAACAATTCTAGGGGGAAAAACAGTCTTGGGGACTCTCCTAGAAAGCCGTTGACCCTCAAGGGCCTTCATCAGTGGTACAAATTACTTATCTATACTGCTTGTCACTAAGTAACAATAACACCAACAAAACCTTATCTTTGTATAGTCTAAATGCCACTTATCAGAAAGTTACTTACTGACTGGTGTTTAAACATTGATTTTCCATAAAAACAAACACAGTCAAACTATTTAGTATTTATCTTGATTTGCTTACACTTGTAGGGTGCATGTCTAGGCTTGCCAACAGCATTGCTCCTAAATTCCTCAAGTGCAAAGAGGAGAAAAACATTGGGTCCAGGACCTGACCTGAGTGTATTAACGAAGTCACCCTGAGAACCATTAACCTTTATTTCAAGCCAAAACATGTGTATTTTTGTCTATCAATCAGTCAGTCAGTCAGTTCAGTCGCTCAGTCGTGTCCAACTCTTTGCGACCCCATGAATTGCAGCACGCCAGGCCTCCCTGTCCATCACCAAGTCCTAGAGTTCACTCAGACTCACGTCCATCGAGTCAGTGATGCCATCCAGCCATCTCATCCTCTGTCGTCCTCTTCTCCTCCTGCCCCCAATCCCTCCCAGCATCAGAGTCTTCTCCAATGAGTGAACTCTTCGCGTGAGGTGGCCAAAGTACTGGAGTTTCAGCTTCAGCATCATTCCTTCCAAAGAAATCCCAGGGCTGATCTCTTTTAGAATGGACTGGTTGGAACTCCTTGCAGTCCAAGGGACTCTCAAGAGTCTTTTCCAACACCACAGTTCAAAAGCATCAATTCTTTGGTGCTCAGCCTTCTTCACGGTCCAACTCTCACATCCATACATGACTACTGGAAAAACCATAGCTTTGACTAGACGGACCTTAGTCGGCAAAGTAATATCTCTGCTTTTGAATATGCTATCTAGGCTGGTCATAACTTTTCTTCCAAGGAGTAAGCATCTTTTAATTTCATGGCTGCAATAAAAGTGGTCAATTCCCAGAAGAAATTCCAAATTAAGTGAGAGATATCTCTGCAATTCCGAGAGAATCTCTGCGAATGTAAATAGGGAGCTTAGCTTGTGTCTTTTATTATAATATCACCCTGTAATACATACATTGAATAAGGCAACTGCATAAAACAAGCTTGAGGATACAATGCGATTCTGCAAGCCAACTTCTGCCTTCCTTCTGGTATTTGTATGTCTTTTTTATTATTTTTCTATCTTGTTCAAATGTGCGTCTATATCTGGTTAATACCTATTTTTAGTATTTATTTAATGAATAGCAATACAGATACTTACCATCCTCCTTTAGTGTCTATCTGACTTCCTTCTACAAGGCTGTAAAGAAATGGGAAGTATCCTGTGGGGATATTTACATCTGTTTCTAATAAAAAAACAAAACAAGCACTGACTGCTTCTTGTGTATTACAGCAGAAGCTCTTCTCTCATGCTGTCACTGTTGAGGCCCTTAATAAAGAAAGAATCTGGAAAGTGGAGCACTATAATCCTCATTGCCCCCAAATAATTTTCTTGGTGTTCTTTGTGTTAATACCAATGGTCTGACATCTCTGAAAAATTGTTCTTCCTTCATTAGATAGGTATGTGCATAATGAGCTATAAGAAAACAAAGCTAAGAAATAGAAAAGAGAAATATCAAAGTAACTGACATAATAAAAAGTCCCCAAAATTAGGAATAAGAAAAAAATGAGACTACATAAACCCATATGATTTCTTCAAATGTATAAAGACTCCTTGACCTAATACCCAAAGTCAATAACTCAAATTAAGGGTCAGTTAGGACTGCAAAAGTGTAATATCCCTCAATCTGCTTCTGTGAGATCTATGGAGTATTCCACCAAAGGCCACAAAACCCACCCATTTGTACTTCATCAGGCAGAGTCCTGGGTTTAGCAGGAGATGTCTTTCCTTCTTCCTCAGGGCTTTCAACCTGAGAAAAAGGGTCTCCCTCTCTCCCACCAAAATGGGTGAAACGAGTGCAGGTTACTCTGAGGGCTCTGAAATCAAGTCTTCACAAGCTTCATACCTCTGCTTTATTGGTGCAGATGTTGAGAGTGATTCCTCTGAGGAAACAATTAAGTTTCTGCAAATATTATCAGGTAATTTTGCCTATATTGTTCAAATATCAACATTCACTTTTCTCAGATACTTCCGTCGTAGCCAAGACTCTGTGCTCCTAATGGAAGGGACCCACGTTCCATCCCTGCTCAGGGAACTAGAACCTGGATGCTACAACAGAGATCGAAGTTCCTGCATGCTATATCTAAGACCAGGTGCCGCCAAATAAATAACTACTTTTTAGAAACAGAAAATGAACTTATAAAAAATAGTTGCTACTCTTGGTCATTTATAACAAACTTTTTCCTTGGAACTCGTTAACAATGAAAAGTTTATTTCATGCTATCCAAATACAAGATTGCATCCTACATGAGGATGTTAATATACGTGGCCTTCGGCCTATGAGAGGGAAGCAGGACCTCAGAGCCTGAGGGACTATTTTTCATCTTTTGAGAACATAAATCTACCCAATTTAATTTTCTGAACAACCTGTATGTAAATAATAGCTACCATTTATTATGTGCTGAGTAAAGTGCAAGAGCTTTACATGAAATATATCTCAGCAAATTGTAGGACAGTCCCAAAAGATGGTGACTATTATCTTAAACTTACAGATAGTAAACTAAAGCTCAGAAGAGTTATTTGCCTGTTGCAATTGAGCTAATAAAGACTGATTGGAACCCAGGTCTGCATGACCCCTGCGACCATGTACTTTCCACTATCTTATGCTGCTTCCCAAGTCTACTTTATGCGAGGACTATAGTAATATGAAGAGATATTCACTGAAATATTGCTATGTGTCCTGGGACTAAATAATTAATCTTTGTCTTCATTTTCTAATCTTTAAAATAAGGATAATAAAGATTCATACCTCATTAGTTATTAGCCGTTATTACATGTAAAGGGAGATGAGTGCAATTGTGCAGTAGTTTGAGGATTATTTGGCATTGTCTTTCTTTGGGACTGGAATGAAAACTGACCTTTTCCAGTCCTGTGGCCTCCTCTGAGTTTTCCAAATTTGCTGGCATATTGAGTGCAGCACGTTCACAGCATCATCTTTTAGGATTTGAAATAGCTCAACTGGAATTCCATCACCTCCACTAGCTTTCTTCGTAGTGATGCTTCCTAAGGACCACTTGACTTCGCATTCAAAGATGTCGGGCTCTAGGTGAGTGATCACACCATTGTGATTATCTGGGTCGTGAAGATCTTTTTTGTATAGTTCTTTTGTGTATTCTTGCCACCTCCTCTTAATATCTTCTGCTTCAGTTAGGTCCATACCATTTCTGTCCTTTATTGAGCCCATCTTTGCATGAATATTCCCTTGGTATCTCTAATTTTCTTGAAGGGATCTCTAGTCATTCCCATTCTATTGTTTTCCTCTATTTCTTTGCATTGATCACTGAGGAAGGCTTTCTTATCTCTCCTTGCTATTCTTTGCAACTCTGCATTCAAACGGGTGTATCTTTCCCTTCCTCCTTTGCTTTTCACTTCTCTTTCACAGCTATTTGAAGGCCTCCTCAGACAGCCATTTTGCTTTTTTGCATTTCTTTTTCTTTGGGATGGTCTTGATCCCTGTCTCCTGTACAATGTCACAAACCTCTGCCCATAGTTCATCAAGCACTCTATCAGATCTAGTTCCTTAAATCTGTTTCTAACTTCTACTGTATAATCATAAGGGATTTGATTTAGGTCATACTTGAATGGATGAGTGGTTTTCCCTGCTTTCTTCAATTTAAGTCTGAATTTGGCAATAAGGAGTTTCTGATCTGAGCCACAGTCAGCTCCCAGACTTGTTTTTTGCTGACTGTATAGAGTTTCTCCATTTTTGGCTGCAAAGAATTTAATCAGTCTGATTTCAGTGTTGGCCATCTGGTGATGTCCAGGCAGAGAGTATTCTCCTGTGTTTTTGGAAGAGGGTGTTTGTTATGACCAGTGAGTTCTCTTGCACTTACCTCACATGCTAGTAAAGCAATGCTCAAAATTCTCCAAGCCAGGCTTCAGCAATATGTGAACCGTGAACTCCCTGATGTTCAAGCTGGTTTTAGTAAAGGCGGAGGAACCAGAGATCAAATTGCCAACATCTGCTGAATCATCAAAAAAGCAAGAGAATTCCAGAAAAACATCTATTTTTGCTTTATTGACTATGCCAAAGCCTTTGACTGTGTGGATCACAATAAACTGTGGAAAATTCTTTGAGAGCTGGGAATACCAGACCACCTGACCTGCCTTGTGAGAAATCTGTGTGCAGGTCAGGAAGCAACAGTTAGAACTGGACATGGAACAACAGACTGGTTCCAAATAGGAAAAGGAGTACATCAAGGCTGTATATTGTCACCCTGCTTATTTAACTTATATGCAGAGTACATCATGAAAAACACTGGGCTGGAGGTAGCACAAGCTGGAATCAAGATTGCCAGGAGAAATATCAATAGCCTCAGATATGCAGATGATACCATCCTTATGGCAGAAAATAAAGAAGAACTAAAGGGCCTCTTGATGAAAGTGAAAAAGGAGAGTGAAAAAGGTGGCTTAAAGCTCAACATTCAGAAAACTAAGATCATGGCATCCGGTCCCATCACTTCATAGCAGATAGATGGCAGAACAGTGGAAACAGCGGCTGATTTTATTGGGAGGCTCCAAAATCACTGCAGATGGTGATTGCAGCCATGAAATTAAAAGACATTTACTCCTTGGAAGGAAACTTATGACCAACCTAGACAGTATATTAAAAAGCAGAGACATCACTTTATCAACAAAGGTCCGTCTAGTCAAGGCTATAGTTTTTCCAGTGGTCATGTATGGATGTGAGAGTTGGACTGTGAAGAAGGCTGAGTGCCGAAGAATTGATGCTTTTGAACTGTGGTGTTGGAGAAGACTCTTGAGAGTCCCTTGGACTGCAAGGAGATCCAACCAGTCCATCCTAAAGGAGATCAGTCCTGGGGGTTCACTGGAAGGACTGATGCTGAAGCTGAAACTCCAATACTTTGGCCAACTGATGTGAAGAGTTGACTCTTTTGAAAAGACCCTGATTTGGGGAAAGATTGAAAGTGGGAGGAGAAGAGGATGACAGAGAATGAGATGGTTGGATGTCATCACTGACTAAATGGACATGAGTTTAATAAACTCCGGGAGTTTGTGATAGAGAAGGAAGCCTGGTGTGCTGCAGTCCATGGAATCACAAAGAGTATGACACGACTGAGTGAGTGAACTGAACCGAATTTAACATGTAAAGTACATATAATACTACATAGAACATAATAAGTGAGTTGATATGAGTACTAGGAACTGGAAATATATCAGCAAATGAGACATAAGTCCTTGTATTCATAAAATTTCATTCTGGAGAAAGGGAAAGAAAAAGTAGACAAATTAGCAAATAACGCATATATCAGTTCAGTTCAGTTCAGTTGCTCAGTCATGTCCGACTCTTTGCGACCCCATGAACTGCAGCACACCAGGCCTCCCTGTCCATCACCAACTCCCAGAGTCCACCCAAACTCATGTCCATCGAGTTGATGATGCCATCCAACCATCTCATCTTCTGTTGTCCCCTTCTCCTCCTGCCCTCAATCTTTCCTAGCATCAGGGTCTTTTCCAATGAGTCAGCTCTTCGCATCAGGTGGCCAAGTATTGGAGTTTCAGCCTCAACATCATTCCTTCCAATGAACACCCAGGACTGATCTCCTTTAGGATGGACTGGTTGGATTTCCTTGCAGTCCAAGGGAATCTCAAGAAGTCTTCTCCAACATCACAGTTCAAAAGCATCAATTCTTTGGTGCTCAGCCTTCTTCATAGTCCAACTCTCACATCCATACATGACCACTGGAAAAACCATAGCCTTGACTAGACGGACCTTTGTTGATAAAGTGATGTCTCTGCTTTTTAATATACTGTCTAGGCTGGTCATAACTTTCCTTCCAAGGAGTAAGCGTCTTTTAATTTCATTGCTGCAATCACCATCTGCAGTGATTTTGGAGCCCAGAAAAATAAAGTCAGCCATTGTTTCCACTGTTTTGCCATCTATCTGCCATGAAGTGATGGGACCGGATGCCATGATCTTAGTTTTCTGAATGTTGAGCTTTAAGCCAACTTTAAGCCAACTGTCCTCTTTCACTTTCGTCAAGAGGCTCTTTAGTTCTTCTTCACTCTCTGCCATAAGGGTGGTGTCATCTGCATATCTGAGGTTACTGTTATTTCTCCTGGCAATCTTGATTCCAGCTTGTGCTTCCTCCAGCCCAGCATTTCTCATGATATACTCTGCATATAAGTTAAATAAGCAGGGTGACAATATACAGCCTTGATGTACTCCTTTTCCTATTTGGAACCAGTCTGTTGTTCCATGTCCAGTTCTAACTGTTGCTTCCTGACATGCATACAGATTTCTCAAGAGGCAGGTCAGGTGGTCTGATATTCCCATCTCTTTCAGAATTTTCCACTGTTTATTGTGATCCACACAGTCAGAGGCTTTGGCATAGTCAATAAAGCAGAAATAGATGCATATACCTGGTGTAATGCTGTAGTATTTCAGGATGTAATAACCACGAAGAAATACAAAGGAAAAATGGGAGATAAAGAATGCTAGATTAGGGTACTCTTTTAAATAGGGCCTTCATGGAAGGCTTCATTGAGGTAACCTTAAGCAGTGACATGAAATGGATACAGTAGTGAGCCGTGCATATATTTAATGGTAAAATTTCCAAGCAAGGGAAAAGCAAGAACAAAGGATCAGTTTGCCTGAAACTTTTTTTAACTTTTTATTTATTCTTAAAAATTTTTATTTTGTATTGGGGTATTGCTGAATAACAATGTTTTGATAGTTTCAGGTGAACAGCAAATGGATTCAGCCATACATATACATGTATCCATTCTTTCCCAAACTCCCCTCCTATTGCGTGGACTTTTCAAGGAACAACAAGGAGGTCTAAGGAAGTAGAGTAGAGTGACCAAGGAGAGTGGTAGAAGATGGAGTCCTGGTGAGCAGGGAAAGGGGGAGATTGTGCAGGATTTCATAGGTCATTGTAAGAAATTTGAGGGTTCTGAGCAAGGGGTAACATTATATGGCTCATGTTTTTAAAAGGATCCCTCTGGCAGCTGTGTTAGGAATCCATGGTAGAGAGAGCAGCAGTAATTCAGGAGAGACAAGATCTTGGCAATAATCAAGGAAAGAGTAGCAATGGAGATGGTAAGCAGTGGTCAAATTCTGGAAATACTCTAAATGTAGAACCCCGAAGATTTCTTGAGAGATCAGATGTAGAATGTGAGTGGAAGACAGGAGTCAAGGACTGGCCTGAGCAGCTGAGATGACAGAGATAACATTAACTGAAATGGAGAAAACTCAGGGAGAAACCGTGTTTAGAAATCTTCTGCATATCATTTTAAATCCTTTCAGCCTCACCATAGTCCAGGTGCTGTTGCAGTGATCAATTTTGTGCAAGCATCAATCTGAAGATCATCTCTCAAGAGCAATATTCCATCCAGCATCTTCCCTCCCTCCCTTCCTGCCTCTAACGTGGGATACTGCAGAAACTAGCCCTCCATACACATGTGCAGTTAGAAGCATGTGGTGGTTCTGACCAATGGCAGACAGGAGCCAATGGATAAATGCTTCTTCTTTGTTCTTCTTCACTTTAGTAGAGAATATAAGACACATTTCATGAGGATTCTCAGAAAGTTCCACAGTATCAATCAACACATGGCATTTGTTAACTCAATAATGCATCCTTGTATTGCCTTTTGTGACTTCGTTATTTTGTTTCCCCTGAGCCCCTTATTCTACTCCCTAAACTCATATTCTCAAACCAACCACCAGCACATAAGCCTTTGTTGGGGCTCTGCTTTCAAGGGAGGGCTTCTCTTGTGGCTCAGCTGGTCAAGAATCCACCTGCAATGCGGGACACCTGGATTTGATCCCTGGATTGGGAAGATCCCCTGGAGAAGGGAAAGGGTACCCACTCCAGTATTCTGGCCTGGAGAATTCTATGGATTGTATAGTCCATGGGGTTGCAAAGAGTCAGACACCACTGAGAGACTTTCACTTTCACTTTCAGGGGAACTCTGGGCATCAAAAGTGACTCCAAAAAGCAAAGCCTTAGTATGAGATTTTGGAGGCAGTTCTTACAACACTGATTACAAGACAATAAGGACCCCTGCTGGTGGCTAAGTGGTTGTTGATAAATTGCAAGTGGTGACAACTCCTGCATACAGTAGTAGCAAAGCTAATTATCAAGACTTTAGTAGATTAGAATGAAGAGCAGACAGAAAATGAAGCATTGAATTACATGGTGGTTATGGTACTTGAGCATTGTGGAAGCAGTGATACC
Source organism: Budorcas taxicolor (assembly GCF_023091745.1). Lineage (NCBI taxonomy): Eukaryota > Metazoa > Chordata > Mammalia > Artiodactyla > Bovidae > Budorcas > Budorcas taxicolor. The sequence goes on from NC_068915.1 coordinate 71,647,234, forward strand.
GTGGGCTAACAATGATAGGGCTGCTGGGGCTACTGCTGCTAAATCGCTTCAGTCGTGTCTGCTAATAATAATCCAATCATGGCCCATTGTGAAAGCCAGAAGCCTCTAGGGCACAGTAACCACCGAGCAGACTATGCTAAAAATCAGCTTCAGTATATAATCACAAGGGTGGCAGGGTTGCAAAGCAGTCTAAATGCACAGCCTTGAAATATCACCCTCATCAAAACTACAGCCCTAGTAGGAAAACAATGAAGTCTTGAGATCTAGAATGGGGATATTTGTGTGCCCATGTCTTATAATCTTAAATGCTCAGATTTTTTTGTCATCCTCTCTGTCAACAGTCTTTCTTTTGATAAAGGAAAGCAGCCTCTCCTTGTCAGGAAATACTGCAAAGAGTATATCTGAGGCAAGTGCCTTATTTATGACCTTATTTCCCCCAATATCCTCCCAACTGCCACTGCTTCAAGCCTGTAACCAGCGTCAGATCTCAGCCCAATCTACATGGGGATTGCAATCCCTGCTCCAGGGAGAATCAGACCAGAATTATTCAGTCTCAGTACTAGTGACATTTGGGGCTGGGAAGAAAAGTTATGACCAACCTAGATAGCATATTCAAAAGCAGAGACATTACTTTACCAACAAAGGTCTGTCTAGTCAAGGCTATGGTTTATCCAGTGGTCATGTATGGATGTGAGAGTTGGACTGTGAAGAAGGCTGAGCACCAAAGAATTGATGCTTTTGAACTGTGGTGTTGGAGAAGACTCTTGAGAGTCCCCTGGATTGCAAGGAGATCCAACCAGTCCATTCTAAAGGAGATCAGCCCTGGGATTTCTTTGGAAGGAATGATGCTAAAGCTGAAACTCCAGTACTTTGGCCACTTCATGCGAAGAGTTCACTCATTGGAGAAGACTCTGATGCTGGGAGGGATGGGGGGCAGGAGGAGAAGAGGACGACAGAGGATGAGATGGCTGGATGGCATCACCGACTCGATGGACGTGAGTCTGAGTGAACTCTAGGAGTTGGTGATGGACAGGGAGGCCTGGTGTGCTGCGATTCATGGGGTTGCAAACAGTCGGACACGACTGAATGATTGAACTGGACTGAACTGAATTCTTTGTTGCGGAGGCTGTCCTGTGTATTGTAGGTGTTTAGCAGCATCCCTGGCCTCTACTCATTAGACGTTAGTAGAACTCTCTCAGTAATGACAATCAAAGATGTTCCTGCTGCTGCTGCTGCTAAGTTGCTTCAGTTGCGTCCGACTCTGTGCAACCCCATAGATGGCAGCCCACCAGGCTCCTCTAGACAGTACCAAATGTCTCTTGGGCATCAAAATCACCCATTGAGAATAACTGACCTATAGATAAAGAGCTGCAAAACTGTCTAACATAACCAATAGAAACCAGGGGATTATATGCATGAGTAAATATTTAGAGTGGTAAAACACAGGAATGAAGTTGTAAGGCTAGGTAGGAATGAATTTATGACATGGGGCTATTTACTTGTGATTCTGGATTTAAAGCTTGACAAGGATACCTGGAGTCAGTCCTAATACAAACCCTTCATGCCTCCTTAAAGCTTGACTATGCTGATGGCCTGTGCTAAATGAGATGTTAGAACAACTCTGAATGAGTATTGAGAAAGGAATCAGAAGACTCAGGGGAGCAGGAGTGTTAGAATGAATTTATTATGTGAGACAAAAGAACCACCAGAAAATGTTTCCCAGAAGTAAAGATGTTGAAACAAACTTATTGTAAAACTGAAGTACCTATCAGCTGGCTATGTGGCCCAGAAGGGCCATGATGCACGTTGCCTAATGTTCGGACTATTGTTCCTGCAGATCTAATGGTACTTGAGGGATCTGTGATGGATAAGAGCCCTGTGTGAAATTTCTGGAAAGCTCCCAGTAAGAGAGTTGCAGCACAGATCCTGAGTATTCTGCAAGGCCACGTCTGAGCCAGAAAACTATTCTCCACTGGGAACACTAGAGCTATCTATCATGAGCTGGATGTTATTGGATCCACTAAGTCATAAGTGCATGAGGACAGCAGCAATCAGTTGAAGAATATAAATAGTGTAGGGCTGAGCCTGAACAGGTCCAGAAGACACAAGTAAATGACATGAAAGGGTGACTCAAACTTCTGTGGAACTTCCATAGCACTGGCACCTCTTCCTCAACTCACTCCTTTGTCCTCCTGGGGCTCCCTACAACTACCCATCTCAGAATAAAAAGCTTAAGTGTGGTTCACAGATGTGTTGGTGTGCAGGAAAAACTGAATGGTGGCTGTGCAAAGCCCCACTCAGGGATGGCTTTAAAGAACAAAGGTGAAGGGACATCTTGCCAGTTGGCCGAGCTTGGGGCAGTATTCTTCATCGCATGTTTTTAGAGAGAAGTGGCCTAATGTACAAACATCCAGAGACTCGTAGGTTTGTCTTTCTTGCCTGAGGTAACTCTGCCAACATCACCAGAATTATAGCATTCCTGACTGTTACCCTGACCGAGGAATATATTTTACAGCCGAAACAAAACGTGACAATACACACATGATCATAGACTCCACTGATATGGTCGTATCCCCCATCACTCAGAAGCAGCCAGCTTCTGATGTGGTACACGCTTCCAATCAACCAATAAAGACATAGCTAAAGACATAGCTCTGGAAAGCCCTGAATGGGAGCAGGATTGGCCCATTTTATCATCACTTCCAGTGACTCACAGAATTTGTGTTTCCTGCCTCTCAAATCCAGGCATTGTTGGATTATAATAATTAGCTCTCCAGGGGTTGGCTGGGGGCTTCCCTGGTGGCTCAGTGGTAAAGAATTCTCCTGCCAATGCAGGAGACGTGCATTTGATCCCTGGGTCGGTAAGATACCCTGGAGAAGGAAATGCCAACTCGTTCTAGTATTCTTGCCAGGGGAATCCCACGAACAGAGGAGCCTGGTGTGCTACAGTTTGCAAAAGAGTCACAAAACAGTTGCACACGACTTAGCAATTGAACACCAACATAAGCACGTGGGGTTGGGTGGAGGAGGCTTCACTGAACTTGAAACTCCCTCACTATCATTTGGTTGCTTTGAGTTTCTCATGATAGTAGTCCAGCCAGCAAAGGGAGGAGTGACTGCACTGGTGGGAGTAATCAACTGCGGTTAGCAAGTTCAGTTCAGTCAGTCGCTCAGTCGTGTCCGACTCTTTGTAACCCCATGAATCGCAGCACGCCAGGCCTCCCTGTCCATCACCAACTCCCGGAGTTCACTCAGACTCAGACTCACGTCCATCGAGTCAGTGATGCCATCCAGCCATCTCATCCTCTGTTGTCCCCGTCTCCTTCTGCCCCTAATCCCTCTCAGCATCAGAGTCTTTTCCAATGAGTCAACTCTTCACATGAGGTGGCCAAAGTACTGGAGTTCCAGCTTTGGCATCATTCCTTCCAAAGAAATCCCAGGGCTGATCTCCTTTAGAATGGACTGGTTGGATCTCCTTGCAGTCCAAGGGACTCTCAAGAGTCTTCTCCAACACCACAGTTCAAAAGCATCAATTCTTCGGCGCTCAGCTTTCTTCACAGTCCAACTCTCACATCCATACATGACCACTGGAAAAACCACAGCCTTGACTAGACAGACCTTTGTTGGCAAAGTAATGTCTCTGCTTTTGAATATGCTGTCTAGGTTGGTCATAACTTTTCTTCCAAGGAGTAAGCGTCTTTTAATTTCATGGCTGCAGTCACCATCTGCAGTGATTTTGGAGCCCCCAAAATAAAGTCTGACTCTGTTTCCACTGTTTCCCCTTCTATTTCCCATGAAGTGATGGGACCAGATGCCATGATCTTCATTTTCTGAACGTTGAGCTTTAAGCCAACGCTTTCACTCTCCACTTTCACTTTAATCAAGAGGCTTTTTAGTTCCTCTTCACTTTCTGCCATATGGGTAGCGTTATCTGCATATCTGAGGTTATTGAGATTTCTCCCAGCAATCTTGATTCCAACTTGTGCTTCTTCCAGCCCAGCGTTTCTCATGATGTACTCTGCATATAAGTTAAATAAGCAGGGTGACAACATACAGCCTTGACGTACTCCTTTTCCTATTTAGAACCAGTCTGTTGTTCCATGTCCAGTTCTAACTGTTGCTTCCTGACCTGCATACAAATTTCTCAAGAGGCAGGTCATTAGCAAAGGATGATTAACAAAGGATCTGGGATTGTTGCTATACAATAGCAATGGGGGGGTAAATCTAGAATCCAAAGAATTCAACAGAGGCTTATCTTGGGATAAGTTGAACAGGCAGTCACACAATCATGGCCCAACGAGAGGGAGGGAAACAAAAGCTGAAGGTTCCAGTTGCCTCAATGAGCCAACAACCTAGATCAGGTGATGTGCTGGCCAAGGATGAAGGGAGGTAAGGGTGGGGAGTAGAGCGGGGAGCTCATAAGAACAAGCACAGTCTTGGCATCAGTGTAGCAGCAAGGACTGAAGCTGTCCAGTCCTTGAGTTATTGCATCAACTCTCTTATATTAAGTCTTTGCAGAGATTGCAGGTGTCCATCACCTTAAGGACTAGACTTAAATGGCCAAGCAGGTATGAGTGGTACAAAGACTGGACTGATGGACACCATCTGTATATCTTCTGTCACCATTTCAAATCCTTCAGCCTCTTATTCCAACCACTGCTGCAGCAACCTGTTCTAAACAGTCCGATGAACTGTGAGCAAGTACAATATGGCAGTGCCTTTCCTCTTCCTTCTTGCCTCAGGACTTCTCTGATGTGGGAGTCAGCTTGGCATTCACGACTGTGCATTTGGGAAGTGTGGAGTAGTTAATGGCTCAGGGCCTTAACGTTTGATCAAAGGTAGACTCGAGCTGACAGATAAATGCTTCTCCCACTCTTGGTTTCAGTGGACAGTTTTGAGACTCACCTCATGACTTTTCCAGAAGGTACTAAGGGATCAAGAAAACAGACATGGTGGCAACCAACCGAACAACACATCCTTATACTGCCTCTCTCTCTTCCTTGTTTTACTTCCCCTTCCTCATCTCTCACTCTTGCTGCCTGGGATCAAAACCCCAGATATAATATTGTGCCTCCACTTTGAGAGGAATCCAGGAGAGGAAGTGAGAAATGGCAATTCACTTCTCAACTCTGAAGAGGGCTGTAAACATACAAGATAAAATAATAATAATAATATGACAAAATAGCATGTGCAATTGTCATATAAAGAGTGACTACAGTAAGTGTTCTTGGACTGAACAGGAAGGACCCAAGAGGCCTTTTTAAAGATCAGATCAGATCCTGCTCTTAAAAGGGAAGTCATTCAATGAAACTGAAAAGCATTTCAAGTAGTATTGACCAGAGTATATTGATCTCAGTAGCAAACAGGTCCCTACTATTTCTGCAGATTTTTCTACCAAATTATATCTTCAGATACACACTGAAAGATACTTTGCATATCTCATTTTGTCCCTTTCTCAGTGAACCCATCTTTAAAGAGTTACACACTCTTTTGCATTTCCATGGTGTTTCATCTCTTTTTCTCTACTTTTATTGTTTGATTGACCACACTAGACTGTAATTTATCCATCTGTTTAATTCTGTCTCTCCAATGACAGTGGGAGAGAGACCCCCTTCTCAGTGGGATCCCCATCTTTGTATCTCAAGTCCCTGGCACTTAGGTGGCTCTGTTTCTCAAATAAACAAATGCTTGCACCAAAGGGTTCCTGCAGAACCCTTGCAAAGGATAGCATTGAGCTGAAGTAAAGAAATCACTCCTTTGAAATACCAACACATTTATCTGGCCTGTAACTCTTCTTGGTCATTTATTTTGTCTTATTCTATATGTATTTATATGTATATCTTATTTGGCCCTACCATACTATGAACTTCTTCAGGGTAAGAGTCATATCAAATCACCTCCACACTTCCATCAAAGTATCTGGCATAAAATAGGTGCTAGGAATATGGACTAAATAAATCACTTGCCTTGCAACCAACAACATTGCCATTATCTATGCTTCCTAAACTTACACCTGCATAGGTGTCATCCTGTTAAGACACAGATCACCATTCAGTAGATCTGAAGTAAGCCTGAGAGTTGCATTTTCTAAAGAACTTTCAGATGATCCTCAAGAAGCTGCTCTCAGTTCAGTTCAGTTCAGTTCAGTTCAGTCGCTCAGTCGTGTCCGACTCTTTGCGACCCCATGAATCGCAGCACGCCAGGCCTCCCTGTCCATCACCAACTCCCGGAGTTCACCCAGACTCACGTCCATCGAGTCCGTGATGCCATCCAGCCATCTCATCCTGGGTCGTCCCCTTCTCCTCCTGCCCCCAATCCCTCCCAGCATCAGAGTCTTTTCCAATGAGTCAGCTCTTCACATGAGGTGGCCAAAGTACTGGAGTTTCAGCTTTAGCATCATTCCTTCCAAAGAAATTCCAGGGTTGATCTCCTTGCAGTCCAAGGGACTCTCAAGAGTCTTCTCCAACACCACAGTTCAAACACATCAATTCTTCGGCGCTCACCCTTCTTCATAGTCCAACTCTCACATCCATACGTGACCACTGGAAAAACCATAGCCTTGACTAGATGGACCTTAGTCGGCAAAGTAATGTCTCTGCTTTTTAATATACTATCTAGGTTGGTCATAACTTTTCTTCCAAGGAGTAAGCGTCTTTTAATTTCATGGCTGCAGTCACCATCTGCAGTGATTTTGGAGCCCCCAAAAATAAAGTCTGACACTGTCTCTAGAAGCTGCTCTACAGAACAATTTTTAAATGTCAATGTCACTACATCAGTGGACCTCTACAGCATATGAGACTCTTCCTGTAAGATATTAAATGTGCTGGTGGGGTCTTCCCTGGTGGTCCAGTGGTTAAGGCTCCATGCTTCCACTCCTGGGGGTACAGGTTCCTTCCCTGATTGGAGAACGAAGATCCTGCATACTGTGGGACCTAAAAAAATTAAGAAAGAAAGAAGAAGAAAAAAAGTGCTGTTATCTTGGCCCCAGCAAGATACCTGCTGCCCCCTCCCCCATTCTGATTTAACTCATTTAAACTCTCCATGCTATAACCTGCAAGTATCTAGATTTAGATTTAAAGCAAGAGAGTTTGAGAAAAACATCTACTTCTGCTTTATTGACTACACCAAAGCCTTTGACTGTGTGGATCACAAAAAAACTGTGGAAAATTCTTCGAGAGATGGGAATACCACACCATGTTACCTGACACCTGAGAAATCTGTATACAGGTCAAGAAGCAACAGTTAGAACTGGACACAGAACAACAGACTGGTTCCAAATTGGGAAAGGAGTATGTCAAGGCTGTATCTTGTCACCCTGCTTATTTAACTTATATGCAGAGCATATCATGTGAAATGCCAGGCTGGATGAAGCACAAGCTGGAATCAACAGGGCCGGGAAAAATATCAGTAATCTCAGATATGCAGATGACACCACCCTTATGGCAGAAAGCAAAGAGGAACTAAAGAGCCTCTTGATGAAAGTGAAAGAGGAGAATGAAAAAGCTGGCTTAAAGCTCAACATTCAGAAAACGAAGATCATGGCATTCAGTCCCATCATTTCATGGCAAATAGATGGGGAGACAGTGGAAACAGTGGCTGACTTTATTTTGAGGGGCTCCAAAATCACTGCAGATGGTGACTGCAGCAATGAAATTAAAAGATGCTTACTCCTTGGAAGAAAAGTTATGACCAACCTAGACAGCATATTTAAAAGCAGAGACATAACTTTGCCAACAAAGGTCCATCTAGTCAAGGCTATGGTTTTTCCAGTGGTCATGTATGGATGTGAGAGTTGGGCTATAAATAAAACTGAGCACCCAAGAATTGATGCTTTTGAACTGTGGTGTTTTAGAAGACTCTTGAGAGTCCCTTGGACAGCAAGGAGATCGCACCAGTCAATCCTTAAGGAAATCAGTGCTGAATGTTCAGTGGAAAGACTGATGTTGAAGCTGAAACTCCAATACTTTGGCACCTGCTACGAAGAACTGACTCACTGGAAAAGACCCTGAGGCTGGGAAAGATTGAAGGCAGAAGGGGATGAGAGAGGATGGGATGGTTGGATGGCATCATCGACTCGAAGGACATGCGTATGAGCAAGCTCATGGGAGTTGGTGATGGACAGGGAAGCCTGGCAAGCTGCAGTCCATGGGGTCTCAAAGTTCATAGGGACACGACTGAGCGACTGAACTGAACTGAACTGGTCTGATCTAGATTTAACTGAACTTCAGGTGTGCAAAAAAGAAAACATTTGATTAGATCTCTTCTTAAGTGAACTGTTGAAAATAGCTGAATAAATAAGTCTTCTAGAGAAAGGAATACGCACACCAAATCCCCCAGGTCCGGAGTCAGTCTCCAGCGACAAGACCCGCTCCTGCCTGTCCTAGACACGCCCCTCCGGGGAGACCTGACCCCACCCCCTTCAGTTCAGTTCAGTTCAGTTCAGTTCAGTCGCTCAGTCGTGTCCGACTCTTTGCAACCCCATGAATCGCAGCACGCCAGGCCTCCCTGTCCATCACCATCTCCCGGAGTTCACTCAGACTCATATCCATCGAGTCCGTGATGCCACCCCACCCCCTTACCAAGGCCAAAGCCGCGACTGCTTCCTTCTCAACCCAACCGACTTCCGGCAGGGAGGTGTGTCACGTGCCCGGATATAGGAAGTGGTGGCCGGACGGCTGCTTCCAGTTCACTGCTTAATTCGGGGTTCATCCTAGTAACGGTGGCCGCCGCAGTCCTGTCCGGTCTCCGTCTTGGAGGACCCGCCTCGGCACAGCCGGGCTCGGTCCGGCCTTGCGGTAAGCCTTCGGCCGCGGCTGCCGGGCGGTCCTGGCGGCGGCGGACAAATGAACGGAGGGGTGGACGCCAAGGTCTGAGGCGGCTCCTCAGTCCCGGTGCTGGTCTAGCGCCGGGGGCTGGGTATTGCTCCCTCCGCCGTCAAAGCCCCCTTCTCTTTCCCAGCCCTTCTGGGTAAGGCGGAGAGGCCGGTGGGAGGATCCCGTTACCCCCTTGTTATCCTGGGAGGCTGGGAGGGCAGCCCAGACGTCCTTTTCCGGTTCCGCCCATGAAAATCAGATTTCATCGTAAAAAACGGTCTTGAACAGTTTGTTCTTTGGCTTGGACCAGGAGGGGAGGGCGTGGCAGTACCTTCCCCTTCTTTGTCCAAACCCTCATTTTCTTCTTCCCTGGGTAGCTCAGATGGTAAAGTGTGTGCCTGCAATACGGGAGACCCGGGTTCAATCCCTGGATCGGGAAGATCCCGGGTTCAATCCCTGCGCCAGGAAGATCTCCTGGAGAAGGAAATGGCAACTCACTCCAGTATTCTTGCCTGGAAAATCCCGTGGATGGAGGAACCTGATAGGCTACAGTCCATGGGATCGCAAAGAGTCGGACACGACTGAGCGACTTCACTTTCTTTCTTTCATTTTCTTCTAAATCTCATAAGTGCATTTCCCTGTTGCCATGCTGTGGCGTGTTATCTTCAGTGCTCCATGTACTAAGGTGTCTGGATAGCAGACAGGGTACTTACCCACACGCACTCACTCTCATGACAGTACTGCTTACAAGTTATCTGCCACATCCTGTAGTGATCCGGCTGGATTTAAGGAAACAAGGACCGACATAGAGTATTGTGGCTGACTGTCTCTGGAACGTGGTCAGACATGGGTTCTTATACCTGGAAAATAGTTTTAAAGAACTTCTAATGATTTATTCACTGACTTACCAAAAAAGTATTATAAACACTGGAGAGTTACTCACGCCATCTTTATAAAGTAGATGCCGTTGGAGGCAAGAATCTTCCTGTCTTCGTGGATGAAGAAGTGAAGTGAAGTCGCTCAGTCGTGTCCGACTCTTTGCAACCCCATGGACTGTAGCCTACCAGGCTCCTCTGTCCATGGGATTTTCCAGGCAACAGTACTGGAGTGGATTGCCGTTTCCTTCTCTAGGGGTTCTTCCCAACCCAGGGATTGAACCCGGGTCTCCCGCATTGTAGACAGACGCTCTACCATCTGAACCACCAGGGAAGTCTTCCTGGATATGTCTGTCATATTCACCATGGTACCTACAATTTTGCCTCACACTTAGTAGGCATCAGTGTTTGCTGAATGTGTAGTGCTTTTCATTCTGCCTAACTTCTTTATCAACTGTGCCGAGTTCCTCTCTTGTTTTTACCACTTAACCATATTGTCAGTCCTTGCTTTTGACCAAAGAGGGATTGGGTGATAGATGCTGACCACTAATAGTCATTTATTCATTTAACCAGTTTTTATAATTCAGCTTAGATTTCCTCAAGAGGTATTTGTTTAGCACTTACAAAGAACATGAAACTGCTAAAACACCTCCTCCCCCAGCCATCCCCCCGTCCCTTGAAGAGAGTTCTTGAGATCCAGGAACTTGTGACTTTATGAACCAGTTGGACAGCAAGTGCTGTATGTTTAACAAATGCAATAAGTGGTATAGCAGTTGAGAGGAGAGATCAATTTGGATTAAGGTCTGTATTGAATCAGTTCAGTTTATTTGCTCAGTCATGTCCGACTCTGTGACCCCCATGGACTGCAGCGTGCCAGGATTCCATGTCCATCACCAACTCCCAGAGCTTGCTCAAACTTATCTCCATCAAGTCAGTGATGCCATTCACCCATCTCATCCTCTGTCATCTGCTTCTTCCTTCAACCTTTCCCAGCATCAGGGTCTTTTTCAAGGAGTCAGTTTGTTGCATCAGATGGCCAGAGTATTGGAGTTTTAGCCTCAGCATCAGCCCTTTCACTGAACATTCAGGACTGATTTCCTTTAGGATTGACTGTGTTGAATCAAGTTCATGTAAATTATGGAATGTTCTTAGGATTTGGGTAGATGATACCCTCTGCATGGAAAATATCCTAAGCAAAGATTTAAAGGCTAGAATGATCAGAGGGCTTGGAGTGAAAGGTTTGTCTTGGGGAGCATTAGAAAAGTGTTGAGCAAGGGCATATTATGATGAAAGGTATGTTTTAATATTATTTGTTGAGAGTTTTGGGGTTATGGAAGCTTGCAAAGAGGTAACCAGATGCTATGGTGTTAAATAGATGTAGTTGGTGTGAACCTCGATTGTACTTTGGCAGTAGGACCAGAAAGGATAAATTATGTGTAGATGAAGGAAAATTAGGAAAATGCTTTTAGCTGTCAGGTTATTTGGTACCTTCATTTTGTTGAATTTATTTACTGTCTGCTATGTCTTTGCCAAGTTCTGGGAATATAAGGATGAATAAGACACAGGCCTTGCCTGCTAGGAAATACTCTTAATGGGGAAAAGAATACAACTAGCTGGACAATATGGTTTGTAAGTGCTGTGTTAACAGAGTAGAGGGGAAATGTTAGAGAAGTAGGAAAGGATTTTTTTTTTTTTCTTTTTTTGGCGTGTGTGACTATTTCACAAAAGAGATCTTATTTTAGCAGGATGAATTGGAATTTTCCAGGGAGAAAAGAATTTGAGAAAAAAGAAATTGCATGAACAAGAGCCTGGAGTTAGAAAAGCAAACTGGCCAGTATCCAGGGTGGCTTCAGCAAAGGATAGAGTTGAGCTTTTAGCATATGTGTAGGATCTAGAACATATGAAGAGATAGTAACATAGACAGTTTATAATGGGTGGAATGGAGGTTAAAATGGAATGTAGCAAGATGAAGAAGTGTCGAGCAAGGGCATATTATGATGAAAGATATGTTTTAATATTATTTGTTGAGAGTTTTGGGGTTATGGAAGCTTGCAAAGAGGTAACCAGATGCTGTGGTGTTAAATAGATGGTGAAGGGTAGATGGTGAAGTCATTTGCAGAGAGGGAGTAGACTGACAGAATTAGGGGTTGAAGGAGAGAAGTAAGGATTTGCAACACCGATGGAGTAGGAAGAGGGATCGTCAAAGGAAGTGTTAAGGAATTGCTGAGCAACATTGAAAGTTTAGCATCGATTGGATTTAAAAGTTGTAATGAGTACAATGGATAGGGATATGAGACCTTCTTAAGTGCCATATGGTAGCCCAGGAGAAGGAGAGAAAAAAAGACAGTTGATGAGATTGATGAGCAGGGTGAACTGGTCTACAAATGGAGCAAGATCATTGAAAGGAATGGTGTGGGTGTATGGAAATAAACACTGCCTCCAGGCTACACTGGGAAAGAAATTAAGCTTGGAGAGGCCAGATGTTCTAAGAGAACAGGATGGAAGGGGAGATCAGAAGACTGGAGGCTGAGATGAGGGAATAGGGATGGAAGTGGGAAGATGTGGTTTTTCTGAGAAAAGCAATTTTTTTTAGTTGGAGCAGAGATAGAAATGTTACAAATTGAGTAAAATAGAGGAGTTTTCAAAAGAGTCATTGTATTATAAAAATACATTCAAAGTCATTTATTTAAAACTCATAATTTCTTCATTTTCCCATAGAAACAGTGTTAGGAGTAGAAGTTAATTTTGTAAGCCAGCTCACATGTGTTAAATACTATACACCTGCATTGGAAATAGTAATACATACACACACACACACACACACACACACAAATATGTATTCAGTATATTTAATAAATAAAATTGAAAAGAGATGTTAAAAAATCTTTAAGTTGATATTTGAAAAAAGGACGTTGAATTAGATGAGAAAAGGAAGACGAGTAGAAAACTATTCTCTAACAACAGCTTTTTTGAGATATAATTAATATACCATAAAATTCACCCTTTTCGAGTATATAATTCAGTGGTTTTCAGTATATCCACAGGGTTATACACCCATCAATACTGTCTAATTGAAGGACATATTCATCACCCCCAAAAGAAGCCCCATACACATTAGCAGTCATGCCTGCTTGCCCCCTACCCCTAGCAACCAGAAATCAGTTTGTCGGTGTGGATTTGCCTACTCTGGACATTTCATATACATGGAATCATGAAATATGTGGCCCTTTGCAACTGACTTCTTTCACTTAACATAATGTCTTTAGGATTCATCTGTGTGTCAGTAGTATGTATCAGTACTTAGCTCCTTTTTATGGCCAAATAATATGCCACTGTATGGATATGTTTCATTTTGTTGTTCCCCAGGACGTTTGAGATGTTTCCACTTTTGGCTATTGTGAATAATGCTGCAGTGGACATTTATGGGCATGTTTTTGTGTGGACATACATTTTCAGTTCTCTTAAGTATGTACCTAGGAGTGGAATTGCTGGGTCATGTGGTAAATTCACATTTAACTATTTGAGGAACCACCAAATTATTTTCCAGAGCAGCTGCAGTATTTTACAATCATCAGGAGTATATGAGAGTTCCCTTACCAACACTTGTCTCTCTAATTTTAGCCATCCTAGCAGGTGTAAAGTGGTAGGTATCTCATTGTTTTAATTTATGATTCCCTAATGGCTAATGATGTTGAGCATCTTTCCATGTCATTTTTAACCATTCATATGTCTTCTTCCTTGGAGAGATGTCTCCCAAACCCTTTGCTCAATTTTTAATTGGGTTATTTGTTTTTTTGTTGTTGAATTGTAAAAGTATTTATATAGGAAATTTATATTTAAATATTGGGAATGGGCCTTTTAATTTTTCTTAAATCTTTTAAAAAAATATTTAGTATTTGGTGAGCACATCAAAAGATCTTAGAGTTTGATAATACTGGTTCTCTAATTTCTTTTCCAAACACACAGCTTTTTATCTTTATGATGTAGGTGTACAAATGTGTGAAATTATTTCCCCATGCTTATTAACCATAAATAAGGTCTTTTCCTAATCCTAAATGGAACAATATAAGAAGAATGATTTTGACAAATGTAATAATCTATACTCTGAATTTTTCAGCTGAGTAAAGATGACAGCAATCAAGCATGCATTACAAAGAGACATTTTTACTCCAAATGACGAACGCCTGCTGAGTATTGTCAATGTCTGCAAGGCAGGAAAAAAGAAAAAGAATTGTTTTTTGTGTGCCACAGGTGAGTGTTTAATAAGGAAGGATTTCTTTTATTCCTTGGAGACATTTCCTGGTTGTTTATAAAATATTCTCATTGTCTCTGTGATTGGAAAAACTGTTGGGCCAGCAAACTCATTTTTTTCAGTTGTCTTTAATTAAATCTTAAAAAGATACAAAAGCACTTCTGTAACATATAAAGGTAGGAACACTTGTGTAGCCACCACCCAGAATAAAAGGAATATTACTGTTGCCTTTGAAGTCTCTTGTGTGCCCTGCCCTGCTCCCATTCCCTTCCCTCCCTCATTAAGAGGTGACGAGTATCCTGAGTTTGATTTACTATTTCCTTGCTTTTCTATATCATTTTGCCATATATGTTTGTAATCTCAAATAATACATTGTTAGATTTGCTTTAAACTGAGCATAAATTGCATTTTAACACACGTATTCATGTGTGACTTCCACTCATCAGTAGGTTCATGTTAGTGAGTGTTACCTGTTTTTCTCCCATGGCTGGTAAGTGTTTTATTTCCACTGTTATGTAGTGTTCTCTTCTGAGAGTACAACTGTTTACTTACCCATCCTACTAGTGATGACCAGGAGATTTGTCTCCAGGTTTTTCTATTTAGGCAGCAAAACATGTTTGTCCTTGTCTGCCAGTGTATAGGCAAGAATTTTCTGGGGTAGATAGCTAAGTATGAGATTGCTGGGTCACAGGCATGTGAATGTTCAACACTATAATCACAAATTATTTTCAAAAGTAGTTGTACTGATTGCACTCCCACAGGCAGTGTGTATTTTGGGTTCTCCACATCTTAGTCTTAACTTGGTTTTGACACTGGGTTTTGACAGACTATCAGTTGTTTCCAATCTGGCGAGTGTAAAATAGAATCTCATTGTGGTTTTAAACTGTATTTCCCTAAATAAAAGTGAAATTAAGTCTCTGTTCATGAATTTATTAGCCATTGATTGCCTAAATTTGCCTGTTTAAGCTTTCTGTTCATTTTTCTACTGTGTTGGTTGTCCTTTTTGGTTGGTTGATTCTTTGAGGTCTTTATATAATGTGGGTGCTAATTTGTTGGTTACATGCATCCTGGTTTGTGGCTTGTGGTTTCACTTTTTATGATGCCTTTTGATGACATTTATAATTTTAATGAAATCAGATTAATCAATCTGATCATTTATGTGACCATTTGTGGGCTTTTTGTCTCTTGTTTAAGATGTCCTTCCCTACCCTGTCATGTGTCATGTCATGTATGAGTTGCTCAGTCGTGTCTCACTCTTTGTGACCCCATGCATTGTAGCTCACTAGGCTCCTCTGTCCAAGGAATTCTCCAGAATACTGGAGTGGGTTGCCATTCCCTTCTCCAGCGGATCTTCCCTACCGAGGGATGAAACCCAGGTCACCTGCATTGGAGGCAGATTCTTTACCGTCTAAGCCACCAGGGAAGCCCTTAAAAGTATTCTGTATTACCATCTACAAGTTTTATAATTTTACCTTTCATATTTCAGTTTTTGATTTACCTGTGTCCACGTTTGTAGTGATGAGTGTTTGTTTTTTTCTGGGCACTTTCTTATATCTGGTTTTTATGTTGTCTTGTGGGTATTTTGTTGTTTTATCTAAATTTTATAATCAACCTGTTATGTTCCAAATTTTGTTAGGATTTTTATTGGAATTGTTTTGAATCTATAGTTCACTTTAGAGAGAACATGCATTTTTATATAAAATCTTGTTCATGCATATGGTGTGGTTCTCTTGGTCTTCTTTAATACCTTTCAACAAGGATTATAGTTTTAAAGACTTTCCATAAAGGCTTTTGCACATGTGTTGTATTTACTCCTAAGCATTTATTTATTCCTAGATTTTTTATACCCTCATAAATGATCATTCTTATTAGCATTAATACATTTTAAGACTTTATTATTTTTTTAGAGCAGTTTTAGGTTTATAAGAATATTGAGAGGAAAGTACAGAGAATTCCCATATACACCTTTACCCTTACATGCATAGCCTTTCTCTACCACTCACCACAATGGTACATTTGTTACCAAGAATAAACCTACATTAACAAATTATAATCACCTGAAGTCCATAATTTACCTTAGGGTTCAATCTTGGTGTTGGTTTTGACAAATGGATAATGACATATATCTATCATTATAATGTCATACAGTATTGTCACTGCCCTAAAAATTCTCTGCTCTGCATGTTTATCTCTTCCCCAGTTCCTGGTGACCACCTATCTTTTTACTGTCCCCATAGTTTTGCCTTTTCCAGAAGACCAAATAGTAATTGGAATCAAATAGTATGTAGCCTTCTCAGATTGGTTTCTTTCATTTAGTAATATGCATTTAAGTTACCTCCACTGGTTTTCATGGCTTACAGCTTTCTTGTTTTTAGCACTACATAACATTCCATTGTCCAGATATACCACAATTTATTTATCCGTTCACCTACTAAAGGACATCTTGGTTGCTTCCAGGTTGTCAGTTTTGAATAAAGCAGCTATAAACATCTGTGTGCAGGTTTTTGTGTGGGCATATTTTCAGATTCTTTTAGTAAATACTGTGGAACATGATTGCTAGACTGTATGGTATGAGTATATTTAATTTTGTTAGGAAATTGCCAAACTGTCTTCCTAAGTGACTGTACCATTTTTAGTTCCCACCATCAGTGAATGACAGTACATGTTGCTGTACATCCTCACAAGTGTTTGGTATTGTCAATGCTCTGGATTTTGGCCATTCTAAGAAGGAAATGACCACCCACTCCAGTATTCTTGCCTGGGAAATCCCCCATGGACAGAGGAGCCTGGCAGGCTACAGGCTATGGGGTCACAAAAGAGTCAGACACAACTTAGTGACTAAGCAACAGTAGGTGTGTAGTGGAATCTCACTATAGTTTTAATTTGCATTTTCCCCATGAGAAATGATGTGGGGCACCTTTTCATATGTTTATGTACCATTTGTGTATTTTCTTTGGTTGGATGTCTGTCAAGGTCTTTGGCCCATTTTTTAATCAAAATATTTTATCTTATTGTTGAGTTTCAAGAGTTTTACTAATTAAGGAATCTGCCTCTGACCCTCTAGTCCTGATTTAGATTCTTCTTTTAGTAATCTGTGTATTCCTCAGTCATAGCATTTGTTATGAAATACTATTCCTGCTTTAGTATCGTGTGGTGGCAATAAAGAATCTGCCTGCCAGTGCAGGAGACACGGATTCAGTCCTGCATCAGGAAGGTCCCCTGGAGAAAGAAATGGCAACCCACTCAAGTATTCTTGCCCAGGACGTCCCATGGACAGAGGAGCCTGGCAGGCTACAGTCCATGAGAGTCAGAAACCGCTAAAAGGGTCAGAGTCCGCTTAGCAACTAAACAACAATAGGCATCTGACAGCTATTTGCAATGAATGAAGAATGAGTAAATGAATAATGTCTCTATTGAAAGTGTATGTTTTATTCAACAGTGACAACTGAACGCCCTGTACAGGTGAAGGTGGTCAAAGTCAAGAAATCTGATAAAGGAGATTTCTACAAAAGACAGATTGCTTGGGCCCTTCGAGACCTGGCTGTGGTAGATGCCAAGGATGCTATTAAAGTATGTTTTTCTTTTTTTATTTGACGTGTCTTTCATTTTATAACATAGTATGTTGACTTCTAAGATGATCTAAACTTATTTTGTGACCCAGTGGTTCACCACCTAACATTGAATTAGTCTACAGTGTATTGTCCAGCCTCCCATTCTCCCACTTCTCAGTCTCAGGCTACTAAAAATAAGTAAATATGTAAGCTTGTTTCATTGTTGGTTGGTTTTTTTGAGCTGCAATTATGTTTGTTCACAAGCTACATAATTAGAGCAAAATAACCTTGACTGTTGGACTGCAAGGAGATCCAACCAGTCCATTCTAAAGGAGATCAGCCCTGGGTGTTCTTTGGAAGAAATGATGCTAAAGCTGAAACTCCAGTACTTTGGCCACCTCATGCGAAGAGTTGACTCATTGGAAAAGACTCTGATGCTAGGAGGGATTGGGGGCAGGAGGAGAAGGGGACGACAGAGAATGAGATGGCTGGATGGCATCACCAACTCAATGGACGTGAGTTTGAGTGAACTCCGGGAGTTGGTGATGGACAAGGAGGCCTGGCGTGCTGCAATTCATGAGGTCGCAAAGAGTCGGACACGGCTGAGCAACTGAACTGAATTGAACCTTGACTGTACATTTCTTTGTTTAACTTAGGTATACTTAGTATAGAATCCATGAATTAGTATGAATTTTAAGGTGGTTTGTAGTGTGAGTTTTTTAAAAAAAATCATTGTTTTGGTAAATCCTCATTCAAAATCACGTAAAATATAATCAAAGTGAATCTTCCTCAGGTAGCCCTCACAAATTAATGCAGAATCATCAGCTAAGGCAGCTGAGCTGGCCCTGTGAAGCCATGATTTGAATATTGTGGCTCAAGTGATAGCACTGAGTTACACCCCTTATTCTAAGGACTTTAAAGGATATGATTGTTGTTACGTCACTAAGTCGTGCCCAACTCTTCTGCAACCCCACAGACTGTAGCCCACCAGGCTCCTCTATCCGTGGGATTTTCCAGGCAACAATACTGAACTGGGCTGCCATTTCCTACTCCAGAAAGAATAAAATATATTAAAGAATAAGATATCACACCTTTCACTTAAGTCACTCTCAAATTCCAAGAAGGTTGAATAATATGATAATCATGATAAAGGAGCACCTTTATTCCTGACAGTTCAAGGCTTTTCACAGCAGTACCCCTTAAATTAAAAAAAAGAAATCAAGTAGAGCTCTTCAGGTTAAAGCATGTGCTTCGTCCTCCTCAGCCTCTCTAACCCTGCCCTCATCTTCCTCCACAGCCCAGGGGCCCTTCCAGAGCTCTCAGGGGTGCTTTGCAGCATGTCCTCTGTGCTGTGGATGGGGCTGTAAGCAAGGCTTATAGTATTGCAACTGCAGGTGCCCTTTCAGTGAGTTCTTTAAGTCTTGACATTGATTCAAAAGGCACAGAGAAGTGAAAACTACCTTTGTAGAGCAGTCTGATAAAAAAGTCTGGTTTAGGCTGACCCTGATTCAGACCTCTGAGAATCTAAAAGCTGTACAGAATGACAAGCAGTTGAGTCAGGTGCAAACAGAAATTTTTTAAAGAAACAAAAACAAGTCTAGGAGAGTCCTGCATATCTGTAGAGTTGTGATTTCTTTCAAAGTGGAGAGAATGCCTTTTCTTTAAGTATTTTAGGGAAAACTGGGCCTTTGTTGATTCCTTCAAAGCACCCAATTTTTAGAAAAATGTGGAATGTAGAAAACAGGGTCTGACAGGTGCTTTGAGTGTGGGTGCATGTGTATATATTTGAAAAGAACACAAAAATGAGATTTTAAAAAACACCTTGCATTATATAATAATTTCTGTTATTATGGGAAGGATCAAGAGGAAAGATTTTCTGTTTAAGACAAAATACTTTAAGGGCTTTTTAGAAACTCACCTTTATTAAAAAGCTTTCTTCTCTTCAGTAGTTTTACATTTCATAAGCCCATTGACTTGTGTAATTCACTAACATTGCTAAATGCTTATTTGAATGCGTTCCTCAGCTGACACCTCATTGCTGACTTGCTTAATGGATTTTTTTTTTCATTTTATGCAAGCACCTTGGTGTATGTATGCTATATATGGATATAAAACATAAAATTTTTATACATAGCCTAACAGCCATTTAGCATCACACATTGATTTGTGTGAGTGTTGCTGCTGGAGCACTCAGCTTCTTTTATGGCATTATGGGAAATATTCCCAGGAAAGAGATCATTTCCCATCAAGTTTCATGTTGGTTGCCAAGACTATTAGATTTCTTTATAGATACTAATGCAATTACCTTTTTTTTAAAGTGTATTTTACTGAAGCACAGTTGATTTACAGTGTTGTGTTAATTTCTGCTGTACAGCAAAGGGATTCAGTTAGACATATACGTACATTCTTTTTCATATTTTTTCCATTATAGTTTATCACAGGATATTGAATATAGTTCCCTGTGCTATACAGTTGGACCTTGTTTATTCATTCTCTCTCTATATATATATAGTTTGCATCTGCTAATCCCAGACTCCCAACGTATCCCTCCCCCACCTTTCCTCCCCCTTGGCAACCCCAAGTTTGTTCTCTGTGTCTGTGAGTCTGTTTCTGTTTTGCAGATAAGTTCATTTGTGTCATGTTTTATATTCCATATATAACTGATATATGGTATTTGTCCTTCTCTGACTTTCTTCACTTAGTATGATAATCTCTAGTTGCATCCATTTGTTGTAAATGGCATTATTTCATTCTATTTTATGGCTGAGTAGTATTTCAATGTATATATATACCATATCATCTTTATCCATTCATTTGTTGGTGGACATCTGGTTGTTTCTATGTCTTGACTATTGTAAATAGTGCTGCAGTGGACATTGGGGTGCATGTATCTTTTCAGATTATAGTTTTGTCCAACACATGCCCAGGAATGGTATTGCTAGATCGTATGGCAACTCTGTTTTTAGTCTTTTGAGGAGACTCCATACTGTTCTTCATAGTGACTGTAACAATTTAATGCAATTACTCTTTCATTGTAAATGAAAGTTTTAAATCTCTTGTCATTTTAGTTCTGCTTATTGAGCTATAAACTAATTAATACAACCATCCTACTATAATATGTCAAGTCTTAATCCTTTAATTATCTCAGATCTTCATAATAAACGTCTGGTATCACTTTTCTTCCATGTTTGTGGTCTTTATTTACATTTTATCCCCCTAAACAACACTTTAAACTAATTGAATGCATGATTAGCCTTCTATAGAACATTAAAAACATTTGAGACTGTTTTTTAATTCCATAGATGTAAAGAAAAGTATACATCTATATGTTTTCATTTTTTATATAGTAATCAAGTAGTTCTGCATTCAAGGGAGAATATCAAGGCATGAAATTATGTCTGTAATTTGACTTAAAAGACATAAAGAGAGCATACTGCAGTTCTCTCACATCAGTTGAACTTTTTTTTCATTAAAATAAGGCCACCAGTATTTTTTACTTTTGAAACACTCTTAAGTATTCTGTGTTTTCGGAATTGAAAACAAGAGCAGTCCCTGCTTTCCACCTCATGTGTTCTTGGAAACCACACTTGGGTATATATTGTATTTTTTCTCATATGTTGTAAGGAATTAGTGTCAAATCACAGTTATGAATAATAGCACATTATTAAAGAAAAAGTGTAACTCTGAAACCCCCAAAGGCAATTTAAAAAGAAAAATCAAAACTCAAGACCATTGTCATCTTATAAATTAGGAAGCTGAGACACATGCCGTTAAGTAGACATCCTGTACTTTCACATATAGACCTAACGGATATAGAAGGGAAATTGCCCAACTATGTTGTTTTTAATCCAGCTTCTTTTGGGAGGCAAATACATTTTTGCTATAAATTGAATTTTCTGAACCATTTTCTACAAGTCACTTAGTTGATTTTTAATGGTGATTTTAGCTTTCTGTTTTATTGAAATATAGATATCTACTATGTATTTTTATTGCAGGAAAATCCTGAATTTGATTTACATTTTGAAAAAATATATAAATGGGTTGCCAGCAGCACTGCTGAAAAGAATGCATTTATTTCATGCATTTGGAAATTGAATCAGCGATATCTTCGGAAGAAAATTGATTTTGTCAATGTCAGCTCACAGCTTTTGGAAGGTAAAGTTAAATAAAAATGTATATGTAAAATAAAGTATATCTAAGTGAATATATAATTTGGCATTCTTCAAAGTAATTAAAACTGAAAGATCTTTTTTAAAAAATAATTTTCCTTATTGCAGAAGTGATGCTTATTTGTTATAGAAAATTGATTCAGTCACTTAATAAACTTAATCCTGAAATATAACTACTGTTAACATTTTGTTAGATGTTCTTCTGGTCTTTTTTTCTTTGCATATTTAAATACCTGTTTTTAAATAAGTTTATGTTGTTACCTCCCGTTCTTTTTCATATCATGTATCGTGAACATTTTCCTTATTAAATATTTACTCAACAGTATTTTTAATGGCACCATAAAATTCTATTGTATTGGATATTTTTTAACTAGTCAGTTTTTTAAAGTTTTCCAATCTTTGCTTATTTTAAACAACTCTGAGATGAATATCTTTATAGCTGTATTTTTGTGTAGTGTATCGGTGTAGTATTTAAGAATACAAGTCTGGAGTCAGACTGCCTGGATTCAAATCTTGCTTTTGTCCCTTACTATAGTTTTGTGACCTTGGTTTACTCTTTGTTTCAATTTCTCTTATCTCAGAAACAGAGATAATAGTATCAACTCCATAAGATTATTGTAAGGATTAAATTACTTAATATATGAACGTGATGAGAACAATGCCAAAGCTGTAGTAAGTACTCAGTTGTATATTAGCAATTATTATTCTTTTATCCAGGGTAAAGTCCTTAGACATGAAGTAAATTAAGGTATTTTAGATCATACATCTTCAGGAATATTACTAGGGATTATTTTGTGTTATAAAACAAAAAATCTGCTGTTACTGAAAGTGTGCAATGAGTTTTTTTTTAACTTTAAAATTTCTTTTATAAGGGCACACATGTTGTGAGAAGATGCTTCTTTGTGTCTTGCAGATACAATTTGTTGTATTCCTCATCTCAAAGAAAGTAATTGAAGTAGCAGCAGGTGGACAGAGTTGTAGCCCCTCTTTACTAAGGGGAAAAAATAAGTAGATTTGTCCTAAGTTGTATATTAGTATTTAAAAATAGAAGCTTCTGTTCTGTCAAGTTGAAATATCTGAAATTGCCAATATTCAACCGTTTTGACCTATAAAAATGTCAACTTCAGGTGCTTCAGACTGTTCTTTGGCTTAGCTACTGGCCTCTGTCCTTTCTCCATTTTGTTTTACTTAATTCCTTTGCTGTTCGGCCACCTGTCTTTCTCTCCTTAAATGTAGTATTCTTGTCCATCACTTACTAATTAGTGAGCTCGTTACTGGTTTCAGACTTGATGCTTGGAACTGGCAGGGGCATCTCTCAGGCCCTGTGCTCCTCCCTACAGTGGGGCTGGCCTTGTGTCCGAGGCCTCAGGGCTGCCATCTTGCCAACATTAGCCTCTGATGATCTTTAAGAAATTTATGGTAATTTTCCGTGCCTTGAATAATAGCTTAATGTGCTGTGAGTGAAAGTGAAAGTCATTTAGTTGTGTCCAACTCTTTGGAACCCCATGGACTACACAGTCCATGGAATTCTCCAGGCCAGAATACTGGAGTGGTTAGCCGTTCCCTTCTCCAGGGGATCTTCCCAACTCAGGGATTGAACCCAGGTCTCCCGCATTGTAGGCAGATTCTTTACTAGCTGAGCCACCAAGAAAGCCCAAGAATACAGAAATGGGTAGCCTATCCCTTCTCCAGCAGATCTTGCTGACCCAGGAATCAAAACAGAGTCTCTGACATTACAGGCAGATTCTTTACCAGCTGAGCTATTTAATTTTTTTTTTTTTCCAACATTTCAGGATTGAACATTCTGGTCAGTGAATGATTCATAAGCTTTCTGTTCCGTTTTCAAATATTATATATTTCAAGAAGTTACTTATTGCCTAAAATGTATTTTAAATCAATATATTTTGTTCAGTCAACAATATGGGAAAATACATACCTTACCTGTATTTATCTCATTGAGGAATAGCACCAATATCAATAAGAAGAGTATTGCTGTTTATTGAGAATAAAGTGACTAGCTTTAAAAAAAGAAAAGACATTTAATTTTTCAGAGCCTTAAGCAAAGGTGTAGACATTTTTATAAACATTAACCTAATTGAGATCAATTTTAAGAATACTAAGATCCTTAAGGATCTCATTTTGAAAATCACTTTCTATAAATTAGTAAACATTGCTTTGATTTAATGGAGTTTATATAGTAGCTTTATTAATGACTATAAACTAGTTTAATGTCTTACTGGACTTTAAAATCATGGCCACTTTTTTTTTTTTTAAGTCTCTAAGCTTTGGGTTATGTTAGAAAACAAATGAGAAACTATCACCATTTCCTTTTAAGAGCTAAATAATCATTCAAGTAAGACTGTTCATTGCAGTAACAGCTTTAGTAGTTTTCCTTGGTGACAACTGAATGTTCATGCTAGTAACTGGGGCTTCTTGGTAGAATAATATTTTTAAAACAGGGCTTTGTTAACAGGTTAAGTTGGAAAATTTTGTTTGGCCTTTTCTTTTTCATTCTTACAGCTTGATTTTTTAATTTAATCTTTGACTTGAATTCTTAAAAGCCACCTTGAACTGATATCTTGTGTGTTTTTTAAATTGCTTCCATCTTGTCCTTTCTAACAATGTTTTATGACTAATCCATTGTGAGGGAGTGTCTGGGTAAAGGTTTTGGGTCTTGAGTGAAAATAACTAGACTAAATGCATGAGTCACAACTGACCTAAAAATAATCCCCAGGAAGTAATCTGTTTTCCAGTTTTCTTCTCCAAGGTCTCGGCAGTACTGTATGTTACTAAGAGAAAATAGAAAGATAAATGTATTTTAGTCACTGTCAGAAAATGAATAAGAGAAATGAACTCTGGAATTTCAGCTTCTTATGAATATTTCCAGTTGGTAGTTGTATTTGACATTGTCTTTTAAGCTTTAATTTAGCATGAAGTTCAAATGAGATGTGGGTAGTATTTTTAATATTTAAACCTGTGTACATTTCTACCCAGCTAATATTCTTTGCTTACTTTCCTCTGCTTTTTTCATACCTTTTTATTCTCCAGAACTGCCTAAAGTTACAGAAGGTGCGTAACACCTTTTCTTCTTATTCTATTCCATATATTTTTATTACTTGCCATTGTTCTTTACTATTGGTTGCATATTTTATGAAATTGTATGCAGGGGAAAATGTATTACAACAAAATCAATATGGTAATAAAAATTAATGATAGTATTCATTATTGACTTCCAAAGAACTTTTATGGAAGAGAAAATACTTCTGAAATAATTATGATCATTTAAAATATTTGTTTATTTTAAATATTTACTTGTGTAAAGAGTGTACAGAATGATTTGGGCATTCCCTGCCCCCTAGTAGCTAAAAAGCTGCACACATGACACTACCATTTCCAGAGGGACTGTTTCAAAGGACTAGAAGCTTGGTGATGCTACTCTAAGGAACTTATATTTGTATACTGCAATCTGTAATTGCTTGTACCAAAAGTTTTAGCCCCTCCCTTTTTTCTGGTATGTTATCTAAACCTGCCTAATTAACATTCTTAAGAGTAAATCATTTGTTACTTTGAATTAAGTGTGTTTTGTTCAAGGACAAGTTAACATATGTCAAGTCATGCTGAATGTAGATTCTCATTTTCATACAAAATAATGAATATTTAAAACACTTGGAATTTGTGTTTTAAATCGTGTCCCATGAATTATTGAAAATCAGTAACTTTGTTTCGAGGTTTATTTAAGGGTAAAATTATTTTTTTCATTTTATCTCTCTTAACTTCAAGATTTATATAAAATCCCATATGCTGAGTGTATTCTTTCCAGAAAGTGAACTGAGACATTTATCTAGAAAGCGTCTCAGTTCTGACCTCATGGTCTTTTGTTTTGAAGCAGGAAGACAGTTGAAATTTTTGTAGTTTTACACAGCCATGTTGTTGTTCTTACTATACAGATATTGAGGAAGTTTCTATTAGCTGATCCTTAGAAATTTTATAAACACGTGAAAATTTTTTAAAGAAAGAAATGGAAAGTTCAGTTAATATTTTCATTGCCCAAAATAAATTATGAATTGTAGATGTGCTTTTAAAATTTCAATTGAAAGTTATTTGGAGGAAAACACAAAACATAACAAAGACAAAAAGAACAAAAATAACAGAAGATGTCACCTAGAAAAAAAAGGAAAGCAAATTGTTTCTCATGAATCTTGAGTTAGAACAACAGTTACCTCAGGTAGGAAAAAAAAAGGCTAGGCTTGTGCATGTGTTTCATTTCTGGTTTTATATTTGTTTTGTAGTTTAATTATGTTTTGGGAAAGTGTGACTAAGGCCTGTTTTAACACAAGTCAATAAATTAAACTGCATGCTTTTGTTATAATAGACATTATGTTAATATAAGCAGTTCTTCATAAAAATAAGGCTTTTTTCCCATATATTTTGAATCATTTTTTTCCTATTTTTCAGCCACTAAATGTGACCTGTGCTTATAACTGACCTTACCTATAAGTACAGTGCTGTTATCCTTCCTAGTTTTTTACTACTTTATTTTTAATTTTTACCCTCTTTTAAGAATCTGTTCCAAGTGGAGAAAATCAGAGTGTGACAGGCGGTGACGAAGAGGCAGTGGATGAATACCAAGAGTTAAATGCAAGAGAAGAGCAGGATATTGAGATAATGATGGAAGGCTGTGAATATGCAATTTCCAATGCTGAGGCCTTTGCAGAAAGGTTGTCCAGAGAGCTGCAGGTGCTAGATGGGGTAAGCCTTTCTTGTAGCGTGTGACTAGTGATGTGCGGTAAACTGAGGAGACTGGTGATGTTCATATTCTACGGCCTCTGCACTTAAGCCTGGATAGTGTGATTATTGCTGTATTTCCCTAAAAGTGCATTACCAGCTGCCCTCCCTCCATCTTTCATTGTTCTTGTTCCAAAGACAGAATCATTCCTACTAGGCCAGTGAAGGCAGTTGGCTGAGGTTCTGGATTTGGGGAGGTTCTTGATATGAAGTGATGGAAGTAGAAAGTAGCCAACCTGAAACCAACCTGGGGGTTGGTTCTCCCAGCCTCTGAAACACTTCAGAATAGTTCAGGGCAAGAGAATAACGTTTTTGTGGTTTGGGGGAAAAAAATAGGTACAAGTTAGAAAGAGAGAGAGTGAGCTGAAAGAAGTGAATCCTTTACCCAGAGAGAGCAAAATAGTGTAGTGAAAACAGGAGAACCAGGGCAAGAGGATGTTTGACTCCTCCTCTGAACTGTGGTGTTGGAGAAGACTCTTGAGAGTCCCTTGGACTGCAAGGAGATCCAACCAGTCCATTCTGAAGGAGATCAGCCCTGGGATTTCTTTGGAAGGAATGATGCTAAAGCTGAAACTCCAGTACTTTGGCCACCTCATGAGAAGAGTTGACTCATTGGAAAAGACTCTGATGCTGGGAGGGATTGGGGGCAGGAGGAGAAGGGGACGACAGAGGATGAGATGGCTGGATGGCATCACCGACTCGATTGACATGAGTCTGAGTGAACTCCAGGAGTTGGTGATGGACAGGGAGGCCTGGCGTGCTGCGATTCATGGGGTTGCAAAGAGTCGGACACGGCTGAGTGACTGAACTGAACTGAACTGAACTGAACTGCTTTGGAATAGATCCTGTTTATTTGTGTGCACATATCTGAGCTGGTATCTAAATGTACATCTTTAGGAAGTAAAAAGCTACAAGTAGTACCTCTCTTGTGAGAAAAATCTAAAACGAGAATATTTTGGTAGGGGGTGGGGTGTTGTTTTGTTAGGCAAAGTATGCATTTAAGAAAAACTCTCAGAGAATAAAGAATGTTTTAAAGACTTAAAACAGTGTTGGCATTTTATACATGAAAGGTACAGAAGTTGTAAGGTTGAACTGAGGTTCATAGATTACACCAATAGTCCAAGCTTACAAATTTGTAAAACTCTCAGGAAGTAAAGCCTAGAAGAGACTTCAAGATGTTGAAGTGAAAATTGTCCTGAATCAGTTCAAGTCCCAGCTCTGCTGCTTAAGATGTCAGTGGGTCTGAGCTCTGCTGCCTTTACAGTTGGGCTGCACTTACAAGTGAGTTATTATGAATAGTATATAAAATAACATGTGCAATTTTAGCATCACTCATACAATGATATTATTTTAATTCTTTATCCAAATTTTTTCCTCATATCATGTTATCTGCCTTCTTAATGTGGCTTTGTGGTTTGTGTTTTCTAGTTAATGTTGCATCTGTGTTCTAAGTCATCATATTACTTTGCATTTTAATTTTGGATTTGAAACCTTCCATTTTTCAGGGAATTCAGAATCAATAGTCAGAATCTTTAGGAAATACTTAAAAGAGGTTGGTGGTTTGTTGCTACTTTGGGGAAAAAGAGTAGTTGCAAATGAAAGAGAAAAGAAAGAATACTGTAGAAGGAGCTATCTTATGGCAATAGGGTCTTCCACATCCTATTAGTACAAATCATGCTACAGTTATAAATTAGTTCTGTGTATCCGTTAAAGACTGGCATGCTACTGCTACCCTCTTAACTAAGGTATTAACATAGATGATTATTATGCTTTTGTTTAGGGTTTTATGTAAATATTGCAGATTATAGAAAATGTTTATAGTTGATAGAGCTGAAAGAAGTATCAGAGATGATATAACCTAATGCCAGTTAGTTTACAGAAATGAGAGTACACCATTACTGATGATACATCATGGGGGATACCCTAAATATGCAGTATTGAGGTCTGGTCCCTAACCTCCATATAAGGGAAAGTGTGCTTCCCTGAAATACTATGTAAAAAAGTGGAATGTAAACACAAAGTAGCAAATTAAAATAGATGTGTATGTCAACCTTTGTTGCTGCTGCTGCTAAGTCACTCTGCTGTGAAAGAGATTTATGGATATTTCATTTAAAGCATATGAAGTATTACTTCTCTTTTTAACTTTGTAGGCCAACATCCAGTCAATCATGGCCTCCGAAAAACAAGTCAACATCTTAATGAAGTTACTGGATGAGGCTCTCAAGGAGGTGGATCAGATTGAATTGAAACTGAGCAGTTACGAGGAAATGCTCCAAAGTGTAAAAGAACAAATGGATCAGATCTCTGAAAGCAACCACCTAATTCATCTTAGTAACACTAACAATGTAAAACTCCTATCTGAGATAGAGTTCCTTGTGGTAAGCATGATTATAAACTATTAACAACAATTTTTTAAAAATCTAATGATCTCTAAAGCCCATTTGTAAATATTTTCTAATTTCCTTAGGAGAGCAAGATTTAAAAATACTGAAGTTTCAAAGACCCAGTAATAGGATTGAGTAGCATCTTACCTGTAAACTTCCTAAGACAAATGGTGTGTTTATTTACATTCCAGAACCACATGGACCTGGCCAAAGGTCATATAAAGGCACTTCAGGAAGGAGATCTTTCTTCTTCCAGGGGCATTGAGGCCTGCACCAACGCCGCAGATGCCCTGCTACAGTGCATGAATGTGGCTCTTCGACCAGGTATGACCATAAAATCTGCCCAAGAACCTGGGACTAAGCTTCTGACTTAGTGTAAAGCTTTTGACAAGAAGTCCACCAGGCAAGTGGTTTAGGGTTAGATTATTAGCTATTGAAACAATTTTCACTTACTATCAAACATAATTTATATTGGGACGAAGAAATTTTTTGTTTCAGTACCTTCTGATTGACTGTGGTGACTCTAAGTTAACACCAGGATTTTTCTTCAGTGCTGTTCACAGGACCTAGCACAAAGTAGATGCCATAAGGCTTTGCTAGACCAGGTTCTAAAACTTGAGCTTGTATCAGGATCACCTAGAGGGCTTTTTAAAACACAAATTACCAGGTGCCACCACAGAATCAGTAGGTCTGGTCTGAGGCCTTAGAATCTATGTCTCTGACTGTTCCCAGGTGATGCTGAGGTAAGACCGCAGTGTGAGGATTGCTGAGTTACACTGTTTGTTCCCCCCTTACCTTTCTTTTATAAACACACGAATAAACCAGTAAAACTTTGAATTCTTCAAAACTGAAATACGGCTTCCGTTATAAATGTACTCATTAGACATCCAGGAGCTCTTTTACCCATTAAATAAGTTGTTACAATTTCAGGCCATGACATGCTTCTGGCAGTTGAACAGCAGCAGCAGCGTTTCAGTGATTTGCGAGAGAATTTTGCCCGGAGACTGGCTAGTCACCTCAACAATGTTTTTGTTCAACAGGTAATTTTATTTTATTATAATACTGTCATGTTCCTGTAGCTTGAAATGAAATTGTCAGAGAAAAAATTTTGATGTATTTAATTGGGAGCACAGTATGTTCCTTTATATATTTATTTGATTTTAATATTTTTAGATATGTGTATATTTGCTCATAGATGTATTTGCAGCCTCAGTGGTCTTCTATGAAGACAGTTCCTTTTAGCTAAAATTCCCTAAGTTTTAAATAATTAGGCTTCATATTACATATACCCCATTTAGACAATCTTGTTTATAAAAATAAGTCCAAACTTGTTACATGTTTAATGTTTGGCCTGTTTTATTTTTCAGTATTTTCAAGTGAGAACTAGGACTTGATTCCATGTTTTAAGTGTTTCATTCACTCCATGTACTTATAAGTACGAGAAAAATGGCTTACTCAAGTGTAAATTCTAGTTGATTTAATCTTATATAAAACTTTTGTCTCTATTTTTCTGTGGAAAGGGTGTTATAATTAAGGTTGTGGCAATGATATAAATGTTACTATTAAGTATACCATAGAGGGATTTGAATAGAAGTTGTTTTATTTAATAAATAATAAATTAGACTTAATATTTATCGTATAAATTAGGTATAATAAATTAGATTTTGTGTATTTATCATCTCTTTAATAGGGATTTGGGGCAAAAAAAAAAAGTTGGGTGAAATTTTGTTCATCAAGAAATTCTGTCTGAAATTCTAGGTTCTTATTTTGTTTTCACTTTGTAGTATTCTGAAACAATTGTGTTTACTCTATTTTATTTCTGATTAGTTTACTCAGGCCCTCCTTCAACTCTATAACAGGTCCTACTTTCTTTCGGTGCCTGTGAGTACATCAACTTTGGCTCCAGCTTCTCTGATTCTTTTTTTTTTTTTCCTGTAAAGTTTACTAAGCTTAATAGCAGCAGAATCTTTATAGTTATAATTTACTGATTTAAGCTACCTGTTAACCATATTTGTAACAGTTTATTTAGATACAAAAGGCATTTAATCTCATTCTGCTTGCCTTTCTTTCTGTCATTCTTTCACTCACTCACTTATTCTTTTATTTAGAAGTCATTTGCCAAGTGATTAAAGATGCATTCCTGACATTGCATTGGAATAGATGAGAGGCTGACTCTTTCCTCTAGTTGCTCACCAGTCTAGAGAAGGGACGCAAACAGACTGAGGGAGGGTATATGTTATGGTGGTACCATGGGAGCATAAAGGAAGATCAGCTAGCTGAGCATGCACGGGGGAAACAGGGGAAGACACTCTTAACATTCCACTTGACTTAAAAAGCATCAGGAAAAAAGTAAACCTAGGAATCACATAGGAAATACTAATGCACATTTTTCTTACACTATTATTTCAATAATATCTATTTCTACACAGTTCCCTAGTTTTTTAAAATAATCCTGTTGGCAGGGTTGTAGTCCACATTTGTAGATGGTACTGAAAATACCAATCAGTAAGTGATAATCCTTTCTCCACCCGTAATTGTTTGCTATAACATGCTATTATTTGTGATTTTGCTTCCTTGCCTTATAAACTAATGGCTTTGTTTAAAATGAATGCTTCCCAGTTCTGAAAATCTAATATGCGTTGTTACATGTGAATAATGCATGTTAAAAACCAGAATGTTGCAACAACCTGGAATGTGCTGAAGAAGATGAAAGATGATGTCCCAAGTACAGAAAAGAGATTTTCTTTGTGTTAAATTTAATGCTTTGTGTCACCTAGCAAAGAGTTGGGAAACAAGAGTGTTTCTATTCCTGGTTGTGGGACACACTGTCTGGGAAGATTTGATTACCGCATTGTGTTACATGTCTTTGTCATCAAATTTTGATTGTGCGTCTGACTTGTGTGTCACATTGTGTGACAGTACTCACTGTCCTCCATATGTAAGAATAAGAAATGGCTCCTACCCTCAAGATGCTTGTGAGGATGTGTTAAAAGTAATGTACTTAAAACTCTATAGCAGTGTATACGGGATACCTTGGAGACACCACGATAAACTGAATGTGTCAGTAAAGCAAGTCACACAAATTTTTTGGTTTCCCAATGCATAGAAGAGTTATGTTTACACAGTATTGTAGCCTATCGTGTGCAATATCATTATGTCTAACAAAAGAATGTACACACTTACTTAAAAAATACTTTATTACTAAAAATTGCTAACCACCATCTGAGCCTACCATCCGGGTCACAATCTTTTTGCTGGTGGAGGGTCTTTCCTCAGTGTTGATGGTGCTGGGAGACCAAGGCACTGATTACTGAAGATTGGGGTGGCTATGGCAGTTTTTTAAAATAAGACAACAGTGAAGTTTGCTGCAATGATCAACTTTTCCTTTCTCAGACAGTTTCTCTGTAGCATGCAATGCTGTTTGATAGCATTTTACCCACAGTAGAACTTTCAGAATTGGAGTCAGTTTTCTCAAATCCTGCCACTTGGTTTATCAACTAAGTTTATATATTAATTATAGTCTAAATCCTTTGTTGTCACTTCAGTATCCTTCACAGCATCTTCACTAGGAGTAGATTCTATTTCAAGAGACCAGTTTCTTTGTTCATCCGTAAGAAACAGTTTCTCATCCATTAAAAAATCTGTTACATGAGATTATAATCAGTCACGTCTTTAGACTCCACTTCTAATTCTGGTTCTCCTGCTTTCTACCACATCTATAGTTACTTCCTGTACTGAAGTCTTAAACACCTCAAAGTCATTCATGAGGGCTGGAATCAGCTTCTTCCAAAACTCCTGTTAATGTTGATATTTTGACCGCTTCTCATGAATCACAGTGTTCTTAATGGCATCTAGAATGGCCAGTCCTTTTCAAAAGGTTTTCAGTTATCGTTACTAACTTATCTATAATAAGAAACTTTAAACAATGTCTTGATTTTTAAAGTATATAAAGAGTCAAATTCTTAGCACAATTGAGTTCTAGATA
Organism: Budorcas taxicolor; assembly: GCF_023091745.1. NCBI lineage: Eukaryota > Metazoa > Chordata > Mammalia > Artiodactyla > Bovidae > Budorcas > Budorcas taxicolor. Next base: position 71,680,048 of record NC_068915.1, read on the forward strand.
TGATAGTTATCTATATTATTGATTGAATGAAGCAATTTAAGTATTTGATTTTCCTCCTTCCTATATGTATTTTGGAACCATTTTCTCTAAAATCTTTCTGTTAACACTAACGATATTTAATATATCTTAACAGTCTGAAGGTAATGATGTTCTTTATATCAGTGAATTTTCAGGTGATGGTGATCTGAAACTGCTACTTGCAGTAGAAAGCTTTGAATAATAGTAGATGTAAAAGAGCTTTGTAAACTGTGAAATTCTCTATAAATGTTGATTCTTCCATTTTGCAGAAGAGATGAAGGTTTTTAATTGAAGAGCTTTCCTGACATTAAATTAAATAATATAACTTAACATTCAGTGACCTGAGCAAACAGCTATTGAAGAACATAAACCATGATTTTGAGTCTTGAATCATTGAAAAAATTAATTAGGAAGAGTGAGATAATGGAAATATATCTAATATTATTATTGATAAGGGCAGAATATTTGAAAAACATTTATCAGCAATAATAAGTTTGTCAAATACTCCTTCCTTTTAGTCAGTGTAACTTAGTTAAGACACATTTTGGAGACATTAACAGACTTAAAACTAATCTCTATCTGTGTACAGTATCTGATATCTGTGGTTCAGTGGAATCTCGGTCATCCTGATGTGGCAAACATTTCTGAAATGTAATGTTTGTATTGACCTTCAGCAGTTTTTGAGTCTGGTTAAAATGATTTTGTTTGGCATGTTTTTAAAAGAAAACAGAAGTGAGACTCACGCGACTCAGGTTCAGATTCTAGCCTTCCTCCTGTGTGACCTGTGTAAATCACTTAACCCTTTGAATTTCAGTTTGTTCTACTGGATCAACTGATCTGCTGGATCCATACACTCTAAAACAAAGTCAGGATGCATCGTCTGTCTCAGGCTGTTTGAAAACTTACTAATTTATATAAGTCATGTCAAGGATTAAAAACAAAATTATATAGTTGCTTGTTTAGCAAATTAATGGAAAAATTAAAATTACTTTATTATTATTAGGGATTATTAGGGCTTCCTGGGTGGCTCAGTGGTAAAGAATCCACCTGCAGTGCAGAAGACATAGGTTCAGTTCCTGGGTGGGGAAGATCCCCTGGAGGAGGAAATGGCAACCTACACCAGTATTCTTGCTGGGAAATCCCATGGACAGAGGAGCCTGGCAGGCTTATAGTCTATAGGGTTCACAAAGAACAGGACATTACCCAGCAACTGAGCACCAAGTGCTGTCCTGGAAAGCCCAGGAAATAGTCATCTGTAGTCCTTCCTAGTTCTGAAATTCTGTATCCTGTGTATTTTCATCTGCTGTTTTAAATACTGTAGACTCTAATGGAAATATCATAGATGTAATTAATTTGTTTTGAGTGACTTCCCCTGTTTGGTGGGTATTTCTTAGTAACAGTTCATATCATGATATTTATTTGCTTAGTAAATTGTAAAATGATAGGGGAGAGGTAAACTTGATTAAAACATTCATTCTCAGCTACTTTAAAAGATAAAATGAGTCGATTTATCAGAGAGTCATTCTTGTGTGTTTATGACTATTTTATGGTGGTGGTGTTCAGTTTGTATACACGCATGATAAAGACAAGTAAGTACTCAGTTCTTATATTTCTATGTTCTGTTGTTTTTGCTTGGCCATGCTTGATCATTATTAAGGATATTTAGTTACAACAATGTTTCTTTATACTGACAGTGATATTTATGTACTTATTTATTCACTCTAGGGTCATGATCAGAGTTCAACTCTTGCTCAGCACTCTATTGAACTGACTTTACCTAATCATCATCCATTTCATAGAGACTTACTCCGATATGCCAAACTGATGGAGTGGCTAAAGAGTACCGATTATCGAAAATATGAGGGACTAACAAAGGTATGAATTTGACGTCAGTTACTCACTGAGTATAGAGCATTATCTTTTAGAATCAAGAGGTCATGTGTTCCATTCCACAAGTGACATTTGAAACACTCTTGTATGTTCTTAGAAAAGCAGCAAGTAGTTGAATTTCTGGGAGAACATTTATTTTATTTACTTGGATGGAGCATAGCTATATTTTGAACTTCAATATAGTATTGGGCTGTACTGCAGCTTGAAGCATCATTCAGTTTAGTTAAATTGTTATTTTCTGAGTTTCTTTATGTGCCGTATAAAAACTAGAGAGTATGAAGATGTTTTCAGTGAGGCATTTGCTTTCTTAGAATCTGTAATCTGCTCTTTTAAGCACATGCAGTATGCCTCTTTATTAAACAAACATTCCACTGTTCCAGGCACATAGAAACATAGATATTTCTGTTCCTGATTGTGGAACACACTAGCTGGAAAAATTGGATTATCATATTATGGTACATCTCTTTGTCAGTCACCAGATTTTCACTGTGTGCCTCTTTTGTACTCACTGTAATCCATATATAAGAATAAGAAGTGGCTCCCACATATGCTCGTACTTCCAGAGAGCATCAGGTCTGCCGGGGAAGAGCAATTATACTTAAAACAGCCGGCCATAGTTAAGTGCTAAACTGGAAATGAGTTTAAATGTATAGCCGGTTAGAGAAAGGAAATTCATGACCTGAAGCCACAGGAGAAAACTTCATAGAAAACACTGGATTTGCCCCTTTTCCCGGGATTTTAAGAAGGCCAGGCTGACTGAAGCTGAAATTCCATATTCTAGAAGAGTGAGAAGTTAGGTTAAAAAATCTGAGCTGTGAGTCCTAACAGCATTCTTCACACATAGGAAAAGACTTGATAGGGGAAACTAATTAAGAACCTAATATAATAATGAACTGAAATGAAATCTTGAACGAGGAGGATGATAGTAGGAATAGAGATTATAAATCACAAGAGAGAATCCGAAAACAAGGGACAGGATGGTGCCAGACTTGTGAGACGTAGAGCTTAGAACAGTGATAAATACCACTTGGGCTTCCCAAGTGGTGCAATGATAAAAAAAAATCCACCTTTCAATGTAGGAGATGCAGGTTTGATCCCTGGGTTGGAAAGATCCCCTGGAGAAGGAAATGGCAACCCACTCCAGTATTCTTGCCTGGAGAATCCCATGGACAGAGGAGCCTGGTGGCCACAGTCCATTGGATCACAAAGAGTTGGACATGACTGAGTGACTGAGCACACACATACACACAGATGTCCACAGTTGGACAGGAGAAGAGTCATTCATACATTCACTGAGCAAATGAATTGAGCATCTGTTGTGTGCTAACACTGTTGTATGTGCTAAAGATAACAGCACTGAAGAAAATAGGCGAACACTTGACTGTTCAGAGTACCTATTCTAGTGGAGAAGGAGCAACACAAAAGTCAATTTCGTAGTCTGCTAGAAGGTACTGCTGAGAGCTCTAGAGAAAATAAAGCAGGGAATGCTAGGACATCAGAAAGGTTGCAGTTTCAAAAAGAATGGTCAGAGAAGGCAACATTTGAGCACAAATTTTAAAGGTAAGTAGGGGTGAGCAGTGGGAATTTCCGAGGAAAACTCTCCCAGCACAGCACATGTGCCCCAAGGCAAGAGCAACCTGGAGCACTGGAGGAGCAACCAGGAGGCAGTTGTGGTGGGAGCACAGTGAGCCAGGTTCAGGATGAGAAGGGCGGGTGTGAGAGGTGAGGTGCGGTGGGGCAGGGCAGATCTGGAAGGGGCTGTGCGCCATTGTTAAGAATTTGGTTTTTGCTTCCAGAGAGATGAGGGATGGGTGTTGATGGGCTTTGAGTAGCAGAATGACATGATCTCACTCATTTAATAAATGCCCATTGAAGCAGGAGCCCATGGGTTCAGTACTCTATTGATGTGGTATATTCTGGTTTGTTTTGAGTCAGCAGAATTCTGATTTGGAGATAGCTTCAGTTCAGTTCAGTTCAGTCGCTCAGTCGTGTCTGACTCTATAGCTTACAGAATAATATTTGTGTGACTGGAATCTTTGCCTTCTGAAGTTTTAAGAGGATTAAAACTGTATTTTGAATAATTAAATATTGTTACATCTTCAGAGTTTTGTGCCAACAAATGCTTTGTCCCCTAGTGAATATTCAAATGAGTAAAATAATCAATAAGCTTTTTGCCTGATTGTGTTCTCAGTGAGTATTATTGCCCTATCTTCATATATATGTATCATTCATGAATATAATTTAAAGTGAAGAAGCAAGACAGTAGCCAGTCTAGCACTGAATTATGGGCTCATTCTCTGCTCACAGTATATTTTCAATTGACAATATTGATGTGCTTTTTAAAATGAAATTATCTTATTTCCAAGGAATCTTACTTTATCTTGTGTTTAAACTTGTGACAGACCATGCAGTTTTATGCCTGATAATCTAATTTGGTTGCTCAAGTGTTTTCAAAAATAGGAATTTTATTAATATGACAAAGAAAGGAATGAAAGGAAATGGAAAGAAAGGAATGAAAAAAAAGAACCTGACAAATCAGTGTTTCTTTGGTAAGAAATAATAATTAAATCCAGATACTATTTATACTTCATACTTCTCAGGTAGCATGTGGTAAAGAACTCACCTGCCAATGCAGGAGACGTAGGAGATTCAGGTTCAGTCCCTGGTTTGGGAATGTCCCCTGGAGAAGGAAATGGCAAGCCACTCCAATATTCTTGCCTGGAGAATTCCATGGACAGAGGAGCCTGGTGAGCTATATAGTCCATAGGGTTGCAGAGAGTTGAACCCAATTGAAGTGACTTAGCACTCACTTTTGTACTTGGTTAGTTGTACCCAGCTCACACTTTTTGGCAGGACCAGGAAAAGCTTGTCCTCATTTCTTTAGGGATAAGAATAACTAGGCTCTGCCCCAACTCTACTTATGGCTGAATCTAAGCAAACCCCTGATAGGGTATATTAGAGCCTAAGGAAAATAGTGGTGCGTTGGACATGTAATGAGCTCGGCTGCCCAGAATCCCTTCTCCCTAGCTGGGGCTCTGAGTTAGGCATGTAGAGCGGTTGATCAGGAAGATGGTCTGTCCATGTTTAGGTAGGAACGATCTTTCCTCTCCTAATAGTCCCCTGAGGCTGACAGTCTTGAAGACTGCTCAGACATCGTCTCTCAGCCTCAGTCCCATATTTGTAAATATAGAAAATAAAACATGGTGTTATCTGTAAAACTCTACAGTGAGCACAAAATAAAGTTGGAAATACTGCCCGAGATAACAGTAGTTAAACTCAAGATAGTTGGATTTTAAGTTAGGTGCTGTATACAGGGTGCTAAAAAAAAAATACGTACTATGAGAAACATCTTTCTGAATTTAGTAAATGAATGAACTGAGAGTCACACCTGACTGTGGCCTTTCCCACCCCTGAGTTTGTTGAGAACCTGGGGGAAGGTATTGAGTCATTTGAATTGTATTGAAAAAGAAGGTGATTTTCGGTAGTCTGCTCAAATCACTGTTTTCAAAATAGCAAAATAGCTGTTTTGAGACTGTTTAAATTGCTTGGGTAATAGTGTGCACTTAATTTGGGTATTGGAATGCAGTTTGTTATATTGAGTGAGTTGAGTGGAAATCTAATGAAGATTTTATGAATTATAAGTTGGTCAGTCATTTACATTGATTTCCAGTGATCAGTGTTTTTGTGAGAATTTAAAATTCAAAGAATGAGATGCTGAAAAAGTGAAATAGCTCAATGAAATAGAAATAATTTTAGGGTCTGTTTAACTTTAGATTTGCTTTTAAAGTTACACACAAAGAACACAGGAAAAAATTTCCTATTTAACTTTCCTTACGGAGAATCTGTGGGAAATGTATGTGGCATACAAATTGGAATAAGCAGGCTCTATATTATGTTTCATCCAAAAATATTTTATGAAGACATATCTATTTATAAAATATCTAAATATACCTTATATCTAATATATATTTTATATATTTATAAAATATCTTAAAAAATCAATAATGAACTATGAGTCAGTATACAAATAATTTAAATGATATACCTTTGAAAGTTACATCTGATGTTTAAAGCAAAGTAAACTGTTATAAAACTGAATGTGTTTGAAATTGAAGTGTAGATTCCATGATAAATTTAAAAGAATAACTAGGCATAGGAGTTTTTCTGCTGTGGATTTATTTAAATTTAGTGAAACTCTACATAAGGCATTTAACATAGGGTTTGGAAAAATACATGGCCTCCCACTGTTGAATCTTTCGAGAGGGTATAAAATATTTTTGTATGACAGTAAGCATATATGATGAGGGAATGAGTTTGCCTGTTAAATAATAGATGTTTTCACTTGAATTAGAATAAATTTTGTTTTTTAAAAATAGATTATTTGATTATGAAAACTGTAAGATGTAGTAATTAAATTCTTATGAAGTGAAGTCGCTCAGTCGTGTCTGACTCTGCGATCCTGTGGACTGTAGACTACCAGGCTTCTCCATCCATGGGATTCTCCAGGCAAGAATACTGGAGTGGGTTACTATTTCCTTCTCCAGGGGATCTTCCTGACCCAGAGGTTGAACCTGAGTGTCCCGCATTGCAGGCAGATGCTTTAACCTCTGAGCCACCAGGGAAGCCCTAAATTCTTACGAAAGTAACCTATTTTGGGTTAATTTAATGCCCCATGCTGGCAAGGTATGGTAAAACTCAGTGTACTGCTTCAATGTCATTGATACTGTCTATTGGTATAATAATTTTTAAAACAGCATGGCAATATGGAGGAAAAGTTAAAAGATTCCCTTACTCTTTGGCACTGTAATTTTACCCTTAGGAAATTATTCCAAGGAAGCAGTTCATTAGAGATGAAAAGCTTATTGTAACATTGTCTATCACAGCAAAACATCGAAACCGCTTAAGTAGTCTGTGTTAAGAGGATGGTTTACTAAATTATGAACATCAACAGAGTGTAATACTGTGCAGTCATTAGTGTATGACACTGGAAAAGCCTGATTGTGCTGACCCAAACACCCTATATAGTATGAATGCAGCTATATTTAAAATACATGAAAGGTAATGTGTAAATTACCATTGGATCACTGAAAAAGCAAGAGAGTTCCAGAAAAACATCTACTGCTGTTTTATTGACTACGCCAAAGCCTTTGACTGTGTGGATCACCATAAACTATGGAAAATTCTTCAAGAGGTAGGAATAGCAGACCACCTTATTTGCCTCCTGAGAAATTTGTATCAGGTCAAGAAGCAACAGTTAGAACTGGACATGGAACAACAGACTGGTTCCAAATCAGGAAAGGAGTATGTCAAGGTTGTATATTGTCACCCTGCTTATTTAACTTATATGCAGAGTACATCATGTGAAATGCTGGGCTGGATGAAGCACAAACTGAAATCAGGATTGCCGGGAGAAATATCAGTAACCTCAGATACGCAGATGACACCATCCTTATGGCAGAAAGCAAAGAACTAAAGAGCCTCTTGATGAAAGTGAGAGAGGAGAGTGAAAAAGTTGGCTTAAAACTCAACATTCAGAAAACTAAGATCATGGCATCCGGGCCCATCTCTTTATGGCAAATAGATGGGGAGACAACAGAAACAGTGAGATACTTTATTTTTGGGGGGCTCCAAAATCACTGCAGATGGTGACTGCAGCCATGAAATTAAAAGAGGTTTGCTCCTTGGGAGAAAAGCTATGACCAACCTAGACAGCATATTAAAAAACTGAGACATTTCTTTGCCAACAAAGGTCCATCTAGTCAAAGCTATGGTTTTTCCAGTAGTCATGTACGGATGTGAGAGTTGGACTATAAAGAAAGCTGAGCACCAAAGAATTGATGCTTTTGAACTGTGGTGTTGGAGAAGACTCTTGAGAGTCCCTTGGACAGCAAGGAGATCCAACCAGTCAATCCTAAAGGAAATCAGTCCTGAATATTCATTGGAAGGACTGATGCTGAAACTGAAACTCCAATATTTTGGCCACCTGATGCAAAGAAGTGACTCATTGGAAAAGACCCTGATGCTGGGGAAGACTGAAGGCAGGAGGAGAAGGGGATGATGGAATATGAGATGGTTGGATGGCGTCACCAACTCAATGGACATGTTTGAGCAGACTGTGGGAGTTGGTGATGGACAGGGAAGCCTGGCGTGCTGCAGTCCATGGGGTTGCAAAGAGTCGGACATGACTGAGCGATTGACCTGAATTGAATGTATAAAAGTGAAAATGTGAGTGTGATTATTCAACTTCATATTTTTATAAATTGTTAATATTATGATGCCAGTTCAGTTTTTTTAAAAGACGGAAAATAGCCTTCTTGTGTCCTATGAAATGCATCAAATATTTTAAGACCACAAAATTCAAAACAAGCACAAAGGATATGAGGGGATTGAGAAATGGAAATTGCTATATTTGTTTTATTAATGAGTATGTGTTGTTTTTACTTTTAAGAATTACATGGATTATTTATCACGACTCTATGAGAGAGAAATTAAAGATTTCTTTGAAGTTGCAAAGATCAAGATGACTGGCACAACTAAAGAAAGCAAGAAGTTTGGTAAGCTTAGGCACCTCAGTCCCCTTATTTTCTTTCTATTCTATTAAAAATTGTTTTATTTGTGACAAATAATTTTAAGACTTTTTAGGCAATGTGGAAGGAGATACAATAGAATTAATAAAAGAATAAATTTAATGCGTTGGTTTGATTTATAGGTTTTTCATGGAACAAGTTTGTCTCTAAATACTTTTACTAATTAAAATTCTACAGCATGTGAATTTGACAGCAATAAATACATGTCATGTCTAATAAAAGTACAGTGCACCTCATATCCGCAAATGCGGAACCCATAAATATGGAGGACCAACTATGAGACTTGAGCATCCATGGATTTTGATATCCATGACAGGTGCTGGAACCAACCCTGCACAGATACCAGGGACAACTGTATATAGTCATAGAAGAAGCAGTTGGCCAGAAAATGAAGTGCAGCTGGTAGAGAAAGTACTAGATTAAGAGACACATGTTGGAAGTTCAGTTTCTGATTTCCTAAAAGACCTTTTATAACAGTTGGAGGCAAGTCTGTGATCTCTTAAGTCATTGCACTCCACAGGGAGGTAAAAGTGATTCCTAGCTTCTTACTTCTCACTGGCTATTTTGAATCAAAAAGAAAGTTTCTAAGTGTTTTCTCCCCTGTGAAGGGGCTATAAAAATGTCACCGAAATTTCTCCTGTAATTATACTTTATTTTTCTGAAGAGTTATTTTTGAAACAAGAGGCTTTTTTGTTGCTTCTAAATATGTTAGGTAAACAAAAAACTTGATTTAAAAGGATAACCAGTGAAAGTATCAAGTTGCAAGGAAATGATTTGCCGAGGCCACATTCTGCTCTTGCATGTACCCATCTCTGGACTTCTTTTTGGATGGAGTTCTGTGCCTATTGGAGTCAAAACCTGGCCTTAAATGGCTACAGTGTGTCCTCTGTGTCTGCATAGTTCCCCTTTAGAACCATGAGTTTAGCATTTACTTGTTGAAAGGAGCCTGTGCCCTGATTGAAATTGATAGCTCATCTTTCCATTCTTTTCTTTAGGACAAAGAAGACTATCTTTAGTAGTGGGTAATTATTTTGTGATTCACTGGTTTGTGGTTTTTGTTTTTTTTTTAATACAACACTAATATATTGGTGATACTAGTTCAGATTTTTTAAATGGTTTGAATCTGTGTATTATACTTCGATAAAGATACTGATAAAAATATTGGGACAATAGGCTTTTGGAAACAGAAATGCTAACTCATCCTAAAGGTTAATTGTTCTTAAACAGTGTGTTTATATCCTTGTTAATGTTTCACCATGGATATGTTAAATCAATTTTTCTTTTTAGTAAACAACATATTAATACAGTTACATGTTTAATGTTTTCATTTGGTATATTTGTCATCACTTGTTACTGCAGTAAAAGGGAAGTCTTTCTAAAACTACCTCCTTGGGAGGTTATTAATGCCATTATCATAATATTAATTTATCAAGCCTAAGATTCTCACTGAGATAAATGACATAATTGAAATATAATTTAAATCAAGTACAATAGTATCTTAATGGTATCATTGCATTAACCTAAAACCTTGATTTTTTTTTCTTATCCCTTGAAGTTCTTAAATTATCTCGTTAAAAAATTTTTAATTAACCTAAGACAAGTTTAGAAGATACTTTTAAAACAGGGTTAAAATTACATCTTTCATATGTATCTATTATACCTAATAAGGAATAGGAGAGTAACCAAAAAATTATAGTTTCTATTACTATGATGTTATCAGTTATAAGAAAAGAAAAACTAAATAATAAACAGAATTCAGAGCTTAAAAACTATTTTGTTCATCTTTGAAAATGTAACTTGTTGGTCAACTTTTAAAAATAAATTTCAAGTTAAATACAAATGACTTCAGAAGTTCTAAATAGGTAGAATGTAAACTTTTTAAAGATACTTTTTCAAGGATTCAAACTACGCTTAAATCAGTTCTTAATAGTAATTACAATTAAAAGAGAAACCTAAAATTTGGGGAAGATAACTTTTCAATGGATCAAAATTAAGTAATTAGGAATAAAATTTAAATTTGTTTTGTTTTTCCCTTGCTCTGAAAATGCTGCATTGTAGATACTAATAAGAATAGAAAGTCAGATTGAATGTATTTTACAAAAGGAAATTGTGTAGACAAAATATAGTTGTAGAGATTCAGGGGAAGTCTCTCTTTTTGAACCATTCTTTACTCAAGTCTTTAACATCTACTTAGTTCAGATAATTTAAAATAATGTTAAAATGCCAGTAAACTACTTTTTCTTTGTGGTAAGGTTTTTATAAAGTCTTTGCCTTTTTTAGATCAGAAGGTTTACCCTGATATCTTCAGAGGTGTGGAATTGTCCCCCCAAGATTATTTGTTTTATTTTTCTTTTGTGTTCCTCAGATGTACTTAATGAAAAGACAGGCAAAGGATATTTAGTAATAATTTTTTAAATCGCTCATTTTTTTCTTTCTACTACTAAGATAAGACACACATGTATTAGTTGAGCCTATTTACATAATAACTTCCTTATCTTTATTAATCCAAAACTTAAAAAATTATATGCCAAAAACATTTTTTTTTAGTGTTTCTCCACTAAATTAAGAAACGTTGTTGATTCCAAAGGGAGTCTTGAACACAAAACTAAATTCAGTCCTGACTGGAAGATTCATTCAGTAAATGTTTATTAATTACCTTATATGATAAGCACTGCCCAGTACTGAGAATGCAGCAATGAGCAAAGACCCTACCCTCTTAATGCTTATACTCTAGCAGAAGTTGTTTAAGGATATTTAAAATTTACCGGAATATTGTTACTTCTTGCTGATAAATAATACAGACTTTTTTATGAGCCCAAATAGGGCACTGGTAGTATTTATTAACTACTTTAAAAAAAGAAAAATATATGCAGCATTAGGCTTTGCTCTGAAACTGGTGAACTTAGTAGAGTGACACCTTAAGGCCACCAGAAGGTACTGTTCAGATTGGCCAGCTAGTGGCTCCAGCGCATCCCTCCCTACTGGTCGCTATAATGTCCAGCCTTATCATTTCATATTCCTTTAAACTTCAGGCAGACAAGGCTAGGAAGATTTACATGTTTTTGCTGTGGCAAATTAGTAGTTTATACTCAAGCTTTTGCCTGGCGATAGCAGCTATCACTATCCCTGTTTGGCACGAGTTGACACATTGTTTTCTATTTCTTAAATATTTCTAGAGTTATATCCATTAATTTTCTCTTTTATTTTGTAATTTCTTTCTTTGCCTTTCAAATTAGCTTCTCATTTGGGTTGAGAATGTTTCACAAGACGATCTCTACAATTGATCTAACAAATACTAAAGAGAGGTTTTAGATAAAGGAAATACCAGATGACCCTGAAAGAGCTCCAGTTCCCAATTAGACCTCTTCCCTCAGCTTTACCCATCTCCCAATAATTAGTATTTTGATACATATGTTTTATTCTCAGTATTCACAGAGCCTGTTAAGTTACTAAATAGTTTAGCTTATTATTCTAAAATGGTTTTAAAACCCCACTCATAATTTTTTATCAGAGGGAGTATAAAATTATTTAGTACAGTGGAGATTCCTTCCAAGAGCTTTCAGTGAATACAGGATTGTTAATGCATTTAATGTTTAAATGTGCAACTTCATTCTATAAAATTTTCACTGTATTAAATTATTTACTTGAACTCTGTTTTCTTCAGAAATCAGAACTTGCAAATATAGTCTTTAAATTTAAGTACATCAGCTTAGGAGACTTAAAACATCATTTAAAAGTGTGGGGGAGGTTTACAAATGTAGATATTTTTACTGAATATTTGCATAAAATAGTACATTAAAAGACTAGTAAAGTCTTTTCTCTCATGTAATTTCTCAAGCAGTAGCTGACCAACTAAACATACGTTGCATCTCTCGTTACTTGATGCTCATGGTTCTTTGCATGTGTCTTTTAAACTAGAGCTTTAACTTCCTCTTGTGCATGGTTTGTGCAAATTGCAGTTTATTAACTTGTCTTTGTCTTTGATGCTTGCAACCTAATACATCACAGCTACACTGCCTCGAAAAGAAAGTGCTGTCAAACAGGAAACAGAGAGTGAGTATGCTTAGTGTATTAGTAGGTATTCTCAATGCATGTTTGTTTAATGTCTAGAAATTAGTTATTTATCTTGAAAAAAGTTACACCAGAAATATTGATTGCTCTGGGTTGCCAGGTATTGATGAAAGAAAACCAACAGAAGGGAAGTGGTATGACTGTATCCAAGAAATATGTAATATGGTTAAACATGTATGGTGGGTAGTCAGAAATTTATAAAAAGTCTTAACCATTATACTTTTTTTTCAGGCTGTGTTTAGAAACTATAAAATTTCTTGTATGTGTGGTCAGATTTTGCATAATGAAACCAAAGTTTGTCCCTAGCTAACTATATATCATATTTTTTATTACTTATTTTATTATTTGTCCCTTCTGACCATCAGCGAATAATACAGGTTAGCTAAGAAATAGTCAAGAAGAATAAAAATGCTTTACTGTTTAAATTTAATTCTGAATAAAAATATCACATTTTCATGTAAAAATAGAATCCTTTAATTATTTGATGTATGTAGGATATTTTCCAGACATATTGTTCTCATTTTTCCTCATGGCTATGATAGATCCCTGTGTTTATACCTAAACTCAGATGTCCCATATTAATATAGTTAATAATGTATGTGTTATATTTTAGTTGTATTTTAAATACAACAAATATTCAGGGTTTTTTTTTTCTCTTTTCATTTTGTTTAGTTTTTAAAAGAACTTTAATCAGTTTACTTGCTGAAAAAACAAGAGTGTCTGAGTTCAGGAATGTATTAAGTTGAGTCATGTATAATTGACATTTGTAGTAGGGCAAGAATAATTGAGTGTTGGTAGTTTCATATGGTTCAGCCTAATGTGTTGATTTAATGTAGAGGCAAATAATATTGGAATATAGCAGTTTTTTTCTAGAAATACAATCATCATGTTAGCTAGTATTCTAGGGGGTCAGTGACTTTCATCCATAGTCATGTCTTCTGAGTGGAAAAGAAATCCTCATCTACTTTAGAAAAATCATCAGGCAACTGTGATGAGACTGGGCAGGGCACAATGTGATCTATAAGATCCCTTTCAATCTTATTCTCTGATTCTGTATGGTTTCACCTATCATTACATATGCTCAGAAGAAGAATACAAATCTTAATGAAAGAGAAAGACTGTACATCCTTTTCATATAGTAGAGTTGTGCCCTAACTAATATGAGCCCCAGAAGACCAGGACAGTAGAAAAGAGCCCTGATTTATGCCATGGATCTTTTATTCATGAAGGTCACAACTTTTAAAGTTTTATCATTTCTTAGGTCTTCATGGAAGTTCCGGGAAATTAACTGGATCTACTTCTAGTCTAAATAAACTCAGTGTTCAGAGTTCAGGGAATCGCAGATCTCAGTCATCTTCCTTGCTGGATATGGGAAACATGTCGGCCTCTGATCTCGATGTTGCGGACAGAACCAAATTTGATAAGGTAAAATAAAATAACACATGTTTCTTAAACATTACTGTCAGTTTTCTAGCACCAGTTTGTTATTGCTTTCATTGTGTTCAAAGATTTGGGCTGTATTGACTCTTTTAATTAACCATGTCTTACTTTCCATTTCTGAATCTAAAAAAACAAAATACCGGTCAAATGGCAACTGAAATGTGATTCATCAATTAAATGACATAACAGCTTTATTAAAATTTGTTATAAATCATAAAGAGCTTGCATTGTCAGTCCAGTTATTTGAGTGACTACAAAGAGGAAACAACTTTTATGAAGCTAAATTGTTTAAATAAAAAGTTTTATCGCTATGTTCCTCTTTCCAGATTCCAAGTGAATAATTGTTGTCAGTTTTGTTTTAGGTATGTTCTGACCCTGTTATGCCTCATTAATACTGCACTGTCCTGTCAATCTTGGAAGTATTTGTTTGGGGGATTCCATTTAGAGTATAGATAAAGCTTCCCTGGTTGCTGCCAAAAAGTGATTAAATGTGGAATGTTATTTTTAAGCGTTTTGTTCAGTTCTTCGTAGGATCATTTTGGTTTTCTTCAGATCTTTGAACAGGTACTGAGTGAACTGGAGCCTCTGTGTCTGGCAGAACAAGACTTCATAAGTAAATTTTTCAAACTACAGCAACATCAGAGTATGCCTGGAACTGTGGTATGGGTGACATTTATTTATTAGCTCATATTTATGATCTATATCATAATCAGCCTAATCAGTATGTTGTCATAATGTTCAGTATCAGAACAGAAAGAATTTACGTTGTAAGGATTTTTAAAATAATTTTTATCATACAAGATAATAAAAAAAGGGATAGAGTTTGGACATCTAATCTAATATTCTAGACTATCTTAGGCCTAAACATTCTCCAAATTGATGAGTGGGGGAAATGTCTGAGTTTACTTGGCAAAAAATATTTTTAAAAAGCAAATGTATTGTTTTAGTGATCAAGAAAAATAGAATTTAAAAAATTTAAAAATGATGTTTTAATATATATTTGTTGTTATTTAGTCGCTAAGTCGTGTCCGACTCTTTGCGACCCCGTGGACTGTAACCCACCAGGTTTTTCTATCCATGGGATTTCCCAGGCAAGAATACTAGAGTGGATTGCCAGTTCCTTCACCAGGGGATCTTCCCAACCCAGGAATTGAACCCGTGGCTCCTGCATTGGCAGGCAGATTTCTTTACCGCTAAGCCACCAGGGAAGCCCCTGTGGTCTTAAAAAATAAATGAAAGCAAGAAAGAAAAAAATGGTGAGGCCTCAAATCAGAATCTTTCTTATGGCTTTCTTACTCTGAGACCTTAAACTAATTATTTAATCCCTATTTTTCCTCATCTGTGTAATGGGTATAATAATGCCTATTGAACATGACTCTCTGGTGGCATAAATGTAACAAAATAAAATGAGACATTTGCTGGAGTATCTTAAAGAACTTAAAAGCACAATGCAAATCGAATGGTTTTTTTAAAATTGAGATGATCTTTAAAAGAACCAACATATACAAACAGTCCTCAAATGACTGAGAAATTAAGTCTTTCAAATGGTTAGAGGATTTGTTCCTGTAGATGGTATTGCTAGTAAATTTGTTAGTTTCTGTAAGAACTTCTGACAGTATTTTTTATGCTTGAGTTTTATTAGAATGATTAATTTTATTAGAGTGATTTTAATTTTCAAAATTCTCCCTTGAACATGTTCCTAGATGTTTTCAGCTTTTTATTAAGTTGCCCTCTCATTCCTACACTCCCTCTGAGTCTCCTCTACCTTTCTCTCCCACCCCACCCCGCCAAATGTCCTCACACACAAACACAACTTCTCATTCTCGGATAAAATCTAAAAACAAAGCTTTTCCTGAACATTCTGAAACAACATATTAAATTATATAATTTCATTGATGATACTACCTTTAAAAATCATTCTCATAATATATTCTCTCCTAAGAATTTTAAGACCAAGCAGGCTATTGCTATATAAACTAAACTAGTCAATTTGTTAGTCTTTTATTATGTAAAGTACCTGAATAATTTTTGCAGACGGAAGCAGAGGACACAGATGGAGGAACTTTGTCACGGCAACATAATGCTGGCACACCACTGCCTGTTTCATCTGAGTATGTGCTTGCTACTATCTGTTGTTTATTGTGAAAAATAAACTTTCAATTGAGCAGAAAGGAATACCTGCCCAGTGAGGGTCCAGATTCCTGTCCACAACTGACAACACTCAGAGCACCTATCTGTGTGCCCAGTGTCTTACGGAACATCTCAGTGAAGTAAAATTGGTGCTGTTTATGGCTGTTCGGCTTTTCTTTGCTCTTGTAAATGCACAAATGCAGTCAATTTTGATGTCTGCTGGTAGGAAGTAGCATTTGAATTGTAGTATATTTCTCAGAAATCACAAAGCACATTTCAGGACCCAGTTCTACAAAGGACAATGTTATTTTGAGTGATAAAATGCAACCTCAAAAAATATGTTTATATTGGAAACCATTCTAGAATAATTAACTATTTGGACATTGTTAGTTAAAATGTCAAATTTTAGTCATTTGTGTATACTGAGGGGATTAAAGTTAAAGGTGAATACACCTGAAGCTTGTAATAACTTTTCTGTTTTGTATTTCGGAACAGGAAGGATATGATCCGCCAAATGATGATTAAAATATTTCGCTGCATTGAGCCAGAACTGAACAACTTGATTGCATTAGGAGACAAAATTGATAGCTTTAACTCCCTTTACATGCTAGTCAAAATGAGTCATCATGTGTGGACTGCACAAAACGTGGACCCTGCTTCTTTTCTGAGTACTACATTGGGAAATGTTTTGGTGACTGTCAAAAGGAACTTTGACAAATGTATTGTAAGTTGGGTTTTTTTTTTTCCTCCAATAACTTAGAACTCTTAACCATTGCAAAATATCTGTGTTGTGTGTGTGTGTGTATGTGTGTATTTAAAATATTTCCAGCTTTCCACCAGGGGATCTACTATTCATATTCCCCAAGCCTTGAAGCAAGTTATTGGCTGCAATATACAGGAGCAGGGTTAGCTGGATGGTGCTGTGCCAAGTAGAGTCCCATCTACAGTGAATCATGGCAAGTTCAGAAGTAGCTGACATAGAGGCAGCAGTTATTACAGTTGAGATCCTCTAAGTAACTGAAATCCCAGTTGACTGATTAGTGACCACAGATTTAATGAAACAACTGAAACCTGAATTTATTGTTTCTCTTCTTTTAACGTATTACAATAGGATAATTACTATTTGGATTATTTTAATTGATTAAAGTATTTTTTTAGTTTAATAGCTTTAATCATATTACCTTAAGAATAAGTTGTTCTTATGAGAACTTTTGGCAGTTATCATTTTTCTCCTTCTAATAGGAAAAAAATCACTAACTTTATTTTTTCTGTTAGGTTTTGGTAAGCTCATAGATATGAACAGGATTGGACCAGGTTCTAAAAAGAGTTTCATTTTATTAATGTATTTAGTATTAATATGTAAAAGTAGATATTTATCATCTGAATTATTCTACTGTGTAACCTTTAAGTTAAATCCAGTGCTTGAATAGCCGTAGAATAATGAGTGAGTGAAAGTCGCTCAGTCATGTTTGAGTCTTTGTGACCCCATGGTCAGTAGCTTGCCAGACTCCTCTGTCCATGGAATTATCCAAGTAAGAATACTGGAGTGGGTAGCCATTCCCTCCAGGGAATCTTCCCAACCCAGGGATCGAACCCAGGTCTCTCGCTTTGCAGGCAGATTCTTTACCGGCTGAGCCACCAGGGAAGCCCATAGAATAATGAGAGAATAATAAAAATATTAAGGGTAATTAAAATCCACATCATCTTTTATACTTTTTAAAAATAATATTTACTGATCTCTGAAATTTTAAAAGCCATCCGTAGAAACTTAAATGTCACCTCAACACCCTCCTTCCCCACCAAATGACTGCACTGGCATTTGAAATACTATGAAATTTGGCCACTTATCCTCTTCCCTGCCCAGCTTTCTTCATAAGTGATGATAAACCTCTAAGGTCTGATTGTAAGCTGATAGCCAAAAGGAAAATAAAGAATTACTAAAGTCTAAGATAATGAGTCCCATGTGACATAGAATAAGAATAGGTAGAACACTAATCATGAGAACACTATACATTTTTAGAATATGAAGATTTTGTTACTCTTACCAGTAAAATAAAACTATTATATAAAACTTTAATATAATACCTCTCAATCCACTTGAATGTAATTATTAAAAGTGTAAGATGTAATAGTATCAGGTAGATGTAGGCATGGGCTCAAATGAAGTGCTTAGCACATTGCCTGGTACAGAATCAGAGCTTGTAACTGATCACTTGTAATGGTGATGATGACAGTAATGAAAGTGAAAGTGAAGTCTCTTGGTCACGTCCAACTCTTTGCGACCCCATGGGCTGTGGCCTACCACGCTCCTCCGTCCATGGGATTTTCCAGGCAAGAGTACTGGAGTGGGTTGCCATTTGCTTCCCCAGAGGATCATCCTGACCTAGGGATCGAACCCGAGTTTCCCACATTGTAGGCAGATGCTTTACCATCTGAGTCACCAGGGAATAACAGTAGTAATTAATAATAGTTCGCTGAAGAATGTTCATGTTACTCTCAAAACTGGAAAGTGAAGAAATTTAGTAAAATTTACCTAGACAAAGGTATAAAGTCATGTTTTTTCCTAAATTGCATGTATTTCTAAAAGCTTTACCTTTTGTCACTAAAGGGAGAAGGATGGTTCCTTCTGTTCGTTGTCATCAATGTTCCTTATTTTAACTCAAGTCTTTTCACAGTGTCCAGTCAGTTGTGCGTGCTCAGTTAAGTGTTACGTGTTTTGGTACTTGGGACAAGATCTGGACCTAAGGCATACCTTGAAAAAGTAGTGAATGGTTCTGTGTGTATTGAACCAAAGAATGAATGTCAGACGACTGCAGAAAGTGAAATAGATAGCATCTGAGTTTAGTACTTTCATCTGGTGGCCAAGCCCAAAGTGTTCTTCAAGGAACAGGGCTAAAAAGATTAGCCTACCAAGAACTAGAGATAAAATTAGAAACATATCAAGTACTACCAAGCTGGACACTGCACTCCAGTACATTTCTTACCTGAATTTACTTTGCTTTTCAGAAGTCCTCACACTATAGTGATGTGGTTTTGTACCCTTTAACCTTTGAAAATGATATGATTTAGGTGTCTCTTCCTCATTGTATATTCTTGCCTTCTTTGTCATAGATTAATTAAACATATAATGATGGGTTTATTTCTGGGTACTCTGTTCCATTGATCTACATGTCTGTTTTTGTACCAGTACCATATTGTTTGATGACTATAACTTTGTAGTATAGTTTGAAATCAGGGAGCATAATACCTCCTATTTTGTTCTTCTTTCTTGAGCTTACTTTGGCTATTATGATCTTTTGTGTTTCCATACAGGTTTTAGAATTATTTGTCCAATTTGGATTGCTTTTATTTATTTTTCCTGTCTGATTGCTATGTCTAGAACTTCCAATACCATATTGAACAAAAGAACAATTACTTTTCTAATCTCTACATGTCATATGGTTTTCAGGTTATATCCCCAAAATCTCAGCATAATGACATTTTAGGTAGGAGTTGAAAATGATTCAACACTTTGGCAATGTACTTCTTACTGGGAATAGAACTAGATCCCCTGGAAGTACACAGAATCATAATTGATTATTGTGAACCAAAGTGTCTATATTCTGTCTGTATGTCTATTTGTACTTTGTATCCATCTTACACAAGTACTTTACTATACAGATTTAGAGTAAATAACTAATAGATACATGGAAAACTATATAATGCAAATCCACAGTAGAAATACCTGATCTCCTTCTCTCTTCTCATACCCCCAAAATATAGAACTTCTCTATCCAAACAAATTTTAGGCTGTTGAGATTTGGAAATGGTTGTGGTTCTCAACTTGACTATATAGCCACCAACCAGAAATAATCGTGAGAGATCCTGTGTGTGCTCTGGTATCTCCTCTGCCCCAAAATGGGCAATCACTATATACTTACCTTTTATAAATGATAGAAGTGTTCATTGGTTGTTTTTACTTTAAACAAAGACCTGAGGTTCACAAGCTTTGAGTACATTTTGTTTTGGATAATTTGGATTTTTTTTTCCTTGATTTTAGTTTCTTAAATATTATATATGTACTTTTTAATCTCTAGAAATAGTTTTTCTTAGTTATCCATATTGTGTTACTCTTTGGTTAGTAAATGTCCAAAATGTTCTAGGTATTAAATTACACCATGCCTTTGTGGTATATATATTTGCTTTTAATTGTATGTTGTTTCTAAGTTGCTTAGCTATTTTTCTCCCTTGCTTTCTGCCTAACTTTAGAGTAACCAAATAAGGCAAATGGAAGAAGTAAAGATCTCAAAGAAGAGTAAAGTAGGAATTCTCCCATTTGTTGCTGAATTTGAAGAATTTGCTGGACTCGCAGAATCAATCTTTAAAAATGCTGAGCGTCGTGGAGATCTAGATAAAGCATATACTAAACTTATCAGAGGGGTATTTGTTAATGGTAAGCTTTTGTTACATTATGAAGACGTTTTTGGTGGTGGTTTTCCTTATTTCTGGTATTTTTGGTCGGTTTTCATTATTTCTGATTAAGTTAGAAGTTGGGGGACAGATCTGTTCGTTATTTTCCATAGTCTATAGTCTTTTTTAAGTTTTCTGAAAGTAAAGATTTCTTAAATTTGAACAACAAACAGTACATAAAACCCATTTGTATTTACCAGGAACTACTTATATTTTAGGGTTCATATGGGCTATCATTATGTAAAATTGAAATTCATTTTTTAAACACAAAAATGACCTTGTGGATTACATTTGCATTTTAGCGAGAGTCTTCTCGAGATGATTAACAGTGATGTCTGTACGTGTGTGTGCTTAGTCACTCAATCATGTCCAACTCTATGCAACACCATGGACTGTAGCTCACCAGGCTCCTCTGTCCATGGGATTCTCGAGGCAAGAATACTGGAATGGGTTGCCATTCAGTCTGCCACGGGATCTTCCCAACCCCAGGATCAAACCCAGGTCCCCCATATTGTAGTTGGATTCTTTACCATCTGAGCCACCGGGGAAGCTCAAAAATACTGGAATGGGTAGCCTATCTCTTCTCTAGGGCATCTTCCTGAGCCAGTAATTGAATCTAGGTCTCCTGCATTGCAGGCCAATTCTTTACCAGCAGAGCTACCAGGGAAGCCCCAATTAATGCTAAAATAGTATAATTCATCATCTTCCTATGTCACATCACACAGTTAAGTTACAGAAACAATGTGGATGTGTTTAATTTGAAATAAACGATCTGACTGCATCAATTCAGGAATTTTTAAAGCTAAAAAAATGACAAAAGTAGAATTATCTCAACAGTTACAGATAATACATTTTTGGTGGAAACAGATTTAGGGGAAAGATGATAAATTATATGATTGAATGTTTATATGGTTGATATTTCTTTTAAAATTCAAAGCTTTGTCCGATTGTAAAGTACTATATGCTCATTACATACCCCCCAAAATCAGCAAACTGACTTTAAAAATCAAGAAGAAAGTAATTTGTAATCTCATCATACAAAGGTAACATTTAATTTTTACCTGTCTAAACTTTTCAATATATCTCTCTCCCTGGTATATAAGCACATATTGTGTGTTCTCTAATTTAAAAATGTTGTATCATACCTTACACACTGTTTTGGAACCTGCTAGACTCTATGATTCTAGTGTCTTTCCTTGTCTACTAATATCAGTTCAGTTCAGTTCAGTTGTGTCCGACTCTTTACAACCCCATCAATCACAGCACGCCAGGCCTCCCTGTCCATCACCAACTCCCGGAGTTTACTCAAACTCATGTCCATCTGAATGCTGAGTTCCACAGAATAGCAAAGAGAGATAAGAAAGCCTTCCTCAGTGATCAATGCAGAGAAATAGAGGAAAACAACAGAATGGGAAAGACTAGATATCTCTTCAAGAAAATTAGAGATACCAAGGGAACATTTCATGCGAAGATGGGCTCAATAAAGGACAGAAATGGTATGGACCTAACAGAAGCAGAAAATATTAAGAAGAGGTGGCAAGAATACACAGAAGAACTGTACAAAAAAGATCTTCACAACCCAGATAATCACGATGGTGTGATCACTCAGCTAGAGCCAGACATCCTGGAATGTGAAGTCAAGTGAGCCTTAGAAAGCCGAACAAAGCTAGTGGGGGTGATGGAATTCCAGTTGAGCTATTTCAAATCCTGAAAGATGATGCTGTGAAAGTGCTGCACTCAATATGCCAACAAATTTGGAAAACTCAGCAGTGGCCACAGGACTGGAAAAGGTCAGTTTTCATTCCAATCCCAAAGAAAGGCAATGCCAAAGAATGCTCAAACTACTGCACAATTGCACTCATCTCACATGCTAGTAAAGTAATGCTCAAAATTCTCCAAGCCAGGCTTCAGCAATACGTGAACTGTGAACTTCCTGAAGTTCAAGCTGGTTTTAGAAACGGCAGAGGAACCAGAGATCAAATTGCCAACATCCGCTGGATCATCAGAAAAGCAAGAGAGTTCCAGAAAAACATCTATTTCTGCTTTCTTGACTATGCCAAAGCCTTTGACAGTGTGGATCACAAAAAACTGGAAAATTCTGAAAGAGATGAGAATACCAGGCCACCTGACTTGCCTCTTGAGAAACCTATCTGCAGGTCAGGAAGCAACAGTTAGAACTGGACATGAAACAACAGACTGGTTCCAAATAGGAAACAGAGTATGTCAAGGCTGTATATTGTCACCCTGCTTATTTAACCTATATGCAGAGTACATCATGAGAAATGCTGGGCTGGAAGAAGCACAAGCTGGAATCAGGATTGCCAGGAGAAATATCAATAACCTCAGATATACAGATGATACCACCCTTATGTCAGAAAGTGAAGAAGAACTAATGAGCCTCTTGATGAAAGTGAAAGAGGAGAGTGAAAAAGTTGGCTTAAAGCTCAACATTGAGAAAACGAAGATCATGGCATCTGGTCCCATCACTTCATGGGAAATAGATGGGGAAACAGTGGAAACAGTGTCAGACTTTATTTTGGGGGGCTCCAAAATCACTGCAGATGGTGATTGCAGCCATGAAATTAAAAGACGCTTACTCCTTGGAAGGAAAGTTATGACCAACCTAGACAGCATATTCAAAAGCAGAGACATGACTTGGCCAACAAAGGTCTGTCTAGTCAAGGCCCTGGTTTTTCCAGTGGTCACGTATGGATGTGAGAGTTGGACTGTGAAGAAAGCTGAGTGCCAAAGAATTGATTCTTTTGAACTGTGGTGTTGGAGAAGACTCTTGAGAGTCCCTTGGACTGCAAGGAGATCCAACCAGTCCATTCTAAAGGAGATCAGTCCTGGGTGTTCATTGGAAGGACTGATGCTAAAGCTGAAACTCCAGTACTTTGGCCACCTCATACGAAGAGTTGACTCATTGGAAAAGACTCTGATGCTGGGAGTGATTGAGGGCAGGAGGAGAAGGGGACAACAGAAGATGAGATGGCTGGATGGCATCACCAACTCGATAACCATAATCACTTTTAATGATTACATAGAGTTCCATCTATCATTATTTACTTAGCAGATCTGTTAACAGGCATATGGTTCGTTTCCTGTTTTCTGTATATTTCTGTATATTGTCTAATAATTTCCCTAGGATCAATTATTGGAAATAATTACCGAGTCAGAAGTTTGGTGTCTGTTGAGTTTCTGCCAAATAACCACACAGAAGGATTATACCTGTTTAGTCCTTTGAGCGTCTGGTTAAAGTTTCTATCACTTCTGCCTCGATACCCAGTATTTCTCAGTATTATCAGTCTTGTTATCCTTTGTTAACCTAGAAGGATATAAATCAGTTGTGCTTATGGTATGTTTTACTGTGTAAGAGCTTCCAAATTATATATCAAGTTTATTCATCTTTTTCTTTATGACTTCTAAGTTTTGGGCCATTCTTAGAAAGTTCATACTATCACAGAATTATTTCTTTAACTAGGTTTATTTTTCTTAGTACTTACGATTGCATTCATTTATTTGCTTTTAACATTTTAAGCACTTGAACAATTTAGAATTTGTTTGGCTAAAAGATGTGTAATAGGAATCCAAATTTATACATATATATACATGACTGTTTTAGAATGATTTTTTATTTAGGTTTGGGTAGATCCTTCAGTACATTATGTTTTATTTGATTAAGTCCAGAAAATGTGCCTACTTCTTAAACTTATAAATGAAAAAAAATTTTTTTTCCATAGCTAAATGTGGTCATATTCATACGAGGGCATTGTTATATTTCTTCCATTTTTGTTTAGTGGAGAAAGTAGCAAACGAAAGCCAGAAGACCCCCAGGGATGTAGTCATGATGGAAAACTTCCACCATATTTTTGCAACACTTTCTCGTTTGAAAATCTCATGTCTAGAAGCTGAAAAAAAAGAAGCCAAACAAAAATACACAGATCACCTTCAGTCTTATGTCATATACTCTTTAGGACAACCTCTTGAAAAACTAAACGTAAGCATATTTTCATTCAGTATATTTTTTCTGGTTTTGGACCTGTGTTTACATGTGAGTAACACAACAGACATTTATTTTTAAGGTTGCTCATTCATTGGTGCTGGAGGATAAGGAAGGATGGACTGAGATACTGAAGCTGCTCAGACACTGCTAGATGTTTTATATACATTATTTCTTTTAATTCTTGTAAACCATGATGTGGGGTAAGATAGCATTATCCTTGTTTTACAAATGAAGAAACTGAAAGTAAATAAAAAGTTATAATAATTGACAGGTAGCAAAGCAGGGTGATTAACCATAGATTTAGCCTTTTCCATTATACCAGTCTTCCATTTCTTACCTCATAAATAGCTAACCTTTATCCCTAGCTCAGATGAAGATATTGAAAACTCTATCAAGATAAAAAGAAAAAAAAATTGTTTTATTCATTGCCTTTTCTTTATCCTTCCTTTCTTGACTTGTCCTTCCCCAGAGCAAATTTGATCTTTAAACATGAGAAATGGTAGTTTTAGAGAACTTTGCAACATGGTAGAAGCTTAAATGGACCCTTCTAACAAATTATGTCCACAATGTGGTTAGCCATCTTCTATGTTTTGAAATTAGAGTCAAATAAAAATTGTCTATCTGTTGTCAGCAATTCAAATGCAGAACCAGTGTCTTATAAATTGAAGAACAGACAGATATTCCTTTAGGGTAAAGGGTCTGTCTCAGACCTAAAGCCTGCATGATACGTAACTGCAACATAAAGGAACTTCCTTTGAAATCAGATTTAAAGCAGAAACATTGATAAATCCTTTCACATTGTTATAGAATCTCTAGCCAATGCAGTAAGACCGAAACATAAAGATATATAAAAAGAATCATACTGGAGTGGACTGCCATTTCCTCCTCCAGGGAATCTTACCAGCCCAGGCATCAAATCCATGTCTCTTGTGTCTCCCGCGTCGGCAGGCGGAGTCTTTGTGACTGCGCCACCTGGGAAGCCCTCAGGGTTATAATTACCTGTATATAATATGTTGAGGTTATTTTATCTGGTAAAGTAAAATAGGTTTTTTAACCTAGTCAAGATATATATATATATCAAAAAATAATTTGTTTCCTATATGTTATAATAACCAATTAAAAATCTGTGTAGAAAAATAAATAAAAAATAAAAATCTGTGTAAAAAAAATTTTTTTAATATCCAGAACAGATTTGTCTAAAAAATCATTATTAAAAATGTAATAATTTAATGAAGAATAAATAAATAATAGCTAAGAAAATTTTAGAGAATAGTAGTGAGGGGATTTGACCATGTTGTGATCAAGTAAAGACTTGCCAATCAATATGCATGTTAAAAAACCAATTACACTTAAAAGGCAACCTGAGAAGAATATTTATAACAGCACAACAGTCAGTATACTTAATATAAAAGATCTTTTTAAAATCAATCAGGAAAGCACTAAGATCCCAATATATAAATGGGTAAGGGTTCTGAATGTACTTACTGAGCATATGAAAAGCAGATAAACTTCATTTCTAGCTGAAGAATATTGAAATAAAATGACAAATAAACCTTTCTTACTTTCTTTTGGCTATACCACTTGGCATGTGGGATCTTAGTTCCCCCTTCCCATCCCTCCACCAGGGATCCAACCCATGCCATCTGCATTGGAAGGGTAGAGTCTTAACCACTGGACTGCCAGGAAAGTCCCCCTTTTTCACTTTTCAAAATGACAAAGATTTTTTTTTTAATTATGATAATGCTGATGATAGTATGATAAGATAAAATAGTCTCGTATGAGAGAAATATAAAGTGATTGAACTTTTCTGGGAAGCAATTTGTGTATATGAAGAATCTTCAGAATACTTAACAATTATATTCCTCAACTGAGGAATTATAGTCCTAGAAGTTTATGCTGGACGGTCATCAATAATGTGGGTAAATATCTATGTATAAAAGTTATTTATAACTATATTTATAATAGATTTTGTTTTTGATGAATAGATTTTGTCAACTTCAAGAAAAAAAGTAAAAAATATTAAATACTTAATACTGGAAAAATGAATAAACATAGTATAGTCATTGGATGGAACATGATGCAGCCATTAAAATTTATACTTTGGGAAAAACATATAAAATATTAAATGAAAAATATAGCATACAAAAGTATAACCTCATTTTCATACTCACACATCGAAAGACTAGAGGGAAATCTAGTCTTTTGACAGTGCTTATCTCTGAGTAGTGTGATAGCAGCTGATTATTATTTTATCCTTTATATTTTCACACACTGATTTTTACACAGTGGATATATACTATTTTATAATCAAATTTTTTTTTTAATTGAAGTGGTAATGAGAGCCGTTCTTAGCCATTGTTTCTTTTTATTTCCTTGAAGCATTTCTTTGAAGGTGTTGAA
The DNA here is from genome assembly GCF_023091745.1 of Budorcas taxicolor. Lineage (NCBI taxonomy): Eukaryota > Metazoa > Chordata > Mammalia > Artiodactyla > Bovidae > Budorcas > Budorcas taxicolor. The sequence continues at coordinate 71,707,036 of NC_068915.1, forward strand.
GCTCGGGTAGCACAGGGTATAAGAGAGGAGGAAGTGAGCTACCAACTTGCGTTTAACAAACAAGAACTCCGAAAAGTTATTAAAGAGTATCCTGGAAAAGAAGTGAAAAAAGGTCTTGATAACCTCTACAAGAAGGTTGATAAACATTTATGTGAAGAGGAGAACTTACTTCAGGTATGCTTTAGTTCTTTTAACCTACCTACATTGCACATCCTTATATATATCTATTTCCCCCAAAATATTCCTCTAGAAATGCTATACATTTTCTAATTTTAGTGCAGGAGGAAAGCGCCATATAAAATGCAGACAAGATTAGTAAATTGTGAGGAAGAAAGGAATATTTATGCAAGTTTATATGGCTATCTCTGTGTATTTTATATTTCTGTTGTATCGTTTTGAGACATTAAGTTATTTTGCTTTTGTTTGGGGATGGGTTTTTCATTACCTTTTTGTGTTTTGTTTTAGTTTGGAGGGTAGTAAGGGAATGGAATGGTGTATGGCACAGTGGAGTGATTCTGAGAATAGGAGCCTGAATATGGATTCATAATCTGCCTCCAGGTAAAGCTACCTGGTTTGGAGCAAGTTAGTTAACCTCTCTGAGCCTCAGTTTCCTTATTTGAAAAGCAGAAATAATACGTCTACTCTGTAGGTGGGCACTAATATTATTGCCATTGCCATTTTATACATGTGAAAATCAGAGCTTAGAGAGGTAATGTGACCATGATCCCATACTTAATGTATGATAGAGTCAGATTTAAACCTCAGTTAGAGATGAGAATTACCCTGATTTTAGCATCATGGAAGGCTTCATGAAGGAAAGCATTTATGTCAGTCTCTGAAAGTCAGATACTAACTTAACAGATAAAGTAGAAGTGGCTTCCCAGTGGAAGAAATACTGTGAGCTAAAAGAAGAGAAGCAAAAAGTGTAAGTAAAGCTGTTTAGTAAAATAGTCTTATGCTGACTATTAGGAATTTAAGATTTGTGACATTTAGGATTTACAAGGAAAAATCCTAGAAGGCACTCTTTGAACTGGCAGATAGGAATGGTGTTTGTTCATAGTACCCACCCTCACCAGGTTGTCATGAGACTTAAATAGAATAATACATACATAAAGCACTTTGTACTGTGCTGATATGAAATAAGTTGCATAAATATAACCTATTGATATTACTAATATGTCAGTATGTGTGTGTCAAATTCTGTCTTGATAGTTGTCTAAAATTTATTTATGTATTTATTTATTTTATTATTACTATTATTTTTAAATTTTTTATTTTTTTATAAAATTTATTTTTTCATGGGACTGTTCATTCGTTTACTTTTTTTTGACTGAAATATAGTTGATTTACAGTGTTGTGTTGATTTTGGCATTTTAGTTTCCACTTCCAGATTATAGAATCCTTTGATTGCTCATGATTAGTCTGACTTATCTTGGTGTCCTCCATGTCACGAAGAAGTGTTTTGCATCGTTAATTTTAGATAAAGAAATTAAACTTTCATCTGATGTGAAATTTCATTTAATCCTCAGTCTTATTTCATACATAGTTGTGCATAGCCACATCTGTGTTGGATACTGGAACAGATATAATAACAGCTAAAATGTAATAAACATTACTGAGTCGAATACTGTTCTGAGCACTTTGCATACATTCACTCGTTTAATCTCATTTGAACCTGTGAGGAAGGTATTATTATCACCACCCAGTTTATAGATAAGGGGCTTTAGGCACAGAAGAGTAGTGTAACATACTCAGGGTCACTTGAGGAGTTAGGAATGTCGCTTCAGAATGTTCATTCTTAACTGTTGTTCAGTCGCTCAGTCCTGACTCTGTGACCCTATGGACTGCAGCACACCAAGCTTCCCTGTCCTTCATTCTCTCCCAGTTCAATTCAGTCGCTCAGTTGTGTCCAGCTCTTTGCGACCCCTTGGACTGCCCAGAGTTTGCTCAGATTCATGTCCTTTGAGTCGATGATGTTACCTAACCATCTCTTCTTCTGCCACCATCTTCTCTTCCCACCCTTAATCTTTCCCAGCATCCAGGTCTTCTCCAGTGAGTTGGCTCTTCGCATCAGGTGGCCAAAATATTGGAGCTTCAGTATCAATCCTTCCAATGAATATTCAGGGTTAATTTCCTTTAGGACTGACTGGATGGATCTCTTTGCAGTCCAAGGGACCCAAGAATCTTCTCCAGTACAGTTCGAAAGCATCCATTTTTTGGCACTCAGACCTCTTTATGGTCCAAGTCTCACATATGTACTTGACTACTGGAAAAACCATAGTTTTGACTCTACAGACCTTTGTCAGCAAAGTGAAGTTTTTGCTTTTTAATATGCTGTCTGGGTTTGTCATAGCTTTTCTTCCAAGGAACAAGCATCTTTTAATTTCATGGCTGCAGTCACCATCCACAGTGATTAACTATTATGCTATCCTAAATGCTTAGAATATGTCTTGACAATATTTCTACATTCTTGTTTACGTATTATTTCCATTTGTAATTTAGTGACTCATTTTCATTTTTTATAGGTGGTGTGGCACTCCATGCAGGATGAATTTATTCGCCAGTACAAGCATTTTGAAGGTTTGATAGCTCGCTGTTATCCTGGATCTGGTGTTACAATGGAATTCACTATTCAGGACATTCTGGACTATTGCTCCAGCATTGCACAGTCCCACTAAACCTTATAAAAGAAGAAAAGATAAACGATAAGAAACATTCTGAGTACACCAGACACTATTCAGAAATACCAAGCAACCATTTTGAGAACTCAGACTTGAAGTTTTACGTATCACTTAATGTCAAATAAGTGGGTAACGCATGCATGCTCAGTTGTGTCTGACTCTTTGCAACCCCATGGACTGTAGCCCACCAGGTTCCTCTGTTCATGGAATTTTCCAGGCAAGAATACTGGAGTAGGTTGCCATTTTCTTCTCCAAAATGGGTAATACCATACCACGTATATTCAAGAGCAAAACTACCAACCTATGTGGCAGTTTTATTCGCCCAGTAGGTTGTATACTAACTTAAAGCATTTATCTCATCATAAATGCCTTTATCATTTTTCTACGACTGAACAGAAAATTTTCCTTTGTTGTCTCACTTCTTGTATTTGGGAGTGGTCATCCTATATGTAATTCGTTGAGAGTTTGTCAGCTTTCAGTAATTCAGTGTTGGTTGCAAATCATGTAACTACTAAAATACTGTATCGAATTTTTCCTTCTGAATAACTAATGCGTATATGGATAAGGCTCTTGTGAAGATCAGCTGTAAACTTGAATTTTGAGGGTCATGTGATTCTGTGTAACAGTCCGAAATACATTTTCCAAAAGGTGAAATGTGGTAATATTATTATTAAATTTATCATGTGCTTCATTTGTATGAAAGCAAGTTCTTATAAAATCAATATATAAGAATTATTACATGTCATTTACCATAAAACATAGTCAGTGGTACTCAGGACTGAGAATCACTGCCATAAAGAGACTCGTGTCCTTAATGTATAAACACAAAGACCCTATCAGTACAGTGGCTTCATCTTCTTTTAACATTTATTTTATTTTTGGTTACATCAGGATCTTCATTATAGCCTGTGGGCTTCTCTCTAGTTATGGCACTCAGGCTTAGTTGTCCCATGGCACATGGGATCCCAGTTCCTGGACCAGGGATCAACCCACATTCCCTGCATTGGAAGGCGGATTCTTAACCACTGGGCCGCTAGGAAAGTCCCTCAGTACAGTTTTAATAGCAAAAAATTGCAAATAATCCAACTTTCCATTAATAGTAGATTGATAAATTAAGGTATATTCATTATTTGCCAATACAGTGGTGAAAATTAGTAAATTTTATCTACAAAAAATAGTGCAGATAAATACCAGAAAAATAATGTCAGGTTTTAAAAAAAAGAAGTCAATCACGGTATATATACCATATGATTCTATTAATATAAAAGTTCAAAATAAACAGTATTTAGAGTTACAAGTGTGGTATAACTGAGAAAAAGCAAGGAAATGATCATAAAATTCTGGAGTGATTAGGGAGCAGGAAGGGAAGATTATGGTATCTAGCAGGGGCAGGATTTTAAAGGTATGTTATTTTACTTAAACTGGGCAGTGGCTACATGGATTTCATTGTACTATGATACTTTATACCTTACACATACCTTATAAATTTATTTTATATTAGCTCAACATTTAATTTAAAAACAAAAACTCATATATGTGTGTATATATTCTTTATTGACATAGGAAAAAACCTTAACATTCGTAGATCATCTGGAGCCAAAGAAGATACAAGGTTGGTTGGATTGCTCAGGGTTCAAGCCAGGTATTATCAGAGCTGATACTCCACACAACAGTGACCTCCTTCTCAAGAATGTTATAGATATAAATATATTTAAACATCTAAAGACCAAACACTGTCTAATATTTCTGTTAACAGGCCAAGGTTAATTTTACCTGAGGTGGTATGGCTCTTATTTAAAGAAAAGGCAGAGGCGCGCGCGGCGGGGCTCGAGCCTGTGGGGGCGGGTCACACAGGGCGCGCCGCCGGGAGGAAGCCGGCGCCGGGCCCCTGGTCCGCGGGACGCAGTGCAGTGCCCGCCGCTTCCCGCCGCGGAGCCATGGAGATCGGCACGGAGATCAGCCAGTGCCATTAAGGGGAAATTGCAAGAATTAGGAGCGTACGTCGATGAAGAACTTCCTGATTACATTATGGTGATGGGGGCCAACAAGAAAAGTCAGGACCAAATGACAGAGGACCTGTCCCTGTTTCTAGGGAACAGCACAATTCGATTCACCGTATGGCTTCACGGTGTATTAGATAAACTTCGTTCTGCAACAACCGACCCCTCTAGTCTAAAGTCTTCTGATACCAACCTCTTTGATGGTAACGTACCTTCAAACAAGAGCAGTTTCAGTCGAGGAGATGAGAGAAGGCACGAAGCTGCAGTGCCACCTCTTGCAGTTTCTAGCACTAGACCTGAAAAAAGAGAGTCCAGAGTTTCTACAAGTTCACAGGAGCAGAAAGCCACTAATGTCAGACAGACTTAGGATGATGGAGCTGCAACCCGACTAATGTCCACACTGAAACCTTTGAGGGAGCTAGCACCCTCTGAAGATGTGATTGATATTAAGCTAGAATCAGATGATCTCAATGATGAAGACCTCAATTTTGTGCAGGAGAATCCCTTATCTCAGAAAAAAACTACAGTGACACTTACATACGGTTCTTCTCGCCCTTCTATTGAAATCTATCGACCACCTGCAACTCGAAACACAGACAGTGGTGCTCATCTAAACAGGCTGCAGTTTCAGCAGCAACAAAACAGTGTTCATGCTCCAAGCCTCTTGATGTTCAGAGCAGCCGGGTATATGAAACAGGACGCTTGTGTGAGCCAGAAGTGCTTAACAGTTTAGAAGAGACTTACAGTCCCTTCTTCAGAAGCAGCGCAGAAAAGATGAGTATTGAGGAAGAAAACTTTCAGAAGAGAAAGTTGCCTGTGGTAAGTTCAGTTGTTGAAGTAAAAAAGTTCAGTCACGACGGAGAAGAGGAGGAGGAAGAGGACGATTGTGGGTCCCGTACAGGAAGCATCTCCAGCAGTGTGTCAGTGCCAGCGAAGCCTGAACGGAGACCTTCACTTCCACCTTCTAAACAAGCTAACAAGAATCTAATTTTGAAAGCTATATCTGAAGCTCAAGAATCTGTAACAAAAACAACTATTCTACAGTCTCACAGAAACAGACACTTCCAGTTGCTCCCAGAATTCGAACTTCTCAGAATTGCTAGCAGAAATGGTCCAGGGACAAGGCAGAGTCCCCAGGGTATGTTCTCCTATTAAAGAAGAGGAAGCAAAAGGAGATAATATAGACAAAAGTCAAGGAACTCAACAGAGGCAGTTGTTATCCCGATTGCAAATTGATCCTGTAATGGCAGAAACTGCAGATCAGTCAAGACACGAGATAATTTATTCTGAAGAAGACAAAGCTGTCTGAGGAGCTAGTAGTGGCAGCAAACCAGAAGTTGGGGATGATGACGGCAGATTCCCTTTGGGCCCTTTCAGGACACCTTGTACAGACACGAGATCTTGTACAACCAGATAAACCTGCGAGTCCCAAGTTTATAGTGACGCTGGATGGTGTCCCCAGCCCCCCAGGATACATGTCAGATCAAGAGAAGGACATGTGCTCTGAAGGAATGAGACGCGCATGGCACCCTGCAGCCTCACACGGGGGACTCGCAGGCCTCCTTCACCCGCAGCAGTTGCACGTGCTGAGCAGGCAGCTTGAGGACCCAGATGGTAGCTTTGCAAACACTGAGCTGAGTGAGCTGAGCATGGCACAGAAGCTGGAGAAGCTGCTGGAGCGCTGCAAGTACTGGCCTGCCTGCAAGAACGGGGATGAGTGCACTTACCATCACCCCGTGTCGCCTTGCAAAGCCTTTCCCAATTGTAAATTTGCTGAGAAGTGTCTTTGTTCATCCAAATTGTAAATATGATGCAAAATGTACTAAACCAGACTGTCCCTTCATTCACATGAGCCGAAGAACCCCAGGACTGCCTCCAAAACCAGTCACAGCAGCGGCACCGCCTTCCAGTAGTCAGCTGTGCCGCTACTTCCCAGCTTGTAAGAAAATGGAGTGTCCCTTCTATCATCTGAAACACTGTAGATTTAACACTCAGTGTACACGGCCTGACTGCACGTTCTATCATCCCACCATTACTGTGCCACCACGACATGCCTTGAAATGGATTCGACCTCAGACCAGTGAGTGATACCCAGTCCTACCTGACAGAAGACTGTGCCGTTTGAGAGTTTCTGTCTACTGATGAAAGACGCTCTGCAGAATCTGTCAGATCTTTGAAACTTGGAATATATTACTTTCATAATATGAAGTTTATTGCCTACCTGAAGTGTCTAATTTTTCAAGTTTGTAAGTTTATTAAGTGATTTTAACATTGGGTCTTTTTTTGTTGTGTTGTTTTGACTGTGGAAAGACAGTTTAAGGAAAAGCTGAAATCTATTAAAACACTTGAGGCATGTTTGTACAAAAAAATAAAAATAAAAATAAAGAAAAGGCAGACAGCAAAATACTTCTTAGAAAAGAATCCAAAAAAGTAAGCACCTCAAATAACAAAATTATCTAAATGACTGGATAGAAATTTTAAGAAAGTAAGATGTATATGATTCCTATTAAAGATAAACATTGGTTAATTAATATGTCTGTTTATATTTGTGTTAGTATCTGTTTATTCTAAGGAATTAGAAACTAACAAAGTTTAATGCATACAGCTTTTCAAAATTAAATAATATACTTTGAATGAAAAAAGAAAAGGCAGTGGATGACTCTCATCAGCTACAATTTTCTAGATCTTAGACATCTGTAATATTGTATGCTACAGATGGGATAGGAGAAGAGCAACATATGATAATTTAGAGAATATAAAGAAATGAAAAAGTGCTGGGAAAGCAAAAATGGCTATGCCAAGAAGGTTAAATATACAGTGGTGTCTAAGAAGTAAGATTGTTAATTCTCATAACCCTGATGCTGGGAAAGATTGAGGGCAGGAGGAGAAGGGGATGACGGAGGATGAGATGGTTGGATGGCATCACCAACTCGATGGACATGGGTTTGGGTGGACTCCAGGAGTTGGTGATGGACAGGGAGGCCTGGTGTGCTGCGGTTCATGGAGTTGCAAAGAGTTGGATATGTCTGAGTGACTGAACTGAACTGAACTCTATTCTGTGTTCTGGGATCCTCTGCATCTGCAAGTCCCCAACTTTACATATGAAACAACCAAGAATCTTATTAAAATACAGGTTTTGTGTGATCTAAGACTCTGCATTTTTAGCAAGATACCAGGTAATATCAATGCTACAGGTCTATAACTCACAGCTGAAGTTGCAAAGTTTTACAGTGGTGTCAGTTCAATTCAGTCACTCAGTCGTGTCCGACTTTTTGTGACCCCATGGACTGCAGCACACCAGGCCTCCGTGTCCATCTCCAACTCCTGGAGTTTACTCAAACTCATGTCCATTGAGCCGGTGATGCCATCCAACCATCTCATCCTCTGCATACAGATTTCTCAAGAGGCAGGCCAGGTGGTCTGGTATTCCCATGTCTTGAAGAATTTTCCACAGTTTTTTGTTATCCACACAGTCAAAGGCTTTGGCATAGTCAGTTACAATGGTGTAGGCTGCTTCATTCATACCTCTGAACCAATTAGTATAATTTGGGGGGTTTTTGTTGTTTTTTTTGTTTGGTCCTTTGGAAGATAGCTCACATGTGTGCTTTTGGTTTTAAGAGTTCTCAGTTTTTAATATTTGGCACCACCATGATATGGTATGCTGGTATGTGTAGGTGCTTAGTCATGTCCATCTCTTTGCAACCTCACGGGTTGTAGCCTACCAGGCTTCTCTGTCCATGGGATTTTCCAGGCAAGAATTCTAGAGTGGGTTTCCATTTCCTTCTCCAAGCATGGTGTAATGCTAACTTAATTTCTGAGTGAGTATAGTACTAAGTGCATTTAGGAGTAATTCATATTTTGAAAAGAGGAAGACAAAAGACAGTGGGGCAGATGGAAAGGGGGAGAGGAATATATGAAAAAAAAGGAAAATCAGGTGATAAGAAACAATGGAGAATAGAGCAAGCAAGACAAGGAAACATCAGTCTATGAGCACATGTCTTGCCCAAAAATCTTGAGAAGGCAGCTTCTCTGAGATAACATCTCTATCAATTTCACTTGCAACATGGTGAGTCTTTCAAGAAGTTCCAGCGTAATTAGCTAGAGAAGGTAGTGGAAAAGAAATTAAGAAATTGAAGGAATGTGCTTTAATCTGAATTTTATATTTGTCTCCATCTCACTTTAAACAATTAGCCTTTCTGGATCGCCTTTCATTTCAATTATATTACCCTGTAACTCTCTCATAAGAGCCTATTCTTGTCCTTCATGGCACTTAGTACAATATGAAATATGTTTGTCTTTATACTTCTTTAGTATATCTCCCATATCTCTAAGCCTGCAGTCTTTATGACTAGAATTATTTTGTTTAACCGTATCTGTCTAAAACATGTACGTACTTAACAAATACTGAGTTTAAAAAGTAGAAAGTGAACAGGCAGACTTGAATTGTTAATTCATGGAAGGAGGAAACCATCACATGTATTTCTTTACAATTCTCTTCAATGTTTAGAGCACAACCGTATTCTTGAAAGTAAGTTGCATTAGGGCAGAGGCTCTTGTTCTCTGCTTGAACCTAGCGCCTAATGTAACTAGATGTGGATCTCATTCTAGGTGCTGAGTGAAGGTTGTTACAAGGAAATTGGACTTACAAGATAAAGTGTGCTCTACTCCCAGTTTTTACCTTATACGTATACAGGGTCTTCACAGTGCTATACATTCTATAAAGACTGACGAATTAAATTCATGGAGGGCCTAAATGAACAATGTCTTCTGTAGATTTCAGATATGCTGTCTTAGGGAGGTGGGTTTACTTAATCTACTGTCAGTTCCTCTGGCAGACACTGTGAGCTATGGGGTCTGCCTGCTCCTCCTTGCTAACAGAGCTCTGCTTTTTACAGAGTAGGAACAGACCAGACAAAAGTGGAAAAGCTGGCCATAGACCCTTGGATCCTGACCTGCTGCATATTAGAGTTGTTGGGAAATGTTTAAAAACCCTGATATCTGCACCCTACTCTAGCCAAATAAACATGAATCTCTGAAGATGGGCCCAAGTTTTTACAAGCCTCTCAAATCATAATGGGCACCATGCTTGCCCTGGCCTCAGCTGGCCATGACAGTCCAGCTCTCCTTTGCCTATGTTTGACTGAGGAGTACATGTTTGTGTAAACCCAGCTCTAGTCAGTGAGATCTAGGAGGAAGTCTGCTAAGAGATCCCCAAAGAGATTGTCCATCCTGAAAAAAAAAGAAGGTTCCTAAGGCATACAAGGTATTTAGCCTCTATATCTTCTTCCTTCTTGGTATGTTGTGATAGGAGATAATGAAAACCATGGCTGCTGTGATCATGAAGTAGGAGGATTACCTAAGCCATCAAAGAAAAAAGTAAAACATGGAATGATATTTGTGTATTAAAACATGCAAACATGTCAAAAAATAATATGTATATAAACAGAGTAGGTGCAATTGTATGAAAATTTAGGGTATTGAATGTAATTTCTTTAATGATTATCCATATGTTACTGTTAATCTTTAGAGGTTTCTATTTAATTTTCATTACACAATCATGATCATTATAGTTTTGCAGATGATTTAAAAATATGTGCAGAAAGGTCTGAGAGTTGCTTGGCAGAAATTTTATGTAGTTTTGTTAGATACAACATATCCTGCTTTTGCTATAGTTTAAAAGAACCCTTTATCTTGGGTTGTTTTTCTGGACCAACAGCTCTTATCTTGCCTCCCAATCTTTGCCAAGCTATAATTAAGCCAACATTGATCCTCTGCAACTACTTTGAGGTCAGGTTGACCAGTCAATACTGTAGCACTTAGGGAAAGAGAACTCTCTAAAAGGGTTTCTAAGTAGGGGAATAATACAAAATTTAATCCAAACCACCACCTGCTTTCCTAAGACAGTTTGTAGACCCTAAATTTAATTTGAAAAAAAAAATCTTGAAGTGGTATGTATTAAAATTCACTCATTATAATTTTACTTAGTTTTTTTAAAGCCAAGTTTATTTAACTATAGCTATAAATGAAATGAACTACATATAACTTGTGTTCATAAAAATTCATTTCCATATTTGTTTATTCAGGAGGAGTTATCTGCTGTAAGATTGTTCAAACCATAAAGTTTATCACAGGGAGCAGTTCTCTAAGTAGAGGAGAGCAGAGGAACAGCTAAAAGAGTGCAAGAGATGAATACTTTAACTTTTACTGATGGAGGCTGAAATTATGTACCTCTTCCTAGGGCATCATCATTCTAAGAATTGTGATTTCTCTGCTTATTCTCTGGGTCCCTTGTCTTAATAATGTCCTGCCTCTTAGCCTTGTCTTGTACCATAGATTGTCTTTTCTGCCTGAAAAATGATAATATTGCATCAGGGGAAATAAAATTAATCACAATAATCTAGACATGGATTGTGTCTCTTCCTGTATCACAGTAGGATCATTTGGCTCCTGTAAGATTATCCATCACAGTCCCCATGCTCTACAAAGATTAGGCAGATGATTGGATGAGCTGGGCTAATCAGACTCTCCATCTCTGCCAGCAGTGTGAATCTTGGGCAGGTGACACTGCTTGAATGAAGGTATTTAGAGTTAAATCATTCCCGTTTCACACCAAAAGAGAACACCCATAAATGTCTTCTATAAAGATCTCCAAAGTTACCCTTGTTTTTGATCTTCCCAAGATCAAGTGGTTCTCTTCTAATTCTGTGAATCACCCAGTATTCTTCCCATATTGCAGATGGGGAGTAGTAGGGAGCCCTTACGTTAGTTAAAGTTAGTTTCTATACCTTGCCACTGAAGATCCCCAGTTAATGCAGACAATAAACTGTGGAAAATTCTGAAAGAGATGGGAATACCAGACCACCTGACCTGCGTCTTGAGAAACCTGTATGCAGGTCAGGAAACAACAGTTAGAACTGGACATGAAACAACAGGCTGATTCCAAATAGGAAAAGGAGTACGTCAAGGCTGTATATTGTCACTGTGCTTATTTAACTTATATGCAGAGTACATCATGAGAAACATTGGGCAGGAAGAAGCACAAGCTGGAATCAAGATTGCTGGGAGAAATGTCAATAACCTCAGATATGCAGATGACACCACCCTTATGTCAGAAAGTGAAGAAGAACTAAAAACCTTCTTGATGAAAGTGAAAGAAGAGAGCAAAAAAGTTGGCTTAAGCTCAACATTCAGAAAACGAAGATCATGGCATCCAGTCCCATTACTTCATGGGAAATAGATGGGGAAACAATGGAAACAGTGTCAGACTTTTATTTTGGGGGGCTCCAAAATCACTGCAGATGGTGATTGCAACCATGAAATTAAAAGATGCTTACTCCTTGGAAGGAAAGCTATGACCAACCTAGACAGCATATTCAAAAGCAGAGACATGACTTTGCCAACTAAGGTCTGTCTAGTCAAGGCTATGGTTTTTCCAGTGGTCATGTATGGATGTGAGAGTTAGATTATAAAGAAAGCTGAGCGCCGAAGAATTGACGCGTTTGAACTGTGGTGTGGGAGAAGACTCTCGAGAGTCCCTTGGACTGCAAGGAGATCCAACCAGCCCATCCTAAAGGGGATAAGTCCTGGGTGTTCATTGGAAGGACTGATGCTGAAGCTGAAACTCCAGTACTTTGGCCATCTCATGCGAAGAGTTGACTCATTGGAAAAGACCTGAATAGTGGGAGGGATTGGGGACAGGAGGAGAAGGGGGCGAGAGAAGATGAGATGGCTGGATGGCATCACCGACTTGATGGACCTGAGTTTGGGTAAACTCCAGGAGTTGGTGATGGGCAGGGTGGCCTGGTGTGCTGTGATTCATGGGGTCACAAAGAGGAAGTCTATCAAGGCCTTTGTCTGTGAAGCCATTACCCACAAAGTCCTTAGTAACTTGCTAATGTTGTTTCATTAGCCTTTCAAAATCCTATGAGGCAAAGCACAGAAGAAGGCTTCTAGCCTCAACCAGCCTTCTAAGAAATGTTAATAAGGTTAATATCTTAGACGTTATCAACAAATTCTGCTAAATGACCTGGGAAAGAACCTCATTCACTGATCCTGGAAACTAGATATGAACTGGGTCCTGTTTCTTACTCATAACACCAGTAATCTATTCACTAGATTGGTATGTCTCTTCCTTCATTTTAATCAGACTGCCAAAGTTATGTCTTTTTTAATTTAGAATTGTATTACTACTTTTTAAAACATTGACAAATCCAAATGATCAATCACCACAGTTCATTTTACTTGAGCATATTAGATAACAGAGTATGTATTGGCTATGCTTTATAACACATCAAAAATATAATAAGCCATGAAATCTCTGGGCATTACTCCTACAAGATCAGATAGTCACATAAAAACATAAACGCCTTAATGAAATGCCTTGTCATCATCCAAACTTCTCATTCTATTACTTAGTATAAGGTTCCTGAAGCATCATGGAAGCATTTAAAAGAATACTGTAAACAAAGCATCATAATTAAATCACTGTTGTATTTGATTCACATGTAATCCTATGAAGAAAGTCCAAAAAGTAACTAAAGTAGCATCTTAACGAGTTTACATAACAATACATTTTAAAGATATTTCATTTACTTATATTATTTGATAATTCATTTTTCAATCATTTATTCATTCATCAAACACTAACGACCTGTAGGGCTACAAAGACAAGATCAAAAACTCATAGTGTAATGGTAGAGATAGGCAAGTAAAAATATCCAACCAAAATGCTTACAGTCATTGTTTTTAGGGAAAAGTGTAAAATAGCAGAACAGAACAAATGAAATTTTAAAATTTTATTGGGACTTTAGATTTGTAATTTCCTATATATTTTTAATTCCTCTACAAGCATATACTAGTTGGTAATTTTGAAATATGGTAAAATGAAACTAAAAAGCCTCTTGATGAAAGTGAAAGAGGAGAGTGAAAAAGTTGGCTTAAAGCTCAACATTCAGAAAACGAAGATCATGGCATCCGGTCTGATTCATGGGAAATAGTGCCATGGGAAATAGATGGGGAAACAGTGGAAACAGTATCAGACTTTATTTTTCTGGGCTCCAAAATCACTGCAGATGGTGACTGCAGCCATGAAATTAAAAGACGCTTACTCCTTGGAAGAAAAGTTATGACCAACCTAGATAGCATATTCAAAAGCAGAGACATTACTTTGCCAACTAAGGTCCGTCTAGTCAAGGCTATGGTTTTTCCACTGGTCATGTATGGATGTGAGAGTTGGACTGTGAAGAAGGCTGAGCGCCAAAGAATTGATGCTTTTGAACTGTGGTGTTGGAGAAGACTCTTGAGAGTCCCTTGGACTGCAAGGAGATCCAACCAGTCCATTCTGAAGGAGATCAGCCCTGGGATTTCTTTGGAAGGAATGATGCTAAAGCTGAAACTCCAGTACTTTGGCCACCTCATGCAAAGAGTTGACTCTTTGGAAAAGACTCTGATGCTGGGAGGGATTGGGGGCAGGAGGAGAAGGGGACGACAGAGGATGAGATGGCTGGATGGCATCACTGACTCAATGGACATGAATCTGAGTGAACTCCGGGAGTTGGTGATGGACAGGGAGGCCTGGCGTGCTGCAATTCATGGGGTCGCAAAGAGTCGGACACAACTGAGCGACTGAACTGAACTGAAAATGAAATGTTAATAAGGTTAATATATTAGACATTGTCAACATGGTTTTTCTCTTTTGCTTTTCCTAGCACATATTCTTCTACGTGTTAGTCAAAGACATCAACCAGTCTCAGGATACTAAAAGATCTTTTACAAAATGAGACTATTGATTGCTTACCAGGCACCAGGCACTGCTCTAAGCAATTTACATGTAATGCAAAGAGAAAGACATAACTAACACTCAGTTTCTGACCTTAAGGGAAGTCCTACATGGCACTAGTGATAAAGAACCCACCAGCCACTGCAGGAGACATGAGAGATGCATGTTCAATGCCTGCGTCGGGAAGATCCCCTGGAGAAGGATATGGCAACCCACTCCAATATTCTTGCCTGGAGAATCCCACGGACAGAGAAGCACAGGGTTGCAAAGTGTCGGACACAACTGAAGCCACTTAGCATGCATGCACAACCTTCAAAATAAGATTGTACAGCTAAACAATAGTTTAAAAGCCAGGCTATTATATTGGGAAGGGATTTTCTAAATTCTTTCATCTGCCTTCATCCTCCATTCATTTGATAGCCTAGATGACATGGCTCAGTCATTTCTCTCTTGGAGTGGAACTGAGGTGTGTTACAGAAGAACAGAGAGGGAAGCCATTACTCTTCAGCCCCAGGAGTGTGGGAAGAAAAGAGCAACAGAGGAACAGAGCTGCCAGACACAGCCCAGGCAGGTGATATGAAATTGGGGAAGACATCTAAGGTGGAAGGAAGTTCTTATCTCCACTCCCCATTTGAGACTCTGAGAAGAGGCCTCATTTCAGGCTGCTTCATATCAACCCTGGAGGGTCCAGCATGACCAGACAGAGGGAGGTCATAAGGTTTAACTTTAGAATTGGCTATACTCTCTTCACTGGGTCCTGTGACTGAGACTCGCTGAGAATCTGGTGGGGATCCCCAGTGCCAGTGAGGTAGGTAAGGGCCTGCAGGATGGGCTGGGAGGAGGTGGAAGTCACAGCCGGAAGTCAGAAGAACAGGTTGTTTTGGGAGAAGCCCTGAGGAGGCAGAGAGAGTCAGAGAGGGCCAACTAGGAACAGAAGGAGACCCAGACATCACACCTGACACAGGCATCAGCTGCAATGCCAGAGACACCAAGAACAACCAGGCAGACCTAGCAGAGGTTCCCATGGACCACAGTCTTCCTCAGCTGCAAGGTCAGGCAGCCTTCCACCCCCACGTGCACACAACCTGTTCACATCTTAGAGCCCAGAGGGTGAGAAATCTGACCGACTGTGCTCTTATCTTCCTAGACATTCTAACATCCCTCATGAAATGTATTTCAATTACTCGGTTAGATTTTGTTAACTGTTTTTACTCCTTACCAGCAGGTAGGGATGGGGGAAGAAGGCTGGACTAGTTAACAAAGGACCACACTTGCTCCAAACTTCTGAGATGTGATGTAAGTTAAATTCACAGTCCTGCTAAGTAAGTCTAAAAATCAATTATGATTCAGCTCCCTATGGGAGCTCTGTGCACAGAAATAATTAATGTATCAGATCAGACCCACAGAATATCCCCCCAGGATTTGGTCCTCCCAGTGAAATCAATGCACATGTGCTGAGGGGCTGAGAGAGAGCATGGTTGATTTTGAAATGACTGGGCATGTCATCAACTGAAAACTTAAGGATATTCCTTAAAATATCACTGGTTGGGCCTCCAATGATTTCTAAAACTCTCCTTGAGCATTTTTTCCCTTGAACATTTTTAAACATCAAAAGAAATCTGAGCACTGAAGAACTGATGCTTTCAAACTGTGGTGCTAAAGAAGACTCTTGAGAGTCCCTTGGATGGCAAGGAGATTCAGTCAATCCTAAAGGAAATCAACCCTGAATATTCATTGGAAAGACTGATGCAGAAGCTGAAACTCCAATACTTTGGCCACCTAATGTGAAGAACCAACTCACTGGAAAAGACCTTGATGCTGAGAAAGAATGAGGACAGGAGGAGAAGGGGGCAAAGAGGATGAGATGGTTGGATGGCATCATTAACTCAATGGACATGAACGTGAAAGTGAAAGTCACTCATTTGTGTCTGACTCTTTGCGACCCCGTGGACTGTACAGTCCACGGGATTCTCCAGGTCAGAATACTGGAGTGGATAGCCATTCCCCTCTCTAGGGGATCTTCCCAACCTAGGGCTCAAACCCAGATCTCCAGCATTGCAGGTGGATTCTTTTCCATCTGAGCCCCCAGGGAAGCCCAAGGTTACTGGAGCGGGTAGCCTATCCCTCTCCAGAGGATCTTCCCGACCCAAGAATTGAACTGCGGTCTCCTGCATTGCAAGCGGATTCTTTATCATCTGAGCTACCAGGGAACACATGAGTTTGAGTAAACTCCAAGAGGTAGTGAAGGACAGGAAAGCCTGGCATGCTGCAGTCCATGGGGCCGCGAAGAGTTGGACAGGACTTAGCGACTGAACAACAACCGTAACGCTTCTTTGAGACCCTAAATCTCTGTAGAGGCTGTTCCTGAAAATTCTGTTCTCTATCACCCAATTTCGGTGAGTTAGGAAGAGTGAGGTAAGGCAGGTTTCCTGTGTATCAGAAACTTCCTCTTCACATGATTTTTCCTGACTTTGAGAAAAAAAAAAGCCAAAAGAAGTCACCATGCTTATTTATATCAGAGGTTTAGATAAGAAGTATATAGTTTGCTTAGAAGGGCTCAAAATATAAGTTTTATTTCCTCACATCCAGTTCTTCTTGGCCCTGGATAATAACTGAGGCAGAACCCATGATTTTTTTTGGTGTCTGTGAAGTGGAATAAGTCCTTGGTCCATCATTGAAATGCCTATGGCAGTTCCCTGTCATAAGCAGAACTTGAAACATGGCTCAGTAGTCAATATTCTCACCCTTTGCCAGCTTGGGCCCAACTTGGGCAGAGAAAGAAGTGGAAGTGACCCTTGCTTTCTCTTTCCCCAGGCCCACTTCAATTCCTCCTCTATCCAAACTGCTAAAGGAGGGAGAGGAGGGAAGAGGCTGGGAAGTTCTTACTTGACCAGCATTTCTGGGCACCAGCTTCTGCTCTCAGGTGTTTAAACCTGACTCTTTCTTCATTGTTTCGAATGCTTTAGAGACACTCCTTCCTTCGCTGAGTGTCTGTCACCTGCAGCTCACCTGCCAGGAGTCAATGCATCTCATTGGTCTCTTACTCCTTCCTCTGGCCCCGGACAGGCAGCAGCCCCAGCTTCCCTCAGCACAAGACTCCTAGTCTTCCTGCAGACCTTCCTAGACAGGACCTTTTTCTGTTAGGGTTTAGTTGTAGGCCAGGGAAATCCCTCTAGATCCCATTTCAATGGAAATGGACTTAAAACCAAGTTGTAAGACACTTACAAAATTTTATGCAAAGGTTGGAAGAACAGGCTCTAGGAAATGCTTCTAGAAACAGCTCGCACTCCCAAGATCACACCTCCTTTGTGGTCAGGCAGTCCTGAAGGAAATCAATCCTGAATATTCATTGGAAGGACTGATGCTGAAGCTGAATCTCCAATACTTTGGCCACCTGATGCAAACAGCTGACTCATTGGTAAAGGCCCTGATGCTGGGAAAGATCAAAGACAGGAGGAGAAGGGGATGACATGGTTGGATGGCATCACCAACACAATGGACATGAGTTAGAGCAAACTCCAGGAGATGCTGAAGGGCAGGGAAGCCCGGAGTGCTGCAGTGCATGGGGTCGCACAGAGTTGAACATGACTGAGCTACTGAACAACAGGGCTGCCAGCAGTGCCTGAAGCTGCCTGCTGCACCACCCATGCAGCCAAGTGGATGCCTCCATCCCACGCTTTCCCTCCTCCATCTGGTTCCTAAGGTGAGTCTCACATAGCTGCAGGTAATGGTGGGACCCCTGCTGAAGGCAGTCTGGGAAACACAACCCTCAGCTTTCTAGCCTCTCAGAAATGTCAGAAGCCTGGAGTGGATGCCAAGCGACACAATTCACAGGATCTGGTACAGGAACCAAGATCTCACATCTTGTGTGGAAAAGGTACCACAAAGTTTGAAAGGGCACCCTTAACTGACGGTTCTCTCCTTTGTTCAGGGGGGCACAAATTTATGTCTTGGTTCTCTTGATTTGAGATGAGGAGAGAATTTCTCCAAAAATTCATGGATTACTTCTAACACTTGTTAATAGAACCCTAGCTTGGTGTGAGACCACGTCATAACCGATTCACGTTTCAGCGGCCAATGACTGCTCTAGGGTTGGGCCTGGAACCTGGTTCTGGCCCATAAAGGAAACTCCACCAGTTGCTGCTGGGAGACATTTCTCTTTGATGAGAAAGAGGCCTATGAGGAAAAAACCTTGTCATCAAATCCCTGTTGCCTGCCCTCACTTCTTGTTTTGGGTGCTGATACATGCAGGCCCGTTTCTTAGACTTGTGGCAGCTATCTTGTGACCACAGGCAAAAGGTCCGAGGATGAAATTCACCTACTGAGAAGAAAGAGTGGAAGCAGGACAGCTGTCAGGTCCTTGATGGCTCCACTGAACTGCAAACCAAAGCAGGACTGGCTACTGTGTTAAACTATACTCGCTACTGTACAAAGTACTGTAGGTATTTTGTTGAGTGGGCTTCCCTGGTGGCTCAGACGGTGAAGCGTCTGCCTGCAATGCGGGAGACCTGGGTTTGATCCCTGGGTTGGGAAGATCCCCTGGAGAAGGAAATGGCAACCCACTCCAGTACTCTTGCCTGGAAAATTCCATGGACAGAGGAGCCTTGTAGGCTACAGTCCATGGGGTCGCAAAGAGTCGGACACGACTGAGCAACTTCACTTCACTTCACTTCTTCATTTTGTCAAGTGAGACCATGAAATGCTTTTATTACCTAACCACTTCTTAGTCACGCATTCTGATGCTTAGTCAAATGCATGTTGACTGGTGAAAAGTAAAAGTGTTAGTCACGCAGTTGTGTTTGACTCTTTGTGACCCTACAAACTAATAGCCCGCCAGTATCCCCTTTCCATGGAATTTCCCAGGCAAGAATCCTAGAGTGGGTTGCCATTCCATTCTCCAGGAGATCTTCCTAACCCAGGGGTCAAACCCTGGTCCCCTGAATTGAAAGCAGATTCTTTACTGTCTGAGCCACCGGGGAAGCCCATATTGATTGGTACTCAGGCTGACTCCCTGGAAACCATGAGAAGTGAGAGAATGACAAAGAGACAGAGAGAGAGACAGACAGATTTGGAGCCCAAGTCAGCAAGTGAGTATTTTCATGTTTCTACAGTTAGGACTTTCCAAGCAAGTTTTACCAGAACCTGGCTTAACAAGCATTGGAAGTTAAATTATGACTATGACAGAATAGATAGTGAGACGACTCTGGAAAGATTTACCTCCCTGGAGGTATGTGTTTACATTTCAAATGGGGAAAAAAATCTGGAATCAGGACCTGTAAACCAGAGAGGCTTCACTTGTCTTCCTTCCCCCAGAGACATCTATTTATATTCCAGAAGGTAAGAGTACCGGACCTTTCCCTTATCTTCCCAAGGAAAATTAGTGTTAATTAGGCAGAAGAGCTTTCCCTCCCTTTCTCTCCCTTTCCTCTCATCCCTGAGATTCTTATTGGGGTAGGGGATTACTCTCCTGCAGTACAGAGTCAAGTACATACAAGGGAGCATCTGACTCCATTCATCTTACCCTGGGCAAAGATAGTAATTGATGTTATAAAAACTGATCTCAGCTCCAGAAACCCCATATTTGCATTCAGGATAATATAAATAAATATAGATATTAAAAACCAATCAGCTGTAGAAAGAGGCTCATGCATGGTTCTTCACTGGAGAATGTGACTCAGTGATACTAGGACACGTTGGAATAGGTTGAAAGTACTGTGCAGATATAGCAAAGGAAACAGATATACCTCTGGCCTCAGTCCTAATCTGATTCAATCATTTCTGGGTACATTTCAATGAGAAAACCGAGAAACTAGAGTATTTCTAATCTAAAGGAGATAGCTGGAGAAGTGATGGGCTTGGAAACCATATCATGTGAGCAAAGGTGGAAGAATCTGAGTACTCTGGTAGGTCATCCCACAGATAACGGGAAAGATTCACTTTCTTTTGATTTCTCACATACAAGAAGAGGCATATTTTAGCATCGTATAAATAAGACTTTTTCTAACAGAGATTTCAGCAACACAATGAGCTGCTTTGCAAAGTAGTGCGTCCTCTTGTCATTGGAAATAGTCAGGTGGCAGCTGCGATGGCCATCTGTTGGAGGATTCGCAGAAGAAATTTGCATTTGATTTAGAAAGTTGGTCTGTTTGAGATTTTAGGACCCTGACAATTCTAAATCTCCACCAAGTTTAATTGATCGTCATCTGAATATTCTCTTTCTAGCCATTATCCTGTAGAGTTCTCTTCCTTGATAGTCTGCCAAATTCAGAGTTGTTTTAACTTCTGGAGTTGAAGTCAAGACTTTATCACTTACATTGTGATTTCTAGTAAATTATTTAATCTTGTCTGTAAAAGGTGGATATCAATACTTCCTATTTTATTGGGTTATTATAGTGATTAAATGAAATAATACCTGTAAAGCATGCATAGCACTTAGAACAGAACCTAGCAAGCACTCAGTACCCAATGGCTATTATTAGTTTATTAGCCTCTTCACTTGTCTTACTCCATCTTTCATTTGGCTACCTACTCATCCTTCACATGTCTATTGTTTAATTTATATCTCTTACTTTCAGTGAGTTTCTCTTGTCACAAGATTAAAGAACTGCTTGAGCAATTGAATTTTCATACCTTTCCCATTTAAAAATTGTTTTCCTGATATATTCTATCATGTTAGTCATTTTGCTATCAATTTATAGGAGTTTTTTATATATTAGATCTATGGAAATAGTTGTAACATTTTCCCCAGTTTATCCTTTGTCTTTTGGCCATAGATCTATTGAAGGTTCTTTTGAAAGTTAGAGCATGTAGAATATTTTCAAAATATATAATGTTTATCAATCTTTTTATTCATGCAGAGCCCCCACTCTTATCCTTCCTCTTACTGACTCCAAAAGGGAATTTTTAAAAAATATATATATATTTTTATTGAAGTATAGTTGACTTACAATATTTCAGGTGCAGAGCAAGGTGATTCAGTTATACAAATACACATTTATTATTTTTAAAATTATTTTCCATCATAAGTTATTATAAGATATTGACTATAGTTCCCTATGCTATACAGTAAACCTTTGTTGCTTGATGCCTATCTACAAAAGGGGATTAAGAGAAGTAGCTCCCTGCATTAACATTATGAAATGAGCAGTCTGATGTCTTACAAAATAAAGTATTCCATCATCAAGATGCTTTGGCATTGTGCTTTTAAAAGGGCCTCTCCCTTTTTGACAGTAATTTTCCCAGTGTCTCTGCTGCTAAAGAACAGCTTTTCTTAACATTTTGTAGCTAAGTCACTACAGAGGCTCACTGCAAGTCTCCAGACAGACTGGAACTATTGTAACCATTATCCTTCAGTTCAGTTCAGTTGCTCAGTCGTGCCTGACTCTTTATAATCCCATGGACTGCAGAACCCAAGGCCTTCCTGTCCATCACCAACTCCTGGAGTTTACTCAAACTCATATCCATCGAGTTGGTGATGCCATCCAACCATCTCATTCTCTGTTGCACTTCTCCTCCTGGCTTCAGTCTTTCCCAGCTTTAGGGTCTTTTCTAACGAGTCAGTTCTTTGCATCAGGTGGCCAAAGTACTGGAGCTTCAGCATCAGTCCTTCCAATGAATATTCAGGACTGATTTCCTTTAGGATTGACTGGTTTAATCTTCTTGCAGTCCAAGGAACTCTCAAGAATCTTCTCTAACACCACAGTTCAAAAACATCAATTCTTCAGCACTCAGCTTTCTTTATGGTCCATCACTCACATCCATACATGTCTACTGGAAAAACCATAGCTTTGACTGTATGGACCTTTGTCAGCAAAGTAATAACTCTGCTTTTTAATATGCTGTCTAGATTGGTCAAAGCTTTTCTCCCAAGGAGCAAGTGTCTTTTAATTTTATGGCTGCAATCACCATCTGCAGTGATTTTGGAGCCCAGAAAAATAAAGTCTCTCACTGTTTCCATTGTTTCCCCATCTATGTGCCATGAAGTGATGGGACCAGATGCCATGATCCTTATTTTTTGAATGCTGAGTTTTAAGCAGCTTTTTCACTCTCCTCTTTCATCTTCATTAGTTCCTCTTTGCTTTTTGCCATAAGGGTGGTATCATCTCCATATCTGAGGTTATTCACATTTCTCGTTAAGTACCATTATCCTTAACTGCCAGTAAATGATCAGATTGCCAGCCAGACCTACACTTGTGGCAACAGGAAATTAAGTCCCTGCTGCTTAAACAAAAGGACCTGAATTAGTTGGCAGTAATGCTGATGTTTTTTAGGTCCATCTTCAGGCCAGTCACTGAAAGGAGGCAGCTGTGCTATATGCTGGACTTGTATGGAGGCCAGGTTCACCCAGTTCCATTCAGTTCTGTTCAATTCAATTCATACTTCCTGATCTCACATTAAATGCCAGACACTCTGCCTGAGTTATGGACACAAAGAAGAACCCATTAGTCTTCTGTATACTGTCAGGAGCTCACAGTCTAAAAGGGGAAACAAAATAATCCATGACAACATTAGAGTCAGCAACATCCAGATATATAGAATATGTTTCAAAAATATAGAGCAGAAACCTGAAAGAGAAGCCTCAGTTTACTTCTAGATTTCTCCTTAATGTTACCTGCATACAGCCAACTCTTTCCTGGTGAGTTTTCTTTACTTACAACATTTTAAACACCAAATGAGACTTTGTTGTTGTTGTTGTTGTTTTTTCCTCCTCCTAACATTCAAATACATGGTATCTTTTCCAAAACCACATCTCCAACTCTCTGAACACCAGTTGGTCCAAAACTCCATGTCAATTGTGACATGAACTACTTGGAGTTAGTACAGACCCCACAGGTTAAGGGCTCAGTGCTACAGGACAGTCCTACTTCTGACGCCTGTCACAAGTTCTGGGGCCCGCATACCTCTCACTGACCAGCTATAAATTGGGGGTTCCCATTCTGAAGGAGATCAACCCTGGGATTTCTTTGGAAGGAATGATGCTAAGGCTGAAGCTCCAGTACTTTGGCCACCTCAGGCGAAGAGCTGAAGCATTGGAAAAGACTCTGATGCTGGGAGGGATTGGGGGCAGGAGGAGAAGGGGACGACCGAGGATGAGATGGCTGGATGGCATCATGGACTCGATGGACGTGAGTCTGAGTGAACTCCGGGAGATGGTGAGGGACAGGGAGGCCTGGCGTGCTGTGATTCATGGGGTCACAAAGAGTCGGACACGACTGAGCGACTGAACTGAACTGAACTGAACTGAATAACCCCCTATCAGGTTAGATAATTTATTAGAACAAAACTCAGGAAGACACATTCCTACTATACCAGTTTACTAGCAAGCATACACTTCAAGAACAGCCAAAATGGGAAAGATGAACAGGGCGAGGAAGCAGGGAAGGGGCAGGGAGAGCCCAGGCCCTCTTGAGGAACTCCGCCCTTCCTGTTCCTGATGTGTTCACCAACCTAGAGGCTTTCTGATTCCCGAAGTGTTGGGTTGTTATAGATTTCAGTAGACAGGCATGATTGCTTAAATCATTGGCTCTTAGTGGTTAACTCACTCTCCAGCCCCTCTCTCACTTTTAGAGACTAGGGGTGGGGCTGAAAATTCCAAGCTTCTAATCAAGGCTTGGCCTTTCTGGTGGCCAGCCCCATCCTGCAGCGACGGAGAGTCCTGCTGGAGTCATCTCATTCGAACAAAGTTGCTCCTCTTATCCTGTCACTCAAGAAGTTCCAAGAACTTCAGATGCCTTGTTCCAGGACTGAGGAAAAAGACCGAACATCTTTCTTATTGTGCCATGCCAGGACATTTTTCGCACTACATTGAGCCTCTTACCTCCCAGACCACACTTACCATCCACCTCTTACCCCTTTCCTGCCCCAATACATTTCTTTTTCTTTTTCTAAAAGATTGATTGATATTATTATTATTATTATGGCTGTGGTAGGTCTTTGCTGCATGAGAACTTTCTCTAGTTGAGGCGAGTCAGGGCTACTCTTCATTGCAATTTCTCATTGCAATGTCTTCTCTTGTAGCAGCTCAAGGGCTCAGTAGTTCTGGCGCACAGGCCTTGTTTTGTTGCCCCACGGCATTTGGGATCTTCCCAGACCAGGGAATCTAAACTGTGTCCCTTGCATTGCAAGGCAGATTCTTAACCACTAGACCACCAAAGAAGCCCCCCATCACATTTCAAGGTGGCCTCCTGACTCTATACCCAGGGGGCTGCATGATAGCACATTCTTCAGTTTCTGAAACTCAAAACCTTAACATTTGCCTGGATTCCTTCCACTACTTCTCTTCAAGAGGCTGACCCCTCACTGTGCCCTGCCCACTCTTTCTTTGTAGTATTTCTTACTTTTCCCTCAGGCCTTAATCTCATCGTTAAAATAACCTCTTGTCCTAGATAATATTGTTCTCTGCACCATTCACCCTTCCATTCGTCTACTACTCAGATTCACTTTCCCCAGGCTAATTTCATCTTGCAATTTTCAGTTTAAAACATGTTGAATAATTCTCCACTGTATATCGGGTAAAATTCAAGCTCTGAAATCCATCCACAACAGTGAAATGGACAGGAAGGGTAGGGGAAATTCCATATGGATGGAGAGGAAGGGAAGCCTAAGAAAAGTACTGGCAGTCTCTGCTTTTCTACTCAGAATGAATGGAACTGGGCCACTGGTGGCACTAAGACAGGAAAGGGTGTTTAAAATATGTGTAATAGTGAAAAAATGCTTATAATGGACACCTGAATATGTATGTCCTCCAGGCTCTGTAGGACATCCTCATGGTTGATCCCTAGGGGAACAGAGGATGGCCTCACCCAGGTGGGAAGAGATGGGCTCCATCTCAGGTAAAGAGCACTGAGCCCCAGTCCTCAGTGACCTGGTCACAGGTGGCTCACCGCACAGCTCGCCCTTTATTCTCTACAGCATCCCACCACTCATCTGGTTTTACATGAAAATCACCCTTGGTGTGAGCTTCCAGTTTTTGCTTTGCTTTGTTTTAACATTAAGATAGAGAGTATTTGGGGGTGCACTGGAGGAAGAATGGATATTCTGTGCTAAATTCACCGGATTCTCTAATTTTGAAGTGTCCAGGGATTTTGGTTTTAAGCACTGGCAAGCACTCTCTTTGGGCATTTCAGTGTGGCCAAATGACTCCAGCATTACAGCAGCTCTCTGCCAACCTCCCACTCAGAAAGGAGGCAGGGTGAGAGCTTCGCTTTGCTTTGTTTTAATGGAAAGATAGTTGATTTACAATATTTTGTTAGCTTCAGGTGTACACCAAAGTTATCTGTTTATATATATATGTGAATCCACATTTTCCTAATTCTTTTGCATTATAGTTTATTACAAGATATTGAATATAGTTCCCTGTGCTACACAATAAACCCTGCTGTTTATTTTATATATAGTAGTTAGCATCTACCAATCCTATGCTCCCAATTTATCCCCCTTCCCCCACCTTTCCTCTTTGGTAACCATAAGTTTCCTTTCTACGTCTGTGAGTCTGTTTCTGTTTTGTAAATAAATTCATTTTTACTATTTTTTAGATTCTACATGTAAATGATATTAGGTAGTGTTTGTCTCTGACTTACTTCACTTAGTATAATCTCTAGGTCCATCCATGTTGCTGAAAATGGCATTATTTCATTCTTTTTTATGGCCGAGTCAGGATGAGAGTTTAAATATGCCAGAAAATGTGTTTCAACTTGGTAACATTTTCCATGGGGCATTCATACAGAATAATTTGGTAGGGCTGCACCACAGACTGTCTGAATTGAGACTCAAAAGACTCCTAAATCTAAGCTGTGTCAAAAGAGATCCATCTCCAAAACCAGCCCAGAGGAAGGAATTTAAACCCCCGAGTTTGGGGAAGTGACGTGAATGATTATTTCAAAAACCAAGAATGTGTCAGTCATCCTCAGAGTCTTCAGTAAGAAGTGTCTGTGAGAGAGACCGCTTCAAGGAACTCCAATACTAGATGGAGAAGCTGGAACTAGAACCGGAAACGCCCCCAGGGTAGAAGCATTCTGAAGAACCATGACCCAACAGCTTCAAGATCTGATTTTATCTTTTATTAAAAAGTGAGAGGTAAAGGAGGGGGCGTATAATCACGCTCCCTTCAAAATCCAGATAGAAATTACCCTCCTAAGAAACAATGCTTCTTTAAAGAAATATGTTTATTTATTTGGCTGTGCCAGGTCTTCATTGCAGCATGCAGCCTGTGAACTCTTAGTTTCAGCAGGAAGCTGCATGTGGAATCTAGTTCTCTGACCAGGAACTGAATGCTGGCCCCTGCATTGGGAGTGCAAAGTCTCAGCCAGTGGACCACCAGGGAAGTCCCTTAAATTTTGTGTTTTTCAATTTTTTGGCCTCAATGTGCAGCATATGGGATCTTTAGTTTCCTGACCAGGAATCCAACCTGTACCCTCTACATTGAAAGGACAGAGTCTTAACCACTGGATCATGAATGCTTCTTTTTTATACTTCATTTATTATCAAAGTATAGTTGAACCACAATGTATTAATTACTGCTGTACAGCAAAGTAACTCAGTTACACACACACACACACACATATATTCTTTTTCATATTTTTTCCATTATGGTTTATCACAGGATATTGAATATAGTTCCCTGTGCCATACAGTAGGACTCTATTGTCCATTCATTCCATATTTACCAGTTCTCATCATCTAATCCCAAACTCCTACTTTTACCCTCTCCCGCCCACTTCCTCCTTGGAAACCACCAATCTATTCTCTATGTCCTTGACTCTGCTTCTGTTTCACAGACAGATTCATTTGGATCATATTTTAGATTTCCTATATAAGTGATATCCTAGGGTATTTGTCTTTCTCTTTCTGACTTACTTCAAAACAATGCTTCTTCAAAACAAACGCTAGCCTCTCCCAGTGGGTAAGTGATTAGGTTTCACAAATGAATAAGTAGCTATGCATATACATGCAGTCCAGAAATGTGCCAGGAAAGGGAAGTTCCAAACCAGACAGAGAAAGGCAGGGGACCTTTTCTCTGAAAGGGAATGCAAACAGCCAAGACTCTTGATACCCCATGAAGCATCAGAGATGGGGAGAATGGAAAAGGATTTTCTTTCTGGGGTTCGCTGCCAACACAATGAGCCCCTGACACCAGGTGCTTTGATTCAAAGCAGACATTCATTCTGCACTAGCTGAACTATGGACTTTGAGGGGAAGCCCCCGGAGCTAGCAGCCCGCTTTCTAATGGAAATGTTTGAGCTGGGACAGTAAATTCTGAGAGTCCCCAAAAGCTGATACCCAAAACAGCAAAAATAGAAAGACTATCTATTCATTTGAAACTGCTTAAAGATGAGTTCCTGACTTGTGGAAGTTACTCTTCTTTCTTCTTTTTTTAAAAAATAAGCTGCTTCAGCAGCAGTGTTTCTTATTCAAGTATTTTCTAGAGCAAGCAAGGATATAGATAAGGCTACTATGGTAGAACAGGCAGAGCATCAATCCAAACAGAAACATACATCTTTGGGATGTCTGAAATCTCTACAAACTTGGTTGGTCATGGGAACCAGAAATATTGGAGACATACACTAAGAATGTGTTGAAATGACAGGCCTCATCTAAGTTTCTCTTGAGAGTGAAGAACATATTTTCCACAGGAAGCCCAAGGCAAGGAGGACCCACAGAGTTAAACTGAATACTAGATTTAAAGAAGTAATCAAGTACAGACAGTCATTTCTAATTCCCAGATGTTCCCTACTTTTTTGAGAAGTGGTTTCCCAGATGGGAGCACTGGCTCAAGATTGTTTAAGCTAGTGTGGCTGGAGGGACCAAGTACCCAGCATTGATTCTGGTGGGGATCTGAATTCCAGATACTCTCATCTATTTCACCCAGAATCTGAACTGTGAACTCTTCTTCAGCCCAGTAACCTAATATCTAATTCACATTTTCTCCCTTTGCTCAACAATCCTCAGTTCAGTTCAATTCAGTCGCTCAGTCGTGTCCGACTCTTTGCAACCCCATGAATCGCAGCACACCAGGCCTCCCTGTCCATCACCAACTCCCGGAGTTCACTCAGATTCATGTCCATCGAGTCAGTGATGCCTTCCAGCCATCTCATCCTCTGTCATCCCCTTCTCCTCCTGCCCCCAATCCCTCCCAGCATCAGAGTCTTTTCCAAAGAGTCAACTCTTTGCATGAGGTGGCCAAAGTACTGGAGCTTCAGCTTTAGCATCATTCCTTCCAAAGAAATCCCAGGGCTGATCTCCTTCAGAATGGACTGGTTGGATCTCCTTGCAGTCCAAGGGACTCTCAAGAGTCTTCTCCAACACCACAGTTCAAAAGCATCAATTCTTCGGCACTCAGCCTTCTTCACAGTCCAACTCTCACATCCACACATGACCACTGGAAAAACCATAGCCTTGACTAGACGGACCTTAGTTGGCAAAGTAATGTCTCTGCTTTTGAATATACTATCTAGGTTGGTCATAACTTTCCTTCCAAGGAGTAAGCGTCTTTTAATTTCATGGCTGCATGAAATTCACCATCTGCAGTGATTTTGGAGCCCCCCAAAATAAAGTCTGACCCTGTTTCCACTGTTTCCCCATCTATTTCCCATGAAGTGATGGGACCGGATGCCATGATCTTCGTTTTCTGAATGTTGAGCTTTAAGCCAACTTTTTCGCTCTCCTCTTTCACTTTCATCAAGAGGCTTTTTATTTCCTCTTCACTTTCTGCCATAAGGGTGGTGTCATCTGCATATCTGAGGTTATTGATATTTCTCCCAGCAATCTTGATTCCACCTTGTGTTTCTTCCAGTCCAGCGTTTCTCATGATGTACTCTGCATATAAGTTAAATAAGCAGGGTGACAATATACAGCCTTGACATACTCCTTTCCCTATTTGGAACCAGTCTGTTGTTCCATGTCCAGTTCTAACTGTTGCTTCCTGACCTGCATACAGATTTCTCAAGAGGCAGATCAGGTGATCTGGTATTCCCAACTCTTTCAGAATTTTCCACAGTTTATTGTGATCCACACAGTCAAAGGCTTTGGCATAGTCAATAAAGCAGAAATAGATGTTTTTCTGGAACTCTCTTGCTTCTTTGATGAACCAGCGGATGTTGGCAATTTGATCTCTGGTTCCTCTGCCTTTTCTACAACCAGCTTGAACATCAGGAAGTTCACGGTTCATGTATTGCTGAAGCCTGGTTGGAGAATTTTGAGCATTACTTTACTAGCATGTGAGATGAGTGCAATTGTACGGTAGTTTGAGCATTCTTTGGCATTGCCTTTCTTTGGAATTGGAATGAAAACTAACCTTTTCCAGTCCTGTGGCCTCTGTTGAGTTTCCCAATTTGCTGGCATATTGAGTGCAGCACTTTCAAAGCATCATCTTTCAGGATTTGAAACAGCTCAACTGGAATTCCATCACTTCCACTAGCTTTGTTTGTCAATCCTGACTCCAGTTAAATCAGCTTCAGTGGTTCAGGTGTGGTGGTGCTGGTGCTCAGTCACTCAGTCATGTCCCAATCTTTGTAACCCCATTGACTGTAACCCACCAGGCTCCTCTGTCCACGGGATTTCCCAGGCAAGAATGCTGGAGTGAGTTGCCATGTTCTTCTCCAGGGGATCTTCCTGACCCAGGGATTCAGCCCACACCTCCAGCATTTCCTGCATTGACAGGTGGATTCTTTACCACTGAACCACCAGGAAAGTCTGCTTCTGTGCCTTCATGTTGTCTTTTCTCTGCATGTGTCTATTTCTCTTCATATAGTGTGTTCTTTTTACCAGTACATCAGGCATACTGGATTAGGGGTCCATTCTATACCAGTGTGACTTCATCTTAATCAGTGACACCTGCAATGACTCTATTTCCAAATAAGATCACACTCTGAGGGGCTAGGACTTCAACATATGAATTTCAGGGAGGACATAATTCAACCCTTAACACTACATAGAGTTCTATCACAAAGCACTCATTTAAATTCATTGACATGCTCTCAGCCAAGGACTATAAAAATAAGAAGAAAGGAAAAACACAATTGGAATAATCTGGGCAGTTTTGCCCACTATTTTACAATACTTTATGCTATCCGGGGAGACTGAGAGGGAAGATGAGACTCTGCTGTTCACTCAGTCCAATGCAATTTCCTTTTACCTCTTGGGAACTCAGCATGAAGTCACTCACAATATGATCTAGTGTTTAAAAATACGTATTTGGTAATATGTGATATTTTCCCTAGAGGCTGGCTTTATTATTTCACTTTTGATGAGAGGCTATTTCGTATTTTGCTGGGCTGCTCTAGTTCGCTCTACAGGGATGGTAGGAAAATGCTTTTACACTTCATTGAATTCTTTCACTTTTACCTAGACTGCCTCCTCCATCCCTCTCTCACCTCAGTCATAACTAAACAAATAAGCCAAGGTGGAAAGCTTTCAGCTTTTCAGTGAAACAAAGAGGGAGTGAAGGAGGAAAAAAAAGAAGGAAACAAGAAACGAAAAACCTCTATGCAAGTGTAAGGCTCTATAGGCTATTTGATACAGTCTTTTGTCTTCCTGCTCACCCAGACTAAATAAAAATGTCAAAAACTAGGGGGATATGGTGGTGTGAACGGTAGCCCCCCCAAGAGATAAGTCCATGTCCTAATCCCCAGAACAAGTAAATGTTACCTTATTTGGAAAAAGGATCTTAGTAGATGTAATTAAGTTAAAGACCTTGAGGTGAAGAGATTACCTGGATTATCTGGGTGGGTCCTAAATCCAATGATAGTCAGTCAGTCAGTCAGTTCTGTTGGTCAGTCGTGTCCGACTATTTGCGACCCCATGAATCGCAGCACGCCAGGCCTCCCTGTCCATCACCAACTCCCAGAGTTCATTCAGACTCACGTCCATTGAGTCAGTGATGCCATTCAGCCATCTCATCCTCGGTCGTCCCCTTCTCCTCCTGCCCCCAATCCCTCCCAGCATCAGAGTCTTTTCCAATGAGTCAGCTCTTGGCATGAGGTGGCCAAAGTACTGGAGCTTCAGCTTTTAGCATCATTCCTTCCAAAGATATCCCAGGGTTGATCTCCTTCAGAATGGACTGGTTGGATCTCCTTGCAGTCCAAAGGACTCTCAAGTCTTCTCTAACACCACAGTACAAAAGCATCAATCCTTTGGCACTCAGCCTTCTTCACAGTCCAACTCTCACATCCATACATGACCACTGGAAAAACCATAGCCTTGACTAGATGGACCTTAGTTGGCAAAGTAATGTCTATGCTTTTGAATATACTATCTAGGTTGGTCGTAAATTTCCTTCCAAGGAGTAAACGTCTTTTAATTTCATGGCTGCAGTCACCATCTGCAGTGATTTTGGAGCCCCCAAAAATAAAGTCTGACCCTGTTTCCACTGTTTCTCCATCTATTTCCCATGAAGTGATGGGACCAGATGCCATGATCTTCGTTTTCTGAATGTTGAGCTTTAAGCCAACTTTTTCGCTCTCCTCTTTCACTTTCATCAAGAGGCTTTTTATTTCCTCTTCACTTTCTGCCATAAGGGTGGTGTCATCTGCATATCTGAGGTTATTGATATTTCTCCCAGCAATCTTGATTCCACCTTGTGTTTCTTCCAGTCCAGCGTTTCTCATGATGTACTCTGCATATAAGTTAAACAAGCAGGGTGACAATATACAGCCTTGACATACTCCTTTCCCTATTTGGAACCAGTCTGTTGTTCCATGTCCAGTTCTAACTGTTGCTTCCTGACCTGCATACAGATTTCTCAAGAGGCAGGTCAGGTGATCTGGTATTGCCATCTCTTTCAGAATTTTCCACAGTTTATTGTGATCCACACAGTCAAAGGCTTTGGCATAGTCAATAAAGCAGAAATAGATGTTTTTCTGGAACTCTCTTGCTTCTTTGATGATCCAGCGGATGTTGGCAATTTGATCTCTGGTTCCTCTGCCTTTTCTACAACCAGCTTGAACATCAGGAAGTTCATGGTTCACGTATTGCTGAAGCCTGGTTGGAGAATTTTGAGCATTACTTTACTAGCATGTGAGATGAGTGCAATTGTGTGGTAGTTTGAGCATTCTTTGGCATTGCCTTTCTTTGGGATTGGAATGAAAACTGACCTTTTCCAGTCCTGTGGCCACTGCTGAGTTTTCCAAATTTGCTGGCATATTGAGTTCAGCACTTTCACAGCATCAACTTTCAGGATTTGAAACAGCTCCACTGGAATTCCATCACCTCCACTAGCTTTGTTCGTAGTGATGCTTTCTAAGGCCCACTTGACTTCACTTTCCAAGATTTCTGGTTCTAGATTAGTAATCACATCATCATGATTATCTGGGTCGTGGCTGGGAGGAGACACCCAGCGTCCGAGGTCAGGGCGGCGGCCGAGAGGAGCTACCCCGCATCCGAGGTTAGGGGCGGCCGGGAGGAGACACCCCGCGTCCGAGGTCAGGGGCGACCAGGAGAAGCCACCTCACACCCGAGGCCAAGGGAGGTGACCCTGAGGAGCCATCCCGAGCCCGAGGCCAGAGCCGGTGGCCGGGAGGAGCATCCCGAGGAGTGGTGGCTGTGCAGGCACAGGAGGGCCTAGAGGAGCTATCCCACGTTGAAGGTCAGGAACGGCATTGGTAAGGAGATACCCTTCGTCCAAGGTAAGGAGCAGCGGCTGTGCTTTGCTGGAGCAGCCGTGAAGAGATACCCCACGCCCAAGGTAAGAGAAACCCAAGTAAGATGGTAGGTGTTGCAAGAGGGCATCAGAGAGTAGACACACTGAAACCATACTCACAGAAAACTAGTCAATCTAATCACACTAGGACCACAGCCTCGTCTAACTCAATGAAACCAAGCCATGCCTGCGGGGCAACCCAAGACGGGCAGGTCATGGTGGAGAGAGCTGACAGAGCGTGGTCCACTGGAGAAGGGAATGGCAAGCCACTTCAGTATTCTTGCCTTGAGAACCCCATGAACAGTATGAAAAGGCAAAATGATAGGATACCAAAAGAGGAACTCCCCAGGTCATTAGGTGCCCAATATGCTACTGGAGATCAATGGAGAAATAAGTCCAGAAAGAATGAAGGGATGGAGCCAAAGTAAAAACAATACCCAGTTGTGGATGTGACTGGTGATAGAAGCAAGATCCAATGCTATAAAGAGCAATCCAATGATAAGTGTCTTTATACACACCACCCTTATGGCAGAAAGCAAAGAAGAACTAAAGAGCCTCTTGATGAAAGTGAAAGGTAAAAAAAACTGATTTAAAAGTCAACATTCAAAAAATGAAGATCATGGCATCTGGTCCCATCACTTCATGGCAAATAGATGGGGAAACAATGGAAACAGTGAGAAACTTTATTTTTCTGGGCTCCAAAATCACTGCAGATGGTGATTGCAGCCATGAAATTAAAAGACACTTGCCCCTTGGAAGAAAAGCTATGACCGACCTAGGCAGCATATTAAAAAGCAGAGACATTACTTTGCCAACAAAGGTCTGTCTAGTCAAAGCTATGGTTTCTCCAGTAGTCATGTATGGAAGTGAGATTTGGACTGTAGAAAATTGATGCTTTTGAACTGTGCTGTTGGAGAAGACTCTTGAGAGTCCCTTGGACTGCAAGGAGGTCCAACCAGTCAATCCTAAAAGAAATCAGTCCTGAATATTCATTGGAAGGACTGATGCTGAAGCTGAAACTCCAAAGCTGAAACTTCGGTCGCCTGATGCGAAGAACTGATCCATGGGAAAAGACCCTGATGCTGGGAAAGACTGAAGGCAGGAGGAGAAGGGGATGGCAGAGGATGAGATGGTTGGATGGCATCACTGACTTGATGGACATGAGTTTGAGCAAGCTCATGGGAGTTGATGATGGACAGGGAAGCCTGGCCTGCTGCAGTCCATGGGGTCACAAAGAGTTAGACACGACTGAGCAACTAAACTAACTAACAGAGGATTTCTCTGATGGTCCAGTGGTTAAAACTGAGCCTTGCAATGCAGAGAGTGCAGGTTCAAGCCCTGGTTGGGGAACTAAGATCCCACATGCCTCAGGGCCAAAACACCAAAGCAGAAAACAGAAATAATATTGTAACAAATTCAATAAAGACTTTAAAAATGGTACCCATCAAAAATATTAACAAATCTTAAAAAAAAAAAAAAGATGTGGGAGATTCAAAGATACAGAGGAGAAGAAAAGGTGGAGGCAGAAATGGGAGTGATGTTGTCACAAACTAAGGAAGCCAGAGAATGCCACAGCCACCACGAGCTGGACAAGGGAGGGAAGGACACCCCTCCAGAACTTCTAGAGGGAGCACAGCCATGACAACACTTTGATTTCAGACATCTGGTCTCCAGACCCCTGAGAGGATACATTTCTATTGTGGTACCACCTAGTTTGTGATCATGTATAAGGGCAGCCATGGGCTTCCCAGGTGGTGCTGATGGTAAAGAACCCACCTGCCAATGCAGGAGACATAGGAGACGTGGGTTCGCTCCCTGGCTAGGAAAGATCCCCTGGAGGAGAGCACAGCAACTCATCCAGTATTCTTGTCTGGAGAATCCCATGGGCAGAGAAGCCTGGCGGGCTACAATCCATAGAGTTGCAAAAAGTCAGACACGACTGAAGTGACTTAGCACGCTCGCATGCACATAACGGCAGCTGAGGAAGCTAAAACAGGGAGTAAAAGTATGGAAGGGACAAAATGGACTTAATAGAATCAGTGTCAAAGCCCAGAGTCTAGGAAATCCCTATCTTCCACACCCCACACACCAAGCGAGCAAGAGCCATACACACCAAGCTTGTGTACTACCATGTCTAGAAGCTTTCTCAGTCATCTTTCTCCTTACTATTTGGAGAGGCTCACACACTGATAGCAGTCAGTAAATAACTTGCTGATGTCCAGTATGAATAATGCCTGTTTGTGTTACCCACAGAGCTTGCTTAGCCTGCCACTGATCCATCCTGCTGCGGACCTGTAATGAACTAACAAAAGTCAGGAGGAAGGCATCTACTCCTGGAGAAGGTGAAACCACACAAAACCAGCTCCAGACTGTCTACGGAGCAAGACAGCAGGAAGCATTCTACCAAAACCAGCTGTGCGCTGTTGGCTCCAGCAGGGCTACCTGGTGCCCCCAGTCCCCGGGCCTTTGAGATCTCTGCAGAATAGTTAGGTGGCTTCTTCACTTTCCCCACTGCTGGTTGGGATTCAAATTTTTCAAGCCTGAGAAGTCAGTTTCCTGCTGACAACTGCTTGCCAGCCCCGAAATTTTATTGATCTTGTCTCCACTGCTATTCTCTTTGTTCTAAAGCCTTTTAAAACATATCTTTAAAATTCCTTTATCATTCTAGAAGGATGAAGGAGAGAGGGATGAAGAGAAGGAAGCAATGAGGGAGGGAGGAAGGGAGAGAGGCTAAAGTTAACGTATACATTTAATCTGCCATCTTTAACTAGAATGATGCAAATTTTTCATCTGAAGATTTGTACCTTGATTCAGTTCTGGAAAATTCTTAGCTATCATCTCTTCAAATCTTGCTTCTCTGCTGAAACGTTTTTTTCTTTTCCTACAGTAACAAGTCACCATAAACATAGCAGCTTAAGACAACAAAATTTATTATCTCATAGTTCTGTAGGTCAGAAGTCCAAGTGGGCTCTGCTGTCAAAATCAAGGTTTCAGCAGTCTGAGTTTTTACCTGGAGGTAAGAAAATAGAGGAAGAAATCTGCTTCCTCGTCCATTCCAGTTGTTGGCAGGCACTCAGTTCCCTGTTCCTGGGGCTGAGGTTCACGAGTCCCTGCGGGCTGTTAGCCTCCTTCAGCTCTCCTAGGATCCCCGCACTCATCACATGCACCCACCATCTTCAGACCCCCAACATCTGTCAAGTCCTGCTCACACTTGTTTGCTTTTAAGGGTTTGTGCAAATACATTGGGCCCACCTGAAAAATTCAGGACAATCTGCCTATTTTTAGGCCTTTAACAACCTTAATTACATCTGTAAAGTCCCTCTTGCCAAATAATGTAACATATTCATAGGTTCCAGAAATTTGGGTGTGGATATCTTTGGTGGGGAGGTCTGCTTGCCATAGCTGCTATTCCCTCAAGTGCCTCTTTTGAATCTCTCAAGCTAGTATTTGTATTTCTTAATTGTGTTCTAAATATATTTGTCGGCAAAGAAATGGGTTCTAGGTAAATTCTCTGATTCTTTTAACTATAATCTACATTTCATTCCACTTAATAATGTGAAGTTTTTGATGACTATAATTTTAATTTCCAGATTTCTGACTGGTTCTCTCTCATATGCATCTGTTCTTGTTTCATTTAACAATTCTTGTTCTTTCTAATGGCAGTTAATTCTTCCATCTAGCTAGACCAGTAATTCTCAGCCAGGAGTGGTTTTGCCTCCCAAGGGACAGTCAGCAATATCTGGAGAGATTTTTGGTTGTCACAACTTGGTGGATGGTACTGGCATCTAGTGGATAGAAGCCAGGAATGCTACTCGACATTCTACAATACACAGGACAGGCCCTCTGAAACAAAGAATTATTCAGCCCAAAATGTCCAAAATGCGTTGAAAAACTTTGATCCAGATCACTTTAAATATATGCATTTTAAAATTTCATCAGCCTGTTTGATCTAGAGAGAATTCATGGGTTTTAAATTATTTATTTATTTATTTATTGTTGGCTGTGCTGGGTCTTTGTTGCTGTGCAGCTTTTCTATAGTTGTGGCGAGTGAGGGCTGCTCTCTAGTTGCTGTTTGGGCTTTTCACTGAGGTGGCTTCTCCTGCTGGGGAGCACGGGCTTGAGGACACGCGGGCTTCAACAGCTGGGGCACACGGGCTCAGTAGCTGCATCTCCCAGGCTCTAGAGGACAGGCTCAGCAGTTGTCGCGCATGGACTTAGTTGCTCTGAGGTATGCGGAATCTTCCTGGATCAGGGATTAAACCATGTCTCCTGCACTGGCAGGCAGATTCTTTACCACTGAGCTACCAGGAAGCCCAAGAATTCATGTTTTGATGTTTTATTTTGTTGGCTTATGTTAGCATCAGATTTCTTGATTGTTTTTGGTTTGCAAGCTCATTTTCAGAGAAAGGTTCTTTTTCTCTGGGGCTTCCCTCGTAGCTCAGCTGGTAAAGAATCCACCTGCAATGCAGGAAACCCCCTTTGGATTCCTGGGTCAGGAAGTTCCCCCAGAGAAGGGATAGGCTACCTACTCCAGTACTCATGGGCTTCCCTGGTGGCTCAGATGGTAAAGAATCTGCCTGCAATTCCGGAGACCTGGGTCTAATCTGGCTCTACCTCCTTCTGATTATCAATTTTGAGGGTAGGCCTACCAGGATTGACCCCCAATTCAGGACTCCTGTCCCCTGGTGATTTGGGGAGAGCCCAGAGCAAGCTCAGTCTCTACTTCTTTCTGCTTCCCTAGCCCTGATGCTCCCCTAAAGCCTAGGACCTGGGTGGTGAGGAGCAACAACTTTAGATGTGCACCAGGGACACTGACCCCAGGCCTTGCAGTCCAACAGTGAACTTGCTCTGGTCTTCCATGTTACCTGGAGCAAAACTGGTCTATAACTTCAGTATCCCACTTACCTTTCAAAATTTCTTTGACTTTGGTTCTTACATTTTCTAACTGCTATGCATTTGGGACAAAGAGTTATCTGGACTGGATGGCCACTGCGTAGTCATGTTGCTGTGATTTTAAAAAAGATATTTGTTGTTCAGGAAAAAAATGTATTTAAATGTACATCTTCAAGACTACAAAAGCCATCTACAGAGCTTAACTCACTTCCTCTTAGAAATTCCACAAAAAAACTTTTTTAAAAGCATGCTGGAAGGCAGACAAGACACAATGGAAATGGTTAAAACAATGGGTACAAATTATTCACAACCCACAAAGCAGTTAGGTAACATGTGAAGAACTGACTCATTGGTAAAGACTGATGCTGGGAAGGATTGGGGGCTGGAGGAGAAAGGAACAGAGGATGAGATGGAAGGATGGTATCACCGACTCGATGCACATGAGTTTGGGTGAACTCCGGGAGTTGGTGATGGACAGGGAGGCCTGGCGTTGCTGCAGTTCATTGGGTTGCAAAGAGTCGGAGGCGACTGAGCAACTGAACTGAATATGCAAAGACAATACATTTTCAGAATGAAAGTCCTACTTGCCAGAGCAGTAATCAGAAAGGAGGAAATGAGCTCGTCTCTGATCATCCAGAAGTTTTCACGCGAGAAACAGAATTCTACAATTTGACCATGTGTGTTCTGTTTATGAACAAGCTCTGTAAAACTAGTTGATTTGAATTTAATTCCATTCACAAATGTTAATAGCGGTTAGTGCTAGAGAAACATAGCTGAGTAAAATAATCTCTTACTCCAGGAATTCACAATTGGGGACGGCAGGAAGAGACATACAAATAATTACGTTTTGAAGGGATGAGTTATAACTGACGGGATCGAAACATCATGATGTTATATCATCATAGCGGGTTGAGTATATTATAAGGATCTACACATCTGGGCATGGGTGTGGGAGCAACAGTTAATTGTGTTGGGTGGCTGACAGGGAAAGTTGCAATTGCGCCTGTCGTTGGAGTTTAGGTGAAGGCGTCCCCCTAACGGGTGAAGGCTGATCCGCGGTAGGGACCAGGGCCGGGCAGGATTTTAACCCCGCGCCAACAAGGTCAAGCGAGGCACGCGATGGACTTGGAGTCCTATCGCCGGCACCCGCTGAGGTTAGGGGTTCGCCGGCCGCCAGGGGGCGCCGCGGCCTCGCGCCGTGCGGGCCGTTGCGTTTCCGGGCACCGGGGCCTAGCGCCGCCATCCCGGTCGGGCGCGTCCCCGCTGCGCGCGGCGAAACGTCGGCCGCTCCCGTTACCGAGGCAACCGCGGCACCTCCTCCGCGCCGGCCCCGATCGTCTCTCCGCGCCATTTTCAAACTGTCCTAGCGCTGAAGCCGGTGTCTGGGCGGAAGGAGCCAGCGAGGGAGGCGAGGCGCGAGGGAAGATGCGACCGCAGGCAGAGGGAGCGGCGGCCGGGGCTGCGGGTGAGCGCGGCGCGGGGCGGGAGGGCTGGGCTGGGCCCGGCGGCGCCTCCGCCTCCCGGGCGGTCCCCGCGGGCCTGGCCCGGGCGCTGCCGGGAGGGAGGCCGCGCGGCCTCGGGAGGAAGTGGGCCCCGGGCGGGCGGCCGGGGCGCGGAGTTCGTGTCGCCTCGCTGCGGACACCTCCTTCCCTTCAACACCCGACAGCGGAACTGCGGCCCGGAGGTCGGCCTGGGGTTGCCCGGGCTCTTGCTTCCTCCGGCCGCGATCGCCGCGGGTCTGTGCGGTTCCAGCAGATCCGCCTCCTACAGACTGATGGGTTGATTTAAAAGTTAAAATACCCTTTCGTATAAGAATCATACAGGCTCTTTGTAAAACAAAAGTGCCCCAAAGCCTAGGACGAGTCATTTATTAACCTTTGTCCAGCACCTTAGTAAACATCCCCTCTTCCACTCTCTACTGTTTTTAGTTCAGTGAGGGAGGACTCGCGAGATAACCTAGTTAATGTTGGTTTGGGGTGTTTTGTTTTTCTAGCCCTTGTGCATATATATTATATACATAGGAGATTACACACACACACACACGCACAGGATACTTTTGTAAAAATAAGGTGCACTGGCTTTCAGCCGTAAACTCCCCAGAGTTAAGCAGGCGGGTAGTTCCAAAAACGTTTGCTTGGAGGACCTCCAAACTTTACCTTTTATGTGGTTCTGCTGGAAACCTTTCAGTATGGCCGCAGTGTTGGGATGATGTAGATGGGCGTGTTGTGTTGGTGAAGGACAGCAGCCCATGCATGGGTGGGGAAAGCCTAATACATGTTTTTTTGTCCTTCCTGGGAGGATTTTAATCTTTTTCATCTGTCGTATCTGTTGATTTTTTTTTTAATACTTACTTATATTGTCTCTCAGAAGGATGTGAGGGTGTATTTGGGGTAACCAAAGTTGGTACCAGACAAAAAAAGAGACATGTTTGAATTGTGAGGCCCTGCTAGTTCTTCGGAGAAGGCAATGGCACCCCACTCCAGTACTCTTGCCTGGAAAATCCCATGGATGGAGGAGCCTGGAAGGCTGCAGTCCATGGGGTCGCGAAGAGTCAGACAGACTGAGTGACTTCACTTTCACTTTTCACTTTCATGCATTGGAGAAGGAAATGGCAAGCCACTCCAGTGTTCTTGCCTGGAGAATCCCAGGGACAGGGGAGCCTGGTGGGCTGCCGTCTCTGGCGTCGCACAGAGTCGGACACGACTGAAGCGACTTAGCAGCAGCAGCAGCTAGTTCTTGGTCCGACAGGTGCACTTCTGACTTCTTCAGGACTTTTTCTAGAACACCCTGCATCAGTCAGGTACTTCTTGTGGAAGGAACCTAGAAAGAACCTAGTATGGAATGGGAACGTCATTCAGAGAAAAGGCTAACAAGAATGTGGAGGAGAGATTTGTAGGAAGGAGTTATCAAGGAGTGGTA
Source organism: Budorcas taxicolor (assembly GCF_023091745.1). Taxonomy (NCBI): domain Eukaryota; kingdom Metazoa; phylum Chordata; class Mammalia; order Artiodactyla; family Bovidae; genus Budorcas; species Budorcas taxicolor. The sequence goes on from NC_068915.1 coordinate 71,747,941, forward strand.
CTAAGTTGAGGCGGCATAATACAGAAACCTGAGTAGTGGGTCAGGACTCAGGAGACCTGACTACCCACCTTCTTAGTGGCCTTGTGATTTGGAAAAAGTTACTCTCTCTAGGCAGCCTTTCCTCATCTTTGAATGTGGAGGGTGTCCTTGACCCTTTTCCCCTCATAGTAGTTGTGAGGATCAAATTTTGCATATATTCATATCCATGCATGTTTTATATAAATTGTGAAGAGCAATACCGATGTAAAACAAAGTTCTTGTTTGATTTAGAAATATGAGTACTAGGACCATATTTACCTGGCAAAGTTAGAAAAGAGCATTTTTTTTTAAAGAAGGGATCTTTGGATAACTCCATTTTAGGGTGCATTGATAGATGATATATTCATAGATATTTGAAAAGACGAGGATAAAAAGATGTCCAGAGACACATGTTGGGGTCTTTCTTTTTTAATGTAAGTAAAATTTACATATGCTATTTGAAAAGCTTTGATAAATGTATACATTGATGTGGTGTCTGTCCCCATTACCACAGTATTTTCATTACCCACGAAAGCTCCCTCATGCCCTTCCAGTCAGGCTCCAACTACCCCCATGGCCCTGGGTGACAGCTGTTCTAATTTCTATGTACATAGTTTAATTTTGCCTGTTCTTGAACTTCATATAATCATGGCTTCTAATGCTCAGATAGTGTTTTTAAATTCATCCATGCTGTTGACACGTGCCAGTTCTGTTTTATTCTTGAGTGATATTACATTGTTTAAGTATAGTGTACTTATCCTTCTTCTGTATAGTTTGTTTCCAGTTTGGAGCTATTATGAATAAAGATGCTTCAGATATTCTTGTAGAGTCTCTTTGCAGATGTTTATTTTCATTTTCTTGAGTAAATACCTTGGACTAGAATTACACAGTCATAGGCTAGAGGTATGTTTAACTTTATAAGAAAGTGCCACATTTTAAAATTTATTTTTAATTGGAGGATAATTGCTTTACAGTGTTGTGTTGGGTTTTGCTGTACAACAATGTGAATCAGTTATGAGTACTTATATATCCTGTCCCTCTTGAGCCTCCCTCCCACAGACTTTTTCCACAGTGATTTCACACTCCTGTAGCAATGTGAAAATTCCTGTTACTCCAAGTCCTTGAAGACATTTAGTATTGTACCTTTAATTTTAGCCATTCTAGCATGGACAGAATTATATTTCATTGTGGTTTAATTTGTATTTCTCTGATGTCTAGTGGTATTAAGCACCTTTTCATATGATTATTCTCATTCAGATATCTTTTGCAAATCTTAGCCTTGCATTTCTTATTGGGTTGTCTTTATTGTTGAATCGTAAGGGTTCTTTCTGTATTTTATATACAAATTCTTTGTTAGATATTATGCATATGTTTCTCTTACTCTTTTAAGTTTTTATTTTTCAAATAAAAGGATATATTTTGATGAGCAGACATTTTTAATTTGAAGAAATCCAATTTATCAAGTTTCTCTTTTATATTTAAAAGAAAAACTTAAAAGAGGCTTCTCTAAGTATTCTCTGCCTGTCTCAGGCTTGGAAAAATATTCTTCTTTCTTTTTTCTAGAGGTTTTATAAATGTTTTAACTTCTGCATATTAAGTTTATGAGGGGATATTTATTTTAATGCAGCAACATGGATATCATTAGCATTGGATTTAAATCAGTCTAAATATTCTAGAGGGCTGTCTGCCTGAAAAGAAACAAAAAAATAATTGCTTCGTATTAAAATAATATTTTTAAAAAACATTAAATAATAATAACTGATAATAGAATGATGTTTCACTCTTTTCTTATAGGATTTTAATTTTTGGAAGTGAATAAACCTAGTTTGGAACACAAGATGACTACAGCTGCAGAAAGAAAGTATCTTAATATTAGGAAAAGATTGGATCAGTTGGGATACCGCCAGACTCTGACAGTGGACTGTATACCTTTGGTAGAAAAACTTTTCAGGTAAAGATGAAAAGACTATTGCAAACCTGTGTGACCCTGAATCCCGTTTATCTAGTTTCTAATTGAGCTTCATGCTTTAGTTACAGAAATGGGTAGACTTTTTAAAAGTCCTTAAATCATCTGAAGCTTCTCTCTTCTCCATGTTGCAATAACTCTAGGGTCACCATTCACACTATACTATTTACAGTAAATGTTTCTGAGAGTTTTGTCTGTGAGTAAAAGTACAATTTTTAATGTGATTTTCTGATCTAGTTAGGAGTTCTGTAGCTGCTTTATTCACTGGTTTTTATTTTATTGAAATGCAGTTGACATGATATGTTAGTCACTGGTCTAATTGCTACACATTTATAATGCTTCTCTAAGGTGGTTGATCATGACTTTAGCTGTTAACGTGTTAATTTAACTGAAAGATTCTTTGTCATTTTTATTCTTTTCCACATAAATCCTAGTACTGTGATTTGAGGCTAACTAGAGCAGAGAAATGGTCTAGGAAGTTTTTGCAGTTAGGACTATAAGTGATAATGGTGAAAAGAAGCAAATGGATGAAAGATACTTTGTGGTCTCTAGTATGGCCTCCAGAATCCTTCTTTATCTAGTTCTTGGTCAGCAATTCAGAATTACAGGGTGGAAGTATGTTTAACTTCCCTAGAAACTGACAAGCATTTTCCCCAGTGATTTCACACTCCTTCACCTTCCCTGTGTGAACCACCTGAAGCTCCTGAACACGTGTTCACTCTCACCCTTGGTCTCTCCATATGCTGTTCTATCTGCCTGTAAAGTCTCTTTCTCCTCTCCTTCCTGCTTTGTCTTTATGCTCAGTTAGCTGTATGGCCTGCAGCTCTTTGTCACATATGCTGCACGTTACCTTAGCTGTTATTATTGTTAGAAATTTGTTTTACCTTCCCATTAGAATGCAAACTCCAAGAAACTAGAAACTGACTGTTTCACTGCCATACCTAGGACAGGCTGAACACATGGTTAGCACTAAAATATTTATTGAGTTTATCACATAGTACTGTAACTTCTGACAAATTGTTAGTAGGATATAAGCTCCATGTCAGTGGGTTCTTTACCATGTTCCCTGCCCAGTAAATGTTGATGTAGTGAATATTGTGTTCATCTGTGTTCTTAGAGGTTGGGAACTGATCCGTATTTGTTGCGTCCCTGACACTTAGCATGTAGCAGGCATTCAGTAAATGTTAAATGACCAAATAAGGTTCACAGATTCCACAGGTGACTAATTAAACATGGGGGATGAGTGAGACCAGGTTGAAAGATGATTCTGCCTATGTGTGTATGCTTTATAACTTAATTATGCCGGGAAAGTTTTGAGACCTTCCTAGTACCTTGAAAGACCTCTCATGTTTGTTTTTGTATGTCTGATTTTTGATTTGATCTCACTTAGTATTAACATTTAAGTCCTTTTAGAAATCTGTTTTTAGTTATTAAAAGTTAATAGAATGTTTTCTTGTATTTGCATTTTCCATTCTTTAATATTAGTGATCTAGTTCATACAACAGAAAGTCTTCGGAAATCAAAATTATCTGCTGTGAAAGCGGAAAAAGAGAGTGCCAATTTTGATTTTGTATTGGAACCTTATAAACTTGAAAATGCAAGGTTGAATAAGGAAAATAATGAATTATACCTGGAATTAATGAAACTGAGAGAACAATCAGGTCAACATATTAAAGGTAAATTTTTGTGACTTTTGAAATTTTTGCCCTTTTCATTTTATATGTGGGAAATCCTAGTCTACCTTTGAAACTATTGGTTAGAAAATGTGATAGTCTTCCTACTGACAGTTTCTGAAATATTATAGGGTATGTTGCGGAGAAGGCAATGGCACCCCACTCCAGTACTCTTGCCTGGAAAATCCCATGGACGGAGGAGCCTGGAAGGCTGCAGTCCATGGGGTCGCTGAGGGTTGGACACAACTGAGCGACTTCACTTTCACTTTTCACTTTCATGCATTGGAGAAGGAAATGGCAAGCCACTCCAGTGTTCTTGCCTGGAGAATCCCAGGGACGGGGGAGCCTGGTAGGCTGCTGTCTCTGGGGTCGGACAGAGTCAGACACGACTGAAGTGACTTAGCAGTAGCAGTAGCATAGGGTATGTTGAAGAGTTTCCAAAAGAAAAATAAATTTGCATTCCACAATTTATATTCATCTTCACTGAATGTGGATTAAATTTTTAGAATTAAAATTGCTGTAATGGTGGTGGTGTGCGCTCAGTTGTGTTTGGCTTTTTGTGACCCTGTGAACTGCAGCCCACCAGTTTTCTCTGTCCATGGAATTTTCCAGGCAAGAATACTGGAGTGGGTTGACTTTTACTTCACCAGGGGATCTTCCCAACCCAGGGATTGAACCCGTGTCTCTTGTGTCTCCTGCGTTGGCAGGCAGATTCTTTACCAACTGTGGCACCTGGGAAGCCCAAAAGTTGCTGTAGAAAATATTAAATGCTGGTACTGAAGAAAAATGTTCTTGTAACAACTTCTGTGTTTCTGAGAAAAAGCTGTATATCTATTGTTCTGATTCTTTTATACCCTGTTTTTGATCTGGAAGATAGAATGATTTCAGAGGTACTAGGCAAAGGCTAAATTATATGGCTAACTTATTATAAAATCTTCTTGTATTTAGTAGAAAGCCCTGGCTAATACTTGGCATGAATTGATAATCCCTTAGCTTCGTATCCAATTTACTGGATCAAAAGCTCATATTAGGCTCACCACAGAAGAAAAATATAATTCCTTTTTGTGCTTAGTGACTTATTTGCAGTTTTGTTAATGGTGGTAGAAAAGTTATAACCGTCTAACAAAGCATATAAGAATCAGGTGGAGCCTTTCAAATTATTGTGACTTTTTTTGTTTTATGGAATGGAAGAACTTCTTGATGTATAAAATACTCTTTAAATCTTTTTCATTTTAAGAGTTGAAAACCACATTGAAAAAGTGTGCACGTGAAACAGCTGATCTGAAATTTCTAAATAATCAATATGTTCATAAACTCAAACTTATGGAGAAAGAAAGCAAAGCTAAGAATGAGAAAATTCAGCAGCTTCAAGAAAAGAATTTGCAAGCTGTAGTTCAAACTCCAGGTGAATCTGTTCCCTGTCAAAACAAATCATATACATCTAATGTTTTAAACATGTTAAAACTGTTGTCTGAAATGGGACTTTGGGTACTCATGCTTTAGACTTTAGTATTTGAAAAGATATATTTGGATAGTTACAAAACCTTTAAAATTTATTTCTGAAGACCCAGCTTATATTCTATACATGTGCTTAGAAACTTACATAACAGTAAACTTCTTAGGTATAAGTTGTCTAACCTCAGTGCCTAGGGTTTTATTTCCTTTATTATTAGTTTGAATTCTTTTTTCTATTATTATCTTAATAATTTTCTATTATCTATTATTATCTTATTTCTATCATCATTATTAATTATAAAAATACTTCATACTCTAAAGACTTTGAAAATGATACACCTGTTGTTTCTTAGTTTTACTCTTCTTAGCCTTATGCTCAGTAGCTCTCAAGGAAGAAAACAGAACTGATGGGCCATATGCAGAAGTAGTGGTTCTCCAGGCTCAGAGTTGATGGAAGAATCTCCCGATCGTGGAGGTGTCTAAACCGTGAGACTAAGGTTATGGAAGCAAAGGAGGTGAAGGCCGGTACTGAATTATGAGACTTGGTAGAGACTGAGGGATTAAAGAACATGGTGAGGACCAGTAGTAATTTGGTCAGAATGAAGATTGCCATCAGAAGAGAGTTGAAGATATGGAAGCTGGCTCAGTTCTATCTGGTGACACAGTCCAGGCTTAATCATGTTACTGTGTGCCTGTAGCTGAGTGAAGAGGAGACTCTGAGAATTGAAGAACTGCAAGCTGGGAGGCCAGGATCAGGGAGGAATCCGTGGGACTTGAAATGGCAGAAAATAAGCTGGGAGAGGGAGGAGCGTGAGCCAAAGGCAGAAAAGCTGGGGAAATGTGGGAGAGAATCTCAGAAGTAACTAAAAGATTAAGAAAACCAAAAAAAGGAGGATAATTAGATTTTCTGAGAAAAGAATGAGCCTAAATCAAGAGTGATTTAGGAGGTGTAATCTCTAAAATTTAGTGATGGATAAATTTAGTAAACTTGGGATGTAGAGGAATTTCCAAATTTGAAGTGAATGAGTGGATGAATGAGGATATTATTTCTTTCTTTCTTTTTTTGGCTGCACCATGGGGCATGTGGGATGTTAGTTCCTTAACCAGGGATCAAACCTGAGTCCCTAGTCTTAACCACGAGACCACCGAGGATGCCCTGGTACTATTTCTTAAGATAGGGAATATGGAAAACAGAAGTCCACTGTTTACAAACGGTTTGTTAAGTATGTTATATCCACGGGACATTCACATTGAAACTCCTAGTATGCCGTGAAATATGGTCCTAGATGGAGATTCACATTTGGAAATCATTGGAATATCCTGAGAATGGAAGCTTTGAATGTGGTAGGAGTTACTAGTGAGATTATGTAGATTGGAAAGAGAGGAGAACCCAAGACAGACCCTAGGAAATTGTCTTTTAAGGCACAGATGGAAGAAGAGGGTCTTTGAAAGAAACTGAGAAGGAGCAACCAAGGAGGAAAACCAGGAGATAAGGGAAGAAGAAAGTGGTTTACCTTGTTCAGGTGTGTAACTACAAGCAGGTCAATTAAATACTTCTGACCTAGTTTCTTCATCCTCAAAACAAGAAGCGAAGAGTATGAAAAAACTTGTTAGGATTCTAAGGAAGACAGGGTTGTGGGTTGATTGTTCTGTGTGAGGGTCAGTTAGTTTTCAAGTATATGTCTAATCTGGGCCAGGTACTGGAAAAGGTAAATTATCCTTGTGGTTTGGGCCAAGATGGGATATATCTAGTCATCAAAAGAAATTACGCCTGCTGGTTTTAAGGATAATTAAGAAAATTCCCCATTAATTCAGGATACATATTCTGCTACATACTAATTTTGATTCCTAAAGTTTCAGTTATCTGCTCCTTTGGCCTTGCTTAATAAACATGTTTATTTTAGTTATCATTGCCTTCAGCTTCTCATTTGACAGTTTTCTGCTGTTGATGACTTCTTGAGCTCTGTTATGTACCACAAGGCACACTCAGCTTTTAATCTTGCCAGAGTTTGCTCTCCATCTCGTGAAGGAACAGATTAAATCTGGGCATATATACCAAGCATGCAGAAAATGAAGCTTGCTTTCTAACCATGTCTTGTTGAGGTTTTCAGAAATGAGTCGTTTACTTTAAGATCAGGTGGGTGTTTATATATAAGGGAGAAAACATTTGACCTGGCTCTTATGTAATAAGAGCTAGAGACATGCTTTATAACAAAAAGGCTAGCCTTCTAAAGTATTTAATTCTAAGACAGTGTTTTGTTTTCAGTTTTTTGAAATACACATTTGCTTTTTTTTTTTAGGTGGCAAGAAAAGAAATATTGCTTTCAGGCGCCAGCGGATGCAGATTGATGAACCAGTCCCTCCCTCTGAAATCAGTTCATATCCGGTTCCTCAGCCAGATGACCCTTACATTGCAGACCTCCTGCACGTGGCTGATAACAGGTGCATTAAAGAATTCTCTGTTGGCTTTAACCGATCACTTGGTTAGCCCTAAGTTTCTTGATAGTAGGGTTTTGTCTTAACTAGCCTATCTCGTGTGTAGCACAGAACTTTGCACAAGCATTCAGTACACGCTTCCTGAATATATTCTGAATATAGAAAGTTTTCACTTGTTTTGAAATTTGATTTCAAGTATATCATATATCTGAGGTTTCTGTCTATATTTGCTTGAAAACAGTTTAGTGCCACCTAGAGCCTATTCTAGTAGAGTTGCTTTGACACTCAGCTTTATCACCCAAGTAAATCTTCTACAGACTGTCTGTTACTTCAGATTTTTCTCAGATGCCAGTAGCATGAGTAGACTTGTAACTGGCTTTTAAATTTTTGCTTCATGATTCTCTAGCTTTGTATGTTGGTGTTTCCTTCACTTGGAATCAGATGTAAATTCTATTTTAATTATAACTTCAGTAAACTCTTTGGAAAAGGCTAGGTAGGTGTTCTCGGGATGTAAAGATGCAACTTTTGAGAAGCTTACAACCCGGTAAGAAGATGAGACAAGGGGAAATGCACAGAATGCCACTGAGAACATCTTAAACGGTACAGAGGAGTGAGAGAGCACTAGTGACAGCCTCTCTGGTCACGGCTGCAGAAACAGTGTAAAGTACAGAATACACTCGTGGAAATGGTTAGTGCAGCTAGCTTTTTACTTTGTAGATTATGTAGACAATATGAGAGAGTTTTCAACTTTATTTTTAATCTCTGTAGCAATTAAGAAAGACATTGGTTGGGGGACTAATTAGGGTCTTTAGCTCAGTTATTCTCACACAATATTTTGTACCTGTATTTATACATTTACTTGACTTCACCCATGAAATATTTTGTATTTTGTTTTTCTGGTGCTTATAAACTAGGACTTAGACAATATGTTAGTATTATTTACCGAGTTTTAGAGGGCCCTATATGTATTCGATTCAATGGACATGAACTTGGGCAAATTCTGGGAGATGGTGAGAAACAGTGGGGCCTGGGATGCTGCAGTCCATGGGGTCGCCAAGAGCTGCACACGACAGTGGCTGAACAACATGTGTATAATTTTCTGTCTTTTTCTTTGCCTTAATCATCTTCTTTTCTATCAAGCCATCATAGGGAGCATTAGTCTCTTGATTATCTTATTTGTTGAATTTGCACATGCACGTTTAATAGTATTTAGAGTCATTCACACGTAGATGAGTGTGGTTGCACACGTACTGCTCTCCTACTCATAGGTTAGTGGGTAATGTTGGTTCTAGTGCTACTAATAGCAGGTACAAGCAGTGTTCAGCCGTACTCTATCTCCCCTATGGAAAAGCTCTCTTAAAATTAAACCTGGCTTCAGGCTTTATTTTTCCAGTATGAAAGTGATTGTGACTTGTTTTGTTAATGCTTGGCAAAGTGTGATGTAGTACAGTACATTTAGGATTCATATAATTCAGATGATTTAGACAAATCTTAATTCTCTTGGAATTAATAAGTTCCAGGAAAGAGTAGTTTTGGGTTTTTTTTTTTGCTGTAGTTACCTGGAAAATTGGTATTTCTCAGTATTTTTCTTCTCTCTAAGATTATAAGATAGTTCCTTAGAAAATGCAGGGCCATGTGGGGTCAGAAAACATGTAGTCCCTCATTTCACTTAATAGTATTGTGAGTTTGGGACTCGATGCTTAGTTCCCTGAACCTAAGAATTGGCAACAGTACCCAGAAGAATTTGTAGGAGACATAATGTATCTGAGTTTCAGATTATTTACCACTCAGCTTTGTATCTGTTCTTATAGAATTGAATCTCTAAGATGATGCACTCTGTGCTGTGGCCTGGGAACCCTTCGGCACAGCACCTCCTGCCTCACTGAGAAACAAAAAGTTGAGGGTTTTTAAAAGAAGGCATCTAATTTCACTTTTGTTATTTTGTATTTCTTATCAAAAATATATTGACGTTACTTATAATTTACATGTTTCAGAATTCAAGAACTTCAACAAGAAGTCTGCCAGTTACAAGAGAAGTTAGCAATGATGGAAAGTGAACTGAGAGATTATAACAAGCAGGTAGGATTTTTTTATTTGCCTAGTTGGGATTGAGGTGAGTGTGCTATGACTGTAAATAGAATTGGGTTATGTTTAATATTTCTGATAACTGAGTTTTTAATACAGCTTTTAGTAAATTCGTTAATAGAATTTATAGATGGAATGGCTTAGATGACTTCAGAACCTTCAGTCCATTCCCTGCATTATGCATTGAGGTGAATAGTAAGTTTGTTTTTTTTTTAGGTGAATCATACATCTCCCCAAATATTATAACCATATTAACTGTTTCCATCTCAAGAGGTATTTTATTTGAATTGTATTATGCTTTATAATAGTATTTTAAAAAACATTTTTTACCCTTTCTGTAGATTTTATCGTTTTGAATATGTCTTTGAAAGTAACTCTTCTGAGTTACCATGCTTGTTGAATGTTTTCTCTGTAAGCACTAGTACCCCATACGACAGTTTTCTAAAGAAGCAAGGGAATGAATAGATTCAGGGTTACATGAAAACTTTGAACAAGCTTTGTTCTTTTATACTTTCTTTTGGTGTCTTGGCTAAATTCTGATTTGGGTAGTTACAGGCTTTCTTTCTTAATATGCTTACTGAAGTTTAAATCAGGTAACATGTTTTCCATATTCTGCACATAACTACGTTTTTTTGGAGTAAAGAAATATGCACATACCAATATAGATGTAACTTATGTATTGGTATAAGTGCTAAGTTTATGAAGTACTTTGACGATCACTTGGATAAAATGGAGTTAAAAGGAATTGTAGTAATGTCATCCAAAAAACTTACTTTATGGAGAGATGTTGAACATATCAAATATGCATATGAGATGAATATTAATTAATATTTTTCAATTTATATTCAGTCATTCTTTCATCACATTTTTTTCTAAGTACTTTATGAACATAAACTGACCAGTCTCTGTTGTCTCCGTGAGGTGGCTGAGGTGTTTGAAGAAAATAGCCTAACCATTCTGATTGAAATCACCAATTTAAGTGGTTATCAATCTTGACTGAGTCTACTCTATTCTCTATCAGGTTTTTTTTTTTGTGGGAGTTTGTTCTGTTCTTCTCAGCATGTATTCCAGATTTTACTGTTCTCTTCAAGCTCTTTCCATGGCCTGTAACACCCTCCTTCTCAGGATATCATCTTCTTTTTCAGTTTCCTATCTCTGCCTTTAAAATGAGCAGTATTCACAGGTTCTCCTTAAGACTTAATGGGTAGGATGATATTCTTCCTGTTTAAGGTATCGTGCACTTGGCCCCATTCCCTCTCTTCTCCTTAGGATATTGCTTTAATCAGTTATTCTTTAACAAACTTATATGGCGATTTTAATGGCTATAAATTTTTTTCAGTCTTCATAACAGTACGTGTGAGGAGATGCTTTTATCATCATCGCTAATACCCCTTAAAAAATCTTTGAATTACCTTTCCCCTCTTGCTAACTAAGGCCTTCTTCTCCCTGATGCATACTTCTCTAAAGGGTGTCTTACTCTTCTTTCCCTACTTCTTCACGTCCTGTTCACTTCTTAACCTTCTGTTGGCTTCTGTCCCCCACTATATAAGTTGGTCTAGTTACTGTTACCGTTGACATTAATTGCTGCATCCAGAAGGATACTTTTAAGTCTTCATTTTCCTGACTCACTCTGCAGTATTTGACATTATTGATGATTTCTCTTTGAAACTCTTCTGTGGCTTCATTTTCTTTCGGTTTTCCTTTTCTTGCCTTTTTTTTTTAGCCTCTTATAATATCATCTTTGCTCTTTTGTCTGCCTGCTCCCTAAAATATCACCGATCCCCAAGGTTCTTTGACTTCTCCTCTCCATGTTTTCTCAGATAGTCTCGTCTACTCTCTTAGTTTATTACCTGAATATTGATGACTCCCCAATCTCTCAGGCTGACACTTCTCTGCTGAGTTCCATTCTGATATGCCCAGCTTGACACTGGCATTTCCACTTGGATGAATGGTGTCTGTACACATAGGCCTAGTGCTGAACTTTCCAGCTTCTGTCTCACATTTGTTTCTCCTCCTGTATCCTCAACTTTGATTGGAAGCTTCAGTATCCACCCAAGCCAGCATTCTGTAGTCTTTATATATCTCATTCTCTGCCTGTCACATACCACTCACCATGTTCTATCAGTTCTTAAACTTACGTATTCTGTTCTGTCCCGTCCCACTGTTTTTTAGGCTCTAATCATCTCTTGTACGTTCCTACAGTAGGTCTCCTTGCTTCTGGTCCTATTCTTATCACATTTACCCTTTAGTCCTGAATAATATTTCTCCCTAGTGAAGTATGCAGTGCTTACCATAGTTAGTTCCTGCCTAATTCTTTGGACTCATCTCCAACTGTTAATTTCCCTTGCATGTTATAATTCAGTCATACCGAGTCATTTCTGCTCCCTTAAACATATCGTGTTGCCTTGTGCTTCCCTGTCACTGCCTGGAATATCCCTCCTTTCTTCTCTGCCTAGCATATTTTATAACTTTTTTGGACTTATTTATTCCCTTGACTACTTTGGTACTGTTTACCTGTTTCTATTATTGTATCATGGAACAACATATTAAAGCAGTTATTGGCTTACTTCTTGCTTTTCCTGTAAAGCTGTGTGTTCCTGAAAGTAAGGGATCATGTTTTGTTCATCTTTGTATATTTAGAACTATGCTCAATAATTGTTTGTTAAATTGAATACTTGGTTTTTGTTTTCGATTTTTTTTTTTTTTTTGAAAAGAAGACCAAAGTTTGAAAGTGTGTGTTTTTCTAGATTCTTGCGTGGGAATTCATGGTTGGTACTGATGTTTTTGATTGTATATCTGTTTTTTTCTACATAGTAGATAGTAAAGCAAATTCATTCCAGCCTCATATCCTGTTTCATACTGAGTTTCAGTAGCAAATCATTGCCTTTTTGTTTTATATTCATTTGTTTATCTCCCATTTATTTCACCAGGCACTGAAGTAGTTCAGACTCAGTTCCAGGACTTAGTTTCTTTTTGTATAAACATTGAGAAAATCTTAGAGGAGAGAAGAAACAAAACATAAAATTGGAAAGAATCGCTTCAATAAAAATACTTATGAAACCTGTGTTAACAATTCTTAAGTTGAGATTTTGTGTATATTTTTGCTCTGCGTAAATGGATCTCATAATACCATTTATGTGTCAGTAACATATATGAGTGTTAATCTTTTGTATACATCGTGGGCCATAAGAAAAATGGAAGTATATTCAAATAAACATTTGTCCAGTGTTAATCATTTCAGTTCAAGACCATATCTTTGAAAATGATAGCACGACTTTATGTTTTCAGATTGAACTTAGAGAACGAGAGATAGAACGACTGTCGATTGCACTGGATGGGGGTCGCTCCTCTGATATCCTTTCTCTGGAGACTAGAAATAAAGCCAACGAAAAGCTTATTGCTCATTTAAATATTCAGGTAATGACTTATAATTATTTCACTGAGCATATAAAGTTGTAAGTGTTTTTAATGGTCTTTGGGTTTATAAAGGTGAAAGGGTTGTTTAGTTGGGTGTTGTCTACGGCAGAAAAAATTTCATAGAGTCAGAGTATCCAAAATTGGGTACAGCTGTTGAAAAATCCTGTTTTTATATTTAATGAGGTGTAGGAATTGATATACCACAGTGTTATGTGTTTAAAAGAAGAGAATAAACTATAGGTAAAAAGTAATCCTCAATTTGCTTTAAAAATTGTGTATATACATTCAGAGAGAGAAAACACTAGAAGAAACTATGCCAAAATACACTAATAAAGGTTTATCTTTGTGTGGTGACATAGTCTTCTCTATGATTTTCTCAAAAATTTTCAAAATTTTTTCAAAATTTGTATTTCCTTTATAATATAAAAAATATTATTTTAAAAATAAATATAAAAATTAAACCTAGAGTTTCTATTTAACTCTGTAGTAGTTTGCCTTGCCATGCGTTTGACCTAAGAATGAAAGAGCAAGGGACTTCTGTGAAACATGACAAATGACCTTTAGAAAAATTTTTTTCCTAACCGAAATATAGTTGAGTTACAGTGTGTGTTAGTTTCTGGTATGCAGCAAAGTGATTCAGTTATCCATATTATGTGTGTAATATTTTCCATATTCTTTTCCATTGTGTTTTTTGTTTTTGACTGCACCAGGTCTTCTGTGCTGCACATGGGCTTTGGTTTCGACGGTCGGGGCTGCTCTCTAGTTGCAGTGCGCAGGCTTCTTGTTGAGGTGGCTTCTCTTCTTGCCAAGCTTGAGCTCTAGGGCACACAGTCTTTAGTACTTGCAGCGGGTGGGCTCACTAGTTGCATTTTTCAGGCTTAGTTGCCCCGTGGCATGTGGGATCCTAGTTTCTGGATGAGAGGTTGAACTAGTGTCCCCTGCTTTGGCAAGTGGATTCTTAACTACTGGACCACTAGGAAAGTCCTTCCATTGTGTTTTATTACATGTTATTGAATATAGTTCCCTGTGCTATATGGTAGGACTTTGTTTTATATACAATAGTTTGTATCTGCTAATCCCAAACTCCTAATTTACCCCTCCCCAATCCCCTCTTTCCTTTGGTACCCATAAGTTTGTTTTCTGTGTCTTTGAGTCTGTTTCTGTTTTGTAAATAAGTTCATTTGTATTTTTTTTATTCCACATATAAGTGATATTATATGGTATTTGTCTTCTTTCTGACTTCATTTAGTATGATAATCACTGGGTCCACCCATGTGTCTATAAATGGCATTATTCCATTCTTTTTTATGGCTGAATAATATTCTGTTGTACACACAGACACACACACACACACACACACACACACTACATCATCTTTATCCATTCATCTGTCATGGACATTAGGTTGTTTCCATATGATCTTTAGAAATTTAGATATCACTGCTGCCTGGACTGCAGCCAGAGTAGATTAAGTCCCAAATATTAGCAAAGCTCTTGAGCAGTGCTGATCAGTAGAAATAGGATATGAGCCACATATGTCATTTAAAATTTCCTAGTAGTCTGATTAAAAAAAGTAAAAACAAAACAAGTGAAATTAATTTAATAATGTATCTACTTAAATATATCCAAAATATTATCGTTTCAACATGTAGTCGGTGTTGTCAAATATCATTGGCATATTGTACTGTTTTTTTATACTAAGTCTTTGGATTCCTCTTTGTAATTATAGCACACCTCTGGACTAGCCACATTTTAAGTGCTTAGTAGCCATATGCAGATGCTAGTGGCTACTGTATGGTACAGCACTCCAGACTAATATTATCATCATAATGGTAATCTTGTCAGATATTTAGAACTCTATGTTGGGAAAAGGTTCACACAAATTTCTTACTTATCCTTTCCTTCCATGCTTGAAAACTGAAGACATATATATATTTTTATTAAACCACACATCAGCAGTTTTACAAATCAAGACAATATAAATTTGAAAATGTAAACTAGCTGGAGTTTTAACTTTCAGTATTTTAAAAAACACAGTATTTTGAAATCTTTTGAAAGTTCAGTATTTGATAATTTTCCAATTTATTAACTTATGAATTACAAATTCAATTTAGGTTGACTTTCTTCAGCAAGCTAATAAAGACCTGGAAAAGCATATACAAGAGCTTATGGAAACCAAGGAAACAGTAACATCTGAAGTTGTTAATTTAAGTAACAAAAATGAAAAACTCTGCCAGGAATTAACTGAAATAGACCAGTTAGCGCAGCAATTGGAAAGACATAAAGAAGAAGTGCTCAAGACTGCTGACAAAGAACTTGAGGAAGCAAAGGTACATCTAGGCTATGGGGGTGCTCGTTAATTCTCCTAGAGAGGAGTGAGCTTGAGTTCTTTCTGTATCCTATCCAGGTCTTTTAGTTTGTTTTATAATTCAAGTTTTTTTTAAGTGTTATTTACATGCTCTAAATGTTTGCACTTTGTCCAGTTGTTCACGTGTCTTTCTGAAGCACATCTATTCTTATGGCAATTCTCCAAATTCCTTCCTCTTTTCATTCAAGATTTTCATCTGTCCTTTCTCTGCATTATGAGCAGGCTTCTGAAGTTTGTCCTCTAGGTCATTGTATGCTCACAAACCCTTTAAAGGTATTTTTTGAAACTATGTATGTCCTTGCACATTTTTAAGTTGGAAGCTAACATTTTTCATCTTTAAATAGATGCAAAGGATATAATTTCTAATCAGTTGTAAAGATTGATTTCTTAAAATAAAATTGTCATATTGTTCGTATAAATATAGCCAATAGAATCCATATGACCCTTCTTGAAATCCCCACAAAATTGTATCTAATAAGATACATACATATTTTTTATCTTATTGTAATATATTTTATGCTTGAATATCTTTTTATGATAACTATCAAATGTCTCTGCAATTAAAAACATACATGAATTGAAATTTTTTAAATTTAAAAATATCCTGTGACTATAAGGTTCAGAATGTTAGCATTTTCCTGTAAAACGTGTTATTATAATTATTAGTAGTCAGGGGATCAAAGTGACAGATGTAGCACAAATGTCGGTAAATACTTATCAAATAAAAAAGTAAAATTGTACTGAAAATACATCTTTTAGAAAGATATAATGGGAGAAAATAGCATCTTAATTAAAGGCTTTGACTAGCCCCAACATTTCAGGTGTTGTCTGGTACTTCAGAAGTTTTTTATATGTAGAGATATAGTATGAAATTAGAAGCTTGCCTTTCTCTTGAAAAATGGGCAAAAGGCAATTGTGGAAGGGTAGGTGGGAAAGAAGAATTCACATAATACCTAGACCACAGGTTTTCAGGTAGATAATTTTTAAGAAGGATATTTGCAAATTAAGAATCCAGATATGGATTTCATAAAACTGTATGTATATGATAGTTTTGCATAATATTGAATAATCTTTATATTATCCCAAGCATGAGTATAACCTATTAATAATTTTAAGATCACTACTTTACATCAACTAAATAAAATAAATTAATCTTATACAGTGTCATCTCCATTAATTAGTAGAATAGAAGGAAACTACCTCAACATAATAAAAGCCCGCTGCTGCTGCTGCTAAGTCACTTCAGTCGTGTTCGACTCTGTGCGACCCCATAGACGGCAGCCCGCCAGGCTCCCCCGTCCCTGGGATTCTCCAGGCAAGAATACTGGAGTGGGTTGCCATTTCCTTCTCCAATGCATGAAAGTGAAAAGTGAAAGTGAAGTCGCTCAGTCGTCGGACAGCTAACATCATACCCAGTGATGAAAGACTGAAACCTTTTCCTTTAAGATTAGAAACAAGACTAGGATGTCCATTCTCCCTACTTCTGTTCAACATAGTACTGGAAGTCTTGGCCAGAGGAATTAGGCAAGAAAAAGAAGTAAAAGGCATTCAAATGGGAAATAAAGAAGTAAAGTTTTGTTTCCAGATGAGGTGATATGTGTAGAAAACCCTAAAGATGCCAATAAAAAAAAAAAAAAAAAACTAATAAATTCAGCAAACTTGCAGGATACAAAATCATTGCATAAGAATCTGGGTGCATTTCTATATTAAAATCCAAAAAAAATTAAGAAAATAATCCTATTTACAATAGTGTCAAAAAGAATAAAGATCTCAGGGATAAACTTAACCAAGGAGGCAGAAGACTTGTATACTGAAAACTATAAAACACTGCTGAAAGAATTTAGAGACAGAAATAAACGGAAAGATATCCTGTGTTCATGGATTGGAAGACTTTATTGTTTGAATGTCCCTACTACCCAAAACAATCTACAGATTCAGTGTGATCCCTCTCCAGATCCCAGTGATATTTTTTTTTTACAGAAATAGGAAAAAAAAATCCTAAAATTCATATGGATCTCAAGGGACCCAGAATAGCCAAAATGACCTTGAAAATGAAGAAAACATAATTAGTGCAATTTTCTTAAATTGTTTATTTTACCAGGTCTTAGTTGTGGCATGTGGGATCAAGTTCCCTGACCAGGGATCAAACCTGGGCCCCCTGCATTGGGAGCATGGAGTCTTAGCCATTGGGCCACCAGGGAAGTCTCAATTAGTTGTTTTAATTTTGCTTTTGTGACTTTAGTTTCTTTGCAGTATTTCTGTTTCTCATTGCTTTCCTTTTCTACTTTCTTTTGCATATTCTGTCATGTGTGCACAACATACTGAACACAGTTTCACATGTCACATTGGCAGTAGTCGAGAATGACCACTTGTCTCAGTAAAAGATTCCTGTTAGGTCATAATATTTTAATCCTTGCATTCAGCACTCTTAGTTGCCATTCAGAGGATCCAGGTGGATCGTCTCCTGGATGAGGGCATGGCAACCCTCTCCAGTATTCTTGCCTGGAGAATTCCATGGACAGAGGAGCGTGGTGGGCTACAGTCCATGGGGTAGCCAAGAGTTGGACACAACTGAGCGACTAAGCACGGCACAGGTTGATAGTAGTGGGTGGTGAAAGAGCAAATAGGATAGGAAAGTCAGGAAATGACAGGGCCGTAAGAGGAATCCTAAAAATCAAGGCTCAGGAAAAGTCCTACAAGTATACAGACAGAAGAAGATTTTCAAGGGGCTCTCTTGTTGCACATGTCACAAATAGGTCCCTATAAGCATTCAGGATACCAGAAATTAAAGAGAAACCTAAACTTTGCCTCCTCTTCATTGAAACTGAGGCATAGAGCTGGCTAAAGCTTTAGCTCTCACTGATGACAGGGAACATAAATTACTCAGAAATGACTTGGCCCCATTTTCACTGTCACTTAGTGTTAAGTATTCTTGACTTTTAGGTATGTGCCTAATAAGCTTTTTATTCCTAGAAAGAGATTAAAAAAAAACTTTCTGAAATGCGGAATCTTGAAGAAACGATGGGAAAACTTCAACTGGTGAGTAGGTTTTGTATTGAATTGCTAGAATTTTCATTAAGGAAAATTTTATGTTTTATTTTACATTTTTTTTTACTACTTATAATTTACCTATCATAATATTTACTGTTTTAAGTGTACAGTCCAGCAGTTTTGGTATAGATACAAAGTAGTGCAGCCATCACTACTAATTCCAGAACATTTTAATCACTCCAAAAAGAAACCTCATACCCATTAGCAGTCACTCCTCATTTTCCTCTGCTCCACCTCTGACAACCACAAATCTGCTTTCTGTCTCTGTCATCTACAGTTTGCCTGTTCTAGATATTCTGTGTAAATGAAATTATACAATATGTAACCTTTTATGTGAGACTTCCACTTAACCCATTGTTTTCAAGGTTCATGGGTATCATAGCATGTGTCATTACTTCTTTTTTATGGCTAGTAATATCCCATTGTATTATATATATGGTTACATTTATATTTTATAATTCTTTTTTATATTTCTAGAAATTAAAAAAAATTTATTGTAATAGAATTGATTTATCATGCTGTGTTAGTTTCAGATGTACAGCAGAGTGAGTCAGTCATAACACACATATATCCACTCTTTTTTATAGATTCTTTTATATATATAGGCCATTACAGAGTATTCAGTAGAGTTCCTTGTACTATACAGTAGGTCCTTATTAATTTTCTATTTTATATATAGTAGTGTATATATGTCACTCCCAATCTCCCAATTTATCCCTCTCCCTGCCTACCCCCGGCTAACTGTTAGTTTGTTTGCTACAGCTATAACTGTATATCTGTTTCGTAGATAAATTCATTTGTACCCATTTTTTAGATTCCATATATAAGCAATACCATATGATATTTGTCTTTCTCTCACTTATTTCAGTCAGTATGTTTATTTGTATATTTCTTTAATCTCATATATAATAGGTAGCAAGTTACACTCAAATTTGGAAAGCCTGTTAGGAATTTTATATTATTTAAAATGACTTCATGACTCACCAGTTTACTAATATTAAAACTAAAAACTGATAATTACTTGATAAAATGGTTGACCTTTATTTTTAAAAAACTCAGTTTTCTTTTAATTATTTTGCTTGGCAGTACAAACCATCTTACTAGTCATATTGTTCATTCTGGTGGTCTTCAAATGAGAAAACTAGTAAGCATCCCAGCAAAAACCTGAATGTAGCCTAACCTAGATATAATCTTATAGTCTAGAACCGGCAGAAAGAATGTCTTGCGTACAAGTAGAAATTCCTAAGTGGTCACCTGATAGATTATTGAGGATTTTTTAATAGCTTGTTAAATTGGATGAGTCTCCATTAATATTGGAAACAAAGACTAGTACTCACTTCCAAGTTTTCTCATTAATTATACTCTTTACAGTCTCGTATTCTGGTGGCAGTCATGAGGCAAATTAAAAAGCGAAGCCTTTTGTGATACACTGGCTCACAGTAGGTGTTCACATACTTTACTGGTTTTTGTATGTTCACTATGAACAGCGTATCACAATGACTTTCTGTTTTATCCAACTACTTTATCAGGTAGTCCGTTCAGCTGAACACTGAATAATTAGCTAAACCTGCTAGATACTGTCCACTCTTGAGTTTCATAGATACATAAAATTGTCCCATGAAGTCATGAAATGTAAAGTAGACGTTTTGATGATGTTTTCACTATAGTGTAAGCTCCGTGAGGACAGGAATTTTTGCTGTTTGTTCACTGCTGTTTGTAATGCACACTGTTTGCAGTTGTATGTGATTTATAATATTGACTCTGAACTGTGACCAAGTTTCAATATTGTTGCCTGACAGCAAGATGTAGTTACTTTCTGACCTTTCTTATTTTTTCCATTGGTATTAAATTTTATGTATTTTTAAGATAAATGCTGACAATATTATTAGCTAACAGTTATTAAGTACTTGCCATGTGCTAGACACTGTACAGAGTGTTTCACATTCATAGAATCAGCCATAGATGAATCTATAGATGAATCACTCATAGATGAACCCTCAGTGTCCAGGTGCTGGTTTTATCCCCGTTGTGCGGGTGAGACTGAGAGTAACCCTGTGCTTATGTATACCTGTGGTAGTCTTAGAGCACCGTCTTTACTTTTGCTTTTCTTTAGAAAAAAACAGTTAAAAATTTTTTATTGAACAAGTTGTATTCACTTTTTTGAAAGACAATGTGCTAAACAAATTAAAAGAAAATAAAATCCAATAATTCTACTACTTTAGAAAGGAACACTGTTGAGTTTGGGTTTTATGATGCTTTTAGCCTCAACTGAGAATTAACTTTAATTGAAATGATATATATTTGACTGACTAAAAGTGTGTGTATGTGAATTACTCTTAAATAAATGTGTTTTCATGTTTTGTAAAGTTGCTAGAAATCTTAATTTTAGTATTAAAATTTTCAGGAATTAAGCTTATGTCATAAAGAAAAGGAGAGACTGAGTGATGAACTCCTTATAAAATCAGACCTGGAAACTGTTGTTCATCAGCTTGAACAGGAAAAGCAAAGACTTAACAAAAAAATCGAAAGTTTTGCAGTTACAGGTAAAATATAAAATGTTAATAACTTAAAAAGTATGATTTCCTCTTAATGTTTTATTTTTAGTAGTAGATGATGTTTCTTTTTTATTTATTCATTCAATAAATATTTGTTGAGTGTTTGCTGTGTATCAGAAACCAGACTAGGCACTGAGATTTAGTAGAAAATCTCTCTCCCTCAAGGACCTTACCTTTTATATTCTGACTAGTTGGTACAGGGAACCCCGATTGAATATTTTCCAGTGTAAATTTGTCTTTCTTTGAGACACATGATAATAGAATCAAGACTATGAGGAACACCATTATGAAATAGTGGGAAATTGAAG
This sequence comes from Budorcas taxicolor, assembly GCF_023091745.1. Classification (NCBI taxonomy): domain Eukaryota; kingdom Metazoa; phylum Chordata; class Mammalia; order Artiodactyla; family Bovidae; genus Budorcas; species Budorcas taxicolor. The sequence goes on from NC_068915.1 coordinate 71,769,273, forward strand.
TACAGAATCTTTTTAAGTAAATTCAGTTTTATCACCTTCAGGTACACACACACTCTTACACACTTGAAATAGGCTAACTTTCTGCCAGGTACCTTATCCTAAATGAATTGGTTTAAGGAACATGTAAGAATTCATCCCTTCATTTGACAAATGTTTGTGAGCCTGTAGTGCTGAGATACATAAGGTAAACAAGATACACAGGCCCACTGCTCTTGTGGAGGCTTTAATCTAGTTAGGGAGACAAACTGGTAGCACATAAGTGAAGAAATTAATTTCAGATGGTAAAGGCATTAAATAAAATGGGAGGGTATGCTACAGATCAGCTGATCAAAGGGCTTAGTGATGGAAACCAAGCCATATGACAATCTGGGGCAATTTTCCAGGCAGAGGGGATGGCAAGTGCAGAATCCTGGTGCCATCAAACTCCATGTGTCTGAGGAAGTGAAGGAAAGCCAGTGTGCTATTTTAAGAAGATGCTGTATCCTAGGCTCTTTAGCATCTATGGGATTAATCTATCTGACCCCTTCTCTGCTTAACCAGCTGTATGACTTGAGCATGTTACTCAATGTTGCTTCAGTTTCCCTATCTGTGTGGTTAAGATGGCACCTAACCCAAAAAAGGTTGTTACGAGGATTAAATGAGTTCATATATTATTAAAGTGCTTAGGGGATGCTGGGAGGGGTTGGGGGCAGGAGGAAAGGGGACGACAGAGGATGAGATGGCTGGATGGCATCACCAACTCAATGGACGTGAGTTTGAGTGAACTCCAGGAGTTGGCGATGGACAGGGAGGCTTGGCGTGCTGCAATTCATGGGGTCGCAGAGTCGGACATGACTGAGTGACTGAAATGAACTGAACTGAACTGAGGCCTACATTAGAAGGTTTGCAATTTTACTTCCTTTTATGCTATTTCTATCCTGCCATTTCAGCATAATCTTTCAGATACCTGAAACTCCCTTGTTTCTTTGTTTTGAATGCATCCTCCTACCCACAATCCAGCCATGGATCAACTAAAACATTTACTCATGAGCAGCTAAGCACTGCTTGCACGTGCCCCAGTTGAGTTCAGTTCAGTCACTCAATCGTATCCGACTCTTTAAGACCCCATGGACTGCAGCACACCAGGCCTCCTTGTCCATCACCAACTCCTGGAGTTTACTCAAACTCAGTTCCATTGAGTCGGTGATGCCATCCAACCATTTCATCCTCTGTCGTCCCCTTCTTCTCCTGCCTTCAGTCTTTCCCAGCATCAGGGTCTTTTCCAATTATTCAGCTCTGCACATCAGGTGGCCAAAGTAGGGGTTTCAGCTTCAGCATCAGTCATTCCAGTGAATATTCAGGACTGATTTCCTTTAGGATGGACTGGTTGGATCTCCTTGCAGTCCAAGGGACTCTCAAGAGTCTGCTCCAGCACCACAGTTCTAAAGCATCAATTCTTCGGCACTCAGCCTTCTTAACAGGCCAACTCTCATACCCATACATGACCACTGGAAAAACCATAGCTTTGACTAGACGAACCTTTGTTGGCAAAGTAATGTCTCTGCTTTTTAATATGCTATCTGCTAAGTCGCTTCAGTTGTGTCCAACTCTATGCGACCCCATAGACGGCAGCCCATCAGGCTTCTCTGTCCCTGGGATTCTCCAGGCAAGAATACTGGAGTGGGTTGCCATTTCCTTCTCCAATGTGTGAAAGTGAAAAGTGAAAGTAAAGTCACTCAGTTGTGCCCAACGCTTAGCGACCCCATGGACTGCAGCCTACCAGGTTCCTCCGTCCATGGGATTTTCCAGGCAAGAGTACTGGAGTGGGTTGCCATTGCCTTCTCCGAATATGCTTTCTAGGTTGGTCATAACTTTTCTTCCAAGGAGCAAGCGTGTGCCCCAGACAGTAGCAATAGCATTGGAAGTTACATGGTCCCGAACCACAGTGCCCCTTTCAGTGAGATATGGAGATCTTACTCTGTATTCCTTACTGTTTGATCTCCCACTCTGCAGGGAACATATAAACCCATTCGGAGTAGATGATCTTACCTCAGTTTTCCTAAAAGAACAAGCTGTCAGGGAGGCATTCCATGTTTCCTGTCCCCAGATCTTGAACTTGTCCACCCTTATCTTCCCTGTTAGAGCACAGCCATTTGGCTTTTATGATAGGCCACTGCCTCCAATCTGTTCTCTAGGCAAGAGATTCTCCAGGCAAGAATACTGGAGTGGGTTGCCATTTCCTTCTCCGTTTAGCACCTCAGTCCACTCCAGTTTGCTTCTCTCCTCTACTTCATCAATAAAACTGCTCTTGTTAAGGTCACCTGTCACCTCCATTATGCTAAATACAGTGAATACTTCTCATTCATCAGTTTATTTGACTTACTGTTTAAGGTGTTTGCCCATTCCTTCAGCTTTCTTGCTTTCTTAACCTCTGGTCACTCCTTAGAATGAATTCTGCTATTCATCCTCTGGATTGTATTGCATGCTGTTCTTTTGTGGCTCTTGTCCTGCTACAATTAGAATAATTATTTGACCTTGGGCATGTTTTTCATACTTGTATTCTTAGCTCATGCTGGACATACAGTAAATGCTCAGTAATTATCTGTCAAATGAATGAAAGAAGATTGTAAGTGAATCGGAATATGTCTTGAAAATCACTTCATGCTTTTGAATTGTAAGGAACATCAGTTAAATTAGAGTGAGCTGTACAAAATTGCCAATATTAGGCAACTTTTGGCTTCCCAGGTGGTCCTACAGGTGAAATACCTGCCTGCCAGTGCAGGAGACATGAAAGATGGGGGTTCCATCCCTGGGTTGGTAAGATCCACTGGAGGAGGGCATGGCTACCCACTCCGATATTCTTGCCTGGAGAATCCCGTGGACAGAGGAGCCTGGTGGGCTACAGTCCATGGGGTTGCCAGGAGTCAGACACGACTGAAGCGACTTAGCATGCATGCACATGCACAGGCGACTTTTGACTCCTGAAAAGGTAATTTCTATGGTAAACGCGAATAATTCCTCTTGTTTAAGGAAAGACTAGTTGTTTTGTGTATACTATGTTAAATTTAAGCTTAATGTTAAAGTCACACATATTATAACCAGTTTTAACAGGTAAATTTTCTTTTAGTGCATTTTCAGGTCACCAGAGAGTAAGTGCCATGTGATAATTTATTGTTCACTGTGTAGTACTAAATAGTACTCAGACTGTATATGACAAAAGCAGCACTTGACTTACTGGATTTTATTTAAAGTTTTAATACCATTTTTGGTTTTTTTTTTCCTCTTTCAGCATTTACCTCTTTGATATTTGGCAGTTGTAGGTGATATGCAAAACAGCTAATGATTTTTAGTAGCTTTCATTGTAAAAATTATTGATATAATTTATTTGGCTGATTGATATAATTTATTTGGCTAATCAACAAAAATGTTGATTAGTTTAATCAACTTATTAAGTAGAACTAAGTGGATAAGTGTCTCAATACTTTTATATGCAACATTGTTTTAAGATTTTATTACTGTAATTTGCAGAAAGAGAACTCACTGTGGAAGTTGAGAGGATGAGACTAGAACACGGAATTAAACGAGGAGACAAGTCACCTTCTCGTTTAGATACATTTCTGAAAGGTATAGAAGATGAACGAGATTTTTATAAGAAAGAACTAGAAAAACTCCAACATATAATACAGCGAAGATCTTGCTCTAGAAGTCATTCTACATGTGAAAAAATGCCAGTATTTAAAACACTAGAAAAGGTAATATCTCTTTGTGAGTGTTTGATAAGGCAAGAAAGATCTTTATGAGCAAACTTTTGATTTATTATTGTAATAATGTAATGTTACTCATACTTATTTTTAAGAAGTCTTTCTTAATTTTCATTTTTGTAGTCTTCTGTGACCTTCTGTGACCTTCTGTGACCTTCTGTGACTTAAGGAACACTGCATTAATTAGGAAAACTACTTAAGAACAAAGTATAACGTACTGATTCCTGGAAATTAAGGGAGATTAAGTAGCTAATTATATATATGGGAAGAGTGCAGGGGCATCTGAGCTTCCAGAAACTGAATCCAGGAACTCCTGCTACTGGACACTTCCTCTCTTTCTAATCTTTACTTTTGGTATCAGCTGCATTTTCTCTCTCTGAGTAGAGTGGCTTTGTCTATATGGCAGGCTACGTGGCTTCATGCCATTCCCAGCCTTGAACCCGTCAGAAAGGCAGGCCACATTTTCCAGACCAGGCATCTTCCATGATAACTGTGCAACAGGAAAGGGTAAATGATGGCAGTGAGCACTGGACAGATCATCCCCTTTGTCCACCACAACCACATTTGCAACTTGATGGTCTAAAGATGTATTAAGTTAACGATGATGCATAAGAGAGTAAAGGAGAAGGCAATGGCACCCCACTCCAGTACTCTTGCCTGGAAAATCCCATGGACAGAGGAGCCTGGTGGGCTGCAGTCCATGGGGTCGCTAGGAGTCGGACACGACTGAGCGACTTCACTTTCACTTTCGTGCATTGGAGAAGGAAATGGCAACCCACTCCAGTGTTCTTGCCTGGAGAATCCCAGGGACAGGGGAGCCTGGTGGGCTGCCATCTCTGGGGTTGCACAGAGTCGGACATGACTGAAGTGACTTAGCAGCATAAAAGAGTAAAAACATGTCCTCATTTTATGTCTTAATTATTTTCAACATTTTATGACTATCATTTGGGTTCTTTAGATTTTTCTTTCTTTTAAACGTTGGAATTAGAGTATTCCTGGGGGCTTCTATGACCCTAACATTATCTATATACTGGATAAAATTAGAGAAGTTGGAAGTACAGTCATTAAAACTCAGGACATTTGATTTTAGACTTGGCTGCATTTCCCAACTCTGTCATCTTTTTCCTGAAGATCTTCTGCCTACTGCCAAGTGGTTTTGAGACATTTTCTGATTAGACTGCTTTTTAACCTCATTGGCTCATGACTGAATTTGATTTAGAGTGTTAGTTTAAACACTGTGCTTTGTTATCTGTTAAGAGCACAATGAATTGGTGGGAACATACAGTGTAAGTTAATTTATATATACTGAGTTTTTTTTTAAGCTCCATGTATACTTAGGAATCAAGAAAAATAAATCACTGAATTGATCACCTTCATTGTGTAGAACAGTCTTCTTCAAAAATGTTGATTAGTTTAATCAACTTATTAAGTAGAACTAAGTGGATAAGTGTCTCAATACTTTTAAATATTGGATTTGTTTGCTTGGTTGAAAGATAAGTTGAGATACAGGTTAGGTACAGGTAAAATCAGGAGAGGCCTTACCCCCTTCATCTTATTTAGTTTCTTGAAAGTTCTAATGATACCTGACATAATTCATTTTGTAAAGTTTAGAAAAGTTGGGACCTTGGTAGCATTTTAGAGTCCCAGTAGTAAATTTCAGGCGTTGTAGGGAATAATGGGTGATGTACATGAGTGAAATGGGTGGAGTGAATGGGTGTGAGTGCTGTGAACTAAGGAGTAAATTCCAGCCTAAAACTGGGTGTTTTAAACATGCTTAGAAACAGTCGTTGGCAGACAGCATAAACCTCTCTCAAGCTAGATTTGGTACAGGCTGAGTTTTCAACCCCTGCTTTTTATAGCAAATTGTTGGGCAGAGTTTCCTGGGATTGCTGCAACTCAGAAAAAGTATTGACATTTTTCATATCAGTGATTTTTGTCAACAAGATACCCAATGGTTCTGTGTTATCTGTGTAGGGACAGCACTGGTCTCTTTGACCTTATACTCACCAGACTTCCAGATGTGAGTTTTGAGTGTAGTGTAATGGGAAATGCTTTGGAGTTGGAAACCTTATAGAAGCTTCAGCTCCACACACTGGCTTTATGGCCTTAGACAAGTTACCTATCTCATGGAGCCCTGGCTTCCTCATTTGCAAAGTGAGGAATGTGTCTACAACCTCAAATGAAGATTACATGACATAATTATGTATAAGGGTCCAACATAACACCTAGTTCCTAGTAAATGTTTTATTTCTTTATTATTTGCTGGTTCAAAGCACGTCTGCTGTTGCTATTGCTTCAGTCATGTCCGACTCTGCGACCCCATAGACAGCAGCCCACCAGGCTCCTCTGTCCCTGGGATTCTCCAGGCAAGAACACTGGAGTGGGTTGCCATTTCCTTCTCCAAAGCACATCAGGGGTAGGTAGAAAGTTAGGTTTAATTCAGTAGATGTATACTGAGAGCATGCTATGAATGTGGCATCCAGGATACAAGATAAAGAAGACCTATTTCCTATTCTGTTTCTAGCATTGTGGGTATGTGTGCATGAGTTTGGGTGCGTGTGTGTCTGTGTTTAGGAAAAATGGAGTGACAAAAGGGAATTATTAACACAAATACATACATACAAGACATATTTAGAGAAGTGGGGAATTCATTCATTTTACTGAATTACATGCTAAGCTCCAAAGATGTGGTGAGAAGGACCTACTGTGTCTCTGAGGGCATTTGCATTTTAGTGGTGGTGGTGGTGGATCAGTCCGTAAGTCACATCTGACTCTTTGTGACCCCATGGACTGTAGCACACCAGGCTTCCCTGTCCTTCACCATCTTCTGGAGCTTTCTCAAACTCATGTCCATTGAGTCAGTGATACCATCCAACCGTCTCGTCTTCTGTCATCCCCTTCTCCTCCTGCCTTCTGTCTTTCCTGGCATCAGGGTCTTTTCCAATGAGTTTGCTCTTCACACCAGGTGGCCAAAGTATTGGAGCTTCAGCTTTAGCATAAGTCCTTCCAGTGAATATTCAGGGTTGATTTCCGTTAGAATTGAGTGGTTGGATCTCCTTGCTGTCCAAGGGATTCTCAGGAGTCTTCTCCAGCATCACAATTCGAAAACATCAATTCCTGAGCTCTCATCTCAGCCTTCTTTATGGTTCAACTCTCACATCTGTACATGACTACTGGAAAACTAGCCTTGACTATACAGACCTTTGTCAGTGAAGTGATATCTCTCTTTTTAATACCCTGTCTAGGTTTGTCATAGCTTCTTCCAAGGAGCAAGCATCTTTTGATTTCATGGCTGCAGTCACCATCCACAGTGATTTTGGAGCCCAAGAAAATAAAATCTGTCACTCTTTCCACTTTCTCTGCACCTGTTTGCCATGGAGTGATGGGACCAGATGCCATGATCTTAGTTTATTGAATGTTGAGTTTTAAGCCAGCTTTTTCACTTTCTTCTTTCACCGTCATAAAGAGACTCTTTAGTTCCTCTTCACTCTCTGTCATTAGGTCGGTAACATCTGCATGTTTGAGATTGTTGATATTTCTCCTGGCAGTCTTGATTCCAGTTTGCGAGTCATCCATCCTGGCATTTTGCATGATGTACTCTGCATATAAGTTAAATAAGCAGAGTGACAATATACAAACTTGATGTACTCCTTTCCCAATTTTGAACCAATCTGTTGTTCCATGTCCGGTTCTAACTATTACTTCTTTACCTGCATACAGGTTTCTCAGGAGACAGGTAAGGTGCTCTGGAACTCCCATCTCTTTAAGAATTTTCCACAGTTTGTTGTGCTCCATATGATCCATACAGTCAAAGACTTTAGCATAGTCAGTGAAGCAGGTTTTTTTTTTTTAGTTCTCTTGCTTTTCCTATGACCCAGTGAATGTTAGCAGTTTGATCTCTGGTTTTAGTGATAAAGACACATTAACACCCAGTTGTGTAAATAACTTTATAATCTCATTTATAGTAAGTGTTAATGAGGAAAGAATACGGGAAATATTCAGAATGCTATGAGAGTATATGGAGGGAGATCTAAATTAGATTGGAGAATCTGGAAGGACTCCTTACAGAGAGTGGCATTTAAGCTGAGACCGAGACAATAATGAAAACAGACTGTCAAATCCTTATTCATTGAGCTCTTCTTTTCTAAAATCTAGGCATATCACCTCCTTTCTGTAAAAATATTTTTATTTAAATATGGTTAAGTTATAGGTTTTCTTTTATCATTATTTGTTAATTAAGTCCTCACCCTAATTGCTTTTATCCTGTAATACAGATACATTTTGTCCTTCAGGGTGTCCAGATAGCTATTCTCATTCATTTTCCCTTGACTTTTCTTGCTTAACCAAGAGGATAACTTATTTCCAAGTGGCAGGTGAAGGATACTTCACAGATATTTACCATTTACCAAGTGTCTTTGGACATGGTGTGTGCATAGTAGATATTAACATAGATCACGATGCTTTCCAATGTAGCATAATACCAGATTGTCACTATCTGGGGCTTCTGCATATAGTACTTGAACATTAGTATAGCATAGACCCCAAGTATACATCTACCATATTTATTTTCTACAGTAGCTATGAAGTTAATGGTTTTTTTTCTTTTTTTAAGTTGTAATGGAATAATAGGCATAATCTTGTTTTAGGAATGTTGGAAGTACTTGCTTATTTAGTGAATATCCTAATGTACATCGTCTGGTAGAAATATTTATATTTATCTGATTGCAGAAAAATAGACCTCACATAGGTTTGGTGCTGGGACAGTTGGGGGATGGTATGCCTGAGAAATTGATCTTGGATTTAGTCTCAGAAAACACTGAGGAATGCACTAGGCTGTTAGAGTTACTTGTACTGGGTGAGTGGAGAGGGTTATAAACTAGTGATTCCCAACTCCAAATGAATCAGAATCACCTGGAGGGCTTGAAAAACCAGTTACTGGGCCCTGTCCCCAAAGTTTCTGATTGGGTAGGTCTGGGATATACCTCAAAATTTGCATGCCTTGCACGTCCCCAGATACTGCATGCTTCCGATCTGGGGATTATACTTTAGTTACAACACCAGTATAAACAACTGGGGGAGAATGACAGTTGAAGCATCTGCTGGGATCTAACCAAGTAGGATCAGTGGCAGCTGGGTCTCTTGCCAGGAACTTGAAGGCCTGGAAATTTGCCCCAGTATTGCCAGCATTCTCTCTCCTGCTCTCCTTATAGATTAATAATTGTGTTCCTTAATTACATTAAAGGACGTTGTGTTCTTTTTGTCTGTTCGCATCTTTCAGTCAGTCTCGTCATCAGCATCCTTGTGGCAACCATGTGGTGATAATTACAACAAATGATAACTTCTGTCTTGAATTATGTTTCAGGGTGATTACGACTCGGATATCGATCTCATCACAAGAGAAAGAGACGAACTTCAGCGTATGCTAGAAAGATTTGAAAAGCACATGGTGGATATACAGTCCAATGTTAAATTATTGACAGCAGAAAGAGATAAACTAAGTGTCTTATATAATGAAGTAAGATATTGATTGTGTAACACCAGTTAACTATAATGGAACCTGTATATCCTTTATATTACTGTGGTGTATGGATCTTAGGGATATTCCTTCATAGTTAGTAGTTTCTACTATCATCCTGTTCCCAAAGCAGAGATTCCTATTTTTCTTTTTTTCCTCTTTTCTAGCCTGTCTATGGGTCAGGTCACTTTGGGATAATTCCCTATTTCTCAAACTACTGAATGGGTCTCAGCCTGACTCTGAGTCAAGTGTTTCCTTGGGATTCAATCATGTTGGGTTATGTGTATCTTACAGTGGGTAGCACTAACTAATTGGATACATTGGATATGAAGGACTTAGCTTTGAGGGATAGGGAGGGAAAATTCACTATAGGTTGGACCAGTTACAAGCCTCAGTTGTCAGAAGGCAAGGTGAATCTGAGCAAAGCATGGTGTTTATCACCAAAATTTGTTCTCATACCAATCTCCCATGAAATCCTATTGCTATTTTGAGAGGAAGAGAAAGATATATGAGTTAAAAGGCCAAGTTGAAGAAGCTTTTTTTACTTTTCTAGTTTTTTTGGGATTCTGCGGTACAAATTGATCTACTTTCTGGACTTTTCCTGCAGTTGGCTTAGATTTCAGCTTTCTTGGGTCTGCTTACTTAATTAGTAGTTGTCCATCTGCTATTCGGCTTTCAAAATTTTATGGTTGGCACTTCTCTCCATCTTCTTGTCTTTTTGTTTTAATTATTACTATTATTACTCGAATCCATTTACTCTCATTTTGGTGGCATTTGGGAAGAGAGCAAAAGTAGCATATGTTTAGTTTTCCTTTTTTTAACTGGGAGCATATCCAGTGTTTTTTAATTTATATCTTTTACTACTTTAAGGCTCAGGAAGAATTATCTGCACTAAGACAAGACTCTACCCAAACTACAGTCTCACATAATACTGTTAGTCTTATAGAAAAGGAAAAAGAACTTGCATTATCTGACTTAAGAAGGATTATGGCAGAAAAGGAAGCTTTAAAAGACAAGTTAAAAGTAAGTAATTAGATTGACTTATTTTTAAAAGGTAATTTATTGAGAAAAAGGGAGGTCTTTTTTTATGTTTTCCTGTGATATGACTATTTTGAATCTAGATCAGGAGTTGGCAAACCATGGCCCATCAGCCAAATCCAGAACACTGTTTTTATATGGCCAATGTACTAAGAATGGTTTTTACATTTTTAAATCATTGAAAAAATCTAAAGAAGAACATTTCATGACACATGAAAATTGTGAAATTCAGATTTCATTGTTGATAATACTTACTAGTGGGAATACTCATTCATTTACATGTTGCAGTGGCAGAGTTGAGTAATTGCAGTAAAAATTGTATGATCCACAAAGCCTAAAACATTTATTCTCTGTTTCTTTATAGAAGATAACCAACTCTGATCTCAATAGGAATTCCCTCATATGGAGGGAGGTTATCTTTTTTTCTTTTTCCTTAAAAAAAGCTTCATTGAGATATTCACATACCATAGAATTTACCCATTTAAAGTGTATAATTCATTAGTTTTTAGTATATCCACAGACTTGTTCAGCCATCCCCACAGTCACTTTTAGAGCATGTTCATTACCTCAAAAAGAAACTCTTGTACTGGTTAGCAGTCACTCTTAACATCTCCCAGCCTCCTCAGGCCTAGACAGCCACTACATTCTATCTCTAGATTTACCCACTCTGGACGTTTCATGTAAATTGAACCATTCAGTATGTGTTTTTTTTGTTTTTGTCTGGCTTCTCTAACTTAGCATAATATTTTCAAGGTCCATGTGTTAGGTCATATGTATCAGTACTTTATTACTTCATATTATGGGGTAATATTCCATTGTATGGATAGACAACATTTTCTTTATCATTGGGGTGGTTTCTGCTCTTCAGCTGTTACGAATAATGGTGCTGTGAACATTTGTATACAACTTTTTGTGCCGGTATGTTTTCTTTTGTCTTAGATGTATACCTAGAGTCATACCGATAACTTTAATCATTTGAGCAACTGCCAAGCTGTTTTTCCAAAGTGTTTCTGCTATTTTTAGTCCCACTGGCAGGGGTTAGAGTTCTAATTTCTCTGCATCCTTACCAGTATTTGTTACTATCTATCTTTTTTGTTATCATCATGCTGGTGAGTGTGAAGCAGTATCCTTTTTAATTTTGATTTGCATTTCCCCGATGACTAAAGTGCTTATTTTTATACGTTTATTTGGCCACTTGTATATCTTCTTTAGGGAAATGTCTATTCAGATCCATTGCTCATTTTTTTTGAATTGGATTATCTTACTGAGTTGTAAGAATACTTTATATATTCTCAATACAATCCCCTTATCAGATATATGATTTGCAGATATTTTCCCTCCCTCATTCTGTGGGTAGTCTTCTCATTTTTTTAGTACAGTTATTTGAAGCACAGATATTTTAAAATTTTGATGAAGTCCAATTTAATTTTTTTCTTTTGTTTGTGCTTTTGGTGTCATATCTAGGGGCAGTATTTTATTTCATAATCTCTCCAAAATGTTAACATACATAAAGCACTTAACAGTGCTCAGTACATTAAAAGAACTCAATGTTAACTCTTAGTGTTACTATTATGGAGTCCATAGTTTACTTCCAATAAATATTATTGATGTTTAGAAATTAGTACCTAAAGTTAAGAGTAAGAACTTTTAAGTATTATAAAGGTGGTCTTTATGTCATAGATTTTCAGTTAAAGTTTTGCCCCAACAGTGTACTTTTCATTTGAATCTTCTGGAAAATTGCCTTCCAGAAAGTGCTTTTTTTATAAAAATAAGTGTTGCAGTTACCAAATGGAAAACTTCTGTGCATTATGGCAACTTTTAGTACAAGCTACTGATTTATCCTTCATATCTGTTGAAATGACTAAGGAATGTAAAAGTAGGTTAAAAAAGTACAGTAGTACCAAAAACTCAGAAAAGGTGACACTCATTACCAGACTCTTTCTGGAGTACAGGAGGCAGGATTTATGAGTTTACAACAGATTTTTTATGTAAAAACTCAACTAATCCTCTCAGTCATTAAGTCTCCTCTACTAGTTTCCTGTTATTTCACTGCCCAGGCATCATCACCGAGTCCTCTCTTCCTGAAAACTCCTATCTCTCATTTAATCACAGAATCCTACTGAGCTACCTCTAATAATACGTAACATGTGTTATGCCCTTTCCATGTGGGAAACTCCGTTCTCAGTGCGTTTTACAAGGGCTTTGTCAGTAAATCTTCACAGTTGCCTTTTCAGTAGGCAATGCTTACAGATGCAGTATCTGAGTTACAGTGAGTTTAAATAATTTGCTGAACCAACAGACACGTGAAAAGATGCTCAACATCGCTGATCATCAGAGAAATGAAACTCAAAACCACAATGAGGTATCACCTTTATACCTGTCAGAGTGGCTGTTGTCAAAAAGACCACAAAGAGCAAATGTTGACAGGAATGTAGAGAAAAGGGAATGCTTGTATACTGTTGATATTGTAAATTCATGTAGCTACTGTGGAAAACAGTTTGAAGATTCCTCAAAAACCTAAAAATAGATCTATAATAATATATGATCCAGCAATTCTACTCCTGGGTATATGCCTTAAGAAAATAAAAACAGTAATTTGAAAGATATATGTTCATAGCAGCATTATTTATAGTTCCCAAGATATGAAAGCAACTGAAGTGTCCATCAGTGAATGAATAAGGACACTGTAGTATGTATATTCAATGGAGTACCACTTGGCCATAAAAAAGAACTAAATTTTGCCATTTGCAACAACATGGGTGGACTTGGAAGGCATTATGCTTAGTGAGATAAGTCAGAGGAAAACAAATACTTTATGTTATCACTTACATGTGGAATCTAAAAAAAATGAAACAAGCTAGTCTGAAAGACTCACTCACAGATACAGAAAACAAACTAGTGGTTACTGGTGGGGAGGGGGTGGGGGGAGGGGCAAGATGGGGTAGGGAATTAGATTTCCCTGGTTGTCCAGTGGTTAAGACTGCACTTTCAAAACAGTGGATGTGGATTTGATCCCTGGTCTGGGAACTAGGATTCTATATGCTGTGATGTGGGCAAATACAAAATTAAAAAAAAAAAAAGTTAAAAGAGGTACTGATGAGTTTGTATAAAATAAACAAGCTACAAGAATATATTGTACAGCACAGCAAATACAGCTGGTATTTTATAATCATAAATGGAGTAAATCTTTAAAAACTGTGAACTATTACGTTGTACACCTAAGACCTATGTAATATTGTGAATTAACTATACCTTAATAAAAAAATAGTAATAATGATTTGCCCAAGATTACCCAGCTAATGAAGTCACAAAGACTCTGGCTCCTGAGCTCACAATGGTTTCTCTTGCATCACTTTGCTTGTTTCTATTCCCCTGCTACCATCCTGTTCTGGCCATTATTCTCTCTGCTTCACTAGTGTACCAGTGGCCTCTTAAATCTGTATTTTACACTGAAGTCAGAGTCATTGTTCAAAGATATAAATCTGCTTACTTCACTTCCTGTTTTAAAATCCATTAACTGTTCTCAGGGACTTTCGTGATTGGCCCTTGCTACATCATGGTCAAGCTCAGCCCTCCCTACTCCCCACCCCTCATTTTCTCAACTCCAGGCTTAATGGACTTTCTCATGCCCCTGTCTTTAACATAGGCTATTGAAAACTCCTTTATCCCTTTCAGTCTCCTCACCTGGCTGATTTCTATTCATCCTTTAGAGCCAGGTTAGTCATTTCCTTGCATAGAAAGTGAACTCTGGATCTCTGATTCCCTTCCAATATGTTGCCTTCAAGTTCCTTTTCCTAGCAAAATATTCATGAATTTTATTTTAATATCTTGTTTGAGGTTTATCTTTACTAGACTATAATGTCTATGACATCAGAGACTTTATCTGTTTTACTGTATCCCTCATATGTTACTTGGTGCTTGGTATATAACATGTACTCAGTACTGGCTGAATGATTTAGTAAATAAAAAAAGGCCTACAGCAGAGTGACGTTTTCAATGAAATATATAATCCAAACATCAGATGTCTTAACTTATTTTTAATAAATAGTAGTCAAAGTGTCAGTTGTGTTCAACTCTTTGTGACCCCATGGACTGGAGCCCACCAGCCTCCTCTGTCCATGTAATTCTCCTGGCAGAGATACTGGAGTGGATTGTCATTTCCTTCCCCAGGGGTCTTCCTGATCCAGGGATCTGGTTCTCTTGCATTGTAGGCAGATAGATTCTTTACCATTTGAGCCACAAGGGAAGCCCATTTTTAATGAATAACATGGATGGAAGTAAGAATTGGCGTGAAAAATTCTCGCAGAGCACCAGCATTATTATTTGTCTTGGACTTAGCATCAACAAGAGTCAGATAAGTTAATATAACCAAAAATAACAACACTGGTGTTTATATTATTGACCAGCTCACTCTTGAAACTTTGAGCTCTTGCGTCACCCTGTAGTAGTCTGTTTTCTGTGTCTTCCTGATCCCATCTGTTGTTCCTTTGTAGTCTGTTCCTCTTACGTCTCCTCTCACGAGGGCATACTTCTGGGCTTGCTTAATCTGCTGGGTTTTTCCCTTTATGGTTGTGCTAATGGATTGATCCGTATAAATCTTTATAAATGAACCCATATCAGTCTGTGTCTTCTGTCACGGTCACACATGGAGGTAGAGTGTAAAAGATGAAGAACTCTTGTTTTTGTTTTCAACTGAAAGTATCATTTTTGTAAAATTTCTAGTGATTTTCTTTCTAAAGCATTTCTGTGTTATAAAAAGACAAAATAGTGCTATAGAATTGCATTGCTTATGAACATCTTCTATAAAATTCTCTTACAGCATCTCCAGGAAATGAGTATTTTTGGAAAATCAGAATTAGAGAAAACTATTGAGCATTTGACATGTGTTAATCACCAGGTAATTTGTCGAACTGGATTTGGGGTATATTTTATTGTATGAATGACTATTTCAATTTTATTTTAATGTACTGTATGTTTTTAAAATTACAAGATAATATTTTAGAGAAGCTGTGTATCGGTGACTGACTAGGAGTATGTACTCTGAAGATTGACTACATGGGTTCATATTGATACATCTCTGTCATCTGTTTTCTGTAGGCAAATTTCTTAAACTTTTTAATCCGTTAATTTCTTTGTAAGATAGAAATGGTACTCAAACTTATTTCTTAGAGTTTTTGTGAAAATTAAATGAATTAATACACATCAAAAACCTAGAATATTCACTGCCATATCATAAGCGTTCGTTAAGTGTTAGCTTTGATAGTTGTTTGCTCTTTTGTTTTTTTAAACAAAAAAATCACGTAATATAGGCTTAGAGTAAAAGTGAAATTCCTTTTCATTCCTTATTGCTCTCACTAGAGATAGGGTTTTTAACAAATTCTTAAGTGTTTTGATAGTTTTTTTTTTTCTCACTGTGTTTTTTTTTGGCTAATTTCCTTTTCCATGTCTTCACTGTTTTTATTTATCTACTAATTCTATCATCTGTTTCAATCAGTCCTGGACCAGTTGATTTTTTACCTCTTTCACTTAGGTTGTTATTTTCCTGCTTCTTTCATTCCCAGTAATTTTAGATTGGATGTCAGACATTGTCTATTTTATTTTTTTGGTTGCTGGAGAGCTTATATTCCTAGAAACACTCTTGAAGTTTGTTCTATGATACAGTTAGGTCAGATGGAAGTAGCTTGATCCTTTTTGGTTTTGCTTTTAAGCTTAATTAGGTGGGACTAGAGGAGCATTTAGTTTTGGACTAATTTTGTTTTACTGTTGAGACCAAATCTTTTTGGGTATACTTGCTACCTGTTGACCCATGAATTATGAGGTTTGCAAATGACTGATGGGAAGAAACTATTCCTGACTTGGCACAAGCCCTCAGTACAGTTCCCTCTAGTTCTTTGATGGCTCTTTCCCTGGCCTTGGGTAGCTTTTTGTGGGCTGAGCTTCTGCTCAGCTGAAGATTCAGGGGCACTCTTGTAGATCTCTGGAGCTCTAACCCTGTGCTCTTACTCCTCTAGTATCTGCCCTATAAATTCTAACTGCTCTGGCCTCCCTTGACTCTCAGTCCTATAGTCTGAATTTAGGGGAACCACCAAGTCCAGCTGGGTTCCTTTTCCTGTGCCACAGCCTAGAAATTCTTCCAGCAGTAAGCTGGAACAGTGAGTGATAGGGCTCGTCTCATTTATTTCCTGTCTCTTCAGTTCAGTTCATTTCAGTTCAGTCGCTCAGTTGTGTCCAACTCTTTGCGACCTCATGAATTGCAGCATGCCAAGCCTCCCTGTCCATTACAAACTCCTGGAGTTCACCCACACTCACGTGCACTGAGTCGGTGATGCCATCCAGCCGTCTTCCTCTGTCATCCCCTTCTCCTCCTGCCCCCAATCTCTCCCAGCATCAGGGTCTTTTCCAAAGAGTCAGCTCTTCCCATGAGGTGGCCAAAGTATTGGAGTTTCAGCTTCAGCATCAGCCCTTCCAATGAACACCCAAGACTGATCTCCTTTAGGATGGACTGGTTGGATCTCCTTGCAGTCCAAGGGACTCTCAAGAGTCTTCTCCAACACCACAGTTCAAAAGCATCAATTCTTTGGTGCTCAGCTTTCTTTATAATCCAACTCTCACATCCATATATGACCACTGGAAAAACCATAGCCTTGACTAGATGGACCTTAGTCGGCAAAGTAATGTCTCTGCTTTTGAATATGCTGTCTAGGTTGGTCATAACTTTCCTTCTAAGGAGCAAGCGTCTTTTAATTTCATGGTTGCAATCACCATCTGCAGTGATTTTGGGGCCTCCCAAAATAAACTCTGACACAGTTTCCCTATCTATTTCTCATGAAGTGAGGGACCAGATGCAGTGATCTTCGTTTTCTGTAAGTTGAGCTTTAAGCTAACTTTTTCACTCTCCACTTTCACTTTCATCAAGAGGCTTTTTAGTTCCTCTTCACTTTCTGCCATAAAGGTGGTGTCATCTGCATATCTGAGGTTATTGATATTTCTCCTGGCAATCTTGATTCCAGCTTGTGCTTCCTCCAGCCCAGTGTTTCTCATGATGTACTCTGCATATAAGTTCAATAAGCAGGGTGACAATATACAGCCTTGACATACTCCTTTTCCTATTTGGAACCAGTCTGTTGTTCCATGTCCAGTTCTAACTGTTGCTTCCTGACCTGCATATAGGTTTCCCAAGAGGCAGGTCAGGCAAACTGGTATTCTCATCTCTTTCAGAATTTTCCACAGTTGATTGTGATCCACACAGTCAAAGGCTTTGGCATAGTCAATAAAGCAGAAATAGATGTTTTTCTGGAACTCTCTTGCTTTTTCCACGATCCAGCTGATGTTGGCAATTTGATCTCTGGTTCCTCTGCGTTTTCTAAAACCAGCTTGAACATCTGGAAGTTCACGGTTCACGTATTCAGTCTCTTAAGGGTCTCATACATCATTGCCTGATGCCCAGTGTCTTTTAAAACCATTTTTCCATGTATTTTGCCTAAATTTTTAGTTATTAAGGGTGCCTATCACTCTAGCCTGCCCAGAATCTGAAAGCATGACTTAATAAACTGGAAAATATATCTGAAGTACTAGAAGTCATTGAAAAGAGAGTTCAGTTCAGTTCAGTCGCTCAGTCGTGTCCGACTCTGTGACCCCATGAATCGCAGCATGCCAGGCCTCCCTGTCCATCACCAACTCCCAGAGTTCACTCAGACTCACGTCCATCGAGTCAGTGATGCCATTCAGTCATCTCATCCTCTGTTGTCCCCTTCTCCTCCTGCCCCCAGTCCCTCCCAGCATCAGAGTCTCTTCCAATGAGTCAAGTCTTCACATGAGGTGGCCAAAGTGAAAAGATAGTAGGAGATAGAAAATATAAAATAAGTTTAAAGCCTTAGAGAATAAAGTGAAAGTGTCCAACATTTATTTAGTCAGAATTCTAGGAGATTATAATAGAATATATTCTGTGGGAGAGGCTGTATTTCATGACATAATAACTGATACTTTTCTAGGTATTATGGGAAATACAGAAATCCTCTGATTCAGAATGCACAGTGAATTACAGTAGCATGACAAATCAATATAGATAAAAAGAAAATCCATACCATTTTTATAGCAAGAAATAATACAAGATGCTTGTGTATAATTTTGAAGGATCTTAATAGAAAACATTTTATAACCTTATTAAGACATTAAGGAAGATCTAAATAAATGGAGTGCTGTATCAGGTTTATTAAAAAGGTGACAGTTTATTAAAAACGTAACAGATACCATGTTTGTAAAAAAATGTAAATCCTCCCCAAATTCATCTGTAGAGTTGATGTAGTTTCATCTGAAATCCCAAGAACGTGATGTATGTGTGTGTGTGTGTGTGTGTGTGTGTGTGTGTAAAAACTGACAATAGATTTAAAAATTTACGTGGAAGCAGAGAGTTAGGAATCACAAAGAAATTTTGAAGAAAAATACACTGTGGAACTTGTCCTACTAGATATGAAGGCTTTAGAGTCAGTATTTAAGATAGGGTGGTAGTGCTCAGGGATTAAGAGTGATAAAACCAGTAGAAAGCAAACCCACAAATTATGGAAATTTGATATATAGAGGACTCAGATCAACAGGATAAGAGAATTATTCAGTAACAATGTTTCTGGGATGGGCTTCCTTGGTGGCTCAGCTGGTAAAGAATCCACCGGCAATGTGGGAAATCTGGGTTTGATCCCTGGGTGCAGAGGATCCCTTGGAGAGGGAATAGCTACCCAGTCCAGTATTCTGGCCTGGAAGATTCCATAGACTTGCAAAGAGTCAGAGACACTTGAGCCACTTTCACTTCACTTCACTTGTTTTTGGGACAATTGACTTCATATATATGTATGTAAAAAAGGAATTGGATCCTACCTAAAATATATACCAAACTCAAAAATCAGTTCAGGGTTACTTGCATCCTTGTGTTCAAGAAATAACTCCAAATTTTAAAGGAAAATACAAGAGAAAATCTTTTTTACCTTAGCAGAAAAATAATAGCAGTCATTTACATAGCATTTACGGTGTGTCAGGTAGTTTTCTCAACATTTTATATATATTCATACACATATAATTTTAATTCTCACAACAACTATAAGCAGTAAGTGCTAATATTATCCTTATTTCACAGATAAGGAAAGTGAGGCAGAGGGGAAGCTTGCCCAAGATCATACAGCCTAGCAGGTATCTGATTCCAGAGTGTTTGCTCCTAAAGAAGACACAAACAAGTTTACTCCTTTAAAGAAAACATGAATAGGACCACATTGACAGGAATATCTTTATCAGTTCAGTTCCTTTCAGTCGCTCAGTTGTGTCTGACTCTTTGCAACCCCACGAATCGCAGCATGCCAGGCCTCCCTGTCTATCACCAACTCCCGGAGTTTACCCAAACTCATGTCCATCAAGTCGGTGATGCCATTCAGCCATCTCATCCTCTGTCATCCCCTTCTCCTTCTGCCCCCAATCCATCCCAGAATCAGGGTCTTCTCCAGTGAGTCAGCTCTTCGCATCAGGTGGCCAAAGTATTGGAGTTTCAGCTTCAGCATCAGTCCTTCCAGTGAACATGCAGGACTGATCTCCTTTAGGGTGGACTGGTTGGATCTCCCTGCAGTCCAAGGGACTCTCAAGAGTCTTCTCCAACACCACAGTTCAAAAGCCATCAATTCTTCGGCTCTCAGCAATAACTTTATCAAATAGCTATAAATTGAAAAGACAGCCACTAATTGAGAGAACAACTTGCTGTACATTTAATCTAAAAAAATGCAACAGAAGTTGTGAATTGACACTTCATGGTAGAAGAAATTATAAATGGTTAATATAGAAAGGTTCTACCTTAAAAATACAGGAAATGCCAATTAAAATCAAAATAAAATCATTTCACATCTTTCAGGTCATCATAAGTTAACAAGGTATGGCTAGTTTTATTAGTGAGTATGTGAAGCTTCTGAGAGTGCCAACTGGTACCTTTTTGAAGAATAATTGACATTGTTCTAGGTTGGCCAATAGATTACTCTTATTAGTCAACAAATCCATTGAACCCTGAATCAAAGTCAATAATCTATGGCCCCTAGACTAATCTGGCCTCCAGTCTGTTTTTGCAGTAAAGCTTTTATTGGAACACAGCCGTGCTCATTTGTTAATACATTGTCTACAGCTGTTTTTGTGTTAGAGTAGCGTAGTGGCAATGGACCATAAGGCTCACGAAACCTAAAATGTTTGCCCACTGACAGAAAATAGAAAACAATCTAGATGTCAGTTGTGAGGAAAATAGATAGAGTGGTAAGTCATACAATGGAGTGTTACAGAGCAGCAAAAAGGAAAAACAGTAGGCACAACCGTCAGCACGCATGAATCTTACAAATACGTTGAAGAGAGCATGCAGGGGCCTCCTTGGTGGCTCAGTGGTAAAGAATCCACCTGCCATTGCAGGAGATATGGGTTTGATTTCTGATCTGGGAAGATCACACATGGTGCAGAGCAGCTAAACCTGGGTGCTGCAAGTATTTGAGCCTGTGCTCTAGAGCCCAGGAACCATGACTGCTGAGCCCATGTGCTGCAGCTGCTAAACCCTGTGGTGCCCTAGAGCCCATGCTCTACAGCAGGAGAAGCCACTACAATGAGAAGCCCGAGCACCTCAGCTAGAGAGTAGCCCCTGCTCTCCACAACTAGAGGAAAGCCCACACAGCAACAAAGACTGGATACAGCCCAAACAAATTATTTTTCAAAAGAAGAAGAAGAAAGAAAACATGCAGTATGATTCCAAAACATGCTCACATAAACTGTATGTTGTTTGGAGGTTCATACAGATGTGGTGTGCTAAGACAAGCAAGAAATGAGAAACTCAAGACTCAAGATAGTTATTGTGGGCAAGGATTAGGGGATGTGATTGGAGACTGCTCACAGTAGTTTCAAAGGTTCACGTAGCCTTTTTAAAGCCAGGTGATTCATGTTTTTAATCTTTATACCGTGCATGTACTTTTGTTTGTAGTATAAGAATTCTGGAATTTTTAGTGCAATTTTTTTTTCCTTCTCACTTCCCTATCCCACAGATTACCATCCACAGCTGTTTAACTTCTTTTCCTGGTGTTTACCTCCCTGTTTCTAAATAACTGATTGTGCTATTTACGGATTTAAGGTTATTGAGTGAGTCTCCAGGATGGTAGTTGATCGCTTAGCACTCCCCTTTTCTTCCCCCATTACATTAACATAGTTTAATTAGATGTTTTCCTCTCTTTAATAGTTACTGTTTATATTGCTAAGACTTCTCATGGTTTATGACTCAGCCAAGTGGGACAGTATTACTCTTGCCATTTTTCTTGTAGACCACTTTGCTAGAGTTATTCATTGCTTTGTTTTGTTTCATTTTGTGTTTTTATCAAGGACTTTATTTCTGCCATGTGCCTTTCAATATTTTTTGTTTTCAAACCTATCAGTTCTGGTCCTTTCCCCCCTAAAGACTTTCCTTCTTGAGCTTTCTATCTTCTTGCTTCATTATGGACTATGTCTCTCCATAGCTGTCTTCATAAGACTTTCCCTGTCTGCCCCGCCTATGTTGAACCTCATGTTTTCTTCTTTCTTGGTTTGTTCCTTCTTCTGGCATAGTACCTTCTCCAGCAGTTTCCTGAAAAAGAATACATGGGAGGAAATTTTGTTGCTAGTCTATTTGTTTGAAAATGCTTTTATTCGACTTTCAAATTTATGATTTGGCTTCGGCATATGGCAGTCTGAATTGGAAAATTATTTTCACTAAAAGTTTTGAATATTGTCCTTCATTTGTCTTTCAGCTTTCTTTGAGATGTCTGATGCTGTTCAGTTACCGAGTCCTTTGTACATGACATGTCTTTATTTCTGGAAAGTTTTACAGTTTTCTCTCTTTAACTCCTGTTTTCATTTCTTTGGTAATTTACTATATTCTATTTTCTCTCTCTGAAACTATTATTAGTTGGTTTTAGACTTCCTAAAAATATCTGATGTTCTTATCCCTTCTTCTTTATTTTCTCTTTGACTTTCTCACTTTTTGGGAGATTGACTCAGCTTTATCTTTTAGCCCTTCTATTGATTTTTTATGTATTTTTGATTTCCAATAGAACTTTCTAGAAGAGATAACTGATAGAGGAATAAAGAAGAGGTGGTACACATATACAGTGGAATATTACTCAGCCGTTTAAAAGAATGAACTAGTGTCATTTGCAACAACACGGATGGACCTAGAGAGTGTCATACTAAGTACCTGGAATGCTCATATGCACATCCCAGTTATAGACTTGCAGCCAGTCTCCTTGTTCAGTTTTCCTTGTGACCCTCCCCCACCACTTCATGGCTTCATGTGTTCAGCTTCAGTGTAAGTCAGCTGACCTCTTACTGGTATTCCTGACTGTAGTCATTGCAGGTCAGTGATTATCAAGTGGGGTTAGTTCTGCCTCCTAAGAGATATGTGGCAATATCTGGAGAATTTTGTCTGTCACAATTAAGGGGGGAAAGTGCTTCTTGAATCTAGTAAGCAGAGGGCAGAGATAACTGTTAAACAACCTGCAATACACAGGACAGCCCCCCCACAACAGAAAATTATTTAGTGTCAACATCATTAGTTGACACCAAATAATCTAACTGCTTTAGATTGTATTTTTTTCCCACTCTGAACCACTATTCTGTCTACTCTTTGTCTTTCGCAAGTTTTTTTTTTTCTTCAGACTTTAAATTTATTTTGTATTCAGGTATACCTGATTAACAGTGCTGTAGTAGTTTCAGGTGAACAGGGAAAGGACCCAGTCATATATATATACGTGTCCATTCTCTCCCAAATCCCCCTCCCATCCAGGCTGGCACATAACATTGAGGAGAGTTCCATGTCTATACAATAGGTCCTTGTTGGTTATCCATTTTGAATATAGCAATATGTACGTGACCTTCCCAAACTCCCTAACTGTCCCTTCACCCTGGCAACCCTAAGATTGTTTTCTCAGTCTAGGAGTCTCTTTCTGTTTTGTAAGTAAATTCATTTGTATCATTTCTTTTTAGATTCCACGTATAAGGGATGACATACAGTGTTTCTCCTTCTCTGTCTGACTTACTTAGCGTGACACTCTCTAGGTCCATCCGTGTTGTTGCAAATGGCATTAGTTCATTCTTTTAAACGGCTGAGTAATAATCCACTGTATATGTGTACCACCTCTTCTTTATTCCTCTATCAGTGGGAATGTAGGTTGCTTCCCTGTCTTGGCTATTGTAAAAGTGCTGCAGTGAACATTCCTACAAGTTACTGCAGTCACCAGTTCACCCTTATTTTCTTTCTTGCTCTCTTTGTCCTTAAGAGTATAATATTATTAACCCTGTTTACTGTCATTTTAGCACTGTTTCTAGAGGAAGAGGAGATGAAAACATGTGTGGTCAGTCTGCCATCTTCACTGGAAGACTTAAATTTATCACTAGTATTTCTTGGTTTTGAGTTTTATAGATAGATCCTTATTACATCTAGAATTTATTTTTGTATATGAAATGAAATAGAAATCTATCTTATTTTTTGTCTCCAGTGAGTGGCTGTCCCAACTCTAGTTTTTAAAGAGTTTATTCTTTTCCACTTTCTTAAAATGCTACCTTTTTAAAATTTACATCAGGGATATGTTTGCTTGTCCACATGTGAAATTCATATTGTTTTAATTACAGTAGCTTTTAAATTTATTTTGATATCTCAGAAAACAGGTCTAGCTGCATTCTTTTTCCCTCCAGTTTTTACTGTTTTTTTCCTTAACTTTCTTTTCCCCTAAATAAATTTTAGAGTGAAATCTTAAGTCACTTATCTAGTTTAAAAAGATTTTGTTAGGATTCTTACTGAAATTTCATGGAATTTACAATTATTTTAGGAAATTTTAATCCATTTCCAATACTGTGTTCCCCTTCCGAAACATGGTGTGTCTACATTGTCAGGTTGTGTTTTGTGCTCTTGAGGAAAATGTTCACTTTATGTAAGTCTTGTCCATTTTGTGTTGAGTTGTAGTATTTTCTGTCCTGATTTTTCTTCCATTCAGTACTATCTACTTTTTTTAGAAATTTTTTTCTGCTGGTGTTTTCCCTTCCTGTTTCATTGCTGTTACGGACATACTCTTTTCTTTTCTTGCCTTTCCTTTTTTCTTTGATTTCAGTGATATTGAAGAGGAGAGATAAATTTGTTTACCTGCTCTTACATTTAGAACCTAAAGTATAAATACATTAAAACATGATTTTTAATGTATTTTAAAATCTAATTTATTTCCTTAGTTTTCACCCAGAAATATTATTAAAGAGTGCTTAAGGAAAAGAAACTGAGACATATCCCTATTAATTTTTAAAATTATAGCTTGAAAACGAAAAATGTGAATTAAAGTCTAAAATATTTATAATGAAAGAAACAATGGAGTCTTTAGAGAAAAAAGCAAAATTCCAAGCTCAAAAACTTAGCCATGTGGCTGGTGACTCATCTCATCAGAAAACAGAGATGAACTCTCTTAGGTAAGTTTACTGAAGTTTTATTTCACTTCTGAGAATTAGCTTGTGACTATTTATGGTTCGTAACAGTGGTGTTTTGGGCTAAGTCTTTGAAAAGCAGTAGTTCTCAAAGCTACCCTTACAACAGAATCACTGGGGGAGCCTTTGTAAAGTATGTATTGAGGGACTGATCTCGGGAGGTTTTTATTTACTGTGTGAATCTGGGTAGGTTTTGAGTACCTGTACTTTTAAAGACTCGTAGATTGATATGGTTACAGGCAAATTTTTGTATCTGCCTCCTTCAGACATCTCCCTAATAGATACAGGCATACTTTGTCTTACTGTGCTTCAATTTATTGCTCTTTACCGATGTTGTGTTTTTTACAAATTGAAGGTTTTTGGTAGTCCTGTGTCAAGCCAGTTTATTGGTGACATATTTCCAACAGCATTTGGTCACTTTGTGTTTCTGTGTCGCATTTTGGTAATTCTTTCAATATTTCAAACTCATTATTATTATATTTGTTATGATGATCTGTCTTCAGTGAGCTTTGACTATTATAGCAATTAACTGAAGGCCCAGACCATGGTTAGTATTTTTGAGAAATAAAGTTTTTTTTAATTAAGGTATGTGCATTGATTTTTCAGATGTAATGCACACTTAACAGACTACAGTATAATCTAAACACAGCTTTTTTTAAATTTACTTATTTTTTAATGGCTTTGAATTTTAATTTTATTTCCTACTGAAGTATAGTTGATTTACAATGCTGTGTTAGTTTCTGGTATATAGCAAAGTGATTCAGTGTACGGTAAAGTGATTTAATATATATATATTTATATATATACACATATATATTTCATATTCCTTTCTGTTATGGTTTATAAGATATTGAATATAGTTCTCTGTGCTATAGGACCTTGTTGTTTATCTGTTTTCTACATACTAGTTTGTAGGACCTTGTTGTTTATCTATTTTAAATATACTAGTTTTTATCTGCTAATCCCAGACTCCTAATTTACCCCTCCCCCTTTTCCTTTGGTAGCTATAGTTTTGTTTTCTATGTTTGTGAGTCTTAAACATAACTTTTATATGCCCTGAGAAACCAAAAATCCACGTGACTCACTTTATTGCCATATTCTCTTTACTGGGGTGGTCTGGAGCCAAATCTATATTGGGTTGGCCAAAAAGTTCCTTGGGGTTTTTCTGTGATATCTTACGAAAAACCCTCACCGTTTTGGTCAACCCAGTATTTGTTCTCCATAGTGTAGAACTGCTAAAATTTTGCTAACTGTATCATTGTTATTCTCATTCTTCTTTCAAAGAAATCTAAAATCAGACTATTTATTACAGAGTCTAAAAGGTGATGTGTCTAAAAAATGGTAAGGAGGTCAGTATGGCCCAGGTAGACGGTATCTACAGGTTGGACTCAGGTTGTAAAGAACATACTATGATAACTAAGAGTGAATGGATTTTACCGTATAAACGTGGAGAATAGACAGAAATTTTTAACCAAGGGAGTGACATGAGTAACATGCCTGTTAGGAAGTGAACTATGGCAAAAGTAGGGAAGGTGGATTTGGAGACTTAAGAGACTGATGGAGAACAGTGGAGACAATGTACCAGGAGTCAAAGAGTGGCAACGAGCTTGGAGAACAGTGGCCAGATTTAGGAAACACTTGTTACACAAAATCAGAACAAACAGTGTAGTAAGACCAAGAACTTGCTGTGTTTGTTTAATTAAGAAATACTATTTAGGAAGAACTAAGATGGAAACTTCTTTCTCCCCCTCTTGTTTTCTTGCAAGGCGCTATGTACATCCTAAGATGGAAAGCAGCCTAAATGGAATGGCCTCTCTTATTCTGGTTCGTGTCTGTATTCAGAAGTTGTTGTTGCTCAGTTGTGTCCAACTCTTTGCAGCCCCATGGACTGCATCACGCCAGTCTTCCCTGTCCTTCACTATCTCCCAGAGTTTACTCATGTCCATTGATTCGGTGATGCTATCCAACCTTCTCATTCTCTGTTGCCACCTTCTCCTGCCCTCAATCTTTCCTAGCATCAGGGTCTTTTCCCGTGAGTCAGCTCTTCACATCAGGTGGCCGAAATATTGGAGCTTCAGCTTCAACAGCAGTCATTCTAATGAATATTCAAGGTTGTTTTCCTTTAGAATTGACTGGTTGGATCTCCTTGCCGTCCAAAGGACTCTCAAAAGTCTTCTCCAACAGTTCAAAAGCATCAGTTCCTGGGCGCTTAGCCCTCTTTATGGTCCAGTTCTCACATCTGTACATGACTACTGGAAAAACCATAGCTTTGATGCTGCAGGCCTTTGTCAGCAAAGTGAAGTCTCTGCTTTTTAATACACTGTCTAGGTTTGACATAGCTTTTCTTCCAGGGATCAAGTGTCTTTTAATTTCATGGCTGCAGTCACCATTTACAGTGATTTTTGGAGCACAAGAAGAGTCTCTCACTGTTTTCCATTGTTGCCTCATCTATTTGCCATGAAGTGATGGGACTGAATGCCATGATCTTCTTTTTTGAATGTCAAGTTTTAAGCCAACTTTTTTACTCTGTTCTTTCACCTTTGTCAAGAGTCTCTTTAGTTCCTCTTCACTTTCTGCCATTAGGATGGTATCATCTGCATATCTGAGGTTGTTGATATTTCTCCTGGCAGTCTTGATTCCAGCTTGTGAGTCATCTAGCCCAGCATTTCACATAATGTACTCTTCCTTTAAGTTAAATAAGTAGAGTGACAATATACAGCCTCGATGCACTCCTTTCCCAATTTTGAACCAACCTCTTGTTCCATGTCTGGTTCTAACTGTTGCTTCTTGACCTGCCTACACATTTCTCAGAAGACAGGTAAGATGGTCTGGTATTCAGAATATTCAGAATAGGAAGCAGAATTAAAAGCTCACTGGTCAGGATGGTCAGAATCTTGAAGTATGAGGCCATTCTATAAAAATAGGACTTTGCCTTGACTGTTGGAAATAAGTTTTAAGAGAAAGAGAGTTGATAATAGAAAACTGAGAAAAGCTTTAAAACTACAAGGAAACCTCTAGAAAAAGTACAATTAATTTTATTTTTACACTATATTATTTTTTAGGAAGATGGAATATTTTGAAGAAAAGACTAATATATATAATGTAATGCCATTGATTATACTGAAAGAGCTTTAAAATGAGAAATTAAAGACGCTTTTAAAATAAGCAAACTATTTTTTAAGATCTTTCATTTTTTTAAATGTTACTCCCACCAGAAATAAAGAATCCCATTTGTTTTTATCCACTGACTCTTTAGGCTACTAAATGAGCAACTACAGCGGTCAGTTGAGGATTATCAGCACCGACTTAACATGAAAAGAAGTGAACTTGAATCAGCCCAAGCACAAGTTAAAATACTGGAGGAAAAAATAGGTAAGTGTTCTTAAATTTTGTTTTTGCTGATCCTAATTTACTTTGTCTAAGAAACATTTCTTTTCATTTATAGGTAAACTACACCTCAGGATGACTTCACAGAATGAAGAGGCTCATGTAATGAAGAAGACCATTGGTGTTATTGATAAAGAAAAAGACATCCTTCAGGAGACTGTGGATGAGAAGACAGAAAAGATTGCAAACTTACATGAAAACCTAGCTAGTAAAGTATGGGACTATTAAGTAATATTATGTGCTCTCTGAACAGAAAATCTTATTCTGTTTCATATATGCAGTTTTTTTTTATAATTGAAGGATAATTGCTTTACAAGGTATACGGTTCTTATTTCATAAGAACCATGCCTGAGTTCCCAAGACCCAGAGCCATCTCTTCTAATATGCTTAAATTTCATTTTATCCCAATAATTTGAATTTTTAACAATTCTATTTATAGAATACAATTTTATTATATATGATTACAGCAAACTCAAGGAACAATTCAGATTCTTAGAGTGGGTAGAAATATGCCAATATGTGAAATATAATTGGTACATGGAAATATCTTTACTTAGAGCCTTCTTTTATAACATGTTATATGATTGAATTTAAACTATATAAATGTGATAAATTTTAGAATTCAACTGGAGATCCTTCTACATGAATGGTTTAGAATCTGATATATTTTTATAATTTCTGTAGGAAAAAACTATTACGCAGATGAAGATAACAGTCTCAGAGTATGAATCCTCTCTGAAGTAAGTAATTGATGGAATGGCATCCAGCTTTTTAAGAAATTTTCAGTGAATGCAGCATTATCTATTTGGGTAGCAGTCTGGCAATAGGAAAATTTCTCTTTTCACTTTTCCTATTTTGCCAGTGGCAATTATCATTTTCTCAATCTCCTACATAGAAATTGTTATCCTCTAACTTTCTCCCTTCCTCTGTCATCGACATCTAAACAGTTATGTCTTAGTAACTTTTCCTTTACATACCTACTTACTCCTTATTTCTACGGCAGTTATCCTGTGCAGGCCCTGATCATCAAAACAGATTACCTCAGCAGCTAGTACTGAATTTATTCCACATCTAAACCTTTTTAAGTACGGTTACAAGATTTTACATTTTGTGTCTAGTCTCGCTACTTCAAGAAAAAAAGCACTAATTGCATTTTTTTTATATACCCTTACATATTATTTTGGCCTCCCTCATGGCTCAGTGGTAAAGAATCTGCCTGCAATGCAGGAGACACAGGTTCAATCCACCGGTCAGGAAGAGGCCTTAGAGAAGTAAATGGCATCCCACTTCAGTATTCTTGCCTGGAGAATCCCATGGACAGAGGAACCTGGCAGGCTATAATCCCTAGGGTCACAAAGAGTCAGACATGACTCAGCAACATATTATATAATAGTAGGGACCTAAAACATTTAAGTAAATATTTACCGATTGAATCATTTATGTTCTACTAACACTTGAAAATCTTCTGTTTTTACTTTAATTTTATAATAATAAATGTATTTTAAGACTTTTTTCACATAATGATTGGTGGAGATCTAAAATGTCTTCTTCACCTAATTAATTAGTGTCTTAATTCAGTAGTTGTCATTTCTTTTTCTGTTTTATTGAAGTATAGTTGATTTACAGTGTTGCGTTAATTTCTGCTATACAGGAAAGTGATTCAGTTATATGTATATATTCTTTATCATATTCTTTTCCATTATGGTTTACTATAGGATATTGAATATAGTTCCCTGTGTTACCCAGTAGGATCTTGTTGTTTATCCATTCTCGATACATTCATTTGCAACTGTTAATCCCAAACTCCCAGTCCTTCCCTTCCCAACCTCCTCCCACTTAGCGACTACAAGTGTGTTCTCCATGTCTGTGAGTCTGTTTCTGTTTCACAAATATGTTCATTTGTCTCATACTTTAGATTCCACATGGAGGTGATATCATATGGTATTTGTCTTTTTCTTTCTGACTTATTTCACTTAGCTTCTCATAATCTCCAGGTCCATCCATGTTGCTGCAAATGGCATTATTTCATTTTTTAAATTGCTGAGTAATATTCTATTGTGTGTGTGTGTGTGTGTGTGTGTGTGTGTGTGTATGTGTATACCACATGTTTTTTATCTGTTCATCTGTCTGTGGACAGTTAGGTTGCTTCCATGTCTTGGCTATTGTAAATAGTACTGCTTTGAACATAGAGATGCATGTATCTTCTCAAATTATAGTTTTGTCCGGGTATATGCCCAGGAGTAAGATTGCTGGATTATATGATAACTCTTTAGTTTTTTTGAGGAGCCTCCATACGATTTTCAGTAGTGGTTGCACCAGTTTACATTCCCAACAACAGTGTAAGAGAATTCCCTTTTCTCCACACACTCTCCACTTTTATTACTTGTAGACTTTTTAATGATGGCCAATTCTGACTGGTATGAGGTGGTACTTCATTTTAGTTTTGATTTGCATTTCTCTAATAATTAGTGATGTTGAGCCTCTTTTCATGTGCCTATTGGTCAGCTGTACTTCTTTGGAGAAATGTCTATTTAGGTTTTCTGCCCATTTTTCAATTGGATTGCTTGATTTTTTTTGTTGTTGTTATTGAGTTGTATGAGCTGTTGGTAGATTTTGGAAATTATGTGCTTATCAGTACTCTTGCCTAGAAAATCCCATGGATGGAGGAGCCTGGTAGGCTGCAGTCCATGGGGTCGCTATGAGTCTGATGCAACTGAGCGACTTCACTTTCACTTTTCACTTTCACGCAATGGAGAAGGAGATGGCAAACCACTCCAGTGTTCTTGCCTGGAGAATCCCAGGGATGGCAGAGCCTGGTGAGCTGCCAGGGGTTGCACAGAGTCGGACACGACTGAAGTGACTTAGCAGCACCAGCAGTTGTATTATTTGCAAATATTTTATCCCAATCCATAGGTTGCATAGTTGTAATTTCTTGCATTCTTAGTATATTTAATTCAGAGTAAAATAGTTTCCTTTTAAATGAACTAAATTTTCCAAAAAGCTTTCTTTATTATTGCTACCCCACTCATGTAACAGCCACCTAAAGGAAACATTGATTAATCGGGACCATGAGATAAGCAGCCTCCGGCGCCAGCTTGATGCAGCTCACAAAGAACTTGATGAAGTAGGAAGATCTAAAGAAATGTCTTTTAAGGAAAACAGAAGATTACAGGATGATCTGGCTACAATGGCAAGAGAAAACCAGGTATGAGCACAGTACATAAACTTTGATAGTTTCATAATACACAGTTTTACAATATATTCAATGTTTGCTAAATTTTAAAACTCTAAATATTATGTCTTCTAAATTTTAATTATATAAATATGAGCAACAAAAGAAATAACTCTTTAAGGAGAATATTGTTTATAAAGGTATTTTAAAATGTGGCTTAGAATACTGCTGTATATTATACCAGTAATAAACCATCAGACACCATTGTAGGCTTTGTTGCAAGGAATCCTGAATCTGGGAGCGTGGTGTTCTCTATGGCAGAAGTCATTGTCAGTCTACTGCATGAGGACCTCAGTATCACTCCCAAGGCAAAGTTGCTGTGTTTTAAAGACCCATGGTAGATTTTAATTATTTGTACTTACTTCCAGTGGCTTAGAGATTACCTACCTCTAAGCTAATTAATGAATATTTTAGAATGGCAAATACTGAAAGGTATTGGGTTTGTTTGTGTGAGTTTTTTTAAAGGATCATACCAAGAAAACCAGTGATTTTCTTATTTTAAATATTTTACATTTTTAAAATTACTCATTATATCGAGCACATTGCTGATATATAAATTTTTAAAAATATTAATCCCTGAGCTCTTAGTTTAAGTACCAGATATGTGGTCAGTTATATTGTGGGAGATACATGGTAATAATTGGTTAAAAAGTCAAGATCAGTCAAAAAAACATGTGAAAATAATACTTAAGGACAGTTTTCCTTTTTTCTTACTCTCTGTTAGTCCCCAAATTCAGAAAGAGCTGTTTGAACATAGTAGAACTCATTAGGTGCTACATTCATTTTATATTGTCTTCAATTTTCTGATATATAGCAAATTTCATTGGAATTAGAAGCAGCAGTGCAAGAAAAAGAAGAAATGAAGAGTAGAGTTCATAATTACATAACTGAAGTGTCACGATGGGAGAGCTTAATGGCTGCTAAGGTGAAAAAAACATTGTTTAGGTTGACTTTAAGACTGATTTTGTTTTAACTTTTTCATGTTTATTCTGTCTCATATTAATATTAGATATTAACATATGAAAGTGGAGATTTTGCCTGTTGTCCTTGTATATTTCCTTACATGTCTTATGTAGTATAGTATCTGCACAGATGGCTTATGCTTCCTAAATTAAAGCAAAATCCTAATGTGTTGTATGTTTATGACATGGGTTTTCAGTGAGTGACCATTACTAATTTAGAAACAATTTAACTGTGATTAAACCAGGAAAAAGAAAATCAAGATTTGTTAGATAGATTTCAGATGCTTCATAACCGCGCTGAAGACTGGGAAGTCAAAGCCCATCAAGCTGAGGGAGAAAGCAGCTCAGTTCGACTGGAACTTCTCTCTATAGACACAGAGAGGAGACACCTTCGAGAGAGAGTGGAGCTGCTAGAAAAAGAAATTCAGGAGGTAATATTTATATAATATTTTTCTTGTACAGACATAATTTAGTAAAACAGAAAACATTCAGAGGCACTTTATCAAAATGAGGTTTAAACATTGGTAAAATCAAATTGAATGGTAATCTTTCGTCATTAATTCTGATAATTTGCTTAAGAGAGCTCCATTACTTTTCTATTGTAGTAAAATACACATAACATCAAATTTACCATTTTAAGTGTACCACCATCCTTCTTCAGAATGTTTTCAAAAAAAAACCAAACAAACAAAAAAAGAATGTTTTCATCTTCTCCACCTAAAACTCTGTACCCATTGAATACTAACTTTCCACTCACTTCCCCCAGCCTCTGACAACCACCATTCTACTTTCCTGTGAATTTGGCTATTTCATTTAGCCCTAAGGTTCACTTAAATCTTAAGGTTCACCCATGTTGTGGCATGTGTCAGAATTTCATTTCTTTTTAAGGCTAAATAATATCCCATTTTTTGTATATACCACATTTTGTTTATCCATTTATTTGTCAATGAACGTTTGCTTTATTTCCATCTTTGGCTATTGAGAATAATGCTGCTAAACACGGGCATACAATGTCTGTTCAGGTCTTTGGTTCCTGTTCTTTAAGATATACCTAGACATTGAATTACTAGATCATATTATGATTTTGTGTTTGATTTTTTGTGTGTAACTGCCATACAGCTTTTCACAGGGTCTGTACCATTTTACATTTCTACCTGCAATGTTAGGGTTCTAGTTTCTCCACATCTTTACCAATGCTTGTTTTTTCTGTTGGTGTGTGTGTGGTTTGTTTGTTTTTAATAATAGCCTTCCCACTGGGAGTGAAGTAGTATTTCAGTTTGGTTTTGACTTGTATTTTCTTAATGATTAGTGATGTTGAGCATATTTTTTGTGTTAATTGGACATTTGTATATGTTTTTGATGAAATATCTATTTAAATCCTTTGCCTGTTTTTTAAAATCAAGTTGTTTTTTGTTGTTGAGTTTTAGGAGTTGTTGTTATATTCTAAATATTTCTCCTTTATTAGATATGTGACTTGTGAATATTTTCTCCCATCTAGTGGCTTACCTTGTCACTCAATCTTATCCTTAATGTAGAGAAGTTTTAAATTTTGATGAAATCCAATTTATTTGTTTCTTTTTGCCTGTATTTTTGGTGTCATATCTAAGAAATCATAGCTAAATCCAACATCACAAAGCTTTTCCCTTTTTTTTCCTATGAGTTTTATAGTTTCAGCTCTTATGTTAAGGTCTTTGGCCCATTTTGAGTTAATTTTTATATATGAAATAAGATAAGGTTCCAATTTCATTCTTTTGCATGTGGATTTAGACAAACTTTTCCCATAAAGAGAGTCTAATAAAAATCTCTTAATAAAATTTTGAGTTGAGTTAAAATATAGGAATTGTTAGTAAGTTAGATTGATGTAGAACTGTTGGTTATTGGTTCTCCTTTCATTTTGTTGGTGGAGTAGTATAGTTGGTCTTCATTTTTTAGAAGAAACTTGATTACTCGTAGTGTGTAGAATTATGCACCGTGCCCCCCCAACCCCACCCAATGCCAAATATATTTAGGTCCTAGCTCTGAGAACCTGTGAGTGTGACTTCTGTTTGGAAATAGTGTCTGTGCAGATATAATCAAGTTAAAATGAGATCCTGCTGGGTAGGGTGGACCCTAAACTAGTAACTGGTGTCCTTATAAAATAAGGGCGATTCAGACACAGAAGGCCCAGGGGAGAATGCCACATGAAGACAGAGGCAGAGATTGAAATGAAGTGTCTACCAACACAAGGAACCCCACAGATGGCCAGCAATCACCATAGCTGGAGAGAGGCATGGAACAGGGTCTCCCACAGAACGTCTAGAAGGAACCAATCCTGCTGACAACCTGGATTTCAGACATGAGGCCCCACAACTGGGAGGGAATGCGTTTCTGTGTTTTAAGCTAGCTAGTTTGTGGTAATTTGTTATGGCAGCATTAGGAAACAAATACAGACGTTGGTATCAGGAAGTGGGATGCTGCTGTAACAAACTAAAAGGGTCTTTGGAATTGGGTAACAGTTACATTCTGGAAGGGTTTTGAGTGACTGATAGAAAAGACTTGATTACCTTCAAAAGACTGTTGGTAGAAAGGTAGACATTAAAGGTGAGGACTCAAAAAAACAAGAAAGCTATAGAGATAACTTCTATTATTTACAAAATACGTAAATCATTATGAATGGAAGTTGTCCAGACATAAGAATGTTTCTCCCACTGCGGTCTCAGATGCAGTTGAGGAACATGTTTTTGGATGCTGGAGGAAAGGTGATTCTTAGAAAATGGCAGAGTACTTGGCTGAAGTATGGTCTGCTCTTAGGAAAGTAGAACTTAAAAGTGATGAACTTGGATATTTAGTTGAGAAAATTTCCAAGCAAAGTATGAAAGGTGCAGGCTGAGTTTTCCTGCTGTTTATAGTAATATGTGAAGGAAAGAGACAGATTGAGGAAGGAATTGCTAAGCAAGAGAGGAGCCAGGACTCAATGATTTGGACAAGTTCTAACCTGTACAGATAGGGTGTTTTGGAGGCAGGGCTGAGACTGTGGCTGGACAACCTCTTGATGAAGCAATTAGGTGAGTGACCCATAGATCCAGCCAGTCATCTCAGCAGAAACACTGTCAGCCTGGGCTGAAAGGGACAGAAATAGGATGATTGAAAGGAAGGCTGAACTCCTTGGATCTTACAAGCAGAAAACAGGTCAGTAGACTTCCAAAGAATAGCAAGGAGAGATTAAAAAAAGCCTTCCTCAGTGATCAGTGCAAAGAAATGGAGGAAAACAATAGAATGGGAAAGACTAGAGATCTCTTCAAGAAAATTAGAGATACCAAGGGAACATTTCATGCAAAGATGGGCTCAATAAAAAACAGAAATGGTATGGACTTAACAGAAGCAGAAGATATTAAGAAGAGGTGGCAAGAACACACAGAAGAACTGTACAAAAAAGATCTTCACGACCCAGATAGTCACATGGTGTGATCACTCACCTAGAGCCAGACATCCTGGAATGTGAAGTCAAGTGAACCTTAGGGAGCATCACTACGAACAAAGCTAGTGGAGGTGATGGAATTCTAGTTGAGCTCT
Organism: Budorcas taxicolor; assembly: GCF_023091745.1. Taxonomy (NCBI): domain Eukaryota; kingdom Metazoa; phylum Chordata; class Mammalia; order Artiodactyla; family Bovidae; genus Budorcas; species Budorcas taxicolor. The sequence goes on from NC_068915.1 coordinate 71,805,195, forward strand.
TTCAAATCCTAAAAGATGATGCTGTGAACATGCTGCATTCAATATGGCAGAAAATTTGGAAAACTCAGCAGTGGCCGCAGGACTGGAAAAGGTCAATTTTCGTTCCAATCCCAAAGAAAGGCAATTCCAAAGAATGCTCAAACTACAGCACAATTGCATTCATCTCACGTGCTCCAAGCCAGGCTTCAGCAGTACGTGAACCATGAACTTCAGATGTTCAAGCTGGTTTTAGAAAAGGCAGCGGAACCAGAGATCAAATTGCCAACATCCACTGGATCATCGAAAAAGTAAGAGAGTTCCAGAAAAACATCTATTTCTGCTTTATTGACTATGCCAAAGCCTTTGACTGTGTGGGTCACAATAAACTGGAAATTCTTCAAGAGATGGGAATACCAGACCACCTGACTTGCCTCTGAGAAATCTGTATGCTGGTCAAGAAACAACAATTAGAACTGGACATGGAGCAACAGACTGGTTCCAAGTAGGAACAGGAGTATGTCAAGGCTGTATATTGTCACCGTGCTTATTTAACTGATATGCAGAGTACATCATGAAAAATGCTGTGCTGGATGAAGCACAGGCTGGAATCAAGATTGCTGGGAGGAATATCAATAACCTCATACAGATGACACCACCCTTATGGCAGAAGTGTAGAAGAACTAAGAGGCTCTTGATGAAAGTGAAAGAGGAGAGTGAAAAAGTTGGCTTAAAGCTGAACATTCAGAAAACTAAGATCATGGCATCTGGTCCCATCACTTCATGGGAAATAGATGCAGAAACAGTGGCAGACTGTTTTTTGGGCTCAAAAATCACTGCAGATGGTGACTGCAGCCACAAAATGAAAAGATGCTTACTCCTTGGAAGGAAAGTTATGACCAACCTAGACAGCATATTGAAAAGCAGAGACATTACTTTGCCAACAAAGGTCCCTCTAGTCAAGGGTATGGTTTTTCCAGTGGTCATGTATGGATGTGAGAGTTGGACTGTGAAGAAAGCTGAGTGCCGAAGAATTGATGCTTTTGAACTGTGGTGTTGGAGACTATTGAGAGTCCCTTGGACTGCAAGGAGATCCAACCAGTCCATCCTAAAGGAGATCAGTCCTGGGCGTTCATTGGAAGGACTGATGTTGAAGCTGAAACTCCAATAATTTGGCCACCTGATGCAAAGAGCTAACTCATTTGAAAAGACCCTGATGCTGGGAAAGATTGAAGGCAGGAGGAGAAGGGGTCAACAGAGGATGAGATGGTTGGATGGCATCACCAACTCAATGGACATGAGTTTGGGTAAACTGGGAGTTGATGATGGACCTGGAGGCCTGGCATGCTGCAGTCCATGGGATCCCAAAGAGCCGGACACGACTGAGCAACTGAACTGAACTGAGAGTTACAAACCTCTGTTCCTCAGGAAAAGGGAAGAATAACTCTGAGAGCGACTGGGAGGCCAGCAGGGCTGCTCAAAAGCTTGTGGGGCTGTTGCATTACCACGGGCCCAGACAGCACGGGCCCAGGGGACTGGACTGTTTCCTCCTGGACTCCATAAGGCAGCACCCCTGCCACTGTGGCCAGGAGGTGTGGCTGCCCTCGCAGGCCCAAAGGACAGAGCATCAGGATAGAGATCATTACTTTTAGACCCTTGAAATCTAATGAAATTTGCCCTGCTTGCGTGCAGACTTACTCTGGACCTACTTACTCCTTCGATTCCTTCTGTTTTCTCCCTTTCAGAATAAGACTATTTTATTTCTTCTCCACCATTGTATTTTAAAGGGAGGTAGTTTGTTTTCTATTGTCGCAGATCATGGAGGGAGAGGAATTTTGCCCCATGATGGACCATTCCCAGAATTTTATCGTTCTGATTTACATCAGATTTTGGACTTAAGAGTTGATGCTAGAAATGTTGGGATAGAATGAATGTATTTTGCACATGGGAAAGACTTGTGAATTTGGGGGAGCCAGAGAGTTGCTAGAGTTATGTCCCCCCCCGAATATATTAAAATCCTAACCACCAGTACCTGTGAAGGTGACCTTTTTGGAAATAGGGCCTTTGCAGGTGTAGTCAATTCGAGATGAGGCCATACTGGACTAGGTCAGGCCATAACCCAATGACTGATGTCCTTACGAGACGAGAGAAGTCTGGACACAGAATACACGAGGGAGAGTGCCAATTGAAGATGAAGGCAGAGATCAGAGTGGTGTGTCTGCAAGGCAAGGAACACCGAGGATTGCCAGCAGTCATAGGAGTTTGGAGAGAGGCTTGGAACAGATTGTTCCTCAGAACCTCCAGAAGAAGCCAATTCTGCCGACATCTGAATTTCAGACTTGTACCCTCCAAAATTGTGTGGGAATAAATTTGTGTTGTTTTAAGCCGTTCAATAATTTGCAGCAGTTTGTTACAGCAGTCCTAGGAATCTAATACACTATTTCTGTGTTTTTCTGTTTTGAGTATGTAACTAAAGGAATGTTTCTCAACCTCCTAATTCTCAGAAGTTATTCTTTAGCTCTTCTGTTCTTTGTCATTGTTATGTCTTATGTGGTATATGAAATTGTCGTATGTATATTTGGGGAAATTCTGACTACTTCATTAATATTTGGAAAATCCAAATATTTGTCTGCAACTGTTGAAATGTATGAAATCTTCACATCACTGCATTAGACTTTTAATGTTGATGATTTCAGTAAATCCTGTGTAATAATTTAATTTTCAAATGTGGAATTCTTCCTAAACTCTAGAAGTAGAGCTTTATATTTATTTTTATTTATTACTCATTTATTGTAATAATTACTAATTTATTTATTTATTATTCCATTTTAAAAAGGATCATTCTAGGAAAAAGGGTCTTACAAGTATTTCAAATTTTGCGCATTATTTCAGTTATTAAACTCATAAAATTGTATACTATTATTAGTTTAAATTTCATTATGACTTTAGGTATATAATTTTAAAGCAAACTCCATTTTTGAGTTAAATTCAAAATTTAACTCAAGGCAATTGACAAGTGGTAAGTATATATGTTATTGATCTGTTCAGTTCAGTCACTCAGTCGTGTCCGACTCTTTGCGACCCCATGGACTGCAGCACGCCAGGCCTCCCTGTCCATCACCAACTCCCAGAGCCTACTCAAACTCATGTCCATTCAGTCAGTGATGCATTCCAACCATCTCATCCTCTGTCGTCCCCTTTTCCTCCTTCGTTCAATCTTTCCCAGCATCGGGCTTTTCAAATGAGTCGTTTTTTTTGCATCAGGTAGCCAAAGTTATGAAGTTTCAGCTTCAGCATCAGTCTTTCCAATGAATATTCAGGATTGATCTCCTTTAGGATGGACTGGTTGGATCTCCTTGCAGTGCAAGGGACTCACAGGAGTCTCCTCCAACACCACAGTTCAAAAGTATGAATTCTTCGGGGCTCAGCTTTCTTTAGAGTCCAACTCTCACATCCATACATGACTCCTGGAAAAACCATAGCTTTGACTAGACAGACCTTTGTTGGCAAAGTAATGTCTCTGCTTTTCAATATGCTGCCTAGATTAGTCATAACTTTTCTTCCAAGGAGCAAGCATCTTTTAATTTCATGGCTGCAGTCACCATCTGCAGTGAATTTGGAGCCCAAAAAATAAAGTCTGTCACAGTTTCCATTGTTTCCCCATCTATTTGCCATGAAGTGATGGGACCAGATGCCATGATTTTAGTTTTCTGAATGTTAAGTTTTAAGCCATCTTTTCCACTCTCCTCTTTTACTTTCATCATTGTTTTAACAAAGAGAATTTATAGAGGAAAAATTTCACTTAAGAGATGCCTATGTTCACAATCCTAAAACAATAATTTTCATCTTTGCATCTTCTCCATATATATGAGATAGTTACCATGATTAATAATTATGCATGATTTATTTTTTAAGCTTTATATAGGCTATCTTTAAATAGCAGAGAACTTCTTGAGTGTATCTTAAAATTGCAAAATTTTTTTAAATTGCAAAAATTGACTCTTATAGTTTTATAAAGTGACATTGTAGCTATACAGATTCAAACCTTTAAAATTATTGGGTTACTTTAATTTTGTACTTACTTCTTTTTCTATTTTCAGCACATGAATGCACATCATGCTTATGAATCTCAGATCTCATCAATGGCAAAAGCTATTTCTAGATTAGAAGAAGAGCTGAGACACCAAGAAGATGAGAAAGCAGCAGTGCTAAATGATTTGTCATCTCTTAGGGAACTTTGCATTAAGCTTGATTCAGGCAAAGATATTATGACCCAACAATTGAATTCCAAAAATCTTGAATTTGAGAGGGTGAGAACTTAAAAAGATTGTCTTGTAGCATACTATTTTATTTAGCCCTACTCTAATTGTTTTACTTTACCATTCACTACCCAATACATTTGTTCCCCTTTAGAGCAGTGACTTCTGACTACAGGATTTTGACAACTAGGTTTGACTATTAGATTCATTGCCAAGATTTCTTTGGCAAATATAATAATGAAGTTAGGTGCTATTTTGAAGCAGATGGGTACTTAGAACATGAGTCTTCTAATTATAGAACAGGAACATATCCCACTGTATTTTCTCTGTTTAAGACTTATGTGAAGAATTGAGCAGCTTATTCCTCCCTAAGTGGAATATTTTTCCTGGTAAAAATTTTACTCTGATTTGAAAGTTGAGTAAGCTGGAACTTTGCATTCCTAAATTGAAGCACATTACTTTAAACAACCCAATGAGTATTCTTAAACATGAGTGTTTCTAGTTTTCACTCATTTAGTAGTAACTTTATTTTCAGAGACAGAGAAGCTTCAAAACTGGTTTGGCTGTGTAATGAGAATATATATATTTAATAAACCAGAAGGGCCTCCTGGCTGATAAAGCGGTCACGTTTTAGAGTTTTATGTTAATTACTCTTTCTTGACAAAATAATGCAAAAGAAAATTATATGAGGGTTGGAATAAGTCTTATGGTCAAAATAAATCCTAACTAAAAATAACAAAGATTATTGTGAAAATAAAATGTTTTTATTATACTTTAAAAAGTATTTTAGAATCTTTAGTCAGTACATAGAATAAAGCAACTGGTGTGTATATAGCTCTCCAGATAATATTTCAGAATAAGTCTAAAATTGTACTGAAGTAATCTTACTTTGTTCTTGTAGGTTACAATGGAATTAGAAAATATAAAATCAGAGTCAGAGCTGTTAAAAAAACAACTGTTGAGTGAGAGACATACAATTAAAAACCTTGAATCATTGTTGGCTACAAATAGAGATAAAGAATTTCATTCCCATTTAACTTCCCATGAGAAGGATACAGAAATTCAGCTACTTAAAGAGAAGTTGACCCTTTCAGAAAGCAAACTGTAAGTGTCATAATTCAACTTATGTGAGGGAAATAGTCTGTCACAAATAATTTTTCAATATGAATAGTTTTTTATAGACTTGTAACATAAAGAAAATGATAGAAAAATACTGGAGGAACAAAAAAAAAATTTTTTTTTTTTTTTTCATTTTTTGGGGAGAGGAGGATGGGAGTTGGAACAGTGGTAACAAACCAAAATATTTTGCTTATGTAGCAGCTCCTGTTGGAAATCCAGAAGAGATATCATGTTTGGAGATGTAATTTGTGTATGTTCACTACAGAAATGGTACCCATGAAAGTGAATGAGTGACCTTTCAAAAAATGTCTACAGTTGAGGAACAAAGAGGAAAATCAGAGAAAGGGAGAACATTTCAGAATGGGGAGAGTTGGCTGTTTCATGTTATGGATTGGGGAAATAACTTTGAAAAGCATGAAATTTGACCCTCATAAATACATGGATTACTTTTTAGGAGATTGATGATGGTGCCTTTTAGGATGGAGAAGTTTGGACATATTTTTGGAAGAGGGAGTGAAACCCAGAATAGACAGTATGAGTAGAGTAATTAATTTTGCTTATTTGTTTATTTTTGGCTGTGCTGAGTCTTCAATACTTCCGTGGAGGCTTTCTCTTAATTGTGGCCAGCAGGGGCTGCAGCTCATTGCAGTGGCTGGGCTTACTGCACTGTTTCTCTTGCAGAGCGCAGGCTCTAGGCGCACGGGCTTCATTAGCTGTAGCATGTGGGCTCTGGAGCGTCGGCTCAGTAGTTGTGGCACACAGGCTTAGTTGCTCCGTGACATGTGGGATCTTCTGGGCCAGGGACTGAACCCATGTCTCCTGCATTAGCAGACAGATTCGTAGCCACTGCACCACCAAAGAAGTCCCAATAATTAACTTTTAAAAGGAGTGAGAAATATTACTCCTCCTGAGGTAGGAGTCAAGAAAGAGCCAATAAAAATACTCTACATTTCAGTGTTACAATTCATGTCTTCTCAAATTTGCATCTCCAGCATTGCTGGAGTGCGTAGCACATACTGGAAGCTCAGTAAATGTTTGTTAAATAAATGAGATGAATGAAAAAGAAAACTCTGTGATGGAAATCCAGACGATTATGAAATTATTGTTGAAAAGTCTTCTTTTATCCTTATATGCCACCTTCATTTGTTTTATTAATAACAAAAACAAAATTCCACAGTACTTAACTCTATAAAACAGAGTATATGTTACTTACTTGATTTTTTTAAATTTGTTTTTAAGAAATAGTCAAAGCCGGGAAAACACCATGCTCCGGGCCAAAATGGCACAATTACAAACAGATCTTGATGTTCTGAAAAGGCAGATTTCAACTGAAAGATATGAACGGTAAGAAAATATTTTTAACATTGGACAGTGTTTTTATTTATTCCCTATATTCTACTCCAAAAAGGCTTTTATATGGCTTATAAATAGCAAACTTTTCTTGGCATTAATATGGAAGATAAATTCCTTTGGTAATTTTTTCTAAAATGGCAATACATGTTGCATAAGATATTATCCCCATAATAAAATAGCAGAGTAGCAAGTATTATATAAATAAATATTTGCTATAGCATTCCTCAGGGCAAAATCAGGACATTATTTCAAAGGATTTAGTTAGGGAGTCAACAAAGTAGTAAGGATTCTACAAGAGGCAAAACTTTATGATCCAACAGGAAATTCCAAATACAAATTATTATATAAGTGATGATCATAGGGCAGTTAAAAAATACATATCATATACTATGTATGTATTCTATTAACTATCTAGTATTGTGCCTATATTATCATTAGAAGCTAATGTCACACAAATAGTAAATAGCAGAGCCAAGACTAAAATCTGTCTAACTATAAACCCTGTGTTCTTAATCTTTACAATATATTCCTTCAGTTCAGTTCAGTTCAGTTGCTCAGTCGTGTCTGACTTTGCGACCCCATGAATCACAGCACAGCAGGCCTCCCTGTCCATCACCAACTCCCGGAGTTCACTCAGACTCACGTCCATCGAGTCCATGATGCCATCCAGCCATCTCATCCTCTGTCGTCCCCTTCTCCTCCTGCCCCCAACCCCTCCCAGCATCAGAGTCTTTTCCAATGAGTCAACTCTTCACATGAGGTGGCCAAAGTACTGGAGCTTCAGCTTTAGCATCATTCCTTCCAAAGAACATCCAGGGCTGATCTCCTTCAGAATGGACTGGTTGCAGGCTAGTAATTTTCACACTTATATGTCAGTTCATTAGCTTTATTATGTTGAAAAATTTAATCTTAAGTGTTACAGATAGAAATGAGACCTGGTTTAACAGTTAAAATCCAAATCTAATTTGCGAATCAATTTAAGTTAACTTTTCTTCCATTATTCTTTCCTACCATATTAATATCATAGACATCAATATATCTAAGATTTCATTCTTTAGTAGTTGTCAGATTGCTTATTTAGATCAACTTTTTGGGTTCTCTAATCTTACTCTTACCCATTTATATCAAAAACTTTTAAATAGTATGTAATTTAGATGATAGATAAAATTTGCTAGGAAATGAATATTTATGATTTCAAAGAGAGATGAAGCCTGAGATTGCATCTTTGTCATGAAAGCAATGTTAATTTCTTATACTTTAAAAGATCCAGTTTCTGAGTATGCTAAACTGAATGTGTATGATGATTTTCATTTATTAATGACAGTTGAAATTCTCTTCAATTCAAGGGTCCTAAACCAAGCTCTTTATTTCCTTGGATTAGAGACTCCCCCTTAATTCCTCTCCTTTTCCTTGCCCATGGTCCCCAAAGAAACGTCTACCCATGTAGCTGTGTCTTTCCTTCTCTTTACCATCCAGCTAAACCATGGGTTCTTAAAGAGAAAATATCATTGCCACAGGGGATAATATGGGTTCTTGGGGGAAGAAGGAGTGGCAAAAAAACCTTAGGTGTTAACAGTGATTTGTGGCCCTCTGAAGGACCACAGTACATTAACAGTGTATCTGTGTATTAAAATTTGATGGAGGGTAGGACATCTTAAGGAGACATCTAAAAATAAATTTTAGGGGATTATAAGGAAAAAAAGTTTCAGTTCAGTTCAGTTCAGTCGCTCAGTTGTGTCCGACTCTTTGCAACTCCATGAATCGCAGCACACCAGACCACCCTGTCTATCACCAACTCCTGGAGTTCACTCAGACTCACGTCCACCGAGTCAGCGATGCCATCCAGCCATCTCATCCTCTGTCGTCCCCTTCTTCTCCTGCCCCCAATCCCTCCCAGCATCAGAGTCTTTTCCAGTGAGTCAACTCTTCGCATCCCAGGGCTGATCTCCTTCAGAATGGACTGGTTGGATCTCCTTGCAGTCCAAGAGACTCTCAAGAGTCTCCTCCAACACCACAGTTCAAAAGCATCAATTCTTCGGTGCTCAGCTTTCTTCACAGTCCAACTCTCACATCCATACATGACCACTGGAAAAACCATACCCTTGACTAGACGGGCCTTTGTTGGCAAAGTAATGTCTCTGCTTTTCAGTATGCTGTCTAGGTTGGTCATAACTTTTCTTCTAAGGAGTAAGCGTCTTTTAATTTCATGGCTGCAGTCACCATCTGCAGTGATTTTGGAGCCCCCCAAAATAAAGTCTGACACTGTTTCCACTGTTTCCCCATCTATTTCCCATGAAGTGATGGGACCAGATGCCATGATCTTTGTTTTCTGAATGTTGAGCTTTAAGCCAACTTTTTCACTCTCCACTTTCACTTTCATCGAGAGACTTTTTAGTTCCTCTTCACGTAGAAATCCTAGATATTGAAAAGTTCAAGTCAGAAAGTCTAGTCCAGGCACTCTGAACAGCCCACAGTAGAGTTGGCAACGTAGTCACTATGCTTTGTGGGACAGACCCAGACATGGGGAAGGAAGGCATAAAAGAACACAGATGATTTTACTTGTAACACTTGGGCATTTTGACACAGGAAGAAGGAAGAGAGCTAGATTTATGTGCAAGAAGTGGGAGAACTAGGAGCAGAGAGGGGAGCCATTCAGCTTTGAAAAATCTATATTCAGAGGAGCTTTGAACAATCTCTTAAAGCACATCCTCCTTTAATTGAAATCTTTTATCCACAACTTAAAAATTATATAAAGACATGATTTAAATTTAGTAGAAATACTAATTAATTGAGTAGAAATTATGTAACCAATAACAATAACAGAGCCTTTTATTTGTATACCACTTTTGGTGTAATCTCTTATTTTGTCTTTCCTGACAGAGAACGCGCAATTCAAGAGATGCGTCGGCATGGTCTTCGCACGCCACCCCTTAGTTCTACTATGAGGTCTCCTTTACATTCTCCTGAACATATAAACTGATTATCAGAAAGGTATCTATATAGCACCAAGTACAAGCAAACTACTAATAATCTCTGGTTAAAACAATTGCAAGAGTTGCTTTCTGAGTCAGTGGGGAAAAGTAGTCTCGACTAGAAAGGTAGTCGAGAACTTTTGGAAGTAATGGAATGTGCTGTATTGTGGTGGTGATGGTTACATGAGTGTATATCAGTGTAAAATCTCATTGAACTGAACATTTATAATCCATGCATCTTATTGTATGTAAATTATACTTTACTTTAAAAATTAAAGGACAATATGAAATCTCACAGTGTAATATTTGATAGAGTCCCAGACTCAAGGTACAAATAACAGATAGTGAAAGTATAGACAAAGACAGAAAATATTATTTAATATTGAAAGCTAGGACAGATTTTTTTAAAGTAAATTATACATACAGAAATACATAGAGAAAAGTGCTGTATCATAGTATATACCGCTGAGTGAATTTTTACAGATTGAACACACCAATGCAACCTGCACTCAGAACAAGAAACAAAGCATAACCTCTCTTTTGGGCTTCCTTCTGGTCATACTTGGCTCAGACAGTAAACAATCTGTGCCTGCAGTGCAGGAGACCTGGGTTTGATCCCTGGGTTGGGAAGATCCCCTGGAGAAGGGAATGGCTGCCCACTCCACTCCAGTATTTGGGCCTGGACAATTTCATGGACTCTTCATGGGGTCACAAAGAGTCAGACATGACTGAGCAACTTGCACTTCACTTCTGGTTGTAATCCCTGCTCTGAAAGTAGCTGTTTTGGTTATTCGGAGCATAAATGCCTTTTCTGTGTTCCTGGACATTTTATAAATGAAATATATTTCTGACTTTTCTTCCTCAACAGTACCTTTGTGAGATTCATTTATACTGCTGTGTACTTGTAGATGGTTCAGTCTTGTTGTATTATATTCCATTGTGTGAACTTAACCACAGTCCATTTACTCGTCCTGTTTTTGATGAGCGTTTGATCATTTCCAGTTTGGGCTATTATAGACAAACATGATAAGCATTCTAGCACCTTATAGATACCGTACATTTCTTTGGGGTATACTCTTAGGCATGAAATTGTTAGGTCACACTGGGCACACATATGTTCAGGCTTGAGTAGTTTTGGCAAGTCAGTTTTCCTAAGTGATTGCAAAGAGCTGGAGTATATTTGAAGAAGAGTAAAAGTGATGTGCTCATACATTGGACATGGGAATGAATGGGTCAGACCCAGAGTGTGAAAGGTAGGTGAAAGGTAGGTAGTCAAGTCTTATCTTGAAGAAGTAGTAAAGTCAATCCTCAGTCCTTTTAAAAATTATATTTTTTGGCCTCTTTCAGTAGAAATAGATAGAAAATACTTGTTTCCTTAGTGACTCAGGATCCTCATAAGAACATTAGTTATGTTCTGTTCTTTAATATACTGATGTCCAGGTCTATTAGTATTTGTAAGGCCTTTGTTTAAATGATTTCAGATTGCTGTGCTTTTGTGTTTATTTATTTGATTAAAGCATGTGTTTTCTTCTTTCATTTTGAGGACCACTTCCCAGTGCTGGCTGCAATCACTGTGTCCTTACAACTTCTAAGCTGCTGCATTAATTTGAATGTGATTAGATGGAGCTTCAGCTTTTCATTATAAAGCCTCTTGGCAGCTGTGTCACAAACATTTTTTTGTGCTTGAATCACAGCTGCATTTTAGATCAAGGGTTGGTAAACTAGGGCCTAGGGGCCAAATCCACCCCACTGCCTGTTCTTGTAAATTAAGCTTTATTGGACCATAGCCACACCCAATTGTTTGCATATTGTCTAAGATTGCTATTCTGCAGTGGCAGAATTGAGTAGTTGTGACAGAGACCCTGGAGCCCAGCGATCTGAAATATTTACTAACTCGCCTTTCACATCATGTCGCCTCTGGAAAACTTATCTTTACATTCATGAGATTATAAGAGTGAAAAAGCAAGTAATTCCCTAGTTTTAAGAAAAGAGGCTTGACTCCAGGGATCTCCACACTATACTTAGAACCACTGATCTAGAACATAGTGGATACCAGCCATCTCTAAACCTGGGATGAATTAGAAAACTTTTTTTTAACTTATGATAAAATATAAATAACATGAACTTTGCCTTCTTCACTATTTTGTAAAGTGTACAACTCAGTGGCATTAAATTCACAATGTTGTACAATCATCAGCACTATTTACAAAAATTTTTTATCACCCCAAATAGAAACTGTTGATTAAGCAGTAACTCTCCAGTCTCATCTTCACTTCCCCTGCCCCTGATAACTTCTGATCTACTTTCTATCTCTAAAAATCAGCCTATTCCAGATTTTCATCTAAGTGAATTTATACAGTATTTATCTTTTGCATCGGTCTTATTTCATTTAGGGTAATGTCTTCAGGGTTCATCTGTGTTGTAGCGTGTATCAGAACTTCATTCCTTTCATCCCTAAATAATACTCATTTGTGTTTATTCTGCATTTTGTTTTTCCATTCATCAGTTGATGGACACATAGGTTGTTTTTACCTCTTAGCTATTCTGAATAATGCTACTGTGAGCATTTGTGTACAAGAGTCTGTTTTAGTCTGTTTTCATATCTTTGGGAGTACCTGGATTTGCTGGGTCATAAGGTAGCTCTATGTTTAACTTTTTGAGTACCTGCCAGACTTTTTCCATTTTCTGTTCTAGTAGATGTAGTTCAGAAAACATCTGCAACCATTAACAAATTCCCAAAGCATCCTAGTGATGTTGTTAATTGCTAACACATTTCCATTCATATTTTCTAATGTTGTCACCAAAGCTAATTTTAAGGGGTTTCCCCATAAATACACATAAATGAATAGAAGTATTCATATTAAGCCATATTTATAATTTCTTTAATAAATTATATAATCCAGTTTTGCTTTTACTGTTTTTATTATTATATCTAAAAAAATGCTCACTGAGAAAACATAATATATAAAAATATAAAGAAGAAAACCAAAATCACTTTCTTTTTACATTTTTTTATTGAAGTAAATGTACATAAGATCAAATTTATCATTTTGACCATTTTAAAGTATATATTTCTCTGGCAGTTAGTACATTGACACTCTTGTACAAAAATCAACTCCACCATCAATCTCCAGAACTTTTTTTTTATCTTTCCCAAGTGAAACTGTACTCATTAAATGACTCCTCAGTCTTCCCTTCCCCCAGCCTCTGGCAACTACTGTTACAGTTTCTGTCTCTGAGTTTGACTACTGTTTGTACCTTATGTCAGTAGAATCATGCTGTATGTTTCTTTTTGTGACTGACTTATTTCACTTACTATATAATGTTTTCAGATTTAATCCAAGTTGGGAGTATGTTTTAGAATTCCCTTCCTTTGAGGCTGAATTGTTTACCCGCTCATCACTTGGGTTGCTCCTGCCTTCTGGCTGTTGTGAAAATGCTGCTGTGAACCCAGATGTACATGTTTAATACTGTAACTCAGAGAAAATAAGCAATTAGCGTTTTGGTATATACTTCTTTCTTATGTTTGATTTGTAATAAATATGCACACATGCATAGTCATACATATATAATTCTTATAGAAATTATCAAAATAAGTTTTTATCAGTTTTTTTGTTTTGTTCTGGGGGAAATTCTAAGATACTTGTAAAAATATTTGATTCTCCCTAAAACATGCTATTTTAAGACTCAGACAACATAATTCACAATACTTGTTTGTAATTTTAAACCTAGACATCATATTAGCTCTTGTTTTGAGTGAGTTTTCTCAATTAACATTCTCTATTACCCCATTCTTTTCACTGCATATCATTCTTTTAGTACTCATACTTTGACATGCTTTTGTAATTTAAGAAGAATATCTTTTAAAATAGAGAACAATACTTCTTAACTTTTAAATATAACTTGATTGTGGGCAAGTTTTTATTAGAGACTGTAATTTTAGTTAAAACATTACTGAATTTGTTTTTCATGAATGTACTAATTTTATCATTTTTTTCTTTAATCCATCTTTCCTCTCCCCCCTTTTTCAGAATGTTGGCTTTCCGTGAGTTGGAAAGGACAAACAGTAATGAAATATTTGAATTACTTGTTCCTGAAAATCATGAACATTGACACAGATTCTACCTCTGTCAACTTTTATTTAAATCAGTGAATATTTTTGTAAAAAATTTGGTTTAAAAGAGCTGTCCTATGTGTAAATTTTTATATGTATGACAGAACAGAATATATGTTCATAGTGCTAACTGATGTTATATCTGTATTTTTATTATTCCTGACTTAAATTACTCCTCAGAGTGTGTTTATACTGTGAATTAATTTATTGTTCACATTATGTTTTAATAATCTTTTTCTTAGTGAGCCATAATATGTGTATGTAAATATTCTTACAGTGCTTGTTTTTAAAGTGTATTTGGTTTCTGTGTCTGTGTTTATAACCCATATTGTTAATGCGTTCACAAAGGATGATCAACTTTGATGCTAGGCTGTCATGTTTAACTCTTTTCTTCTAAATGTGAAATCAATTATTTGCCAATTTGCTGTCTGCCATTGAGGGGATTATATTCAGGTCTATTCTTATAATAGCAGAGGTCTTGATAAAATAATGGTTATCATATATAATTTGTCATTACCAACTAGAACTATGATGGCAAAAATACATTCATATATTACATACAATATTATACTATTTTGGCTATCACATGAACTCTTCATATAACACAAATGCTATCAAAATTAAACTAAAAGCTGTATTTAGAATTTTATATAACAATAGAACAGAAATTTGGGATATTTTTCAGTAAATAAAATTCCTCACTGTACTAACCTAAAACTTTGAGTGCAAAAGGATATGGGGTAAATACAGTAAAACATTTTGTTAAGATTCCAATATACATTCAATAGTACTCAGTTTTCTGCTTCTAAATCTGTGTGTTGTGATTTATCAGTCTTCCAGAATAGTATGTAAACACTGACCTATTGTGGCATATTAAATAGAAAGCAGCTTTTTACAATCAATTTCAAAGTTGTAACTTTATATATATATATACAGATATTAACATAAGAACATAAGTAAAAAGATTGTCATACAAAAATGAATCGTGTTTGAACCATACACATTTGAAGAAAATCCTATTCTTAATAGATTTCATTATGATTTAAAAAGAACTTAAAAACTAACATAAAATGGAAGACCAGTTATTTATGATACATTTTATTTCTTCCTCTGGTTTAATAAAGTGAAGTTTGTAAATGTTTGTGTATACCTAGGGGTGAGCAGTGCTCTTTTTCTGAAATTAATATTCCCTATATGTTTGGATTATGCCCTTTGCAATAATTCAGTATGTATTGGAGAGTGATGTGGCTTTTCCACCATCTGTGTAATTTTATGTATTCTATCTCCTGTGTGTGAATTCATGTATTACACCAAACTACCATAGAAATGGGACTACTTACAATGTCATAAGAAAAATCTTTTAATAAATATATGTAAATAATATTTAAATATTTGTCCCGTTTCCCCCAAAACAACAGCAAGACATATTTTGTTGAATATTTTATTTTTAATGTTTTCTGTAATTAAAAATGTATAGCTCGCCATAATTGTTATTTTCATAACCATGATATTACAGTTTTTTAAGTAGTTTTATCTTAAAATACTGAATGTATTTTATAGATGTTTTTAATTTGTTTTAAAAAATTTTAAATTATGGAGCTTGACATAGATTTTCCAATAAACTTTCCAGTCAATTTATTTTCTCTTTCTTACAAATAATTTTTTATAATGATAGCAATATTCCTAATTCTAAAGTTAAGTACAATTTATTTATTCAAATCAAATTTTATCATGTTGGGATTTGGAGAAATTTCTGAACTCAGATTGCAGGCCCTTTTTTTTAGCTGACTTACATTTATTTCCACTTAGTTCAAAATACAAGAAATGAAGTCAAAGTTTCTGTTTGAAATCCATCTACAAAATGGTTGAACAGGCTTTGTGTGTGTGTGTACAGTTTTCTCTCTTGTAAATACTGTTTGTTGACTACATTAATTATCATTGAATATGTCACCTGCTACCTCACCTTATTACAACTTATCAGACATCTGATCTCATACCCCTCTCTTTTTTCATCTTAGAAAATTTTAGTTCCTGGCTTACGGTCTTAACTCCATTACTTCTACCCTCGGTCTTTATGTCAATATCTTCTTGGAACAGTGGTTATTAACCAGGCTTGCATATTGGAGTTACCTGACGTTTTCTAATAAAAAACTAATTTCTGAATCCTGCATCAGCCCAAGTAAATCAGAATCTCTGTAACTGAGGTGTTGAGCTCTTTTTTTAAGCTTTAGTTTCTCTAGATGACTCTTATATGGGGCCCGGATTTTAAAATGCCAGTTGAGAAACTGACCCACCATATTGAGTTCATGACTCATTAGTGGGACTCAACCTATAGTTTGAAAACACAGCTCTAGATCTTGTCATTCATTACCTCCAAAACTCTTGTTAACTATTAGCATCCTACTTCCTCCTCTTTCTAGGTAACTCTGTTTACTATGTCTATCCTGACAATTCTTTGACTCTTAACAGGATCTTGTGACAGTTGATTCTGTCAGCTATCCCCCATCTACAAGTCCATCACTCAGTTTCCTCTTTGTATAGCATAGACATTATTTTCCTTGCATATTCTCTCAATTCCCTTGTCCCTGTGAACTGAAAACTCAAATCTTGTGCACATGAAATTACTTTAACTACTCTGCAACTGTACCTAAGTTGCTGAAAATGCCTGGAGAAAAAAACAATGATGCTGACTCTTTTCACTTGAAATATGGCCCTGAAAATCAAGGCCCACAACACCCTGTAAGAATAGTTAAAACATTTTCCTAATCAGTTCACACTTTTCCCCCAAGTATTTCAGACCTTCTATCCTCCTTCTGTCTCACTCTCAGCTTGTTTCTTTTTTCACTGTGTCCATATAACTCCCTTCTCTTGTGTTATATCTATGAACCATCTCAATCCTCTAGCTATTCCGTGTAGTTGTGACCAGTGTTCATTCCTTCTACTACTCGAAAGACTCCTGCAATTAAGCCCTCATTCCTAGTCATTTTTGCTCTATTGCCTTATTCCCACTTGTATACATACCTCTCATTTTTAATCTCTCATTTTAAATCCCTTGCAAACCCTACCATTCCATTTTTTGTACTCTGCAGCAAAAATTCCTTGAAAAGAGTCTTCTGTTATAATTTCATCCCACTTTTCCTTCTTGAACTATTCTAATCACTTTATTCCCATTGCTCCAGTCAAACCGTTCTTGTCAAGGTACCAACAATCCCCATGTTTTCTTTATTTCACTATGACCTTTTTCATACCTAATATTTCCATTAGTGCTTTTTTGTTAGGTTTTGATATCTGATACTACTGCTATTTTTCTTTGAGGAAGGATTGGGCATAAATCTTTAAAATAGTGCACTTGAAGATAAGATTGAGGATTCTTCCAGAAGGTATCAGAAAAAGAGATCAACAATGTAAAAAGACCATTATGGAGGGTATGTACAGGAGTGCCAACATACAGGTAATAATGAGCCTTAGAAATGAAAAATAGTAGAAAGAAATGTAGAAAACAAATTATTTTACATTATTTTGAACCCCTGAGAAATAATGGAGATAAATGTCCCCAAATTAGGAAAACAGTTTGAGGTCTTCAAAGAGCTCAGAGAAAGCCAAGTAGAGAAGGGAAACGCACATTTAGATACAATACTGAAGACAAAATAATTTTGAAAGTTTCAAGAGAAAAAAACAAGTCACCTAAAAAGGATTAAGATCAGATTTACATCTGTTATGGACCAAACATATCCCCTGGAATTCTTGTGTGGAAACCCTATTCCTTAATGTGATGATAGTAGGGGAGGGGGGCCTTTGGGAGGTAATTAGGTCATGAGGATAGGGCCTTCATGAATGGGATTAGTGCCCTTGTAAAAGGAATTCCTAAAAGCTCTCTTGCCTCTATGCCACATGAGGACACAACATGTCAGTTAGTCATCTGTAACCAAAAAAGAGCTCTCACCAGAACCTAACCATGCTGGCACCCTTATCTTGGACTTCTGCCTCCAGAACTGTGAGAAATTTCTATTGTTTACAATGGTAAGTTATTGGTAAATTATTTTAGCAATTCAAACAGACTGAGATAACATCAAACTTCTCAATAACTACCCTGGAAACAAGCAACATAGTATTTTCAGAATATATAAAGAAATGAATTGTGAACCTATTATTTTACAGCTAACTGTGCTACCATTCAAATCTGAAGGTGTGATAAAGATGTTCTTAGTCATAAAAAGTCTCAGAAGGTTTGTCAAGTGAAGATCAACATTGAAAAACTTTTGGAGGAAGTAATGAATTAGAGAAGTATGTATGGAATATGCTGTGAGAGATGTGAGAATTAAAGATAATCAAATAACTTGGTAAAGTCTTATTTTACTAATAAAAGGAAGAGAGACAAAGACAAGAAAATATATAAAAATTAAGGCTAAAAATTTTAGAATGTATAACACCAATGTTCTGGATGGGAGAGAAAGAGAAGAAAAGAACATGAGAAGAGGCAAAATACTTGTTAGGAGAAAATGCAAATCTCGGTATTTTAGAAATCAGCAAGAAAGGATAACACAAATACATTTCTTAAGAGGAACTATCCACAAAACAGAAATATAGACCAATGGAACAAGATAGAAAGCCCAGAAATAAACGTGCACCTATGGATATCTTATTTTTTACAAAGAAGTCAAGAGTATACGATGGGGAAAGACAGACTCTTCAACAAATGATGCTGGGAAAACGGGACAGCTACATGGAAAAGAATGAAATTAGAACGCTTCCTAACATCATACACAAAGATAAACTCAAAATGGATTAAAGACCTAAACGTAAGACCAGAAACTATAAAACGCTTAGAGGAAAACATAGGCAGAACACTCAATGACATAAAGCAAGATCCTCTATGACCCACCTCCTAGAGTAATGGAAATAAAAAGTAAACAAGTGGGACCTGATAAAAGCTTTTTCACAGCAAAGGAAACTATATGCAAGGTGAAAAGACAATCCTCAGAATAGGAGAAAATAATAGCAAATGAAACAACTGACAAAGGATTAATTTCCAAAATATACAAGCAGCTCATGCAACTCAATGCCAGAAAAACAAACAACCCAATCAAAAAGTGGGAAAAAGACTTAAACAGACATTTCTCCAAAGAAGATATACAGATGGCTAACAAACACATGAAAAGATACTCAACATTGCTCATTATTAGAGAAAAACAAAACCACAATAAGATATCACCTTACACTGGTCAGAATGGCCATCAGCAAAAAGCCTACAAACAATAAATGCTGGAGAGGGTGTGGAGAAAAGAGAATGCTCTTGCACTGTTGGTGGGAATGTAAATTGATACAGCCACTATGGAAGATGGTATGGTGAGTCCTTAAAAAACTAGGAATAAAATCACCATATGAGCCAGCAATCCCACTCCTAGGCATATACCCTGAGGAAATAAAAAATGAAAAAAACACATGTATCCCATTGTTCATTGCAGCAGTGTTTACAATAGCTAGAACATGGAAGCAACCTAGATGTCCATTGACAGATGAATGGATAAAGAAGTTGTGGTACATATACACAATGGAATATTACTCAGCCATAAAAAGGAACACATTTGAGTCAGTTCTGATGAGGTGGATGAACCTAGAACCTATTATACAGTGAAGTGAGTAAGAAAGAAAGATAAATATCATATTCTAATGCATATATTCAAAATCCAGAAACAGGTACTGAAGAAATTATTTTCAGGACAACAATGGAGAAACAGACATAGAGAATAGACTTGTGGACCTGGGGAGAGGGGAGGAGAGGGTAAGATGTATGGAAAGAGTAACATGGAAACTTACATCACCATATGTAAAATAGATAGCCAATGGGAATTTGCTGTATGGCTCAGGAAACTCAAACAGGGCCTCTGTATCAATCTAAAGGAGTGGGATGGGGCAGGAGATGAGAGGAGGTTCAACAGGGAGGGAATATATGTACACCTATGGCTGACTCATGCTGAGGTTTGACAGAAAACAAAATTCTGTAGAGCAATTATCCTTCAATAAATAAATTTTAAAAAGCAACTGTCAACATGATTTATACACACATATAGAACTTTATTTTTACCACTTTCTTAAGAGTTTTACATATATTAAATCATTTAATTGCCACAACCACCATATACTTTTTATTCTCATTTATTCTTTTATTCTCTCTATAATTTAAGTATCCATGGGCAAGTCTTGCCTGTGCTAAAACAATTTAGACTGATAATCATGTACTAAACCACTAAAAAATGTGGGACACAGCTAAAGTATGAGTAATTAGAGGAAAACCTGTTATTTTAATTATGTTAATCAGGAAATAAAACTGTTCACAAGCAAGCATTTAACTCAAGGAAATTTTAAATGCTGAAATTTGGTGCAAGAATATAGAACTCAATGAGAACAACATGTGTTAAAGATATTGATGGATAGTCAAATACTATGTAAAGGTCGGGATTTTATTTTACCTTAGTTGCAAGTGAATGTGTGTGTGTGTGTGTGTCACTCAGTCATGTCCGACTCTTTGTGGCCCAATGGACTGTAGCCCGCCAGACTCCTCTGTTCATGGTGTTTCCAGGCAAGAATACTGGAGTGGGTAGCCATTCCCTTCTCTATGGGATCTTCCCAACCCAGGGAACAAACCCAGGTCTCCTGCATTGCAGGCAGATTCTTTACCATCTGAGCCATCAGGGAAGCCTCAGTTGCAAGCTAATAAGTTAACCTCTTGGTGTTTCCTAGACGCAGAAATTGCCAAAGAATGCTCAAACTACTGCACAATTGCACTCATCTCACACGCTAGCAAAGTAATGCTCAAAATTCTCCAAGCCAGGGTTCAGTGATACGTGAACTGTGAACTTCCAGGTGTTCAAGCTGGTTTTAGAAAAGGCAGAGGAACCAGAGATCAAATTACCAACATCTGCTGGATCATCGAAAAAGCAAGAGTCCAGAAAAACATCTATTTCTGCTTTATTGACTATACCAAAGCATTTGACTGTGTGGATTACAATAAACTGTGGAAAATTCTGAAAGAGATGGGAATACCAGACCACCTGACCTACCTCTGAGAAATCTTTATGCTGGTCAAGAAGCAACAGTTAGAACTGGACATGGAATAACAGACTGGTTCCAAATAGGAAAAGGAGTATGTCAAGGCTGTATATTGTCACCATGCTTATTTAACTGATATGCAGAATACATCATGAGAAATGCTGGGCTGGATGAAGCACAAGCTGGAATCAAGATTGCCGGGAAATATATCAATAACCTCAGATATTCAGATGACACAACCCTTCTGGCAGAAAGTGAAGAAGAACTAAAAGAGCCTCTTGATAAAAGTGAAAGAGAAGAGTGAAAAAGTTGGCTTAAAACTCAACATTCAGAAAACTAAGATCATGGCATCTGGTCCCATCATTTCATGGCAAATAGATGGGGAAACAGTGGAAACAGTGGCAGACTTTATTTTGGGGGGCTCCAAAATCACTACAGATGGTGACTGCAGCCATGAAATTAAAAGACGCTTATTCCTTGGAAGGAAAGTTATGACCAACCTAGACAGCATATTAAAAAGCAGAGACAGGTGTGGAGAAAAGGGAACCCTCTTACACTGTTGGTGGGAATGCAAACTAGTACAGCCACTATGGAGAACAGTGTGGAGATTCCTTAAAAAACTGGAAATAGAACTGCCTTATGACCCAGCAATCCCACTGCTGGGCATACACACCGAGGAAACCAGAATTGAAAGAGACACGTGTACCCCAATGTTCATCACAGCACTGTTTATAATAGCCAGGACATGGAAGCAACCTAGATGTCCATCAGCAGACGAATGGATAAGAAAGCCGGGGTACATATACACAACGGAGTATTACTCAGCCATTAAAAAGAATACATTTTAAAATCTTTAATTCTTACATGATTTTAAAATAAAATAAAATAAAATAAAATAAATAAAATAAAAGCCAGAAGGCACAAAGTAAATTAAAAAATTAAAAAAAAAAAAGAATACATTTGAGTCAGTTCTAATGAGGTGGGTGAAACTGGAGCCTATTATACAGAGTGAAGTAAGTCAGAAAGAAAAACACCAATACAGTATACTAACGCATATATATGGAAAGATGGTAATGATAACCCTGTATGCGAGACAGCAAAAGAGACACAGACGTATACAACAGTCTTTTGGACTCTGTGGGAGAGGGAGAGGGTGGGATGATTTGGGAGAATGGCACTGAAACATGTATAATATCATATATGAAACGAATCACCAGTCCAGGTTTGATGCATGACACTGGATGCTTGGGGCTGGTGCACGGGGATGAACCAGAGGGATGGTACGGGGAGGGAGGAAGGAGGGGGGTTCAGGATGGGGAACACGTGTATACCTATGACAGATTCATGCTGATGTATGGGAGAACCAATACAATATTGTAAAGTAATTAACCTCCAATTAAAATAAATTTATATTAAAAAAAAAAGCAGAGACATTACTTTGTCAACAAAGGTCCATCTAGTCAAGGCTATGGTGTTTCCAATAGTCATGTATGGATATAAGAGTTGGGCTATAAAGAAAGCTGAGCACCGAAGAATTGATGCTTTTGAATTGTGGTGTTGGAGAAGACTCTTGAGAGTCCCTTGGACTGCACGGAGATCCAACCAGTCCATCCTAAAGATCAGTCCTTGGGTGTTCATTGGAAGGACTGATGTTGAAGCTGAAACTCCAATACTTTGGCCACCTGATGCGAAGAGCTGACTCATTTGAAAAGATCCTGATGCTGGGAAAGATTGAAGGTGAGAGGAGAAGGGGATGACCGAGGATGAGATGGTTGGATGGCATCACTGACTCAATGGACACAAGTTTGAGTAAACTCTGGGAGTTGGTGATGGACAGGGAGGCCTGGCATGTTGCAGTCCCTGGGGTCGCAAAGAGTCGGACACGACTGTGTGACTGAACTGAACTGAGACACAGAAATAAAATAGGAGACTCTTGGATCAGAAACAAAGGCCTTTATTACTCATTGCAGCAAGCAGCATAAGCATCATGTTTTCAGTTTCTCCTTACCTCCCCAAGTTTCATGAGGTAAACATGGAGGGGCTCAGATGAGTGCTAAGCATGCAGTTTGGGAACTCTGAACTTAACCTATCTCTTTTATAGGAGTGGGATACCAAGGAACACTTAGGAACGTGCTGAACTTAGTTAACCAGTCTCTTTTATAGCAAGCAATTGGTAAGCCTGTTCTTTGTTCCAGAAAGATACATCACTTCATCGCCCAGGGTTGCTGTAAACACAGTGCTGAGAAATGACCTGGGTGAAGATCAATCAAGCCCACCCTCAATAAGAATGCAAAGGGACACACAGGGGTCCATGGCAAGTTTCCTCTCCCAGGTTATTCTATCCCTTCACCCCATATATTCTTGGCCAAACTTGAGTATGCCACTCCATTGACCACCTGCTTAAACTGCCCAAAAGACCCTGGGACCAAACCTGTTCAATGTGCTTCAGATAGCATTAATTAAGGCTAATATCAATAAGATTCCAAAAGTGGAAGAAAGAGGCTAACCAGCAGTACTGACCTCAATCATACCTCCCAGGATCCCAGACACAACTAACTGTTAACTATTACAGGGAGCAGAGGGTGTTATTTAAGACATGGAGGATGTGGTCTAAAGTCATTCTATTATCCACTATGAATCATGCAGTTTTGACTGGCTTATCTCTAGTGTCATTGCCAATGGGCAATTGAGGAGCAAAAAAACCAACCTTCATACACAATGGAGAGTGGATGGCTATCTCTCCCCTACATACAAACAGCCCAAAGATCACAAGTCACTCCCATTTGGGGATTGTTATTAACCTTGATTTGGATCACATTTGCTTGGTTGAGAACCATGGGCTCTGTCATTGGGTTGTGGTAGACTTGAGAGTTGTACATGGCGCAACCCAAGGCCGCTCAGCTGCCAGGAGAAGCATATGAGTTTGTATCGATCTCATTTTTAAAAGATTGTGCTCGTCTGTGTGTTCATACATGTACAAGGCAGAGTCCCTGCCTGGGAGCTGCCATCAACGCATAGCAAAATAAATGGTTCAGGAGTGGGTGAGTTTTTCTGTTTTCATAGCACGTGGACAGGGATGACAGGCACAGCAACAGGTCAGATTGCCAGCCACTGCAGTTTCTTGATGCAGGCAGACCATATGATTTTTGTTGCCAGGCTGCAATGTAGGCTCTTTGTAGGGGACAAAGAGAGCATTCATTGCTATTGGTTTGGGCCTCACTCAAAAAATGCTGATTTGTGGGTTAGCTGATATAAAGGACCAAATAGAATGCCCAAGTGAAGCACATACTATCTCTAGCTCCCCCAAAGTCCAAGACGCGAAATCTTTTTGGCTGCAGGGAGTGGGGAAGTGGAGCAGACACACAGCACTTTTTCCTGGGGTGCCAGAAAAATAGAGGGTTGTGAATCTGCGCATTTAAGTCCAAGAAACTTCACTTAGAAAGCAAGCCTGTGAATTTATCAGCCACCTCCTGGTGTGTATGATAGTCAGTTCAGTTCAGTTCAGTTCAGTTGCTCAGTCGTGTCCGACTCTTCGAGACCCCATGAATCGCAGCATGCCAGGCCTCCCTGTCCATCACCAACTCCCGGAGTTCACTCAAACTCATGTCCATTGAGTCAGTGATGCCTTCCAGCCATCTCATCCTCTGTCATCCCCTTCTACTCCTGCCCCCAATCCCTCCCAGCATCAGGGTCTTTTCCAATGAGTCAACTCTTCACATGAGGTGGTCAAAGTACTGGAGTTTCAGCTTTAGCATCAGTCCTTTCAAAGAATACCCAGGGCTGATCTCCTTTAGGATGGACTGGTTGGATCTCCTTGCAGTCCATGGGACTCTCAAGAGTCTTCTCCAACACCACAGTTCAAAAGCATCAATTCTTTGGTGCTCAGCTTTCTTCACAGTCCAACTCTCACATCCATACATGACCAGTGGAAAAACCATAGCCTTGACTAGATGGACCTTTGTTGGCAAAGTAACGTCTCTGCTTTTGAATATACTATCTAGGTTGGTCATAACTTTCCTTCCAAGGAGTAAGTGTCTTTTAATTTCATGGCTGCAATCACCATCTGCAGTGATTTTGGAGCCCCCCAAAATAAAGTCTGACACTGTTTCCCCATCTATTTCCCATGAAGTGATGGGACCAGATGCCATGATCTTAGTCAGGGACCTTAAAACAAAGCCTTCTGACTTGCCAACCAACAGGGCTTCATCTGTTGGGTGAAAACTTTGAAATCAGAGGGTAAAGGCACCCATGCTAAATCCTGGCTCACCTACATGTGACAAATGATAGGGAACTCATATCATAAGCATGTCTTTATTTTCTGCACTTTTGTGACTGGGATAATCTCCAAGGACCCTTACAAGTGAAAGTGTTAGTCACTCAATCATGTCCAACTCTTTGCGACCCCGTGGGCTATAGCCCGC
The DNA here is from genome assembly GCF_023091745.1 of Budorcas taxicolor. Classification (NCBI taxonomy): domain Eukaryota; kingdom Metazoa; phylum Chordata; class Mammalia; order Artiodactyla; family Bovidae; genus Budorcas; species Budorcas taxicolor. The sequence continues at coordinate 71,830,459 of NC_068915.1, forward strand.
CAAGCTCCTCTATCCATGGAATTCTCCAGGCCAGAATACTGGAGTGGATAGCCATTCCCTTCTCCAGGAGATCTTCCCAACGCAGGGATAGAACCCAAGTCTCCCGCACTGCAGGCGGATTCTTTACCGTCTGAGCCACCAGGGAAGCCCTTGACACTTATAGGTTGGCAGTATAAGCATATAGCGTCTCAATTCTTACTATTCATTCAGATGTACAAGCAACAGCGGCACACTGAATTAGTTCCACTCATAAGGTCAAATTAGCTTCTCTTCCCCATTGAGATCCTGGCTCAAATCCCATCAGTTAAATCTGAGCATCACTGGACCAGATAGGATGGTGACTTGGGTGCCTATATTCAAAGAAGCTAGAGAAATGTGAGTCTCTTCACTCCTTGAAGTTCCTGGGTATATTTGTGCAGAGTGTGTAGGGCCTTCAATCCTTCTTGGGGACCATGAGACTGTGACTCAATAATTTGGTTTCTTAGAGTATCAGGACTTTCTTGAGGTCAGGAAAAAGGGCAGGGTTAGGGCATGGTGGGATCAGAGGGCACAGAGGGAGAGAGCAGCTCCTCCCTGTGGACCAGGAATGTCACGTGCCCCATGACAGTAAGCAAAGGATGTTGTGGCCATCAAGCCATCTGCCACTGTAGTCGCCCTGGACTGTGCACCCTGAGGGGATTCAGGATGGACAAAAGCAGGATGCTGGCCCTAGAGAGCTAAGATGTATATCAAAGGAATAATTTCAGGGAGCCCAGTCTCCTGCATCTCCCCCTGCACAGAAAAGCACTAAATCCCTTCACTTATGTCAGGTTTTCTTAAATTAATAGGAATCTACTGATGTTCCAACTACCTGCTTTTTGTTGCAAAAACTTATATATTGTGGCACTTCTCTTACCTCTGTGGAGCAATCCCTATGAGTTAAGAGGCTGTCTTCTGGGTGTAAGTCCTCAGTTTTGTCCATCAAATAAAACATAATTCCCAACTTTTAGGTTGTACTTTTTTTTTTCAGTCGATATCCCCCGTAGGTGAAGCTTTGCACTGACTTCTGACTTCAAGTGGCTGAACCAAAGCTCCGTGTTGTCACCACTAACAGCATTTACTCCAGCAGCTACAATATACTGCCTTTTGAGTGGGCCACAGGGCTTGCCCACCCGTTGTCACAAAGACATCTCTTTCTTGTCCCAACTGAGGATGAGAATACCGTCCCACATCTTGTTTCAATCCCACCAATCACTGTGCAGCTTCTAAGTATTAATAGGTAAGGGCAAGCCAGGACTCCCATTTCCTCCCCTTCACCCAGCACTTGGGGCTTCCCTTGTGGCTCAGCTGGTAAAGAAAATTCGCCTGCAATGTGGGAGACCTGGGTTCGATCCCTGGGTTGGAAAGATCCCCTGGAGGAGGGAAAGGCTACCCAGTCCAGTATTGTGGCCTAGAGAAATCCAAGAACTGTATAGTCCATGGAGTTGCAAGGAGTCGGACACGACTGAGCGACTTTCACTCACTCACGCACTCACCCAACACTTGGGTGAGAGCATTCCCTTTGATCAGTTCCTGTGCCATCTCGCCTGTCCCCTAACTTCACCCTTTCTCTTCAGAGAGCCAAGTCTGCCAGCTATCCTTTTTAAAAATTTTTTCTCTTTTGGCTGCACTGCCAGCATGTGGGATCTTTGTTCCCCAACAAACCCGCATCCCCTCCATTGGATAGCGGATTTTTCCAATGGGTCACCAGGGAATCCCAGCTCCCATCCATCTGTTGCCCAAACTGGAGCACTGTAAGCGGTCTGAGACTCTGTCCTGCTCACAGCCTGGTATGTGGCCTACCACAAGTTCTCTGAGTGTCAGAGGGCACGAGACTCCTGGGTCAGGGACAAAGGTCTTTATTACTACACAGCAGGCAGCGTGAGTTTTATACCAAACCCTCATGTTCCCCAAACCCCCAGGAAGCACGCAGGCAGACCCAGATGGATATTGCACGTGCAGTGGACAATAAAGCCCAGCTGAGAAATGGGGATTTAGGAAGCCTCTTCTATTAAGGGACTTCAAGCAAACCTGTAAACCTTTGTCCTGGAAGAAGATGTTACCTTCCTTACGTAGTTGTTTAGTTGCTCAGTCTTTTGCAAACCCATGGACTATTTCCACCAGGATCCTCTGTCTGTAGGATTTCCCAGACAAGAATACTGGAGTGGATTGCCATTCCCTTCTCCAGGGGATCTTCCTGACCTGAGGATCAAACATATGTCTCCAGCATGGGCAGACATGTTCTTTACCACTGAGTCACCAGGGAAGCCCTGTCTTCCTCATATTGGATGGAAAACAAAGCTGCCCTGTGCTCTGGGGTGACACTGTTTCTACCATTCAGCCTATACAAGCATCCTTGAAAAGACTGTTCAGAACAAAAATTGTCTGTGCCTCAGTGATAAAAGACATGCAGAAATGACAGCTCTATAGAGAATTGTCTCCAACACTTGTAATCCTATTTTTTTTATTCTGGTAAGATATACAGGAAATGTACCATAGTAACAATTTTGAAGTGTATAGTTCAGAGGCATTAAGTACAGTCACAATGTTGTAGACCTATCACCACCATCCATTTCCAGAACTGTAACATTACTTTTAATGCACTGCTGGTCTTAATTTTCTAGTATTAAATTTGGATTTTTTATCTGGCTTTTAGTCATCTTTTGTGTGAAAGCAGCAATGTCTGGCTCTGATGTTATAGTTTTTCTAGCTTCCTAGAAGGGGTAGTGAAATTGCCTTCTTCCCATGCCCTGGAAACTTTTGGATTACACGGCATTGTTGGCTCCCTGAAAATTTGTTAGAACTGACTCATGAAATCACCTGGGTAGGTGTCTTTTTTAGAAGAAAACATTCAGTTCAGTTCAGTTGTTCAGTTGTGTCCAACTCTTTGTGACCCCTTGGACTGCAGTACACCAGGCCTCCCTGTCTATCACCAACTCCTGGAGTTTACTCAAACTCATGTCCGTTGAGTCAGTAATATCATCCACCCATCTTATCCTCTGTCGTCCCCTGCTCCTCCTACATTCAATCTTTCCCAGCATCAGGATCTTTTCAAATGAGTCAGTTCTTTGCATCATGTGGCCAAAGTATTGGAGTTTCAGCTTCAGCATCAGTCCTTCCAATGAACATTCAGGACTGATTTCTTTTATTTATTTATTTATTTTTATTTTTACTTTATTTTGCCTTACAATACTGTATTGTTTTTTTAATTTTTATTTTTACTTTATTTTACTTTACAATACTGTATTGGTTTTGCCATACATTGACATGAATCAGCCACGGGTGTACATGAGTTCCCAATCCTGAAGCCCCCTCCCACCTCCCACCCCTTATCATCTCTCTGGATCTTCCCTGTGCACCAGCCCCAAGCATCCTGTATCCTGCATCGAACATAGACTGGAGATTCATTTCTTACCTGATAGTATACATGTTTCAATGCCATTCTCCCAAATCATCCCACCCTCTCCCTCTCCCACAGAGTCCAAAAGTCCGTTCTATACATCTGTGTCTCTTTTGCTGTCTCGCATACAGGGTTATCATTACCGTCTTTCTAAATTCCATATATATGTGTTAGTATACTATATTGGTGTTTTTCTTTCTGGCTTACTTCACTCTGTATAATAGGCTCCAGTGATCTCCTTTAGGATGAATTGGTTGGATCTCCTTGCTGTCCAAGGGACTCACAGGAGTCTTCTCCAACACCACAGTTCAAAAGCATCAATTCTTTGGGGCTCAGCTTTTTTTAGAGTCCAACTCTCACATCCATACATGACTAAGGGAAAAACCATAGCTTTGACTAGATAGACCTTTGTTGGCAAAGTAATGTCTCTGCTTTTTAATATGTTATCTAAGTTGGTCATAGCTTTTCTTTCAAGGAGTATGCATCTTTTAATTTCACGGCTGCACTCACCACCTGCAGTGATTTTGAAGCCCCCAAAATAAAGTCTGTCACTGTTTCCATTGTTTCCCCATCTATTTCCCATGGAGTGATGGGACCAGATGCCATGATCTTAGTTTTATGAATGTTGAGCTTTAAGCCAATTTTTTCATTCTCCTGTTTCACTTTCATCAAGAGGCTCTTTAGTTTTCTTTCACTTTCTACCATAAGGGTGGTGTCATCTACACATCTGAGGTTACTGATATTTCTCCTGGCAATCTTGATTCCAGACTGTGCTTCATCCAGTCCAGAAAACATTGGACCACATTTTAAATTTCTCCTACAAATATTCATCTATTAAAAAAAATTATTCAGCTATCCTGATTTTCTCCCCTTCTCAAATCAGCTTTGGAAATTCAGATTTTTTTATGGAAAATCTCATCTATGTTTTTAAAAATCCATACTGTAATTATTTCTCTTTTTTTGTGAAATGCCTATTTTTTGTGTATCTCTTCACTGACTGACCTTTTCCTAAGAATCTTTTTTTTTTTTTTTGCTGATCAAATCTACTGTTTGATTTGTTTTTCATTCATTAACTCTTGCTTTCACACCTTCCATCTTTCTGCTTTCTTTGCTTTTATTTGTTTTTCAGCCTGGAGTTATATACTTCAGTTCAGTTCAGTTCAGTCGCTCAGTTGTGTCTGACTCTTTGCGACCCCTTGAATCGCAGCACACCAGGTCTCCCTGTCCATTACCATCTCCCGGAGTTCACTCAGACTTGCGTCCATCGAGTCAGTGATGCCATCCAGCCATCTCATCCTCTGTTGTCCCCTTCTCCTCCTGCCCCCAATCCCTCCCAGCATCAGAGTCTTTTCCAATGAGTTAACTCTTCTCACGAGGTGGCCAAAGTACTGGAGTTTCAGCTTCAGCATCATTCCCTCCAAAGAAATCCCAGGGCTGATCTCCTTCAGAATGGACTGGTTGGATCTCCTTGCAGTCCAAGGGACTCTCAAGAGTCTTCTCCAACACCACAGTTCGAAAGCATCAATTCTTTGTCACTCAGCTTTGTTCTTTCCAACTTCACATCCATATATGACCACTGGAAAAACCATAGCCTCGACTAGACGGACCTTAGTTGGCAAAGTAATGTCTCTGCTTTTCAATATGCTGTCTAGGTTGGTCATAGTGTACTTTTAATCTTTCTTAAATTTCTTCTAAGAACGCTGGGCTATACCCTCCAAGGTATTTTGTCATTTCTTTTTGTTATTGCTTTCTAAATAGACTCCAAATTCAGTTAAGGATTATTCATTAACTGTGATTATTATATAATTCACCATCCAAATTGGGATACTTTTAGAGTGAAATATACATATTATGTCCAGACAGTAAGTGTAAGCTAGGACTGTTTTGGGTAAACCAGAAAGCATGATCACTCTATTTTTAACATGAATTATTTAAAAGGAAGTTTAAAATTTTTCATGTTGGATTTTGTTACAGACTGCTAATTTATTGAATTTTAATCACAGAATGTGGCCTACGTGGATTTCAGTTTTTGAAATTTATTGAGATTCTGTGAGGCAGTGCTAAAACTTGGTACATTTTTGTGGCTGTGCCAAATGGTTTTGCACAGAAAGCATACTTTCTGTTTGTTGGATACACCTTTCTTGATATATTTTATATCAAGCTTGCTAGGTGGCACTAGTGGTAAAGGAGCCACCTGCCCATGCAGCAGACAGAAGAGGTGTGGGTTCGGTCCCTGGGTCAGGAAGATCCCGTGGAGAAGGGTCTGGCAACCCATTCCAGTACTCTTGCCTGGAGAATCCCATGGACAGGGGAGCCTGGCAGGCTACAGTCCATAGGGTCGCACAGAGTTGGACACGACTGAAGTGACTTACCACACACACATCTTTGTCTATGTGATATGTCAATTTCTAAGAAAGGTTTAAAGCTCTCCCACTATTGCTGTAGATTATTAACTTTTCCTTTTCTTTTTCAGTTTTTAGATTAAATAATTCAAAATTTCTATTGTTAGATAGATAAATTTTCAAGAGTGTTATTTTCTGTTGTTTGCTCGTACTTTATAACATTCGATACTTGTCACCTTATAATCTCTTTTGTCATATATTAATGTTAGTTACTCTTGCTTCTCTTTTTGAACAGCTTTATTGAGATATAATTTATATATCTCCATAAAGTACACCTATTTAAATTGTATGATTTGATGATTTTTAGTATACTCACAGCATTGTACAGTCATTACCATCATTAATTTTAGAAACATCACATCTATTGAGTGACTCTCCATTCTCCCCTCTCATTCCCCACCAACCATGATCTACTACTGTCCCTATAGATTTGTGTCTGGATGGACATTTGATATAAATGGAATCATAGTATGTGGTCTTTTACACCTAGCTTCTTTCATTTAGCATGATTTCAAGGTTTATCTGTGTAGTAGCGTGTATTCGTACTTCATTTTTATTGCCAAATATTCCTTTGTATGGCTAATAACACCTTTCGTTTAATCCATTCATTAGTTGACAGACATTTCGATCATTTCCACTTTTGGCCACTGTAAGTAATACTACTATAAACATTCATGTTTTGAGTGGCTATATACTTTCATTTCCTTCGGTGTGTACCTGGGAGTGGAATTTCTGGGTCACAGGCAACCTCCACATTTAACATATTTCAGAACTGCCAACTATTTCCCAAACCATTTTATATTACACCAGTGATGTCTGACGGTTCCAGTGTTTCTACATCCTCACCAACAATTGTTATTATCTCTCTTTTTTATTATTGCTATCCTGGTGGTATAAAGTGGTATTTTATCGTGGTTTTGATTTGCATTTCCCTGATGGTTAACAGCATTGAACATCTTTTCATGTGCTTATTGGCTGTTTGCTTATATTTTTGTCAGAGAATTGTCTGAGGTCCCTTACCCACTTAAAAATTGAGATATTTATCTTTTAAACTATTGAATTGTACAAGTTCTTTATATATTCTGCATACGGGTCCCTTATGTGATACATATATAATTTGCAAATACGTGTATCCCCTGATTTTCAAGTTTGATTTATGCCACTTCATTGTATCAGTACTTGCTTTTGGTGACTGAAAGAAATCCAAAGAGGATATTCACCTTTACAAAAAAAAAAGGCAAAGATAAAAATAACATTCAGCGTTTTTTTTATAGCTAGCTGTTACGGAAAAGATGTGCATTCCAAGCAGTGCGAGTGGCACTGCGAAGATCCTTCCCCAGCAACTACACACCGTATCTTGGCATCAAGCTGCATTAGTCTGAACTGTGTCTGTGATTATCTGTGCTTTATCTTTTTCATTGAAGTATAGTTGATTTACAATGTGTTAATCACTGCTGTACAGAAAAGTGTTATTATACATGTTAATATATATACACTCTTTTTTAATATACTCTCCCATTATGGCTTATCATAGGATATTGAATAAAGTTTTCTGTGCTATACAGTAGGACTTTGTTGTTTAACTCCTTTATCTTGATTTATCTTGTGCATCCGTTAGCAAAATGTGTCCTAAGGTATGCGCTGCTTTGCTTTACACCACTGTGGCATATGAAAGCTTTATAGGAATGCTCTGCTTTCAGACGCAGAGGAAGTCTCTTTTTTTGCTACCTTAAGGGCCATATTTTCACTCTCTTGATACTATTTGCTTCAAAAAAATTTTAAAAAGCTTTACATTTTGATGCAGTCTAGTTTTATTTTTCCTTTTTGCCTTTGCTATTGGTGTTTTATCTAAGAAACCATTCTCTAACCCAGGGAGGTGAAGATTACTCCCTATGCTTTGTTTGAGCAGCTTTATCCTTTTGGCTCTTACTTTTAGATCTATATTTTGAATTAATTTTTGTATATGGTGAGAGATAGTGGTCTAGCTTCATTGTTTTGCTGGAACATTGTTTTGCTAGAAGTATTAATATTCAGTTGTCTTCATGTGCTTTCTTTTTATTAGTATTTGCCTATTATACTTTGTCATTAGTTTTTAAGATCATTATAACTTTGTAATTTACTTTTTATTTTATTGAGATATACTTAGTTCCCCAACCAGGGATCAAACCCCTGGACCCTGCACTGGCAGTGCAGTCTTAACTGCTGGACCACCAGAGAAGTCTCTGAAATATACTTGATTTACAATGTTGCGATGATTTTTGTTCTATAGCAAAGTGATTCAGTCATACATATATATATACACATTCTTTTTCACAGTCTTTTAAAAATATTTATTTATTTGGCTGCTCTGGATCTTAGTTGTGGTATCCAAGATCTTTAGGTGTGGCATGTGAACTCTTAGTTGGGGCATGTGAGATTGAGTTCCCTGATCAGGGATTGAACCGGGGCTCCCTGCATTGGAATTGAAGAGCCTTAGCCATTGGCACTAGGGAAGGCCTCTTTTTCATATTCTTTTCCATTAAGGTTTATCACAGGAATAGCTTTGTAATTGATGGAAGATATGTAACATGCAACAATTCTCCTCAGTTTTACAGACTTGTGGAAAAGTCTGAAATTAAGTGAATTACTCACAAACTCATGCACAGAACAGAAAGTCAGTACTATAACAAAGAGCTGGACACGACTTAGCGACTGAAAAACTATTGATAGGATAAGCATTTTCTAAGTCTCATCCCATCCCAAGTCACTGCCTGCCCTTTGAGTCATTTAAATACGTCCCCCTCATTCACCTTGAACTCTGAATAGTCACAGCAGCCCTTGACTTGGAGTGGTCAAGAGGGAATTACTAACCTTATGGTTGACTAATGGAAACTTTCAGAACAATGGGCTGTTGGGAAGATGACAAGGTTCTGAAGAAGTTGCCAGGGACAATCAAGACACTGTCTACACCACAATATTTCTACTAGTTTAGCTTCTTCCTATCTTTATTTGTTACCTGTATAAATTTTATTTGCACAATTATTCTCCTATTTATTTCATTGGTCTCCTCTTAGTGAAAGATTTGACTATTGTACTCATTTCTTGAGCATGAAGAAAATTCCATGTAAATACACAGGAATAGGGAGGCTAACACAGAAATGATGGAATATGAAATCTTGAGGCTCTGGAAGCCCATGGTCTACCTCAGGGTTTTCAACCTTGGCGCTACTGACATTTCACCAGAGAACTCTTGGTTGTGGAAGGTTGTTCTGTGCCTTGTAGGATGTTTAGAAGCATCTCTGGCATCTAACCACTAGGTGCCAGTAGTAGCACCTGTGAGCCGGTTGTGACAACCAAAAGTGTCTCCAGAAAATGCCTGATGTTTCCCAGAGGAAAAATTACCCACAACTAAGAACTATGGTGGTGTGGTATTGGAGAAAACTCTTGAGAGTCCCTTGGACTACAAGGAGATCCAACCAATCCATCCTAAAGGAAATCAGTCCTGAATATACATTGGAAGGACTGATGCTGAAGCTGAAACTCCAATACTTTGGCCACCTGATGCAAAGAACTGACTCCTTGGAAAACAAGCATCTTTCCTGATACTGGGAAAGATGGCAGGCAGGAGGTGAAGAGGACAGCAGAGGAGGAAATGGTTGGATGGCATCACCGACTCGATGGACATGAGTTTGAGCAAGCTCTGGGAGTTGGTGATGGACAGGGAGGCCTGGTGTGCTGTAGTCCATGGGGTTGCAAAGAGTTGGACACGGCTGAGCAGCTTAACTGAACTGAGAACTATGGGTTTAACTATATAATTTCATTCTCATATTCTTGAATCTATAATCTCTAATATAGCAGTTAAATAAATGGTTAAGTATTTTTAAAATTCTTACTGTTCTGCACCTTTAGTTTGTATTGCAGTATGGTCTCTGAAAATCCACGTGTTACATGTCAAAAGTGGAACAGCAGGCTGATAACCCTGTTTGATGTACCACTGTTTCTATAGCCCTGAATGTAGTAATTAGGAAGCAGTATGTTTGAAAAGTGAGGGGAAAAAACAGCACCCATCAAAAGTGGTGCCTGATAGCTTCTGATTTCTGAGGCCCATGAGACACAAAATCCATTAGAGCTAGGAATGCTCTAATATTAGTATAAATTCTCTAGAACACTTTCAATAATTTATGAATGTATAATCTGGTGTTCCTTGCTCTGCAAAATTAAAATACTTTAGACCGACACTTGATTTATGTAAAATTGAATTTTTATAGCATGTGTATTCATGTCCTTGGCAAGATTATAATATGTCAAGAAAAAGACCTCAGTTATATGTTCTACACAGACTTGGTTTTTGGCTTCTAGTGCTACTAGATCAAATCAAGGAGAACCTGCTCAAGCCTTCACAAAACTCTTCCTTGTGCTTATTTGGAATAAAGCAGACATCATTTGGGAGAAGGAAGTGGCAACTCACTCCAGTATTCTTGCCTGGCGAATCGACACAGGACACTGGTGGGCTGTCGTCTATGGCTTTGCACAGAGTCGGACACGACTGAAGTGCTGCTGCTAAGTCCCTTCAGTTGTGTCCGACTCTGTGCGACCCCACAGACAGCAGTCCACCAGGCTCCGCCATCCCTGGGATTCTCCAGGCAAGAACGCAGCAGCAGACATCATTTAGAATATGCAAATACTGAACAATGATCTATATTTACAAAAATACACAACCATATTCTGGTAGTTAATTAAAATGTTCATCTAGAACAATCCATTTGGATGAGGCAGTATGCACTAGATTTTTCCACTGTCAAAGCTGCTCCTTTAAGTCAGGCACCCATATTAAAATTAGCAGTCCTGTTTTTGGCACTGGGACATCTGACTCAAGATTGAGCACCTGTTCGCATTACCCCTCATCTTCTGCATCTTTTGTCACAGAGGACTTATTTTTTGCTTTGTTTTCAATTTCTTTATTAATAGTGATACAAAATTGTTTTTAGCATCTCTGCATGCATTGTGAAGGAAAGGATCACCAGAAATGGATTTCCAAGTTCCACCGAAATAGTCATAGCAAAACATACGGGGGGAAAAAGAAAGGCTTATTAGTGCTTCCAGTTAAGCCACAAAAGGAAAACATAGTTTTCTTAAAATATCAAAGTCAATGTTTAATTTCATTCTGGCTGAGAACAATAACGCCCAATGTCAGCGTCACTCTGTTCAGATGTACAGCCACTCAGCAAAGCAATTTCGAGCCTTTCTACTTTTGTGTGGCATCTTGCAACTTGTTTGACTTTCAGGAGTCCCCATGCCATTCTTACGGTCGGGGCTCTGCAGGGGAAAACTCCCTAGGGAGTCCAGGTCGCTCCCCTACTCTCTCGCTCATCCCGGTACCGGGGGCCGGATTTGCACCCCGTGGTGGGTGATAACTGATGGTCCCGAGATCCTATCCCACGTAAGCCTCCCTGTGAGCCCACCACAGTAACCTCAGACCCCACAGGTCAGCCGGGCCATCCCCGGCAGTGGTGGAGAGGACACTGACCAATCCCACGCCCTTGCCTGTGATCAGCTCCGATTTCTGGGCACCACCACGCCCAGGGGAAGGGAGCCGTCCCGCGGCTTCTTTTCTGGAGGGCTCGAAAGGAAACCGGGCTCTCCAGTCCCCGTGGCAGGGCCGGGCGGTCCAGGGGCGAAGCCGGGCGGGGCCGCGGCGGGCGCGGGTCCGAGCGCCCGAGGCGCGGGCGGAGCATGTGACCACGCCGCGCGGGGCCGGGCTCGCAGTGCCGCGCGGCGGCGGCGGCGGGGAGAGCAATGGAGGCCGTGGCCGCCTGAGAGGCGGGTGCGCTGCCGGTGCTGCTGCGGAGGCTGCTGGTGCCGCGGGAGCGCCACGGGCATTGCACTGGCGCCCGCCGCCCGCGCGGGATCGCCACCGCCATCTAGCCACTTTCCCAGCCCCGGCTCCCGGCCGGGACGTCAGGTGAGCGCTCTCCCGGCCCGCGGCCGGAGCCAGACAATGGGTGCAGCGGGCTGGCTTCTCCCTTTCCCTGGCGACCCCCGGCCCAGGCCCCCGCGGCGGCCCGGGATTCCCGACCTTGCCCCTGCCCTGGGTTAGTGGGCTCGGCTGGGCGAGTCGTGGACTCCGGGGCGGTGTCCCCGCGCGTGCGGCGCGGACCCTCCCCGAGGCACCAGGCGCGTGGTGTGCGCGGCTCTGGATCCCACGCGAGGAACCTGCGGACCGGCTGCGCCCCCGGTAACTTGCCGAAAGCGTGGGACCTTTAAATTCCCTCTGTCCTTCCCGCGCCGCGGCATCCGGTCCTGGGGTCTCCGGCTCGGGTCCCGGCTGTGGCGGGGGTCAAAGCGAGACCTCGCCGTTTGGGATCTCGGGCGCTGACCGGGGCTCAGCCCTGCCTCCCACCGCCACCACCCCCCGCAACTGCATTGCTTTGTTTAACCTCTGCCGAGCCATTTCACACAAACTCTTGTTGCTCCAATTCTGATGAGCCACCAGTTTGATGGCTGAGGCAAGACAAAGGTTTTCCCTGTTTACAAGGGCTGCAGCCGGGACACTGCACGCTGCCAGTGATGTAAAAATGTGTTTTCCTTATCTTCTCCCCCGGGTTCTTGAGATGGTTTTCCTGGTTCTATAACCGTTCTTTCTTGCAGAGCTCTGTAGTGGCGAGATTGGACCTCCTAACCCTACCGAGACGGTGGCTGGGGAATGGTTTTTATTCCTGCTTATCAGTAAACAGAAGGGCAGAGGGTTACATTTGAGGTGTTCTCAGAATAGAGGCATCGTAATTCTACATTTTAAGAGACAATACAAAAAAAAAATGTTTAAAAGACACATGGATTCAGTGGATGGGCGGGGTGGCAGGGGGCAGAAAACCTAATAACTGTGAACATGTGTTGTGAAATTTTAATATGGTTTTAAGAATAATGGCCCGGAAACTGATCTGGTGTAGGTGAGGGAGTGCGTGTGTGAGGAGGGGTGGTGTTGATGGAGAGGGAGTGGTTAGAATACAAAGAATAAGGCAATTTCAGTAAAAGGTTCTTAGTCAATATCCTGTAGCAAATTTTCAGTTCATCAAGTTGTCATTAAATCATCATTCTTCTGTAAAAATCACCTGTAGTAGTTGTTGAATTATATATAAAATGGCTAACGATTTTTTGGCATTGTAATGTGACTCAGGAATCTGAAAACAACAGTCAATTTTGAGTAATTTTAAAAAATCAACAAAGGAAAGATGCTTCCACCACTCCCTCCTTTATTCTGAGAAAACTGAATCCTGGTTGAATATATTCAACAAAAAATTAACCTGTAAGAAAAAAAATTTCAAAAGCAGGTTTTTTTTAAGAAACATTTTTGAAAAATGCATCTTACATAAGTGATATGGATGGTTTCATTACTTCAGCTCAGATATGTGAAGGGAAGAAAATCAAGGCTACTAGATTGCCCTTTTCCAGTATTAAAACGTAGTTTCTTCCAAACCCCTATATTTACAGTCACCTCTGAAATGGAGAAACTTTCACTCTAAAGACTTAGCAGTCACTTAGCACTGAATTTGGAGTTGGGAAGATAATACTGACTTGACATACTTAGGCAGTTGGCTTGAGAAACAAAGCTTCCACTGAGGGAGGGGATGTAAGTATACTTACGGCAGATTCACCATTGTTGTAGTACAGCAGAAAACAACACAACTTGTAAAGCAATTATCCTCCAATTAAACATAAAATTTTTAAAAGTAAAAAAGAAAGCTTTCACATAGTTCTTTGCAAGCTATAAAGCACCGTAATAAATGTAAGTTATTATTATTATTGCTAGATGAGGAAGTTGTATTTTACAATTTTCCCTTACACAGTTTCAGGAAAATTAATTGAAATTAATATGAAATTCTCCAGGGTAGGGGACTTCCCTGGTGGTCCAGTGGTTAAGACTTGGTGCTTCCACAGCAGGGGCACAAGCTCAGTCCCTCGCCAGGGAACTCGAGATTCTGAAAGCAGTGCGCCATGGCCAAAAAAAAAAAAATTCTCCATGGTAAGGGATGGTCTGGTACATACCAGGTGTTCAATAAATAGTTGAAGAAAGAATGAATTAATGAAAAATAAAATGCAAATAGATAAAATATGCATATGGTTTACTTCTTTTAGTTTAATGAACATTTACTGAAGGCCTGTTGTGTGCCAAGAACTGTATGGACTGTTTGCACATACAGTTTATAAAAGCCTGGTGACTTTCCTGTTTTGATTATGTGTGATGTATGTTTCTATGAAGACCGGGGCCCCTTGGGTCATGTTAATGATCATCTCGTATAACTGAATAGCACAGTAGAACATTTCACTTGTTATATGTACAAATACTTTCTCACAATGGCCTGTGGGGAGGCAGGACAGATACTATCATTCCTGTTTTGTAGGTGAGGAAATCCAGACACGGCGAGATTAAATGACTTGCCAGCTCCTCACCACTGAAGCAATAGTGCCAGGGACAGAAGGGGACCTCATGCCTGGTGCTTTCATCTCTGAATCACATTGTCTTCTCCCCAATATGCTGCACCTCCACAAAATCTCCCTTGAATTAGACCTCATGAAAAAGTCTACCTTTTGAATAACTTTTACATAAGGAAAAGTTATATCTTACCACCCGCTAAGTGGAATGGTTGATTGGGAAAGTTCTGGAGACAGGTGACTAAATTTGAACTCTGGGTTTACCACTTGTTAGCTCTGCATCTTTGGCAAGTGACTTAATATGTCTAAATCTCAGTTTTCTCATCTGTAAAATAGTGTAAGTAACTACCTACTTGCCTTATAGGATTTGAGGCAGGATCAAATTAAATAATGTGCTTAGCATAAAGCTTAGCATAATGCTTAGCACAATGTCTAGTAGAAACTAAGCATTCAGTGTCAGCTGATTATTTTTATTCTCATTATTGTAATGAAGCAGTGGCTTTTAAACTTTTTTTTTGCACAATAAAATGTTTTACTTTGCCATCTGATAATACAGATACATTACAGATGTGTTTAGGTAAAAAAGTTAGGTTTAGGTAAAAAATGCTTAGACTTCCTATGTGTGCAGTGCATTTTTATATCTTTCATTCTGTTTTATTTAGAAATGCTGGTTGAAATACACTAAATGATTTCACATCCCATTAATGCACCAGGACCTGCAGTTTGAAAAGCACTAGTGTTAAGGATAATCAGGTTAATGAGTGCATTAAAGACAAGTCTTTTTTTGAACCTTTATATTTTTCCTTCTAATTATTTACAACATCTTCTGAAATTTGAATGTTAAATTACACTGAAAACAGATTCTTAAACATTTCTTAGTAATTATAACCGTATATTGAGTATTTATTACTGTCTAGATACTGTGCTAAGCAGTCTATTTTTGTACGTTATCTAATTTAGTGCTTGTAACAGCCTTGTAAGAAGGTCTTCTGTTTCCATTTGATAATTGAAATTAAGACTCAAAAAGGTTTTGTGAACTTGCCCAAGGTCATAAAGTTAGTGAGAGATGAAGCACGAGTTCAGGGTTCTTTTTGACCCCAAAGCTCTCTGCTCTTCCAGCCCCAACCCTCTGTTCTCAGGTTCTCCCAGTGATTTCTGAAGATGTAGTATTCCTTCTCTTAGATGAATTTGAATGGCAATATTGAGAACTTACCTGTTGTGGTACATCTTTTGCAGTTTCCTCTGAAATGACTCATTTGAAGAAAATTTTCAAGTTAGTAAGTAAGAAAGCATACTGCATAGACCAGTATTTCATTTTGACTTTGGCTGGTCTTTGATGTAAACATTTTGATATAGCTTCTCAGGTTTTTATGATAGAGTCAATTAATTGGTCAGTTTTATTGAGCACCCAAAGGTTTAATATATCTTTGGAAGAGACATGAAATAGCCGTGTAACTATAAAAAGACTTCATTACAAATGAATGTCGGCTTTTGTTAAGGCACAAAATGAAGACTTAAGAGCTACAAAGAGTACTTTATAGTATATTGATTTGTTTCAAACTCACCAGGCAGTTGAAGTATTTATTTTGTAAAGTGCTTGTAAGAAACCACCACTAACTGTACTATTAATTTTTTTGTTTTTGTATTTCAGTTCCTTGCAAATGTTTCTTAAAATTTTAGTACTATTTTAATTTTTTTGGTGGTCCTGGAACTTTTCTCCTCTTTTAAAAATATTGTGAGAAAGAATTAAGGAAATATATTCTATAAATAGTACTTAGAAACACTTGACAATGGAAAGGCAGATATCACTGTTTCTTTCCCCTTTATGTCTGACAGATTCAGGCTCTTTTGTTGTCTGATTGGATGCATAGGGTTGTATCTTATAAATAAGATAATTACAAGGGGCTTAAAGATATATAAATACACGCTTGCTTTTGCAATATGGCTTCCACATGCATGGAGCTTTAAACTTTCACTGGTATGTTTAACTAGTTTACTTGTTGAACTAAGGTTGGTGTTTTCAAAACTGACAGGTTTTTAAAATCAGAGTTTGTATAGATCATGATGATATTTTGGACAAAGAACAGCAATTTCGTGGTTTTGTGAAACCACATATTTTCCTCAACCATCATTTTCTATTAAGATTAAAGTGAGTATATTGTTTCCGTTATTGTTGGACATCAGATTTTATCCATAGACGAACCCTCAAAAATTCCTTTTGCTTCTAATGAAATTGTGTATAATTGTCATAAGCTTATATTTTATGCTTATTTTATTAATTTATTCCTTTTGTGTAACTCTTGATTCTTAGTGGATTGGCATAGTTTTTGTGAGGATCAAGAAACATTCTAGCTATTGGTCACTAATTTTTTTATGTTCAGGCAGGCAAATTGGGTTCTCATTACATTTTGTACTACTTTTATTCTTGATGTGAACATTCTTAGAGATAAAAAGAGGAACATCAATTTAGATGTGAACTTGCGCTAGTGCCTTCGAGGCAGATACATATACAAATTTGTATCTACGTATATGTATGATTTCCAGTTACATGAGAAGTGCATGGTTACAAACTCTTAATTTTAAGTAACTTTGTGGAAATGAAAAAACTGAGTAAAAACCTTTAAGAGATGTTGAATGCTGTGTGTGTGTGTGTGTGTGTGTGTGTGTGTGTGTGTGTGTGTGTGTGTGTGTGTGTGTGTGTGTGTGTGTGTGTGTGTGTGTGTGTGTGTGTGTGTGTGTTCTTTACCACTGAACCACCCGGGAAGTGCGTTGAATGCTTTTGGTCACATGTTATCAGAAATATTTAAGAAAGCAAATAGAACATCCATATATAAAGCTTTCATGTTGAGTTTGCATGTGGAAAGGTGATTCTGTATAAAATGTCAAAAATGAAGTGCAGAAATAGTTTCAATCCAATTTTAAAATCTTCACCAGCTCTTCCAGATGTTTGTAGAGTTTTTGAAACAGTATACTTTGAAGTTTGCGTGGAAATTTTAATAAAGTTACTTCCAAAGCTGGTACTATTTTAAAAATGTGTCTTTGAGGAAAAGATACAGAACCCACATTCCCGAAACACTTTGGGAAATATTTAAATTGGAAGTAAGCACTCAGCTCACTAGGGACAGGTTGTTAGAATTTAGAGTAGTTACCAGCTGCTAAGAAGTATTCTCAGTAACAAGAAAGGAGGGAACACTTGCAAAAACAAAAAGGCTTTTTACTAGGGAGGGTAGGAATACCCAACCCAGAGGTCCACTGGCCTCGCTCCACTCCCTTGGAGAGGGGTTGGCTGGCACTAACAGGGGAAAAGGGGAGCATGTGGGGTCGCGGGGGGCAACAGAGAAACTCAGTTATTGTTTAAATCTGAGATAAGCTGAATTCAATAAATAATCTGTGAAAATTCTTATATGTAATTGTTAACCCACAGCTTCCCCCCCCGGGGAGAAATAAAAAGGAAAGCCCATGGCCCCAAGACCACTGTTGTTGGAAGAGGAAGCATGAGGACCCCGTTGTCAAAGCCAGTTGTGGTCTCAGGCCAGGGCCACAGCTGATACTCTTAGGGAAGCTTGTGATGAATTCAGCCGAGCTGATCAGACACTGCTGATGATTTCAGGCTGCCCTCAGTGACTGCATTTTGTCTTTTCTTCATTTTGAAAAGTTCTTAATAAATGTAGAGTGACTTTTTCTCTACCACAGTATCATTGTGACAGATGCTGTGGGCTTGCTTGGCACTCTTTACGATGCAGCTGCCTGGGCATGTTTGTGATGGGTTAACTGTTTTCTAGAGTTAATGAGGTCAGGGTCACAGGTTCAATTCCTGGGAAGGCCAGTTAGCTTTGCTTTGTTCTCTGATCTCATATTGTGCTCTTAACCCGGACTAGCCATCTGGCGAAGGCAGATCGTTGATCACAAAGGGACTAATAATAAGCAGGACGGTGTGGGAAGAGCAGCCTGGATCTTCCTCAGTGGATATTGAGTAATTAAGAGAATCAACTACAAAAGCATGCGTACTTTTGTGTTTCCTAGCATTGTCTTAATATGTGTAAGATAATGAGGTGGTCACATCATTTTCTTTGTCACTTCTGTTGAACTCCCATTTTTAACAGTTGTTTTTTCTAGTTCTGGGGCTTTGGAAATCTCATTTCAGTCAGCAGGTTTACGTTGTCTTGAATGTTCTTAGCTTCCTTGTACGTTTGTAGGCCAGTGATTCAGTGAGAAAAGGGTAAGGCTTACAGTGGAACAGACCACCTACTCAGTCGTTTGCAGATCTGACCCCATTTGAGTTAAAAAATAAAAGTTAAAAAAGCAAAACACCCTTTTGAATGGGAATGAATAGACTGAGAATATCCAGGAAAATACTTTATAGTTTTTCTAAGCATACTTTATCTATAAATCTCTTATGCCCTTTATTAAAATTACGTCTAGTGTCAAGTGAAATATCTGAGATCATCTAGACGAGTGCTGTCTCGTACAGTCCCTGGTCCCATGGGCATTTGAAATGTGGCCTGTCCAAATTGGGAGGAGCCCTAAGTATAAAATACATACCAGATTTCAAACACTTGGTATGAAAAAAAAGGGCAATATGTCATTGATATTTTAAAAATACTTTAACATGTTGAAATAATGTTTTAACTATATCAGATTAACTTAAGCATTATTAAAGTTAATTTTACCTTTTTTTTTTTTACTGCTTTGAAAATGTGTTTACTAGAAAATTTTGTGTTTTGTGTTGACTATAAAAGCTACAGATGTGGCTTGCATTATATTTCTGTTGGGTGGTAGTGTTCTAGACCAGCCCTTCGTTTTACAAATGAGAAGCCCAAGTTCAGAGGTTAAGTAACTGAGCTGAGTTCTTTCCATTGCCTGTAACCTCTCCCTGCTAATAGGTTAGGTGTTCAGGAAGATGGGAACTCTTTGAACCATTAGAAGACCATTTAGTGCCTGACAGTTATCAAATGTTGCAAGGTCTATGCCTGAGTCATTGCATATTTAGGTATTATGCCAGGTGTGTGTGTGTGTAGGAGGGGGGCTTTGCCTTGTTTATAATGCTGATATTTAGGCTTTATTTTACCTTCCTATATAGGTCAGAGGCCATATAGCTTTATTTAGTTCTGAGAAAAACACATTAAATTAGACATTAACAGTTGTAACTCTGGGATAAATAAGATATGGTGATCAGTCAAATGGGTACTTTATTGTGAAGATTTAGATAGTTTGAATGACCCTTGAGGACAAGCAGCAAGCTTTTAGGGCTGTATTCCTTTTGTGTTCCTAAGGAAGAACTTACAGGCTGTTAGTTTCCCTCTCTTAATTATGGATGTGCCTGATACTCCAATCGAAAAAGAAATAGCCAGGATTGGGTGGTGTTAAGGTTGTGGCCTCCTATTGGGGCTTTCTGTCAGTTTTATGACATAATAGTCTTTAATTGGCAAAGATAGAAAGCAAGAAAACTGGGGGAAAATTGGAAGATTGAGATTGCCGTATACACACTATTATATATAAAATATATCACTAGGACCTACTTAACACAGGGAACTCTACTCAATACTCTGTAATGGCCTATCGGGGAAAAGAATCTTAAAAAAGAGTGGGTATCTGTGTTTGTATAACAGATTCACTTTGCTGTACACCTGAAACTCATGCAGCGTTGTAAACCAATATACCACAATAAAAATTAAAAAAAAAACACCTCAGGACCCAATTTGTTATTTCTAGTTGAGATTTGTATTTTCCTAATCAACATAGGCAGCTCAGATTACCATCTTAAAGAAGTTCACATTATGTAGCTTCAGATCTATTCTCCCCCACCCCGCCCCAGCCCGCTCAGAGGTGTAAGTCACTATCAGTTTGTTATCAGTGACAACTTGTGAACAACAACTTTGTCAGGCCACCTCTGACACTTCGATTACTCTGATCACCCATACTAGGTAGTAATGTGCGTGAGCTTACCCTTCTAATAGGGGCATTCTGGAGTTTGAGAGAAGTTACACAGTTACTTCCAGAAGGGTGGTTTATAAACGTAATTCCAGATTATCATTTTTCTGTGCTTTTTGTCTGTTACAAACAACCTGGGTAGAGGATAAGTACTAGAATCAAAACAGGATAGCGATCTTTGAATGGTTACCTTGGAATAGACCAAAAATAAATAACAATGTCCTGCAGTATGAAGTTTAATGAAAAGCCCCATAACCACCAACGTTCTGTGCAGCCTGAGTCACTGTACAAACTCAGTTGATCTCACGTCAGCAAATGTGTGTTAAGTGTTGCACCCCGTGGGCTGGGCACTGTGGACTAGGCACCGTGGACATAACAGGAAAAGAACAAAGGTTGAGGGAATACAGGTCACGTGAATGAGAACTTTTGTTGTAGTTTCTAGCTTGAGAAAAGAATGTAGCATTTTAACGTTGCTGCAGAATGAATGAACACATGATGATGATCTACAAGTCACTAGTTGATTTCATGTGTCGTGTTTGATGTCATGTCCCGTTTCTAGCAGTAACTGATTTTTTTCTAAAATTTGGGTCATTGGGACAGTCGTTTAGTATGCCAGAAGGCTTGTGGTCATGTTGACAGTCATACTGAACATGGAAGGGTAGTACATGTGCCCTGTGTTCCTCTTCCTTTCCCTGACCCAGCTGTTCATACCAGGTACTGTGGAGGTGCTAGTGAATATAAATGTGAAGAATTCAGGCTAGCAGAGAAGAAAGACAAGAATGTAAAATGTGCTGTGAGAGAACGTCCCAGTGCTGTGGACTCAGATGAAGGGGTGACTGTTTTGGTGAAGGAGGAAAGGCAAGGAGGTAGCTTACAGAGGAGGTGATATTGGATCTGGGTCTTGAAGGAGGGGTAGAATTTTGACAGATGGAGAGGGAGTGGAAGGGTATTCCAGAGGTAGGGAACAGAATGAGCAAAGATACAGCAAGCATGAAGCCATGACATGGAGGTGGCAGCAGCATTCAGGCACTGAAGGGAATGGCAGGAGGCCAGACCAGACATGTGGATCAGGCAACATTTGGAGAGATTTGAAAGGCCAGAGAGTACTGACACTTTTTAAGCATTGGGGAGCTATCAAAAGCAGGGAGTGGCATAATTGCATCTACTTTGGAAGAATGACTGGGAGTTAAGCTTGGTTCTAAAGCCAACTTTCCCTCTAGCCTAGTGACCACAGGCGAGTCACTTTACTCCTCTGAGCCTCAAATAATTTCGTGTAATACTTTGGCCACCTGATGCAAAGAGCCGACTCTGGAAAAGACCCTGACACTGGGAAACATTAAAGGCAGGAGGAGAAGGGAGCAACAGAGAATGAGATGATTGGATGGCATCACCACCTCAATGGACATGAGTTTGAACAAACTCTGGGAGATGGTGAAGGACAGGGAAGCCTGGCGTGCTGCAGTGCATGGGGTCTCAAAGAGTCAGATACAACTTAGCAGCTGAACAACAACAACAACAAATAAAAGCGTAGAGCAAGAGTTATCCAGTCAAACAGTGAACAAAGACAGTGCTTCCAAGGGTTTGGTCTGTGCCAGGTCCTGTTGTTGGTGCTGGAATATGAGAGCAAACCTACAGGCAGGGCCCCTGAACTGCAGAGACATTCTGGTGGGAGAGAGGGACAAGAAGCAGTATACAAATATGTATATAACAGTGTCAGGTTGTGATAAGTGCTAAAAGGAAGTCAGGCTGAGTGAGTGGAGTGAGAAGTTTCTCGACAGAGAAACCTAGAAAACTTTGAATGAAGTAGAAGAAGCCTTGGAACAACATGGCATTTCTTCCAGAGCTCAAATCATCAGTATAATTAAGTGAAAAGTTAGCTCTTTAACATTGATTAAAGTCAGTTTCCAAATAGATGTTGTTCTTACAGTTTCATTTAGGTCCACAAGTATGGCTCTTGATGGGAAGACTCTTTAGCTTTGCATCTTTGAAAAAGCTTGACTAAGCACAGCATAATCTCATTTTAGGAAACAGTTTTCTTCATATTCTGGAAAAAAGCCCGTTGTGTGGGTGGGTAATCCTGAATGTTATCCCTCAGCCCTTTATCCATCTCCAAGCTTGTGGCAAGGGAAGATGCTTGGCATTTAAGCCAGTAGATTTAGGATGGCTGTTCAATATATCGAATGACTCTTCTATTTTAATATAAATTAAAATTAAGTGAGAGCCCTGGGAAAGCTCTGTTTTAATTAGAGTTGGAATGCATCTTAGGAGACCATTTCTGCCAGTTATAACAGTGGCGTTATGATTTTTTTTTTTAAAGAAGCCTTACTTAATAAGCTGGGTCTTTCCTGAGGTCTTCAAGTTTATTTTATAGATGATTTTTGTTGAATCAAGTGAAAGGCAGAAGAACGCAAACATTCTTCTTGGACCCTAAACCTTTTTCTTGGAGATGTGAAACAGCTGAGCAATAATCTGCAGATGAGGGTGCTTATGACTGGCTTGTTCTTGAACATGAACCATGAGGTTGGGAAATCTGGATTTACCATTTATTGAGGACCATTCACATAGAGGTTTTGTTTTTTTAAATTTTACTCGAGTATAGTTGCTTTACAATATTGTGTTAATTTCTCCTGTACAGCAAAGTGAATCAGCTATGCAAATATATACGTATCCCCTCTTTTTTTGGATTTCCCTCCCATTTAGGACACCACAGAGTATTCAGTAGAGTTCGCTGTGCTATAATGTAGGTATTCATTAGTTATCTATATTACACATGTCATCAGTAGTGTATATATGTCAATCAGTCTCTCAGTTCATCCCATCCCCCTCCCTTTCCCCTGTGGCCACATACAGTTTTGAACTGATTTCCCACAAATTGTGTCTACAGAGCTGGGAAGCTGGAGTGATAAACTGTACCTTCAGAGATGGTGTAAGATGTGATCCCTGGCCTTCTGCTGGCATGGAATCCAGGGTGTTGCTTGTCTCCTTGCCTCATGGTTCACAGCCAGTGAGACTGGCCCCACCTGAATTATTTAACTCATCTTATCCTTAAGATAATTGTAAAGAGTTGTTCTAGAACTAAACGACTTACAAATTTGGGGCTTGCACATTTTTGTTTTTTCCTCATTTTCTTTTACTGAAGATAGAAATACCTCCTGGTCTTTCATTCTGCCTGCTGATTGTTTATAATCCCTGCTCTGGATTACCTCATTCTGCCAGTCCCTTACAATATGATTTATCTTTTTAAAATTAAATTCTCATTATACTTGCCTATGAATCTTTCTTCCTGAGAATGGTTAGTTGTTTGGTATAGCTGAAGAAAGAGGAAGGAAGGAAAGGAGGGAAAGAAGAAAGGAAATTCTATGTGGACACTGTACTAATAGGTCATGTATATATTTAATTTGCTCATTATATTACATTAATTTTCAATATTCTATTTTTTCCCTCAAATGTTAAAAATATTTTTATTATGGTAAAATATTTACAACAGAATTTACTGTTTTTAGATGTACAGTTTATTAGCATTAAGTACGCTCAGAATGTTGGCAACCATTACCATTATCCACATCCAGAACTTTTTTACATTCCAAACAGAAACTCTGTCTCTGTTAAACAATAACTCCTCATCCTGGGAACCTCTATTTTACTTTCTGTCTCTGAACTCTCTGTGAATTCCGGGTACCTCACAGAAGTGGAATCATACAATGCTTGTCCTTTCATGGCTGAGTGACTTCACGTAGAATAATATTTTCAAGGTTCATTATGTTGTAGCATATATCAGATCTTCATTCCTTTTTATGGCTAAAGAAGATTCCACTGTGTGTGTGTGTGTATAAAATGTATGTAAAATTTATTCATCTGTTGATGGACGTTTGGGTTGTTTCCACCTTTTGGTTACTGTGAATAATGCTTTTATGAACATGTTACATAAGTATCTGGTTGAGTCCCTGCTTTCTTTTCTTTTGGATATGTAGGTAGGAGTGGAATTGCTGGATTGTATGGTAATTCATTGTTTAAGTTTTTGAGGGCCTGCCAAATTGTTTTTCATGGGGACTATAACATTTTATTTTTTATTTTTTGGAATATTGTTGATCGACATTGTTGCATTCCTGGTGGCTCAGATGGTAAACAATCTGCCTGCAGTACAGGAGACCCGGATTTGATCCCTGGATTGGGAAGGTCCACTGGAGAAGGAAACGGCAACCCACTTAGTATTCTTGCCTGGGAAATCCCATGGAGAGAGGAGCCTTGGAGGGCCACAGTCCATGGGGTCACAAAGAGTTGGACATGACTGAAGCGACTTACACTTACTTACTTACTAACTATACCATTTTATTTTATTTTTAGTTAATTTTTATTGGCATGTAGTTGGTCTATAGTGTTGTATTTGTTTCTGCTGTATAGCAAAGTGAATTAGATATACATATACATATATCCGCGCTTTAGATTCTGTTCCCATATAGGTCATTACAGAGTGTTGATTAGAGTTCCCAGTGCTATACAGTAGGTTCTTATTGGTTATCTATTTTATATATAGTAGTGGGAGAAGGCAATGGCAACCCACTCTAGTACTCTTGCCTGGAAAATCCCATGGATGGAGGAACCTGGTAGGCTGCAGTCCATGGGGTCCCTAGGAGTCGGACACGACTGAGCGACTTCACTTTCACTTTCATGCATTGGAGAAGGAAATGGCAACCCACTCCAGTATTCTTGCCTGGAGAATCCCAGAGATGGAGGAGCCTGGTGGGCTGCCGTCTCTGACTGAAGCAACTTAGCAGCAGTAGCAGCAGCAGCAGTGTGTGTATGTCAGCCTGAATCGCTCAGTTTATCCTCCCCCCGTTTCTTCTTGGTAATAACCCTGTTTGTTTTCTCCATCTGTGACTCTATCCCTGTTTTGTAAATATATTCATTTGTACTCATTTTTTTAGATTCTGCATATAAATGATACTGCATGATATTTACGATACTGCATGATATTTATCTTTCTCTAACTATACCATTTTAATGTTAGAACTATAACATATACAAGTTCCCACCAGCAGTGTACAAGGGTTTCAGTTTCTCCACGGCTTCACTGGTGATTGCTTGTAACAATTAATATTCTGTTGTATATGTATGCCACATTTTGTTTATTCATTTGTCAATGAAAACTTGGGTTCCTTCCATGTTTTAGCTATTGTAAATAATCCTGCTGTAAGCATGGGTGTATAAATACCTCTTTGAGAACCTACTTTGAATTCTTTTGGGTATATACTCAGAAATGAACTGCTGGATCACATGGTAATTCTGTTTTTAAATTTTTTGAGGAACAATTTTATTGTTTTCCACTGTGGCTATGCCATTTTACATCCCTACCTATAGTGAACAAGGGTTCCAATTTCTCTACATCCTCACCAATACCTGTTGTCTTTTATTTTTTTATAATAGCCATTCTGACAGGTATAAAGTGATACCTCACTGTGGATTTGATTTGCATTTCCCTAATGATTAGTTATGTTGAACACTTTCAGTTCAGTTCAGTCGCTCAGTCGTGTCCGACTCTTTG
This sequence comes from Budorcas taxicolor, assembly GCF_023091745.1. Classification (NCBI taxonomy): domain Eukaryota; kingdom Metazoa; phylum Chordata; class Mammalia; order Artiodactyla; family Bovidae; genus Budorcas; species Budorcas taxicolor. The sequence continues at coordinate 71,856,161 of NC_068915.1, forward strand.
CGACCCCATGAATTGCAGCACGCCAGGCCTCCCTGTCCATCTCCATCTCCTGGAGTTAACTCAAACTCACATCCATTGAGTCGGTGATGCCATCCAGCCGTCTCATCCTCTGTCGTCCCCCCTTCCTCCTGAAGACTTGATCAAGTGCTTATGGCCATTCCTGTTATCTTCTTTGGAAAAATATTTTTTTAAATCCTTTGCCCACTCTTGATGCTTGCTTCTTGGAAGAAAAGCTATGATCAACCTAGACAGCATATTAAAAAGCAGAGACATTACTTTGCCATCAAAGGTTCGTCTAGTCAAAGCTGTAGTTTTTCCAGTAGTCGTGTATGGATGTGAGAGTTGGACTGAAAGAAAGCTGAACCCTGAAGAATTGATAACTTTGAACTGTGGTGTTGGAGAAGACTCTTAAGTGTCCTTTGGACAGGAAGGAGGTCCAGCCAGTCCATCCTAAAGGAAATCAGTCCTGAATATTCATTGGAAGGACTGATACTAAAGCTGAAACTCCAATACTTGGCCATTTGATGCGAAGGACTGACTCATTTGAAAAGATCCCAATGCTGGGAAAGATTGAAGATGGGAGGAGAAGGGGATGACAGAGGATGAGATGGTTGGATATCACCGACTCAATGGACATGAGTTTGAGTAAACTCCGGGAGTTGGTGATGGACAGGGAGGCCTGGCCTGCTGTAGTCCATGGGGTCGCAAAGAGTCGGACACGACTGAGCGACTGAACTGAACTGAACTTGCCCACTTTTGAATCAGATTGTTTGCTTTTTCGTTGTTGAGTTTTGGGAGTTCTCTGTATATTCTGACTATCAGTCCCTTATCAGATACATGATTTGCAAATATTTTCTTCCATTCCATGGTTGCCTGTTACTGAGTAGATAGTGTCTTTTGATGCACAAAATTTAAAACATTTTCGTGAAGTCTAATTTGTCTATTTTTTCTCTTCTTACCTATGTCATTGGTGTCACATCCAAGAAATCCCTGCCAAATCCAGTATTGTGAAGCTCTTGTCCTATGTTTTCTTCTAAGAGTTTTATTGTTTTATGTCTTAACATTTTGTCCCATGATTAACTTTGAGTTAATTTTTGTGTATGGTGTTAGGAAAGGGTCCAACTTCATTTTTCTACATAAGGGTATCAAGTTTTCCCAACAGTCTTCTGTTCTTTTTGCATTGAATGTTCTTAGTGCTCTTGTCAAAAATCACTTGCCCCTATATACAAGAGTTTATTTCTGGGCTCTCTATTGTATTCCATTGGTCTGTCTGTCTGTTTTTATGCCAGTACTACACTTTTTGGACTACTATAACTTTGTAGTAAATTTTGAAATCAAGAATTGTGAATCTCCCAGTTTTGTTCTTCTTTTTCAAGATCTTTTTGGCTTTTTGGAGCTCCTAGAGACATGAATTTTCGTATGAATTTTCTATGTCTGCCAAAAAATGCTGTTGGAATTTTGATAGAAGTTGCATTGAATCTGTAGATGACTTTGAGTGGTATTGACATCTTAACAATATCAAGTCTTCTTATCCATGAACATGGGATGTGTTTACATTTATTTATATCTTTAATTTCTTTCAGAAGTGTTTTATAGTTTTCATGGTACAAGTCTACACCTCCTTAGTTAATTTTATCTTATTCTTTTTGATACTATTATAAATGGAGTTGTTTTTGTATTCATATTGTTCACTATATGTGTATAGAAATACAACTGATCTTTGTGTTCTGACTTTGTATCCTATGACTTTGCTGAATTCACTTATTAGTTCTGGTAGCTTTTAGGGTGGGATTTTAAAGGGTCTTCTACATCTAAGATCATATCATTTGCAAAAAGAGATAATTAAAAGAATATTTTTATTTATTTATTTGGCTATACCAGGTCTTAGTTGCGGCACACAGGATCTTGTAGTTGCAGTGTGTGAACTCTTACTTGTGGTTTGTGAGATCTAGTTTCCTAACCAGGGATTGAACCTGGGCCCCATGCATTGGGAGCTTGGAGTCTTAACCACTGGACTACCAGAGAAGTCCCCCGAAGAGATCATTTTACATCTTTTTTTCCAATTTGGATCCCTTTTTTTTTTTCTTGCCTCATACTCTGGCTAGAAGTTCCAGTAGAATGAGAGGTGAATAGAAGTGAATCCGGTTGAATAGAAATGCTGAAAGCAGACATCCTTGCCTTGTTGCTGATATTAGGGGGAAAATTTTCAGTCTTCACCTTTGAGTGTGATGTTTGATGTGGGTTTTTAATATATAACTTTTATTATGTTTAGATGGTTTTCTTCTCTTCTACTTTTATTTTGTTAAGTTTTTTTTTTTTTTTATCATGAAAGGGTGTTGAATTTAGTCAAGTATTTTTTTCTCCTTCAGCTGAGGTGATCTCATAGTGTTTTCCTTTCTTCTTCTTTTTTTGATATGGCATGTTACATTGATTAAGCTTCATATGTTGAATCATCCTTGAATTCTAGAAATAGATCCCACTTGGTCATAGTGTACAGTCCTTTTAACATGCTGCTGAATTCTGTCTGCTGGTATTTTGTTGAGGATTTTTACATCAATGTTCCTAAGAGTTACTGGTCTATAGTTTTCTTTTCTTGTAGAGTCTTTGTCTGGCTTTGGTATGGGTTATGTTGACCTCACAGAATGAATTAGAGAAGTGATCCCTCCTTTTAAATTTTTTGGAAAAGTTTCAGAAGGATTGGCATTAGTTCTTCTTTATATATTTGATACCTGCTACCCTCTTCTCCCTTTGCCTTCAGTCTTTCCCAGCATTAGGGTCTTTTCCAATGAGTTGGCTGTTGAGGTAGCCAAAGTATTGGAGCTTCAGCATCAGTGAAGCTATCAGATACAGGACATTTTATTTGTTGGGAAATTCTTGATTACTGATTCAGAACAAACTTTTTGGCTTACCCAATAGAAATCAAACAAAAAGTATAGTTCCAAACCACTGTTACAATAATACTAGATTTTATAATTGCCTATGTGGTGACCTTTATTGAGATATTTATTTCTCCGTATGGCTTTAAGTTACTGTCTAGTGTCCTTTCATTTCGCCTTGTAGGACTCTTTTAAGCATTTCTTGCAGGTTGGGTCTAGTGGTCATGAACTCCCTCAACTTGTATTTATTTAGGAATGTCTTAATTTCTCCCTCACTTTTGAAGGACAGTTTTGGTGGATATTGGATTCCTGGTTGAAGTGTTTTTATTTTAGCGTATTGAATATACCAGTCCACTGCTTCTGGCCTCCAGAAGTTTCCCATGAGAAGTCTGCTGGAAATTTTATTGAGGATCCCATGTATGTGATCCCTTGCTTCTCTCTTGATACTTCAGTGTTTCTCTGTCTTTTGAAAGTTTGATTATAATACGTCTCTGAGCTCGTCTTCTTGTTGTTCAGTCACTGGGTTGGGTCCAACTCTTTGCAACCCTGTGGACTGCAGTATGTCAGGCTTCCCTGTCCCTCACTATCTCCAGGAGTTTGTCCAAGTTGATGTTCATTGAATCAGTGATGCTCTCCAGCCTTCTTATCCTCCGCTACCCTCTTCTCCCTTTGCCTTCAGTCTTTCCCAGCATTAGGGTCTTTTCCAATGAGTTGGCTGTTCAGGTAGTCAAAGTATTGGGGCTTCAGCATCAGTTCTTCCAATAAGTATTCAGGGTTGTTTTCCTTTAGGATTGACTGGTTTGATCTCCTTGCAGTCCAAGGGACTCTCAAGAGTCTTGTCTAGCACCACAATTTGAAAGCATCAATTCTTGAGCACTCAGCTTTCTTTTCAACTCTCATGTCCATACGTGACTACTGGAAAGGCTATAGCTTTGAGTATCAAAACAATGTCTTTGCTTTTTAATACACTGTCTAGGTTTATCATAGTTCCACTTACTTCAAATTCATTGAACCTTTTGGATTTTTATATTGATGTCTTTTATCATATTCATATTCTTCATCAGATTTGGGTAGTTTCAGCCTTTGTTTCTTCAAATATTCTTCCTGTCCCTTTATTTTCTCACTCTAGGATTTCCATGATGCATATTTATTGATATTTCCATTTTGTTGATGCATCATTTTCTTGACTTTCTCCACATCTTCCTTTAGTTCCTTGAGCATCTTTAAGTTAGTTTTAAAGTCTTTGTCTGGTATATCTGCCATTAGGTCTTTTTCAGGGACAGTTACTCTGCTAGTGATTTATTTTTTCCTCTGAGTGGACCTTGCTTTCCCGTTTCTTTGTAAGCCATGTTTTTTGTTGAGTGTTGGACATTTGAATCTAACTCTGGAAGTCATATTTTCCCCCTTCTCCAGGATTTTCTATTTTCTGTTATTTTGTTGTTGTTATGATAATGTTGAGGCTGTGCCTGTGCTGAAAATTAGCCTGAAGTGTAAACTCAGTATCTTCTGAGGTCTTTTCTGAACCTTTCCCAGAGTATATATGGCCACTGTCTTATTTTGCCTGTATATGCAGTTGCTTTTGAATGTTGTAGTAGTCTTCAATATCTGGCTCCCCAGAGGAGAAAATGTGAAAAATGGCAGGGGAGTGAGGGAAAGGGCACTGGCCTTATAAACTCCCATAATTTCACTTCAGCCTCAGGGAGAGGGCCTTACAACAATGGGAAGAGATACAACACTGACTTCCGGCCCCTTTGCACTTCTGTGATCAGGAGCAGCTGTCAGCCGTTATAGCACAACTCATGAGTATTTGGAGGACAGAGTCTTTTTTGCTCACCGTGGCTCTCAGGTTGTGTACAAGCTGCTCCAGAAACCATACACAGCTATCTGCCATGTGGCTGGGGGAAATGATAACTGCCATAGTGCTCAGAGCTGAAATTGACTTAAATTAACCATAATTTACAGTTTAGGTCTTCCCCTGGAAATTGCAAGCCTTCAACAGACTCTAGAATTCCAGATATTTATGTCTCACAGATTCTGGCAGTGCAGTTGTTTTCTAGATGGGGAGACCAATTCTCTGCCATCTTCCCCAGAACCTCTCTTACTTTTGCCCATTAAGTTTCATTTATTTATTTATTTAGGCCATGTCATGTGGCTTGCAAGGTCTTAATTCCTCAACCAGAGATCAAACCTGTGCCCTTTACTGTGGAAGTGCTGAAACTTAACTGCTGGACTGGCAGGGAAGTCCCTCATTTGCCCATTTTTGAATTGAGATGTTTGCTCTTATTTATTGTTGAGTTTAGGAATTCTTTATATATTCTGGATATCAATCACTTATCAGATACAACATTTTGTAACTATTTTCTCTTATTCTAAGGGTTATCTTTTCACTTTCTTGATGGTGTTTACATGTTTTCTTAATTGTAAAAGTTAATACGTGGATGTGAAAGAAGATTAAAAAGCAAACAGCAGACACAAACTCAGCTATTCAAGTCAATGGTAATATTGATGCTGTTTGATGAAGGCTTCCAGGAGAAAACAAGATGAAGTCTCTGCCTCATAGTGTGTGTTCAGGTTCCCTGAGAGTTTGGGAACCAGTTTTCCGTTCTTCTGGAAAGTCAGTGACCAAAGTCATGAGTGAATACTGAGGAATGTAGGCTTCTTACAGCCAGGGCATTTGACACAGAGTGGATTTGGCTATTGGTCATTCATATATTTTTCCTCCATGTTTCTTCCCAAACCTTTGCTGGTAACCCCGTGTTCTGGTTTTCTTTCGTATTTTCATCCACTTTGATTCAGCAGTAATATTCTGACCATGGTGTTCACCTGCTTTTCCCTGTAATATCTCCTTCTGTGCTGTTAGGTTGGTAGAGAAGTAACTGCAGTTTTGAACTGTGAATTTTAAATCATTATAACTAGGCTCAAACACATCTTTATTAATCAAAATAGGAACCTTACACTCAACACATTTTTGCCAATGAGAAATAAGTTTGTTAATTTGTGTAGCATAAAAATTCTTGCTTTAGGATTCAACAGATTCTTGGAAAGCATTGTCTGCCTCCTGCTAGTTGTGGAAGTGTTTCCCTGCAAAAAGTTGTCGAGATGCTTGAAGAAGTGGTAGTCGGTTGGCAAGAGGTCAGGTGAATATGGTGGATGAGGCGGAACTTTGTAGCTCAATTCGTTCAACTTTTGAAGTGTTGGTTGTGCAACGTAAAGTTGGGCATTGTTGCGGAGAATTGGGCCCTTTCTGTTGACCATGCCAGCTGCAGGTGCTGCGGTTGGCAGTGCATCTCATCGATTTGCTGAGCATACTTCTCATATGTAATGGTTTCCCTGAGATTCAGAAAGCTGTGGTGGATCAGACCACAGCAGTGACCGTGACCTTTTTTTGGTGCAAGCTTGGCTTTGGGAAGTGCTGTGGAGCTGCTTCTTTGTGCAACCCCTGAGCAAAGTCATTAGCAAAAAAGGATAGAGTGAGAGGTGTGCATTAAAATGGTGTATAACATAATCACGTTTATTTAGAATGTATTCCAATATCAAATGGCAAATTTCAGCAATGCCGAAACCATAGTTATTTTTGTACCAAATCTAGTAACTGTATATTTGTCCTAATGTCTCATGTTGGTGAGAGAAAATCTCCCCCCAGTTCAGTGAGTAACCAGAAATAATTCTGGTTATTTCTTTTGGAGATTGGTTTATCCATTACATTTCCACTTACAAGATTTTTTAAATTATAAATCTGTTTGCAACTGCTGTCTCCAACTTTCTCAAGCAGTCAGCCTGTTTGACTGGAACTGTCATTGTTTGTTTACCACCTGAAGCTTACAGTGGTAACGTTTATGGTTTTCATTGTTAAAATGAAGAAAATTGCCTTTATTACTCTCCCCAAACTCATTCTTAGGACAAGGAGAAGAAAACACAATTGTGTCCTTATTGATTATCTCAGTCTGGCAAAGACTTTGGGGTATTATGTGAGGCTGAGTAGGTAACAAAAAACTTGCAATACGTATTTTCAGGACGTTGTCCTTACAGTGTGATAGATGGAGAAACAGCATGAGGAGATGGCATAAGTTTTCAGTATGTGATCCTGTCTTTAAGTCTCGTAAGTAAAATCAAAATAAAACAAATAGTTTGGTTATTAAGTGTAGAGTTAGTGATGTTTCCTTATATGTCTCTGTGGTGAGGCACAGATGCTAACCATTAATAGTTCCATCTTTAATTGATAAGAGGGGTGCACAGAAGAACCCACTTTTGTTCATGAAATCAACTCCAAGTATAGAATTAGCATTGACATATAGGTTAATATCAAAGCAGGAATAGATATATCTGTATATCAAATAATCGTGTCGTCTTTCCACTCCCAAGGTGCTGCCTCAGTTCTCAAGAATTTCATATCCCCAGTACTGCACAGATAATTTCACCAGTATGGAATTGGGGGGGTGACACTTTTGTCTTTTTGTAAGATTACAAGAGTTGTTCTTAGATGCATTTGAACCTTTATTTTTTTAAAAAGTTTTATGAAACATCATAAAGCTGCTTTGCTAGAATAATTTGAGGGTTATTGAAATTTTTATGTGTATAAATGTGTTTGTACCTTTATATGTATGACTTTGTTTTTATGCAGTCTTATTTATAAATAGTTTCTCCAAGTAGAGTATTTGTTTTTGATTGGTTAGAGAGCCAGTATCATTAAAAAGGTAATAAGGAAACAACTATTTCCTTAGAGGATATTCGGGAGTTTTACTGCATAGAGTAATGTTTCAATGTAAAAGAAATGAGCCATTTCAGTCCCTAGCCTCAGGTTATAGAATCTTGAAGTATTTTTTGGCCTCCTTCCTTAGGTTGCAGTAATGTGTTAGTATCTGTCCCAGAGCTAAGAATAATTTAATAAAAATTCCAAACCACCCACCAACTTGCAACAAGAGAAGAAGTAAATAAGGACTTGCTCATTCTGAGTAGATTGAAACTTTCGGACGCTGGCCTTAGTGGATCTTATTTTGTGTACTTCTACATATCTTTGTGCTATTTAAAGGGCAGAGACACCTGGGACTCAGGATTGAGCATTGAGCTCATCCTCTCGTAGGGTTCTGAGCACTTGTTGCTCCAAACCTCGTGGATGAAACCTCTTCTCTGACCATAATCTTCTCACCTTTCAGTCCCATTATTTCCCCTGAGTGGTAATCTTTCTTTATTGCCGTCATTCTGAGATTTTCCTCTTTTTAACCCTGTTGCGATTGTCCAGTGCATTGGTCTCCTAGTTTTACCCCCTTTCATGCCCAGCCTGGCCTCCGTGGACAAGCATGTCATTACGCACTGGTACTCCCCTCCTGGGACCTGAAAAGACCCCTAGCACCAGCTGTTGCACTCCTGGAGTACTTCTCTCTGCCTCCAGCCCTCTTCTCTGTTCTGTAACGCATTCATATTGTCAGCCTTGACTGACCATCATTATTTTTCAGAGACATTACTTAGCCAACAAAGATTCATCCAAGTCAAAGCTTTGGTTTTTCCAGTAGTCATGTGTGGATGTGAGAGTTGGACTCTAGAGAAGGCTGAGTGCTGAAGAATTGATGCTTTTGAACTGTGGTGTTGGAGAAGACCTTTGAGAGTCCTTTGGACTGCAAGGAGATCCTACCAGTCCATCCTAAAGGATATCAGTCCTAAAGATTCATTGGAAGGACTGATGCTGAAGCTGAAAGTCCAATAATTTGGCCATCTGATGTGAAGAACTGACTCATTTGAAAAGCCCCTGATGCTGGGAAAGATTGAAGGTTGGGGGGAGAAGGGGATGACAGAGGATGAGATGGTTGGATGGCATCACCGACTTGATGGACATGAGTTTGAGTAAACTCTGGAAGTTCATGATGGACAGGGAGGCCTGGCGTGTTGTCAGGTTTCAAAGAGTTGGACATGACTGAGCAACTGAACTGAACTGGACTGAACTGAAAAGGTTTCCAATAAAATAATAATTAAAAACTTCAGTCACTTATTCTATTGCCCTTGACTACTTTACATACTTTTAAAGCAGTTATTGCAAACCTTTTCTGTACATATCAAAGTGAAAGTGAAAGTCCTTCAGTCATTTCCCACTCTGCAACCCCATGGATTGTAGCCTGCTAGACTCCTCTGTCCATGAAATTCTCCAAGCCAGAACACTGGAGTGGGTTGCCATTCCCTTCTCTAGGGGATCTTCCCAACCCAGGAAATGAACCCAGGTCTCTAGCATTGCAGGTGGACTCTTTACCAGGGAAGCCCAATGCCTTCCATTTTGGATGACTTAACCTCATGCTTTTCTCAGGAAATTCAGCATGAACTTAATTTTCCTCTCTTTTTCTAAACATTTCAAAACCCATAACTATCTCACTAAGTTTTCCTGTAGATCTGCTATTTAAAAAAAATATTTATTTGGCTGTGTTGGGTCTTTCTTAGTTGCATAATTCAGGGTCTCTGTTGAGGGGCACAGATTCTCTGGTTGTGGCGTGTGGGCTCCAGAGAGTGCGGTCTCCAGTAGCTGAGGCACACAGGCTCTCTAGTTGTCTGGATCCCAGGGGCTCAGTAGTTATGGTTCACAGGCTTAGTTGCCCTATGGCACGTGGGATCTTCCCAGACCAGGGATCAAACCCAAGTCCCCTGCATTGCAAGGTGAATTCTTAACCACTAGATCATCAGGGAAGTGCCTAGATCTCAGTTATTTTAACAGACTTTTTGGTGTGTTTTTGTTTGTTTTTTAACAAACATGTTTTGAATGGCTGCTCTGTTGGCATTTGGTGAAAACTATGACCAACCTAGATAGCATATTCAAAAGCAGAGACATTACTTTGCCAACTAAGGTCCGTCTAGTCAAGGCTATGGTTTTCCAGTAGTCATGTATGGATGTGAGAGTTGGACTGTGAAGAAGGCTGAGCACCAAAGAATTGATGCTTTTGAACTGTGGTGTTGGAGAAGACTCGAGAGTCCCTTGGACTGCCAGGAGATCCAACCAGTCCATTCTGAAGGAGATCAGCCCTGGGATTTCTTTGGAAGGAATGATGCTAAAGCTGAATGAAACTCCAGTACTTTGGCCACCTCATGCGAAGAGTTGACTCATTGGAAAAGACTCTGATGCTGGGAGGGATTGGGGGCAGGAGGAGAAGGGGACGACAGAGGATGAGATGGCTGGATGGCATCACTGACTCGATGGACATGAGTCTGAGTGAACTCCAGGAGTTGGTGATGGACAGGGAGGCCTGGCGTGCTGTGATTCATGGGGTCGCAAAGAGTCGGACACGACTGAGCGACTGAACTGAACTGAACTGGACACTAATGGTAAAGAACCCACCTGACAGTGCGGGAAACGTTAAGAGATGTGGGTTCAGTCCCTCGGTTGGGAATATCCTCTGGAGAAGGACATGGCAACCCACTCCAGTATCTTGCCTGGAGAATCCCGTGGACAAAAGAGCCTGGCGAAAAAAAAAAAAAAAAGAGCCTGGCGAGATACAGGGTTCGCTAAGAGCTGGCCACGACTGAAGTGACTGAGCGTTCACATTCTAATAACTAATGTTACAAGGGTCAGTACACAGCACGAGGTGCCTGCATACATGTCATCTCCCTGAATCATTACCCAGGCTCCTCTTAGTGTTCTGGAAGAAAAACTTGCCTTTTTCCAAAGGCAAGCTTTGTGTTTGTTCTCTTGACCTTATTACCTCCATCTTCTCAGAAACTTTGGTTTCAGATTATCTCCTTTTCCTCACTGATTCTTTCCCTACTTAATACAATATCCTTAGGTCCGACTTACAGTGTGAAACAGTGTTTTAAAACCAGATTCTCGAGACTTACTTCCTCTTTGAGATGCCGTTCTATCTTTATTTCTCCACTCACTCACAGGTTTTCCATAAGTACAGCCTCAAGTCTCCACTTTCACTTTTAAATTTTCCACAAATTCCTTATCTCATGCATTCTGACTTCTTACTCTCATCTTGAATGGAAACTCCATTCTACAGATTCACCAAAAGTTTAAATTACAGCCAAAAAATTCCAGTGCCCTTTTTTCTGCCATCTGTGTCCGGTCACAGACGTCGGAAGTGATTCTTCACCCTTGAAGGCAACTGAAGTCATCGAGGGCTGGCATCGAGGCTGGGGGCGACCTGCTGTGGTTGTCGGGCCACGGGTGGAGGACACGAGGTGGACGCAGCAGGCTCCCCAGAGCTCCAGGTGACTGCCTCTGGAGCCTCTCGATACGAGCCTTTATGGTCACACTGGTGACTGGGATCTGTTACTTTCTATGGTGGTTAAGATGGAGAGCCTTCAGTTTGGAGATGATGCTTAAGTCATGAGCATGGATGAAATGGAGCAGGACTCTGTGGTCTTTGCCCCCAGCCTCGTCCTCTGCCTGCCTTGTCTGTGGAAAACTTTAGTCAAAGAATAAGTTTAATGAGAGAAGTGAGAAATGTGGAAATGAAGGAAACCAGTCAAAGGAGACTCAATGATAGTAGTGTAGTCGTTGAGCCTAGTTAACGACCTTTAGTTCTTTCTCAAGGACTATAGGTAATATTCTGAGCCATATCCTCTGAGCTGTCCTAGAGCCATATCCTGTGAAACCCCAGGTGGAAAAATTTAACTGCATGGTGACCAGACTGTACCCGTGACATAAGCTGCCACAGTTCTGAGAGCTGGTCTCTAAGAAATAGGAACAAATGGACCCTGGAAGTGAAGATGAACTGTACGTAAAACAAGATGGCGCTGGTCACCCCATCAGTGATCATTTAGAAGATGACTGTCAGAGCTGACTGTGCTGTTTCTGCATGTAGCTCCCTCCATCTGTCTGTAAAACCTCTTGCCCTACTGGTTGCCCAGGGCGGGACCAGCGGAGGGAGAGTGGGCCTTTGGACAGACGTCCACCACCCTCCCCACACCCAGTTGCTGACATCTGAAATAAACTTTCCTTTCCACCAAGCTGGCCTGTTTATTGGCTTTTGAGCAGGAAGCATCTGGACACTACCACCATTTGGTAACATGGGAGAAATGCCCAGGAGGAATCTGTCAGGAGAAGAGTCCATGGACCAAGTCCCAGGGCTCTCCTATGTGCAGAGCTTGGCTATGAGGGAGATTTAGGATGATCAACTAGTAAGCTCTTTTCTGATTGTGGTCTGGGAAGGAAGCCCTGTATCTTTCTCTGTTTCTGAGTATCAAGGGGAAAAATGGTACATTGACTTAGACACCCCTTACGTTTAACGTGCTCATTAGCTTTTGTTCTGTTCTGCTGCTGCTAAGTCACTTCAGTCGTGTCTGACTCTGTGTGACCCCCTAGACGGCAGTCCACCAGGCTCCCCCATCCCTGGGATCCTCCAGGCAAGAACACTGGAGTGGGTTGCCATTTCCTTCTCTAATGCACAAAAGTAAAAAGTCAAAGTGAAGTCGCTCAGTCGTGTCCGACCCTCAGCGACCCCATGGACTGCAGCCCAGCAGGCTCCTCCATCCATGGGATTTTCCAGGCAAGAGTACTGGCGTGGGGTACCATTGCCTTCTCTGTTTGTTCTCTTGTAACCTCAGATATCTTCCACCAGGGAATACTTTATGTCAGAGGAGGAATATTGGATGGGGGACCCTTTACCCTGATAACGAATGAGCCTGTGTAGAAAATGGCCAGAATACAACTGGAGCAACAAAGAGGCTGTGTCTTCTGTTTTCTCCTCTCCTACTCCAAAGAGAGAATATACCAGAATATAAAGAGAGAATATACCTCCTAATATCAAAGGAGGAATTAGAATCAATTAGAGAGGCAGACTCTTTCAAAGAGTCACAGCAGGTTGAGACTAGAAGGGGCTTAATTAACGTGATGGTGTGTGTACAAGTGCAGCACACAGCTCTATATATAATGGGTGAGCGACTTATGCTAATTATTATTAGTTAATAGCTGCTTTCTAATCCTAAACTGTCACTTTATAGATAAAGAAATTGAGACTCAGATGTTCAGGAACTAACAGTGATTCCCTTAAGCTACACAAAAAGAGAAATCAGTGAAAAGTCACTAGCTCGGCACCTAAGGCTCTCTGCTTTCTGGCTGCAGCTCCATTTCCATTCCAGGTCCTTCCCCAGTACTTTCGCTCTCCTGTTGGGCCCTCCGCTCAGTCTCCAGTCACCCCCTCTGTGCCGCCACTGGTTCCTGTCCGTTCCATGCTTTCTACACGTGTGCTCTGCCTGCAGCCCCTTCCACTTCCTCTCTCCTTGTCCAGGTCCTGGCCCATTTTTACGGTCTAACAACACCTGTGAATTCCTTCCTGACCTGTCTAGTCACATTACTCTCTTCCTCTTTGAAATTCTCTAGCATGATTCCCAAGACAATATCTGGGTGCTGCAGTTATGGTGGTGGTGGTGATGGGGGGTAGAGTGCTATTAGCTTCCAGTGCCCCGTCCCTCATCTGCACATGTTTATTGCCTCTGTTGCAGAGCAGAACCTGCTGGATAAATACAGAGGAGAGCAGCCTAGGGGCTGTACGGATGTGTGTGTGTGTGTGCATGTGTGCAAGGCACCCCCGTGGGCAGGTGTCCCTTTGAGCTCCCAGGGAGAGGAGTACCATCTTTTTTGCTTGGCAGTTTCCCTGATGAGTCCCTGTTCACAGAAGTTGTATGCTTTGTCTGATGTGGCCTGTGTGACATTGTGTCAGTCTTTATTACCTTGTAAAAAGACCTCGTAAGATTTTAAAGTTGGATCCCTCTCATGTTAATGTCTGGATTAAAATAGCTAGCTAAATAACCCTATTTGTACTGACAGTTTCTAAGAATCATGTAACTTCCTTGGTAAGACTTCTATTCCCCAAAAGTTTTTGCACTAGAATAAACTTAGGATGACCCAGGAAAAGTGAAAACTGATTCTTTGTAAGAAAGATATTGATGACAGTGATGTGTGCCCACTCTGACTGGTATCTTTTCAGATAGACAGTTTCTTGCTTCAAGGTCTGAGAAATACTAGAGTTTCCCTGGTAACAGTAATGAAGGGTCAGTCCTCTTGTACTTACCTTAGCTCTTCTGTCTAAAATTGTATTTACCTTGTCAATAGAATACCTAGGTTGTTTTTCTCTACCTTAATATGTTATGATGGTAACAATTACTATTAGTGGAGGTTGTATTTACGTATTTCTTTAATTCATATGAAAGTTTCAAAATTGGAATATCTGGGTCGACATAAAGTATAACTCTGGCTAAGGTTCATAGTATGTTGTTTAGTTGCTAAGTCCTGTCTGACTCTTTGCAACCCTGTGGACTGTAGCCCACCAGGCTCCTCTGTCCATGGGATTTCCCAGGCAAGGATACTGGAGTGGATTGTCATTTCCTTCTCCAGGGGATCTTCCCAACCCAGGGATTGAACCTGCCTCTCCTGCATTGGCAGGCGGATTCTTTACCACTGAGCCACCTGGAAAGCTCAAGAGACATAAATTATGCTTCTGTTTATACTTTCATTTTCATAAATATATATGTTTTTCTATTGGGTAAATAATTTATATTATACTTTGTATATAATGAACATTGTGTGCAGGTTTTTGAGTGGATATATGTTTTCAATCTCTTGGATGTATTTCTAGGAGTAGAATCGCCAGATCATGTGGTAATTCATGTGTAATATTTTGAGGAATGGCCAGGCTTTTCCAAGGTGTTGTACCAGTTTACATCCCCGCCAGCAGTGTATAAGGGTTCTAGTTTCTCTGTGTCCTTGCAACATTTATTTTGAGTGTTCTGGATTATAACTGTCCTAGGGCTATGAAGTAGTATCTCAGTATGATTTTGATTTGCATTTCCCTGATGCCTAATGAGGTAGAGCTTCTTTTTGTATGTTTATGGACCATTTGTATATGTTCTTTGGAACAATGTCTGTTGAGATTCTTCGCCAAGTTTATGTTGGGTTGGTTTTCTAAAAATTATTTTGTAAGAATTCTTTATATATTCTAGATATATGATTTGCAAATATTTTCTTGTTCTGTGGGTGGTCTTCTCTCTTTTTTTCTTCTCACTTTCTTGATAGTGTCCTTTGAACCACAAAAGTTTTACATTGTGACATAGTTCAGTTTATTTTTTGTTTTCTATTTGTGCTTTTTATATGAAATATAAGAAACTATTGCCTAATAAGTGATCATGAAGATTTGTTCCTGTAGTTTCTTCTAAGAGCTTTGGGGTTTTAGCCCTTATATTTTAAGCCTTGGATCCAGTTTAGTCAATTTTTGTGTAAGGTGGGACTCTAACTTCATTCTTTTGCATGTGGATGTGGAATTATCCTTTCTTTCTCCCATTGGGTTGTCTTCACACCCTTGTTGAAAGTTCACTGACCATAAATGTGAGGGTTTACCTCTGGGCTGTTGATTCTGTTCCCTTCTACAGTATGTCTGTCTCTCCTATGTCAGTGTCACACTGTCTTGATTAATATAGCTTTACTCTTCTCCTTTTAATCCTCACATAGTAAGAGGGGCATTTAAGTTGTATACAGTGGCATCATCTCTTATTGGATAAGGTAATAAAGCCAGTGGGAGAGGTGCAGAACAAACACAGGAGCAGTTACCTTAGGAAGGTGCAGCATTGGAGGTCAAGTACTATTTTTCATTGGTTCGTCACGGCCATATTTTTACTCGTTTTTTTTTTAGTTCAGCACCAGCTAGAGTCAGCTTCCATTCAGGGGCTCTGCTATTTGCAAAATACTGACCTTTAAGCATTAGAATTTCAGTGCAAATTCACATTTCCTTGCCCCATGCCTCACAGTACAGATGCTCATTGACTGGGGAGCTGGCAGAATTTTTTACACTGTTCATTCCAAGTGTCCCTCCCTTCTCTGCCACCCTTCCTCTGGCTTCTTCCTCTTTCTGCCTGGCTCTCCTCTTCCCTCCTTTTTTCCCATCTCCTTCTCTCTTTCTTTCGGTACCCCCATCGCCTCCCAGCATTCCTTGCTGAATTTCTGTATCTTCATGTGGCTGTGATATGACTTACAGCCCTGAAATTAAATGTATAAGAAATGAACCAACCTCTGTCTCTTATAGTTTTTGTGTGTTTTTAATTTTTTGGCCACACTGCACGGCAGGTGGAATCATCGTTTCCTGACCAGGGATTGCCCCCTGCAGTGGAAGTATAGTCTTAACCATTGGATCTCCAGGGAAGTCTCCTCTAACAGTTTTGATTACAGCAAGGTGAAATTAACCTTGTGGCAAGCACTCAGAGGACAGGCTGTCCTAGATACTTCTGAGGGTCTCCACTGCAGGTGGCCTGGTAGTGAAGGAGACGTTTTAATCCTCTGATGCTGTTAAAGAAATAAATCCTCAGACTTGTATTTGCACAATGAGCTGGAAAGGGGTTGCCCTGCTTCAGTACTGGCCCCATGTCCCCTCGCCTACTTGTTGAGGACTTCTTTCACAGTTAATGTCCTTGTTCATTTGTCTTGATTTCCCTCGGATGAGGCTCTTTTGAGGGGGTGGGGGCAGGGCAGGAGACCTTTCTCCACACAGCTGTTACAAACAGCTAGAAAGCAGTTGCCATACTTGAACAGCTTTCTAGAGTTTCGATTTGCTCTGTTGACGTTTATTGTGCCACATAAGATTACTAAGATCTTTGGGAAGATCACTAGCTAGTGGGAGATGAGTGAACAGTTACATAATAAGGAGAGTTTGCTTGGTTTCCTGATCAAAGAGACTGTGACATAATCGTAAGAAATGTATGAAACTCAGAACTAAGTATTAACAAGAAAAGTAAAAATCATTCATGTAGCCACATTGAGGTCACAAGTTATTTTAGTTCAGAATTACTTACCATCTCGTGCTATTTAGCTGGACATTGATCTGGTTGTTTTTAAGGAGGAGTATGAATTCTCAATAGGGAGGATACTGCCTTCAAGGGCACAAAAATTGGTTCTTGGAGAGGCTAAAATCTTGGAGATAACAGTGGTGTGTGCCCTTCCAAAGGGGCAGAGTATATAAACATGTATTTACATTTCGTGCGTGAGGGGAGTGATTAGGGAAGAAAATGTCTTAAAAGGTTCCTTGGAGGGTGCTGCTCCTTCAAATTGATGTGTTGAAGTTCTAATCCCTTGTGCCTCAGAACGTGACTAGTTTGGAGATAGGGCTTTGTAGCGGTAATTAAGGTAAAATGAATTCATTAGGATGGGCTCTAATCCAACATGACTGGTGTCCTTATAAGAAGAAGAGATTAGTACAAAGTCGAGCGTAGAGGAAGGACTGTGTGAAGACAGAGGGAGATGATGGCCATCTCCAGGCCAGGGAGGGAAGCCTCAGAAGAATACCCTGCTGACACCTTGATCTGGGATTTCTAGCTTACAGAACTGTGAGAAAATAAATTTCTGTTATTTAAGTCATTCAGTCTACACTTTGTTTTGGCAGCCCTGGCAGGCTAATAAAGGGAGGGAGGTGATAATGACAAAAGGTTTGAGACACACCAGTGTAGAACAACCTACTCTATTTTATGTTCTTTTAAATTTAGATCTATTTTTTCCAATTCTTTATGTTACTGAAAAATTGCAACATCGCAATTTTATTATCTCATTAATAGATACCATTCACAAAGGAATTTATCCTTCCACATCAATATCTAATTTGAACCTCGAAATTGCTCTGTGCAGGGCTTAGGTGTTCAGATTCCTGTTTTATAGATGCTTCTGGGCATTTATACATGTCGTTCCTGCTTCCCGGAAAGACACTTCCCTGCCCCCTGCATACCTCCCTGCCTCTTTGCTCTGCTAAATTCTTTCAGGACTTAGCTTCCCTCAGGAGACTTTTCTCTGACCTGCTAACATGCTTCTTAGCACTGTTTCCCCACCATGGTGCCAGTCACCTGAACTGTGTTGCCTGTTTGTCGTCTGTTTCCTTTACCAGACTGGCAGCCCTATAAATAGGAACTCTGTCTCTCATCACTGAATTTCCAGCATCTAGCAGTGTTCTTGCCTGGAGAATCCCAGGGACCGGGGAGCCTGGTGGGCTGCTGTCTATGGGGTCACACAGAGTCGAACACGACTGAAGCAACTTAGCAGCAGCAGAGTGCCAGGATATTTTATTTATGGATGTATCAGATCATATCGCTAATAATTTGGACTTAGTTTTCTAGCGTCTAAATTCAGCTCTTTCTCAACGATATCATGCTACTTCTGTAAGGATGCATCTGAATTATGTGTTACAGTGGGTGTGATTTTGTCTCTAAGTATAAAAGAATGCAAGTGGGGTCTGCTCTGCATGTGCTGTGGGCCCCTTTCACAGCCTGCCAGTGTGGCATGTATGTGTGCGTCTGTGTGTGTGTATAATGGACTCAACCTTGGCTTGTTCCCAGAGCATTTCATGCAACCTATCACATCAAAAGAGGCTCTTTTGTCCTTTTATAGTTTCCTGGTAACTTCTTGGGGAAGACCCTGATACTGGGAAAGATTGAGGGCAGGAGGAGAAGGGAGCAACAAAGGATGAGATGGTTGGATGGCATCACTGACTCAAAGGACATGAGTTTGAGCAAACTCCAGGAAGTAGTGAAAGACCCGGTAGTCCGTGGGGTCGCAAAGAGTCAGACACGACTGAGTGACTGAACAACAAAGTAGCTTCTTATTGGAGATTGTGATACAACCAGTTTCCTTTTTCTTTTCAGCTGTTGCTGCTGCTTCAGTCGTGTCTGACTCTGTGCGACCCTGTAGACGGCAGCCCACCAGGCTCCCCCGTCCCTGGGATTCACTAGGCAAGAACACTGGAGTGGGTTGCCATTTCCTTCTCCAGTGCATGAAAGTGAAAAGTGAAAGTGAAGTCGCTCAGTCGTGTCCGATTCTTACTGATCCCATGGACTGCAGCCTACCAGGCTCTTCCGTCCATGAGATTTTCCAGGCAAGAGTACTCGAGTGGGGTGCCATTGCCTTCTCTGCCAGCTGTTGCTAGAGATGGCTGTTGGACAATGTTTATGATACAGCATGAAGCTGACAGAGCTGAATCCAGCTTATATGTACAACATGATTGCAATTGTTTTGTTCCTTCTTTTCACATACAACCTGCAAGTGGCAGGCTAGGTCCTGGGATATGAAGGTGACTAAGGGAAGCCTTAGTCATGAAAACAGATGGATTCTACAGGGATAGATGAATTCAGCAGGGACAGTGCTTCAGTAGAGATAGGAGGAGGATGCTGAGAGGTCTGACGAGCCCAGAGGATCCTTTGCCTGAAGATATTTTGGGAGGATGTTGTACATGAGCTGGGTTTGAAGGGGGAAGAGTGGGAATTTGCCAGATGAAAAGTGGGTAAGAAATACACAAAGGCATCAACCTATGGAAAGGTCTGGTCCAAAAATAAATGTGTATATTGCAAAAAATTGAAAAGGAATAGTTGGTGTTTCATGGTTGTGGAATTATTGGTAGGTTTCTTTTCTCCTTTTTTAGAATTTCCCTTAATATTTTTGCTCTTTTCTTTTCATAACTCAAAATAAAATGGGAGAAAAGCCTGTGGTGATTGTATCAGACCATTAGAGTGAATTACTTTGTCATTGTCTGTATTTGTACTTAATTTAACATCCAGATTAAAAACCTAGTATTGCCCATTTGACTAAATTGTTATTGTTTTTTGTTGTTGTTACTAGTTTTTTTAGGCGAGAACACAGACAAGGATACCATTTGGTTCCTTTTTTTGATAACAGACCCCAAGTTTCTTTTTCCCTTGAGTGTTCATTGTCTGACTCTCATCTGGGCCACGAGGATTGACCTGGAGGGGGTTATTTGCTGAAGTACATGGGAAAAAGGTGTCTTTTAGCTTAGCTGGCAGAGAGAGTTGACCCTGGATGCAATTAATGGAATGCATTCAACCAGGAAGGTGAGACAGCAGGGTGGCTGAGAGGAACCTGGAAGAGACTGGGTAATTTTAGTTACAGGGGAAGAATCCACAGATGGAACTCTCAGAGGCACAGCAGGTCCAGGGAATGGAGCAAAAAACACTAGGCAGGTGAAGTCGGGCTGTACAGGAAACGAAGTCTGCAGACACTTGGCTGGTGGTAGAAGGCTCCTTTTACGTGGAGTCCAGCGTGTCTTGCCAGGGCAGGGGAAGCCATTTAAAGGCACCATGCCGGCCCAGTCACCAGGCGCTGGAGCTTTTCCCAAAACAACTTCAGAGCGAGGCTGAATAGACTTTTCAGTGCACAGTGTATGCTGAAGGTTACCATTGACTCTGACGGTCTATACGCAGAGATGTCTCCTTTCTGATTTTATTTGTGGAAGGAAGACTTACAAAAAAGATTTTTGATTACTTCATATTTGAACTATCACACTGCCCCCCCCCCCCCCCCCCCACCTTTCAGAGGAAGTAGGAATAGACATGGCTTATTAGGTAGGTGCTTAAGACTTTTTTTTTTTGTCTAATAATTGTTGATTGTGTCTGGGTCCAAACCAAACTTACTTCTCAGGTGCTCCTAATAGCTTTTTCTTTCAATTCTCTTTCTCCTCTTTAAAAAATGATAAAGCCTTCGCTTTGTGCAGTAGCAGATTTGTCTTTTCCCCAGTGACATAAGGCAAGACAGAAGTTGGTTTACCATTTGAACAGTTAAATAATTTGAATGATTAGAACCTGAACACTGGAAGAATGAGATGAATGGGGATATACGAGACAGGATAAGGAAAACTACCACTCAGAAGCACTGTTTTCTCATGGCTCTTGTCTTATTAGCTGAGTATTGAATATTTTAAATCACCTTTTGAAACGATGTTGAAAGATATGGTGGTAAAAAAAACTGGAAGAAATTATTTCATAATAGTAGCATTTGCTGGATATATGATCATGGGTTCTCACCCATAAAATGCTACATATATATTTTCAGAGGTGGCTTAAACAATTCAAAGTTTGATTTCCACAAATCATCTTACATTATCTGTAAGCAACCACGTGTGCTGGATCAGATATTAAATTGCACCAGATTTTCCCTGGTCTTCAGGGCCTGTCATGGCATGCGTCCAGAGATCAGATGTCACCTCTGCCTAAGAAGTCCTATATACATTTTCAATTTTTTACAGTAATATTATAACATGCATGCATGGTACTGCATGGGTGATTACAGAAGTCTTGTTTGTCAGGTAGTCCCTGCTTATAAACTAAAGAGTGGCTCCCAGTTTTATGGAACCTCCTTTGAGCTGGAGTATGGCACATGCTGTGGTAGATGGTGGTAGCTTGCCAACTCATTAGTAAGGTCAGTTTTCTAGAAGATATGGTTACAAAATAAAGGCCCCTCTCTCATCAACAGATAGTTTCAGTGGCAAAGTCAAGGTGACAAGACTTAAAATATTTATTACCTTTAAAGGCATCCACCCTTTTATGAGCAGCAACCAGGACACCAGACCTTTATTAACAAAGATAAATGATATGTTTAGAGCAGCAATGCCTTGTCTCTAAAAAAAAATTCCGAAAATGTCTCGTTTCTCAAGCTGTATTAGATCTGTACACTTGTTTTCTCTTGCTCCAGTTATCTTGTTATCATAGATCAAATTAAACACCTGCATGATGTCTTCTGCTTAAATTCTTTCATATCAGCACCACTTAATGCTTAGTACTATTTTGCTAAAGACCCATCTGGATGGTGTATGGAGAATGTATCACATATAGTTTTATTTTTAATGATCTGAGCACCTGTACAGCAGGACTGCCAGAAATCCAAAGATCTCCTTGTGGTAGAATGCTCAGGCAAAAGGGCTAATTAATTTTCTGACCAAAGTATTTTTTGTTTCCTGCCTCTATTCATTCAACTAGAGGAGGTACATATTTAATATTTAAGTTAATTAATATTTGTGGTTCATAATGGTGACACCATGAAAAGTTAAATAATGTGTTAGTTGAAGACATAAGAGATGCAGCAAAACACGAAGAGTCAAATGAACGCTCTGAAGTCACAAAGGAAAAATATCATTTTAGGCTAGAGTGGTGAGAGAGGACTTTGGGAGGACTGTGTGAATTTTTGTTCATTCATTCAGTAAGTGATACTGGGAAAACTGGACAACTACATGTGAAAGAATGAAATTAGAACATTCTCTAACACCATATACAAAAATAAACTCAAAATGGATTAAGGACCTCAATGTAAGATTGGATACTATATAATTCCTAAGAGGAAAACAAGAGCAGAATACTCTTGACACAAATGCAGCAAAGTTTTTTTTGGAGCCATCTCCCAAATTAAAGGGAATAAAAGCAAAAATAAACAAATGGGACCTAATTAAACTTAAAAGCTTTTGTACAGCAAAGGAAACCATAAACAAGATGAAAAGGCAGCCTACTGAAGGGGAGAAAATATTTGTAAATGATATGACAGATAAGGAGTTAATATCCAATGTATGTAAATAACTCATACAACTCAACATCAAAAGCCAAACAGCTCAATTAAAAAATGGGCTGAAAACCTGAATAGGCATTTTTTTTGCAGAGAGGAAATGCAGATGGCCAACAGGCACACGAAAGGATACACATCATTGCTAATCGTCAGGGAGACGAACATCAAAACCACAACGAGATAGCACCTCACAACCTGGGTTGGGCCATCTTCAAAAAGAATGCAAGTAACAAATGTTGAGAGAATGTGGAGAAAAGGGTACTCTTCTACATTGTTAGTGGAATGCAAATTGAAGCAACCACTGTAGAAAACAGTAGAGAGGTTTCACACACACACAAAAAACCACCAAAATAAATTGCCACATGATCCAGCAGTTCCACCCTTGGTATATATCTGAAAGAAACAAAAGCACTGATTTGAAAAGATACATGCACTGGTGTTCCTGAGTGAGTGAGTGAAGGAAAGTCACTCAGTCATGTCTGACTCTGCGACCCCATGGACTATACAGACCAGAATACTGGAGTGGCTAGCCTTTCCCTTCTCCAGGGGATCTTCCCAACCCAGGGATTGAATCTGGGTCTCCCACATTGCAGGCAGATTCTTTACCAACTGAGCTTCATAGCAGCACTGTTTACAGTAACCAAGATACAGAAGCAACCTAAGCGTACACCAATAGATGAATGGATAAAGAGGATGTGACATGCACACACCTACTCACAAACACAATGAAATACTACTCAGCCACAGAGGAGAACAAAATTTTGCCATTTGTAGCAACATGCATGGACTTGGGCATTATGCCAAGTGAAACAAGTCAGAGGAAAACAAATACTGTATGATAGCACTTATGTGTGGATTCTAAAAAGTATAACAAACTAGCGAATATAGCAGAAAAGAAGTGAACTGACAGATACAGAGAACAAACTACTGGTTTTCGGTTGAGGTTGCAATATAGCTGTTGGGGGTGGGAAACTGTTGGGTGTAAGATAAGATTCAAGAATGTATTGTACAACATGGGGAATATTGCCAATATTTTGTAATAACTAAATGGAAAGTAACCCTTAAAAATTGTATACAAATATAGAAAAGTTGAAAAAAAGAAGGTTTATTGAGATCTTACTAAGTTCCTGGAACCTCTGTAGGTATTAGGCATACAGTGGTGGACAAGATCGGAGAAGGTAATGGCAACCCACTCCAGTACTCTTGCCTGGAAAATCCCATGGACGTAGGAGCCTGGTGGGCTGCAGTCCATGGGGTCGCTAAGAGTCGGATACGACTGAGAGTCTTTCTTCACTTTCACGCGTTGGAGAAGGAAATGGCAACCCACTCCAGTGTTCTTGCCTGGAGAATCCCAGGGACGGGGGAGCCTCGTGGGCTGCTGTTTATGGGGTCGCACAGAGTCGGACACGATTGAAGCGACTTAGCAGCAGCAGCAGCAGTGGACAAGATTGACCAGTTCTCTGCTCTTAAAATGCTTAAATTCTGGTGGAAGAACAAGGCAAAAACTCTATTTAACAAGAAATATTTGATAATGGTTCTGCAGAAATTTAATGTAAGGTGGTATGATAGAACATCTTGGCAGATTGTTTTAGATTGTTGGTCTGTAGGCTGCTTGAAGTGGTGGTTTTAGCTGAGACCTGAATGACAAGAAGGAAGCAGCCATGTGACATCTGGGCCCTCTAGTCAGAGGGGCAGCCCGTGCCCAGGCCCTCGGGCAGCAAGGAGCTTGATTTGTTTGAGGAACAAGATGATGAGATAAGAAGAGTTGGTAGGGGTCCTAGATCACATGGACCTGTGGGGTTTTTGATAGTTTTGGATTGAATGCTAATTGCAGCGGTAAACAGGAGGAGGCTTTTGAGCAAAGGAGGGCCACGAGCTTGTTGCTGTTGAAGAATTTCATTGTGGATACTGTGAAGAATGAATTTGTGGAAGGCAGGAGCAAAAGCAGAGATACTAACTAGGAGGCGACTGTAGTCCAAGTGAGAGACTGTGGTGTCTTCTACCAGAGGGCGGTGAGGGCATGGAGTGAGGTGGATAGATTTGGGGTGTGTTTTAGGTATCGAGGCTGCAGGATCTGCTGATAGATTTAAAATGGGATGTGAGGCACTACTATATAGAAAATGAATATACAACAAGGACCTTCTGTATAGTACATGGAACTGTACTCAATATTTGATAATAACCTATATGGGAAAAGAATCTGAAAAAGAATATGTGTATATATATTAACCATATCACTTTGCTGTATACCTGAAACAAACACCATATTGTAAATCAACTATATATCAACTTAAAAAATGAAATTAAATGTGAGGAAAATAGTAATCAAAGATGCCTTATAGGTTTCTGGCTTAAGCAGCTGGATAAATGATGATGAACTTTGAAGAAAGGATGGAATTTGGAGGAAAAGAGTCAAGAGTTTCAAACATAGAGATAGGAATAGATAGAGCTTATGGGGTAGGCTTTTATGATTTGATAAAAACCAGTTTTTATCAGTGCTTCTGAGAACAGAGACATCATATTCTATTCGGTATATTTGGGAAAAGTTATAAATGTATTGTTTTTTTTTTATGTGATGGCCTGTCAGCAGAAGTGGAACAGGAAGTTTGGGGGAAAAGAAGAGTAGAAAATGGTAACAAGAGGAATAAGCAAGTCGGAGAAAGACACAGGGATGGAAAGATACAGAAAAAAAATTACAGATAAAAGACAGATGCTGAAAATTAGAGACACAAAGGACACGCAATCCCACAAAGATTCTGCATTCTACACTTAAAGCCAAAGATGGATGCTGGAGGCAGTTATAAGGAGGTCAGAACATTTTTTCTTTCTTATAATTAACTGTGGAAGTGGTACTGAGTTACCGACCAAAGGCAAATGAGACCAAATCTTTTTCAGAAGTGGAAGAGATTCCTTTCTTCCATTCTTTGTTATGAGAAAGGAACTTATACCCTGAAGTGATTCCAGGATGAAAATGTTTTTTACAGTGTGTTATGAATAGAACCTGAAAAATAAATCAGTAGCAATGCACAATTGTTCGTTTTGTAAAGAAAAGAGGCTCTCCAAAGGAGTTCTTTCTCCTTAGTGGACAAAGTGAGAAATTAGCTATCAATTAACAGGCTAAGCTGAGCTGGGGGGATAAACACATAAACAAACACAGTAAACTCATGCATGCCATGGAACACTCTAAACGCACCTGCATTTAATTTAGTAAATAGGCTCTATTTAGAATAGAAAACCAATTTGAGATTTTTCTGTTTCATTATTGTAAGGGGGATCTATAGCCACCCTAGATTCATTATTGATTTTCTTAAAAATTGGTTATTGATTAAAAAATGTGCTTACTAGAATGCATAAGGACCTATGAATGAATCTAGTCAATGAATCTTCTCTTAGGGAGATAAGAGAAGAGGGTTTTAGATAGGTATGTAAATAGAAGACCAAGAAACTTGCTATGTGCACTGTAAAAATACATGTTATTGGGACCTTGGGTTTGCTTCATCTGCAAAGACCAGTGAAATTATCACAAATAGTAAAAATACTTCAGAATTTAAAAGCCATGGAACTACATTGGACTGAAAAGTTACGAACTACACTGGGCTGAGGATTTTTCTTTGTATCCCGCCTACTCATTCCTTCTTCCTTCCCTTTGCCTTTCCTTCCTTTTTTTTTTTTTCAAATTTTTAATATTTTCTTAAGAGGATATGGAAGGATCACTCAGTTAAGATATTATATAATATTTGGATTCTGTTATTTCTGATTATGACCTAGTATCTTTGTGGAAAAAAAAAAAACTGGACTAGATTTCTAGAATCTACTTTTACACTCGAAAACAATACTCAGTATGAAATTTGCATTTATCCTCTTGTTCTGGCTTCTTGCCTTTTGGAATGTTTATGGTGATGTTCATAATATCGTTACCATCAGGGTCAGCTCTGCTCGGCTCCAGGACAGAAGGAGGCCACAGGCACTGAGAAATGTCTGATGAGATGACTGGGGATGTGTTTTGATTTAGAAAGACAGATAAATTATCACCATCCTTTCTCAGTGAATATTAAATATCTGCCCCCAAGAGGAGTTGTTTATGAATGGCCATTCAGGACAGAGAAGTAGGCCAGAAAATAGTCTGGTTAGTAAGAAAGATTTATTCTGGGGTTGTTACCATGTGAATTTTTCTTGGACGTTTCAAGATGAGTTTTGATCATTACACATAACTTCATCAAAGGTTAGGTAAATGGATTACATAGGAAACCATTTTATATGTTAAAAGAGAGACATGTTGACCTGAATTAACACTTAAGCCATGCGTAAATCTCTTGGGGCACAGCCTTCACTGAAGGCAATGTGATTGTCACAAAGCTTCACAGTTTGGGTTTATGGGCAAGTGTGGGTGGGTCTGAGTGGAAAGCTGGTGCTTGACCAAGAGCAAATCCTACTTCCTGGCATAGCTTCTCTACAGACGTTCTTATCCAGGTGACAGAGATTATTTCAGGAGGAAAAGGTAAGTGCAGAAGGGGAAAGTCTGAGGGATGTGTGTTGCCCCTCACTAAATAGTTCCCGCCACTTTCACATCCCTCAACCAGGAGTTTTTAAAAAATAGTAGTGGAATCTTTATTTTAACATTTATTTATGTGGTTCTCTTGGAAACCTTAATGTCGCCTCTTTTTATTTTCAAGTGGGAATTACTCAAGTCTGTGTTTGGCTGACAGTCGTATCAGCTCTAGTGTGTGGTGGTTGGGAGAGTGCCTGGGACTTGGAGCCAGGGTTTCTTGTGGAAATTCTCCTGCTGAACAGCTGTGTGACTCCAGGAATGTCTGCTCTGCTGGGCACTGGAGTCTACAACTGTACCTGGGGGACAACCTTTTCCTGGAATGGAGCAGAAAGTAAATATTTTAGGTTTCCCAGGCCACATGTGGTCTCTGTTAAATATTCTACTTTGGTTTTGTTTGTTAGAACCGTTAAAAAATATAAAAAACATTCTTAGCTCCTGGGCCACATGTAAGCAAGCCATGGGCTAAACTTGGCTCCTTTGCTTTAGTTTGCCCACCACCGTGTAAATAGAACAGAAAAGGAGCGGGGAGAAGTAACAGGAGTTTGAACTGGCAGTTTTTAGATATAAGACTGAGTGAGGTACACTGGCTAAAGCATGGATTCTGGAGGCAAGGGTTTTTCTTTTATTTTAAATATTATGTATTTATTTCATGATTTAGTTTCCCTTTTGTTTGTACTTTTCTCAGTTTTAAACGTGATTTCATTCCTAAGTCCTAATCTTCATCTTTCCAAGCATATTACTGTTTACCCTTGGTAGCTCTCCGCAAATTTCTTATTTGCTCAGAGAAGCAATCTAGTTAGAGGAATGGCTTTCTTTGCAGATGCAGATGTGACCTTTCACTTACAAAAAGGAAGCAGCCATTTTTTTGCCCCTGGAAGCCTAAGAAAAGAAGTATTAAATAGGCCTGACCCCAGCCTCTGAACTTTGGGAGGGAGCGGCTGGCAGGGAGCAAAGGATGGGGGAGGGGTGGAGGGGTGGGCAGTGCTGGTGGTGCGAAGGGGTGGGACAGGGTGGATGGTGGTGAGTGTTAAGAAATACCCCAATTCTTCTTTTTCTGATGGAGTTGCATCCTGTTGCTCACACGTAACCGACAGTCCAGAATTCTATGTATAAAGACCCCTTAGCCCATACTGGGATGTACTGGTGTTTCTGTTTCCTGAAGGACAAGACTCAGAAGAGGGCGCTATGGATCACACACTCCAGTACCCCTGTGAACCCCAGTCCAGCACCGCTCTCGGTTCTTTCTCTTCTCAGACTACCTGGTTCAGTTCAGGAACTGCCCGGCCACAGCACTCGCCTGTCACGGCCCGGTGAGTTCCGACTTTCTCCACTGTTGTTATTGGTGGCACAGTGGGTGAATTGGCCTAGCCTCCTTCATGCCATGGGGCCTGAGTATCTTTGGGGTTTTGATTCCAGAACCACTCTGAACACGTCCCTTCTGTCCTCAGGCAGGCACATTTAAAGGAGCAGCTTGCTATACTCTAATCTTTCACCTTCTTGCTAATAGCTCCCCCTGCTCCACAGAAATGCCCTGTCTCATTTTTTTCTTTTGGAAGAATGACTAGCAATTTGGGCATTGATCCTTTTCATGGACTTCAGCTCATATTTGATCCCTGTCATTATTATTATTGAAGTAATTTGTTAGTATCTGTCTTACTTATGGACTGTTCACTCTTCCAAGAGAAAAGAATCCTGTTTGTTCCTCAATGAATCTAAGGGCTTCCTTCTCAACAGTTATGATAACCCTGTGCAGTTGACGTTATTGTACCAATTCTAATGAATGAGGAAGCTAAAGCTCAAAAGAAGCTAAATAACTATCTTGCTCAATGTCATAATACCAGTGTAGCAGGGGAGTTGGGATTTTGTTAGGATTTATACATGCTGGTTATCCATCCCAAATGAAAGAATAGTTTGCAGTTGTAAATTTAAGAAATACTCACTTTGCCAAAATTTACCTGTGATTTTGAGGCAGTAGAAATAGTGGCATGAGGGAAGGGGGAATAGGATGAAGGCAGATAAAAGTACACTCGCC
Source organism: Budorcas taxicolor (assembly GCF_023091745.1). NCBI lineage: Eukaryota > Metazoa > Chordata > Mammalia > Artiodactyla > Bovidae > Budorcas > Budorcas taxicolor. The sequence continues at coordinate 71,884,903 of NC_068915.1, forward strand.
GGTTGTAAGATAATACATACTAGGGATATGCTCTACAGCATGATAAATACATACTAACTAACACTTTGTATATTATATATGAAAGTTAAGAGAGTAAATCCTGAGTTCTCAACATAAAGAAAAAATTATTAAAAAAAATTTTTTTTGTGTTGCATCTGTATGAGATGATGAATGTTCACTAAACTTACTGAGGTAAACATTTCATGATATCCGTAAATCAAATCTTTTTTATACTGTGCACCTTAAACTTAGACAGTGCTGTATGTCAATTGTATCTCAATAAAACTGGAAGGAAAAAAAAGGGACAATGGATTTAATATCAAAGGCCTCGGCCGAAGTATTGTTTTAGCGATTTTTAGCCAAACCGATTTACGCCAAGTTCTTTTTTCCCTCCGAGCCTTTGCTCAAACCATATATGGCATGTGGAAGTGCTCCATGAGGGTTATGCAAATAGGACTTGTTACTTAGTTTTTCACTGGAGTTTACTTATGTGGATAAATCTCAGAGACCAAATTCTGGAGAGTTATTTTTATTGTTTTGGAGTAGAATACCTCAGCCTCTTTACAAATTAGAGATATTCTCCTTTAGTTTTGAGTAGTACATGAATTAATACTTAGTATCACTGGTAAAGTACAGCATTTAGAATGCCCTACCAAGGTCTGGGAGTACAAGTGTGCGTGTCTTGAAGCGTTCACACCTTCATGCTGAAGTAGGATTTTGTGTGCCAGCTAAATTGGGTCACTTTCTAAGTGAAAGGAGCTTGTATTGCTCCAGACACTGGGCTGCTTATCCTTCGTTTTGTGAAGCTGTAAACTAGATGCTTCCCTCTCTCTCACTGTTCTCTTGCTGCTTTTGTTACCTGAGGGTTCACTTTGCAGATTTTTTTCCCTGAGCCCTATCACTTTTCTTGATAGAATATCTACTGTTAAGTTGCTGCCTATGGGCACTACTTCCTGTAGGGAGGCTACCTAGTGTGTGTGCAGGAGTCATTCAGACGAGAGTGGTTTTGGTGAGGGTATTAAAGGCTTTTATGGTCTCCAGCACTGGATTCCCAATTGAATTGCTCCAGGTGTCTTTTTATAAGGGAGGAGGATTTATTTCATGGGCTGATAGAGTTCCAGTCTATCATTAATTTGTATGAAAAGTTCCTCATTTGCTACATGTCTTCGCCTTAAAATTTCATTTTAAAATAGTTTAATTTATTTAGCAGAAATATACTGGAGGATGTCTATGTGCCAGAAACTACTCTTGGTGAAAAGACAGAGACCAAGAATGTACTCACGTATTCCACATTCTTTGGGCCAGTAGCATAACCTGAAAGGTAAATGTTAAATCAATAGTTATACTTAGGTATGATGAGTATATGAATGGGGAAATGCACGATTTAGAGAAGCTGTAATGGACTGCAGTGGGTTTGATGCCTGGCACTCCTTTTCTAGGAGTCACTCTTTATACCCAACCATCCACATGGTTATTAAAGTTGAACCAATGCTGTTGTCACTGTTGATTGTTTCAAAGATGAGCACCTTTCAAATTGGGCCAGGACCTTTTCTTACCCAGGAACTTTGGAAATGGATCAGAGGCAAGAAGACCAAGGAATTTCTGGATGTCTAAGCAGGAATGTGAAAGCCTGGTAGCTTTTAGGGTCACCATAGGACCTGAATGTCTCCCCTGGTGGCTCAGAGGTTAAAGCGTCCGCCTCTAATGCAGGAGACCTGGGTTCGATCCCTGGGTCAGGAAGATCCCCTGGAGAAGGAAATGGCAACCCACTCCAGGATTCTTGCCTGGAGAATCCCATGGACGGAGGAGCCTGGTGGGCTACAGTCCATGGGGTTGCAAAGAGTCGGACACGACTGAGCAACTTTTCACTTTCACTTTCACATAAGACCTGAATGAGGGGAGGAAGCCCTAGGAAGAGAATGGGAGGAAATGAATCTGATACTCAGAGGTGTGGGTACCAGAGATGGGGAGAATTATCTTGCAGTGTTTAGGTTTCTGGTTAGAGTTCTCCATGAGAATCTTTATATTAAATGTCCCTTCTTTGCTTAAGGTAGTTTGGGTTGCATTTCTGTTTGATGACACCAGAGCAGTCTTTTCTAATAGAGACATGCATAGCGCAAGGACCTTATCCAAACCAAGGGATCGGGAAAGCCACTTACAACGTACTTTTTACACAGTGTTGTAATTGTTGGTTGGACTTCCAGGATAACATACCCATGATGATGTAACCCATAGTGTAGTTGAAAGTGATTTCTGTTTCTCCTTAGAATGGATTCATTCATTCGTATCAAAGACCCGATGTGTCCCATGGAACTTACTAGGACCTGGGGAAGTAAAGTGCACTAGGCGTTGGAGGAGCTCTTGCTTTTCAGTAAACCACTTGCTGGCATTGTCATGGGCACTGTTATTTTCTGCTAGGTTTGGGTTACATTATGGGTTAAGTAGAGTTTGGTGGGCTAGTCTGGGAAACTGACTTCCATATGACATTGTTTCTCTGGTAAATGCATTACCTAGTTGGTAGAAGGAGAATTTGTACCTTTTGGCTATAGCAATTGATGAGTGCACCAAAAAGTTTTTGAATATTTCCTATGTGTCGGGCACTGCTCCCAGCTCTGGAAACAGTGATGGACGATGTGGAAAAGGCTCTGCCGTCACGGAGCTTAAATTTTCATGTAGGGAGATGGGCAATAAACAGTGAACAAATACATGAACAGACAGTTTAGTTAGTAATCTGTGCCATGAATGGAAAATAAAGATGATATGGTGAAGGAGGGTGAATGGGGTACGGTGGAGTGTGACTTTGGGGTCAGGAAAGGAATCACTAAAGAGGAAAGTTTTCAGGTGAGAGGCACCTGACCCAGGGAAAGAAGGGAACATGGTGTCTCCAGGGACATGGCCCTCCGTACCACCAGCTGTGAGGCAGAGAGCACTTGTCAGAGCACTGGGCCCTGAGGAACAGTCCCTTTGTTTATGGGAATCAGTGTGGTGTAGACCTGGGCTGTCCCAGCATGATGACTGCTAGCCACAGGTGACTCTTGAGCACTAAATGTGGCCAGTCTGAACCAAAATGTTCTATAAGTGTAAAGTACACTGGATTCCAAAGACTTAGTATGAAAAAAAAAGCAAACATTTCCATTATTTTTTATATTGATTACACAATGAATTGATACTATTTTAACATCCTGGCTTTATAAAATATGTGATTAAAATAAATTTTTACTTTTTTAATGCAACTGCTAGAAGATTGGAATTCCCTCGTGGCTCTGTCAGTAAGGAATCTGTCTGCAATGCAGGAGACCTGGGTTCAGTTCCTGGGTCAGGAAGATCCCCTGGAGAAGGAAATGGCAACCCACTCCAGTGTTCTTGCCTGGGCAATCCTATGGACAGAGGAGCCTGGCAGGCTGCAGTCCATGGGGTTGCAAGAGTCAGAGACAACTTAGCCACTAAACCACCACTAGAAGATTAAAAATTGCATCTGTATACAAATGAACTTGTTTACAAAACAGAAAAGAGACTCACAGGCGTAGAAAACAAACTTGTGGTTACCAAAGGGGAAAGGGATTGGGGAGGGATAAATTAGGATTAACATATATTATAGCAGAGAAGGCAATGGCACCCCACTCCAGTACTCTTGCCTAGAAAATCCCATGGACAGAGGAGCCTGGTAGGCTGCAGTCCATGAGGTCGCTAAGAGTTGGATACGACTGCGTGACTTCACTTTCACTTTTCACTTTCATGCATTGGAGAAAGAAATGGCAACCCACTCCAGTGTTCTTGCCTGGAGAATGCCAGGGATGGGGAAGCCTGGTGGGCTGCTGTCTGTGGGGTCGCACAGAGTCAGACATGACTGAAGTGACTTAGCAGCAGCAGCAGTAGCATACTACTATAGCGAAAATAGATAAGCAACAAGGACCTACTGTATAGCACAGGGAACCATACTCAATATTTTATAATAACCTATAAGGGAAAAGAGGAGAAGGCTATGGCACCCCACTCCAGCACTCTTGCCTGGAAAATCCCATGGACAGAGGAGCCTGGTAGGCTGCAGTCCATGGGGTCGCTAAGAGTTGGACACGACTGAGCGACTTCACTTTCACTTTTCACTTTCATTGGAGAAGGAAATGGCAATCCACTCCAGTGTTCTTGCCTGGAGCATCCCAGGGATGGCGGCGCCTGGTGGACTGCCGTCTCTGGGGTCGCACAGAGTCGGACACGACTGAAGCGACTTAGCAGCAGCAGCAGCAAGGGAAAAGAATCTGAAAAAGAATATATATTTATATGTATGTGTGTATGTGAAAGTGTTAGTTGCTCAGTTGTGTCCAACTCTTTGTGACCTCATGAACTGTAGCCTGCCAGGCTCCTCTGTCCTTGAAATTCTCTAGGCAAGAATACTAGAGTGGGTAGCCATTCCCTCCTCCAGGGGAAGCTTCCTGACCTAGGGATCAAACCCAGGTCTCCTGCCTTGCAGGCAGATTCTTTACCATCTGAGCTACCTGACTCACTGTGCTCTATGCCTGAAATTAATATGACACTGTAAATCGTCTATACTTCAATAAAAAAATAAACAATATATATAATTAAAAATACATTAAAAAAAGAAAGTAGGCCCAAATATAAACAATGTGTCTGTTGCTCGTATTGTTTCTGGTGGACATCACTGGTATTGATGAATTAGCCAGGGTTTTGGATTCAGACTGATGGGGTTTGAGTACGTAAGGATTTTGTTATAGTTTTGTATTTGTTTATTTTACTATGGACAGTTTATTTGATTTTCTTTATCCTTTCTCATCTTTCAGATGTGGCTGTAATACTACTTTGTAGTGTTAAATCAGCTTTGGTAGAGTGCCTACTGTGTATCAGGCACTGGGAGATAGCTCTAGCCTCTAATTTTATATAAATGTTCATTCCTTCCCTTACTTTCTGATGTGACATAAGTTAGTCATACCTGCCTGTGGGTATTTGAGAATATGTTTGGAACTCAGCGAGTGACTGTGTTGAGAAAGTGCTGTGCAGGTTCATGACACTATTTTAGTTTACATTTTTGTCTTATTATTTTCACATGAAGTTTCTGAGGTCTTTCTCGTGTAATGAAAATAATTATTCCATTTTACAAATAAAAGAGGTTGTTATATCCAGAGTGGTCCTCTACAGTACCTTAGACATAAAGAGACTGGCCTCGGGTATCCTGCAACCAGGCCACCTTCCCTGCCCTTCCCTTAAATGTGGTTTCTTTCTCCATAAGGAAGCTGAGTCCTTCCCCTGGAAGCCCTGAATAGGAATTCTGGTCCCATGTTTCATGCCAAAGTGATGCCTTATCTTTTGAGTGTTTTTGATACTCTTGTTCTACCAAAGTGACTATATCAGAATCCTGAAGACCTTGTTTATGCTTCAAGAGGTTAGGTAACCAGAGGCCCTCTGTCCCAACGCCATTTTAGATAGTGATTGGTTGGAAGAAAATGCCGATGCCCTTTTTTTTTTTCCTGGCGGAAACACTAAGATCTTTCCTTCCCAGGTGGCCTCTATTTCCCTGTCAGTAATGTACGAACTATGGCTGGCAGTTCCTGGGCCTCAAATTGGGACACTGGCTGTCATAATAATTTGATTTGAATAAAGACACCTTGAAACTATATCATTTGGAAGACTGAATTTGACTCCTTATAAGGTGAAATTGATTGCATAGCATGAAAAGGTTTGCTTAAATTTTAGTTTAATTCAAGTAGTAGTTACTGAGTCCAGGTTGGAAAAATAGCTTGCGGTTTTACTAAATATCTGAGGGATTTTGAAATTGTATTTGAAAGAAAACTGTTTGAAATGCATTGAAAGCTGGGTTGGTTTACATATACCTTTTCTTCCAATAACTGCTTGTTTCTTTTGAATCTCTGAGTCTCAAGGAGCTTTCTCTTTCTTCCCTAACAAGTCATAATAATGTTTATGACTTGACTCCATTGGCTATTGCAGTCTTTTAGTTGGAAATGTAAGCATAGGAAAATGTAGAAAGAATTTATATAGTGACTTTATATGTATTCATTTATGTGTATTCCACAACTCCATGTACATTTATCTATATTTAGTTCACAGAATTATCTACCAGAAACCTTAAAAATTGCATTTCTTATAATAAAAGAAAAGAAATATAATTTATTTTGTGTTTGAATGTATACATCCACTGGAAAAACAAGAAGAGTTGTGATTTATCTACATCTTTACCACCACTTACTGTTGACAGATAACTCAGTTTTTACTAATTTCAGGAATATAAAATGGTATTTCATGGAGACTTTCCTTGCAGTCCAGTGGTTAAGACTTTGCTTTCCAATGCAGGGGGTATTATGAGTTCAATCCCTAGTCAAAGAGCTAAGATCCACATGCCTTACAGAAGCAATATTATGACAAATTCAATAAAGACTTTAAAAAAAATGATCCCCATCAAAAAAATTATTTAGAAAACAGCATTTCATGGCTGTTTCAGTCTGCATTTTCTGATCAGCAGTTTGGCTGAGCATCTTAGAATGATTGACCTGTTGAGCCTCCTTTCTGTGAATTAGCTCATCATTAGTGTAGTCCATATTTCAGTTGTTGTCTTTTTTTTTTTTTTTTACAGCTTTAAGGAAGTCTGTGTATTTTGGATCTTCTTTCCATCTGTCTCTTAGCTTTATTTATGTTGTCTTTAGTCAGGAAAAAGTAAAGCAACTTGCCAATTGTCTGCTTTATGATCCATACTGTTTCCTTTTAAAGAAATGGCATAAAATTATATTTGATTTCCGAATAAGACATTAAAATGTATGGATAATAAAGAAGAATATTGATAAATTAGACTACATCAAAATTAAAACCATAATATATAGTTTAAATCAGATAATATGTTCATTCATTCCTTCGCTCACTCAGTAAATACCCTATAATATGCCAGGAGCTCTTCCACACTCTGAGGGTCTAACTGTGTACAAGAATCTCTGCTCTTCTGCACTTACATTTTAGTGAAAGAAACAGATAATAAACTAAAAATCAAGAACAGGTACTTTATCAGTACTGTCAGTACTGCAATGGTGAAATGGCCTCCATAGAGAAAAATCAGGGAACGAGAATAGAGAGTGCTGTAATCATTAAGCAGAACTGTTAGGGAGGTCTCACTCAGAAGGTGACTTTTGAGCTAAAACTGGAAGAAATTGAGGTGGTAGTGTGTGGTTATAAGGGGAAAGAATGAACCAAGCTGAGGACGGGGCGTGTGGCGAGGCTCTGAGGTGGGAGTGTGCCTGCCATGTTCAGGGAACAAGACCCTGGGACTGGAATGGAATAAGTTAGGGGAAGAGTAGTGGGAGAGGAAGTAGCCCATACCCCCATGCCTGCTGCCTTGTGGGTCACTGCAGAGGCTTTTGCTTTGACCTCAGAGGGGTGGAAGGTCATTGATGGGTTCTGGCAGACGGCTAGAACCTGACTTCCCAGGTCACTCTGGCATTTGTGCAGTGAGGGGACAGGGAGACCAGGTGAGAGACTCACGTTCGTCTTGGGGGTATGATGGTGATAGCAGTGCAGCAGTGAGAGGTGGGCATGTCTTAAATATGTTTTTATATACTTCATACTTTTCAAAGGTAGAGGGAACAGGATAAATGATGTATTGGATGTGGGAGGTGAAAGAGAAAAGTCAAGGGTAACCCCAGGGTTTTCCATGTGAGCCGTTGGAAGGGCAGAGTTGCTGTTTATTGAGATGAGGAAGGCTGTAGAAGGAGCATTTTTGGAGGGGAAGACCAAAGGCTCAGTTTTTGACAAACTAAGAGGAAGACTTGAGACTTGCATTCAGGGGAGAGATCTGGGTGGAAATACACATCTGGGAAGCACCAGTGTATAGCCGGTATTTAAGCTATGAGGCTGGATGAAGTAAGCCAGAAAATTAGTGTACATCACAAAAGAAGAGGTTCAAGGACTGAGCTCTCAAGCACTTTAATATTTAAAGGCTTGGGATATGAGGAGTTCTCAATGGAGACTGAGAAAGTCTCTGGTGAGATAGTGATGCTGGAGTTCTGAAGTCTAGAGGAGACACTGTTTTAAGAAAGGAGGAAACGACCCGCTGTCTCCAGTGCTGCTGAGAGGTCAAGGATGATGAGGTTTGCGATCTGACCATTGGGTTTAGTGATCTGAAGCTATGAAGGCTGTTGGTGACACTGACAAGAGCAGCTTAGTGGAATGGTGATTGCAACATTGTTTGGAATAGGTTTAAGAGGAAAAAGGAGTTGAACTGAAGACAGCAAATAGAGGCAACTTTTTGAGTTTACTCTCATGTGGAACAGAGAAATGGAACCAAAGCCATAAAGGAAAACAAGAGTCAAGAAAGCTGTTTAAGGTGGAAAATACAGTATGTTTGTTTATGTGCTCCCGTATGTGCCAATGGATGTCCAAGTAAAGTGGAAATTTAATGGTGTAGGAGAACAGGGAGAATTGCCTCCCAGTGGGTGGATGAGAGCAGAGGAGTTCTAGTGCACAGAGTGGAGGGCTTGGTCTTAGGTAAATGGACATGTTGTCCATAATAATAGGAAGGAAGAGAGAATACCATACACAGGCCCAGCTCCAGGCAGGTAAGTTGGTGCAGTGGGGAGAGCTTGTGGAAGTTCTCCTTTGATGCCTCAGTTCCGTGAGCTGAGAGTGATGGTGTGGGGAGACCCTGTTGGAGTTGGAGCAGGGGGGGAAGGTATGGAATGGTTGCCCCAGACAGTGGAAGAAGAGTGGAAGGTATGGTACGAGGTTTGGATTGTCTGACCACACTGGGAGCTCTACTGCTTGAGGTTCCTGACCGTGAATTGAAAGTTTGACCAGTCATTCTGGTTGACTGTATTTCTCTACTGCTAAGTCGCTTCAGTCGTGTCTGACTCTGTGTGAGCCCATAGACGGCAGCCTACCAGGCTCCTCCGTCCTTGTATTTCTCTAGCCATGTTCAAAAGCACTGGAACAGTTATGGAAGAGGTGAGGATTGGGTTTCGCTGGTTTCGGTGTTTCAACAGATGAATAGGATGAAATGAGAAAAGGGGCTAGAGAGGTGAAGATGTATGCAAGGATGGTTATGCTAGACCACGGATCAAAACTGACCTAGAGGAATCTGAGGACAAGAAAAGAGTGAATGATGGTGAAAAAGGTATGGGATCAATGGGCTGTGAATACAGAGAGGTCAGAAATTGTTGGAGATGTTTGGAGGTAAAAAATGAAGTGACAGAGAATTAGATGGGGGGGTTACTGTTATTAATTTTAGAGAAGTAGAGTTTTCATTTTTGGTCTGGTTTTTAGTTGGCAGTTTAAAGAATTATCTGTTTGACCTAATCTCCCCTCATTTGTTACCATTCTATAAACCAATACTTTAAAATTTCTCCTCAAGAACCCTAAAATGAAAAAAATCCAAAAAAAGAATTCTAAAATGAAAACATTTTTATGTATGTTTAGTTTTTAAAAAGAAGTTTTTTAAACCGTAAGGGCCTTGCTGGTTTTTGCTGCTTCTTTAAAATATTTTCAAAATGCCCTTTGGCAAATCCAGTGAATTTAGACTTTCTGGTTTGAAGTTCTGGTGCTTAAGCTAGCTTTGCACATTTACTTGACAAATGTTTTACTGCAGCATATGTAGAGTGCATAGTACAGTTTCTTTGAAATTGAAGTAAAATTACCTGGCATCTAAAGCCTAATGTGAAAAACAGTAAGGACTCAAGGCTTTTCTCTGGTGGAGCGGTGTGATAGATTTTGCTGTGGACAGGTTGTAAAATCTGCCTGATATTTCATATTTTCATCTATGACACTTTGAAAACTTTTTGAAGGTTTTTATTTTCACATATGATGATGTATTGAGTGATGTTAACTCTTTATGTATGCATATGCTTATACTACTTTGGTAACACTGTAAGTAAATATTATTATGGTCTTGTAGAGTTGTACAAAATGTGATCAGCTTTAAAAACAATATTAATTACTGAGGCCTATTCTGACCCACTTTAAGAATAATTTCAGTTGTCACAGGTTTAGAGCACTGTTGCTTCATTTTTAATATCTGGTATAATTAACACTTCTTCCACTTAACAGCAGTGAGAACGTAAGGTGTCAACAGGATAATTCCCAGGGGTCAACAACTTGTTTCCCCGGCGACCTCCACATTTAAACTTGATGCTGCCACCATTAGCTATTCTTTACCAAGGTAAACAGCGTGAACTCTCTGCTGAAATTTCCGCCCTGTTAATTACATTAGAAACAGGATTTGTATAGATCTGGTGACCATTCATTGAGGAACAGGTCTAGCTGTTTAGTTTCACATGACCATATAGGTAGCTGTGGGCCTCTGTCTGAATCATCAAAGTCTGTTTTGAGAACTTGGGCCTTCATCTTTCACGAGTACTATAGGTACTGTTATTGTCGCATGGAAGACTTTGGGTCTGTTGGACTTCTATTGTCTACTAGTGACTATCTTATTCAAGTATCATTTTTAGGACCAGAATCTGACATTAATTTGATGTTCTCTGTTTCCTCTGGCTCCTTATTTTTCCAAATGAAGTTGGATCTTTCACATATCTGCTCTTGGAGGACATGTTTTGATGATGTACTCACCTGTCTTTGATGTAAGCTATGACTTGGCCAAAACCACAGTTTCCCCAGATGAAAAATAGACATGTCTGTGGCTTAAGGAATAGTGTCCTTCAGCTGCCCACACTGGCCATTTAAGGTTTTGGCATATCAACTGTTGTGAAATGGCCAGTTTCCATGACTCCCATGGTGTCCTTTGATGGTCTCACCCTAATGAGACCTGGCTCTCTTTCCTGTGACTACAGGCTCAAGAAAGGAGGCTCTGTGTGGGTTAGCAGACATTGAGACTTCTGCAGGCCAAGCCAGCCGAGTTCAATTTGTCACTCACTGGGCTAAATTAAGTGAGCAGGGCGCTGGAAGTGGGACAAACTGGCCAACTGCATATCATATAAAGCCGTATGTGGTGCTGTGGCCTAACTATGAAGTGGTCACGTCTCTCCATTAGAAGAGCCTGTTGAAATAATACACTGGAGAAATCATATGTGTATGTCATTTCTGGCACCAGGTGTTAGTTCTTGGAAACCAGTTGGGTGATGTTTTTCCAACCAAATTATTTCTAGAAAATGAATGAGTTTTTCTTAAAAGACATAGTTTTTTTTTCTTCTTCTTCTTTTTGGCCACCATATAGTATATGGGATCTTAGTTCCCTGACCAGGGATCGAACCCTTGTGCTCTGCATTGAAAGTATAGAGTCTTAACCTCTGGACTGCCAAGGAAGTCCCCAAAGATAGAGTTTTTCAATTTTAATGTCAGAACTAACCTTGCCTGCATATCACAAATAGCTAAATCTCATAATTGATTTTCTCAATTATGAGCCAGAGGAGTCCTATGTAAAAATTGTCTCCAGGTTAATTTATGAAAATGTGTGACATTTTAGTGACAAGAAGTAAACAGTTGTAGTTATACCAGTTAATAGTAGCTAGCAAATTTAAATTAGTGGCAAGTTAGTAAATTTTTGCTGCTTCTTTCCACAAATCTATCGTTAGGAAGATTTACATCTTTCTTGTTGTTATGGGCTGAGTTATGTCCCTCACTGTATTCATAATGTTGAAGTCCTGACCCCTAGTATCTCAGAATGTGACTGTTTGGAGATAAAGTCTTTAAAGAGATAATTAAGCTGAAATGAGGGTGGGCCCTAATCCAGTATGATTCAGTTCAGTTCAGTTGCTCAGTTGTGTCCGACTTTTGTGACCCCATGGACTGCAGCACGCCAGCTTTCCCTGTCCTTCACCAACTCCCAGAGCTTGCTCAGACTCATGTCCATCGAGTCGGTGATGCCATCCAGCCATCTCATCCTCTGTCGTCCCCTTCTCCTCCTGCCTTCAATCTTTCTCAGCATCAGGGTCTTTTCAAATGAGTCAGTTCTTCACATCAGGTGGCCAAAGTATTGGAGTTTCAGCTTCAGCATCAGTAATTCCAGTGAATATTCAGGACTGATTTCCTTTAGGAATAACTGATTTGGTCTCTGCAGTCCAAGGGACTCTCAAGAGTCTTCTCCAAAACCACAGTTCAAAAGCATCAATTCTTCAGCGCTCAACTTTCTTTGCGGTCCAACTCTCACATCCATACATGACTCCTGGGAAAACCATAGCTTTTACTAGATGGACCTTTGTCAGCAAAGTAATGATTGGTATCCTTCTAGGAAGGATAGACAAAGTCGGACACAGATACACTCAGAAACAATGAAGACACAGGGAAAAGGCAGCCCTCTATAAGCCAAAGGGAGAGAGCTTCAGAAGCAACCAGCCCTGTTTTGATCTTAGGCTTCTAGTCTCCAAACCTATGAGAAAATAAATTTTCATTGTTCAAGCCACCCAGTCTGTAGTACTCTGTTTCAGCAGCTCTGTCTGACTCATACACATATCAGGTGTGAGCAAGGGAATAAAAATGTATGACTTTATAGATAAATAAGTAAATGCAAGTTTTAAAACCTTAATTTAGAGTACAGATGATCTGAGTGGGGAAAATCAGGACTGCCAGAGCCCCCGTTGAGATGGGGGAGAAGGAGGGGAGTATGATAGAAAGCCATGAGATTTTAGATCTAGCAAGGAAGGACCTTAGGCATCATCGGTTGCAGCCTCCTGTTTTCCAGATGAGGCAACTACCACCTGTAGTGCTTTGAGGATGTCCCCAGGGGAGCATGGTTAGCTGTGGGCACCTCCATGCCCAAGTCTCTCACTTCCTGGTTCAAAGCTGAGCCCAACTCCTCCTTTTCTTCTCAAGGCTGTGTCTGTATATATGTAATCAGGTTCTGCTGTTTTGACACATTTGATTTAGAAAATAAGTTTTTCTTCCTCCCTTTTTTTTTTTCCTTATGTTGTTGTTAAACATATTTTCTATACACAAAAAGGCATAAAGATAACATAATACTGAGTCACGTACATATGAACGAGTTCTGTTCTGAGAGCACGTTTATAAGTCCAAATTGTTTGTAACTCCAACAAAGTTAGCGTAGGTACCCAACTAACACAATCGACTATATAGTACTGACTGCACTGTAATAGGTTTATAATACTTTTCACACAAATAATATATTAAAAACAACACAAAAGATAAAACATTTTTAATCTTAAAGTACAGTACCTTGCAAAGTACAGTAGTACAGTACAGCAGCTGGCATACAGGGGCATGTTTGCCTCTTTGAAAGTTCATAACTTGAAGGTTTATATGTAGGCCCACTAGGCTCCTCTGTCCATGGAATTCCCCAGACAAGAATACTGGAGTGGGTAGCCACTCCCTTCTCCCGGGGATCTTCCTGACCCAGGAGTTGAACCCGCATTGCAGGCGAATTCTTTACCAGTGAGCCACCGGGGAAGCCTATATGTAGGGAATTTACTGTAATTATCTTATGTATCCACCACCTGCTTGAAGCTGTTAAAATAATACAAAAGGACTTAGAGCTCTTTCCGTGATCATATTTCCCTCCCTTCTCCAAAGGTGACTTGTTTTTCCATGTAATTTTGTACTTTTATCAAAAATGAATATACTACTATATAATTTTAAACAGTATTTAGTATCATTATATATATATTAAGCATTATATAAAGATCTCATGTCATCTGTATCCTTTTCAGTTTGTTTTTATTCCACTCAGTTTTGTTGATGAGATTTATCCTTGTTAGTATAAATTGAATGTGTTTCTCCACCTCATTCATGTCCACTGCTATAGAGTTTTCCTGTTTGTGAATATACTGCATCTCTCTAGCTGAGATTTAGGCTCTTTCTACTTTTTTAGAGAATGATACTGCTATAACTACTCTTATATATATTTCCTTGTGCATGACTTTCCATGTGTGAAAGTTTATTTAGGGCTGGTGTCTGTGGGTGGAATCGCTAAGTCATGGGCTATGTACATTTTCAGTCTTTTCCAGAAACCGCCGAATTTGTTCCAAGTGGTTGTACCAATTTACACTCCAATTTAATAGTATAAGTTCCTGTTGTTCCACATCCTTGCCAGCAATGATTTTGTGCCAATCGAACATAGTTTAATGTCTCTAATTGTGTATTTTTATTAGCATCCTTTTCACGTTTATTGGCCGCTTGAGTTTTTTTAAATGTATCTTTTTTTTTTTTCTCCTTTTTCTAATCAGAGTCCCAGAACCAGAATGGACTGGTTAGTCCAGTGCCCACCTCTTCATTAAAAAAGGCATCAACAAAGGGACATCCTAGAGAAATGTAGTGTCTAGTTCATTGTCCCCAGACAAAACTCCTAGTTGACTGTTCTTTCTATCGTACCAAGCAGTCACATCATGTATTTGGATGGATGACCTTTTTGGTGGTATTGTGAACAGAGTCCAGAGCTGAAGTTTAATTGGTGAGTATGTGAGGATTGTATGTGGGATTTTGTTGGATCTGAATTTTCTGCAAACCCGAGTCATCACGTCCTGTTGAAAACCCTCTTGGTTTCCCATTGCTTGCTGGAAGGTCCCAGCCACTTAGCTCAGTCTGTTGGATCGGGCCCCTCCTGCCTTTTCCAGTTCTCCTGGATCCTTCATTGTCTTTCCTCCAGCCACGGGTCTTGCTTTCGGCTTCACACTTGCCCAGCGAGCCCGTTCCTCAGCAGGGCTCTCGGTTCCCTCTGCCTGCAGCCCTCGGCTCCAGCCATCACTTCCTCAGGCAACCCTTCCGGAACATTCCTACTAGAACACATTTCTCCTTTATGCTCTCAAGGCTTGTGCCTCTCATAGCACTCACCACAGTTGCAGATTTACATCTACGTGGTTGACTGTTGATGAAGGTCTCTTTGCCCTGTCTGTTCTTTAGTGTCATGATGTCAGGCCCTGCGTGCGTTTCTGCTCACTCACCGCCATTCTATCCCTTGCTTTTAGCAGGGAGCCTGACTGATGGTTGGAACTCAGTAACTATTTGTGGAATAGGTGGATGATTAAAAGGTCAGAGTCTTAAAGAAGTTCATCTTACCTAACTCCCTGGAGGCAAAACTGTATCTAATTGGACTCCTCCATCTGCGTCTCAGCCTAGCCCTGCATTGCATTTGGTGAGGAAGAGAGCAATACCGGATGGACTGTATTAAAGATATACATTCATGGCTTAAAGGATACGGCAATGGAATAAGCAGAAGAGTAGAAAAAGATTAAAAAAAAAACAAAACCCGAATTTGCCATTGGGAGGAGGAACACTAGATCACTAAGTACCTAATCAGGCAGCCCCTAGCATGGGGCACTTGAGCCATGCTTGAGGGTTTCCAGCACAGCTGGCTGGCTGGCTAAACTCAAACCCAAGAGGGTCTGGACCACAATAGGATGGCCCACTTGTAGTCTAGAAGCAGGTGTTAACTAACTTACAGTGGGAGACCTCTGAGTAGATCTTAACTGGGCCTTTCCTTCCCAGCTTCTGGTTTGAAGAACTCAAAATGAGGGTACATTGTAAGAAGCAGCAGCAGTTTTGTGTTCCTGTCCCCCTAAATGATTGCTTTTACGTGCACAAGACAAATACAGGTTCTGCATGTGAGTAATCATTTCACTACATTAATCCTTAAAGAACAACAGAACTGCTGGCAAAGTCTGAGTTGTGAGCTTCCATGTTCAAGTAGAAATCTTGCTTTTAGATTTTTTATTCTTAGTCTTTTTAAACTCAGCATTGCCTAAGCGAGAAGAAAAGAAGAGACATCTCTACCATTTTGTAGGCTTGTCCATAATTCTTATAACAATCTGTAGCTATAATTCTTCTATGTTATCCTTAATTCACTATCAGAAGAAAGAAGAAATCCTCTTTGGATTGTTCACTTAGCAATTGCAATTCTTCACTTTGCTCACAGCCTTGGTAACTTAGGGTTCTCAGTGGAATGCACTCCTTGAGTTCTGTGTTTTCACTAAAAGCAGATAGCAACAATGATGTTGCAAGAATGCCGAGAGTAAGAACATTGAAACTAACTAAATAAAACTACCTGTTCCCAAGTTATGTCTTTTGCTATAAAATAGAAGATATTTGCCTGGAGTATTATTGATCTTTCAAAGGACTCTTTAAGGTAGTTATTATGAACATCTAGTTATTTTGACTTTTGATAAAGTAAAAATAACGGTAACAGTGAGCCTGAATTGTTTCATGTGCTAGGAGCAAAGTACATAACTAAATCTGTTCTGATATTATTTCACATATTATTTCTGATATTATTAATAGAACAATTAAATCTGTTCTATTATTTTCTGATAAAATAATAGGACCTACTAAACTGTCGTTAAAGGACCTACCTCATATGGTTGTGTGAGTGTTACGTGGGTAATAGAAGTGAGTTGCCTCCAACATAAGAAACTTTATGTGAAGTGTTGGTTATTAATTATTTATTATTATAATTATCATCTGATACCTTTCATACAGCAAACCTAGGCTGTGAAGAGACAGCATCCTTTCTGACCATAAATTCATTTGTCTTCTATCCAAGTTTATTGAGTCTGAATATTAGCTAGAATCCCATTCTAAATGTGGAGTATCTATGATGTCTGTTGGATGTATATTACATCTGATCCTATTCTCTTCTTTCCACTCCTGACACTCTGCAAATCCATCCCCAGAAAATCTAATTCTTTCTTCCTGAGCTTTGGGCAAGTGCTTCTAAGTAATCCTTCTTGTGACATCTGACTTCCTTCAGAATCTTTTTTCCATCCCCAAGCTCTTGTCCTCATTAAAACCCTGGAAAGTTGCTGGGTGTATGTGGAAGATATTATGGTAGACCTTGGTCTCTCTTGAATCATTTGCAGGCTGGGTTGAAATGGCATTTAGGATGTTTTTCTCAGTAGCGTCCTTTCTGATCTCCCAGTTGGGAGCCTGGATGCAGCGACTGACTGTTCCTGCGAGTCTGGCTTCTTGTCTTTTTAAAGCTCTATCTCATCTCATTTGTCCCCAGGCCAAACCCTTAGAAATCACACATCTTCAAGCCAAACGCTTTCTGTCCTTTAGACTCCTGCAAGACTTAGGAAAGGCCCATAGGATCCTCAGAATTATAAACCATAAATAGCCAAAAGCACAGTGAGAGGAGACATGAAGTTCATGCCCCAAGAGTGAATCCTACTGTACAGAATTATAAGACAGAACTCTGGAGACTTCTGGTATTTAAAAGCACTTATTCTCATCGAGGGAGATCTGTACTTTCTCGACCTTTCTGACACTGTCAACCTGAATAGTGTATTTGGAAAGTTCCTAGACTGGCAGGATTGATTGATTTATTCCAATCGGCAAACCTTTTCAGTGTTAGCTGTGTGGGAATTTTCTCATCAGCCATAAGAGAGCTGTTTTATAGTCAGAGCAGGTCAGATAGTTTCCTAAACCAAATAGCAGGCTGGCTTATCGGTACAGTAAGAGAAATCATTATTCTTTTTTCCTCCTCCTTGGTTCCTCTATAATAGCTTGGTCTTTAATAATCAGATCTCATTTGGGCTGTGCAAGAACCTGAGAATATTTAATGGACACCATTGAGCTGTGGTAGTTGTCCTTGTGGGAAAGCACAAATACTATATTTGCTGGAAAAGCACAGGGCATATTTAAGACCAAGGTCTGTTTTCTCACTCAGGCTATGCGACTTAAGAGAATAGTGCCTTGGATGTCACCAGAGACAATTGGTGAAACTTGCTAACCATGTATGTGAACTTCGAATGGAGGCAACAGACATAATATTTAAAGAGTATTGGGCATCCCTGGTGGCTCAGTGGTAAAGAATCCGGCTGCCAGCACAGGAGACATGGGTTCAGTCCCTGATCCAGGAAGATCCCACATACCTCGGGCAACTAAGCCTGTGCGCCACAACTGCTGAGCTTGTGTAGAGCCTGGGAGCTGCAGCTACTGAGCCTGTGCCTCCTAGAGTCCATGCTCCAGAAAAGGACAAGCCACTACAATGAGAAGCCAGAACACCGTAGCTAGAGAGTAGCCCCACTCTCCACAGCTAGAGAAAAGCCTGCACACTCAGCAACGAAGACCCAGAACAGCAAAAAAAAAAAAAAAAAAGATTGACACCATCAAAACTGCAATGTATCAGTATCCTTAGTACAGTGCACTTTGAAGGACACAACATCACTTCCTATTTTTGCCCAAAATGCATACCCTCGATCCAATCATAAGAAAATATTAAACTCGAATTGAGAGGTTATGCAAAATACTATTGACTAATACTCATCCCAAGTGTCAAAATCATGAAAGACAAGGAAAGACTGAGGCCCTGTCACAGATGAGAGGAGTCAAGTAGCTATAATGTGGGATCCCGGATTGGATCCTGGAACAGAGAAGATTCATTAGCGGAAAGACAGTGAAACTTGAATGAGGTCAGTGGTTTAGTTGATGCCAATGTTAATTTTCTGATTTTGCTAATTGTACTGTGTTGGTATACATTGTGGACATTAGGGAAAGCTGAGTGAAAGGTATGTATGAACTCTAAAATTTTTCAACTCATATAAATTTAAAATTAAGTATTTCAAAATTAAATATGAAAAATACAAAATTAAAATGCTATAGGTAAATTTTTAAATATAATTAAAAGGTTTGAAAGATAAAATTGAAGAAAGCTCCCAGAAAGTAGAGAAAAAAGACAGAAAATAAAGAATATCGGTACTGGAGGCCCAACATCCCAATCACAGGAAATCCACAAAGAGGGAGAAATGGAAGAGAGAGTGTCATCAAAGAAATATTTCAGAACAGTTTCCCAGACAGTACTGGAGGCCATGAGTTTTCATACTGGAAGGCCTATTGAGCACTCAGCACTATAGATGCTGGTCAGCCCACCCTAAAGCTTCCTGGGGTGACATTACAAAATACTGGAGATAAAGAGAAAATCTTAAACAGGTAGATAAAAGGAAAGTAACACCCCCAAATGTAAGTTATTTTAAAAGTTTAAAATATTCAGTTTGTCCTAAGAAGTGAATTTTTTATGGTTCTGAACGTCAACCTTAACACAAGAGTGATAAAAAGCAGCTGGAGAATTTGTATTTGGAGGAGACACTGACGGTGTGTACCTGACAATTTGCCAATTGTCCTGCTTTCCTAAACCTTCTTCAGAACTTTTTGTTTTCTTCCAGAAAAAAAGACACTCATGAGCTCACAGAACTTGCATCTAAACCATATTGCTTGAAATTTGTGTTTGACACAATCCTTATTCTCTCTACTGGAGAAGGAAATAACAACCAACTCTGGTATTCTTGCCTGAAAAATCCCATGGGCAGAGGAGCCTGGCAGGCTGCCGTCCATGGGGTTGGCAAGGAATTGGACATGACTGAGCGACTGAACACAACACCTGCTTTCTCTCACACCCATTTCTTCTGACTGGCTAGGGATTAGGCATAGTGTTTATTTGTATTGAGTTACTGGTTTTTTAGGTTAGTTTCCGTCTCAGTAATTAGACTCAATTACTAATTTTGAAAATGTGTGAGTAAAGGTGTTGGGTCTAAGACCAAAAAAAAAAAAAAAATCCCAGATAGACTTCAGCAGGTCTATCTGTCTACTAGTTTTGAGTCTGATTGCAATATTGAAACCATGGTATTGAGGTCACTGAGATCTTAATGTGGACTTTGCTCTAATAGCTTGATTTAATTCAATAAGTCACTGTAGTAATAAAAATCCTTGTTTGTAGTATGTATTGTTTCAAGTTTTTATCTTTATCTTTTTTATTTGACAACATTTATGGTCTCACTGTTCTGGTCAGTCTGCTGTCTATTGTTCTGGTGAGTGATGGTGAATAAAAATATCAGTTATCTTTGGTTGTTGACCCTTTCAAAGTGCTGAAATAGAACACTGAACAGCCACAATGGCACCAGTTTAAATGACAAATGCAAAATAAGTGTGATGTGAGATGACAGGCAGCAAGTCTTTTTCCTAGTTTACGAAAAACTATTTGGAGATTTAATTGAAAAAAAAAAAAATGAAGTTCTTTTCCATGGGACATTTTTAGGGAAGGGTTTCACTGGAGACCATGGGAAGATATTTCTCTGCATTATTCCATCATAAATAATCCTTTTCAATGCATTTTTAGAGAAGGAGGAGAAAAGTTGCTAAGACACTTGAGCAAAATTTGCTGGTTTTTATGTCTGTGACACTTTGAAAGGCACATGAACCCTTTCTGTCTCATCTTGGTGCCCTCCCAGGGCCCTGGTGGCACCTTCACAGCATTTATCTCGTAATATTGTACAGATCTGTTATCTCTTTGCTTTTTGCACCACATTGTAAGCTTCTTAGAGTTCTGTTCTTTGTGGTATGTTCAGTGACTGGTACTGTGCCTAGGGATGAAATTAATACACAATCTAAATTTTTACAAAACAAAATTCTTTTCTATGAACTGATCACTGTTAGCATTTTCCGTACTGGAGATCTCCAAAGCCTTACTTGTATAAATAAAATGTTGGAGGCCTCTCCATAAAAAGTTTCAGAAAAGCTACTCTTCTCTTAAAAAAAAAAACAACTTACCTCCCATGGAAGGTCATTGAGGCCAGAAAGGTTTATTGAGTATAGGATCATTTTGGAATATGTCGAACTGTAAATAACCAAAATCCTAACAGTGGCTTAAGCAAGTAAGGATGTTATTCATCTCACATGATAAAATGCTTGCAGTGGACACTCCGTGGTTGATCTGATGGTTTGGTGATATCACAGTGGACTTGGGTTCCTTTTCTTCCACTCCTTGTAGTCTTGTTCTTGTGCCTATGAGTAGGTACCCATCACACCTCCATGTGTTGTCTTCACATTTGAGACAAGAAAAAGGGGAAGAAGGACTGAGGGGCATGGCAGGAGAATCTGGCGCCTTTTAAAAATGTTCGTAAAGGCACTCCAGTGACCGTGTGTACACTTCATTTACCAGAAATGGGTCATGGCTGTGCATAGCTGCATGGGAGCCTGGGAAGATAAGTATTTAGCTTTTCAGCATCTGTAGGAAGGCAAGAAATAAATTGTGAATGGCTTTTGGATATTCATTCACTAAAATGGATCTTCCTTTAAACATTTTTTCTCTTTCAATAACTCTCCTAGAGCACTAATTTTCAAACTGTAGGGTGAGATTCATTAGAGTTTCATAAATAGTTTCATAACATAGTCAATTGCTACCATTATTAAAAAGAATGAAATAAACTAAAATAGAAAAGAACAGAGAATATCAGAATATATCTTAACTTTATTAGGGCAAGTATTTGTGAAACACTTGTTTAATTTATATACAAGAATAGCAGGAGAGATAAGAAAGCCTTCTTCAGCGATCAATGCAAAGAAGTAGAGGAAAACAATAGAATGGGAAAGACTAGAGACCTCTTCAAGAAAATTAGGGATACCAAGGGAACATTTCATGCAAAGATGGGCTCAATAAAGGACAGAAATGGTATGGACCTAACAGAAGCAGAAGATATTAAGAAGAGGTGGCAAGAATACACAGAACTGTACAAAAAAGATCTTCATGTCCAAGATAATCATGATGGTGTGATCACTCACCTAGAGCCAGACATCCTGGAATGTGAAGTCAAGTGGGCCTCAGGAAGCATCACTATGAACAAAGCTAGTGGAGGTGATGGACTTCCAGTTGAGCTATTTCAAATCCTAAAAGATGATGCTGTGAAAGTGCTGCACTCAATATGCCAGCAAATTTGGAAAACTCAGCAGTGGCCGTAGGACTGGAAGAGGTCAGTTTTCATTCCAGTCCCAGAGAAGGGCAATGCCAAAGAATGCTCAAACTACCACACAATTGCACTCATCTCACACACTAGTAAAGTAATGCTCAAAATTCTCCAAGCCAGGCTTCAGCAATACGTGAACCATGAACTCCCTGATGTTCAAGCTGGTTTTAGAAAGGCAGAGGAACCAGAGATCAAATTGCCAACATTTGCTGGACCGTTGAAAAAGCAAGAGAATTCCAGAAAAACATCTATTTCTTCTTTGTTGACTGTGCCAAAGCTTCTGACTGTGTGGATCACAACAAACTGTGGAAAATTCATAAAGAGATGGGAATACCAGACTATCTTACCTACCTCCTGATAGCTGTATGCAGGTCAGGAAGCAACAGTTAGAACTGGACACGGAACAACAGACTGGTTCCAAATAGGAAAAGGACTATGTCAAGCCTGTATATTGTCATCCTGCTTATTTAACTTCTATGCAGAGTACATCATGAGAAATGCTGGACTGGAAGAAACACAAGCTGGAATCAAGATTGCCAGGAGAAATATCAATAACCTCAGATATGCAGATGACACCACCCTTATGGCAGAAAGTGAAGAAGAACTGAAGAGCCTCTTGATGAAAGTGAAAGAGGAGAGCGAAAAAGTTGGCTTAAAGCTCAACATTCAGAAAAGGAAGATCATGGCATCTGGTCCCATCACTTCATGGGAAATAGATGGGGAAACAGTGGAAACAGTGTCAGACTGTATTTTTTGGGGCTCCAAAATCACTGCAGATGGTGATTGCAGCCATGAAATTGAAAGACGCCTACTCTTTGGAGGGAAAGTTATGACCAACCTACACAGCGTATTAAAAAGCAGAGACACTTCTTTGCCAACAAAGGTCCATTTGGTCAAGGCTATGGTTTTTCCTGTGGTCATGTATGGATGTGAGAGTTGGATTATAAAGAAAGCTGAGCACCAAGGAATTGATGCTTTTGAACTTCGGTGCTAGAGAAGACTCTTGAGAGTCCCTTGGACTGCAAGGAGATCCAACCAGTCCATCCTAAAGGAGATCAGTCCTGGGTGTTCATTGGAAGGACTGATGCTGAAGCTGAAATGCCAATACTTTGGCCACCTGATGTGAAGAGCTGACTCATTTGAAAAGACCCGGATGCTGGGGAAGATTGAGGGCAGGAGGAGATGAGGACGACAGAGGATGAGATGGTTGTATGGCATCACTGACTCAATGGACATGAGTTTGGTTAAACTCTGGGAGTTGGCGATGGACAGGGAAGCCTGGTGTGCTGCGGTTCATGGGGTGGCAAAGAGTCGGACACAACTGAGCGACTGAACTGAGCTGAACTGGGTCACAATGTAAAATATTTCTGTACATTCTATTAATAGTTAAAAAAACATCGAGAGCCATTTTTCTGGAGAATCATTGATTTTACAAGTGTTTATTATTAAAGGCAATATGATGAACTTAAAGGAGATAAAACGAGCGTTTGTAATCCAGGAAGAAAGCTGTATGTGCTATAAAAGTTACTGATAAAAAGTGCTGTGGAAGGTCAGTGGAGTTCGATTTACAGGTATTCTAATGGGGAAGGGTGGGATGAGCAGAGGTCCTGAACGGTCTTTGAAGGGAGAGTGGCATTTGAATTGAGGCTTGATGGATCAGAGGGTTCTATTCTTTGCCTGCCTTGTAATGCACTGGCCATTGTTCACATCTATGTCAGAGGTGATAGGACCCATTTCATAACCAAATGTTTTAGAGTTACAAGAATTTTAAGAATACCTCTATTTCACTGTTTAACCCTGGACCTACTCGTTTTGCCTTTTAAAGAATGACTGCATTTCTAAATCCCAGAATAATTAGGGCGGCTTTTGGACAAATCATCTTAACTCTAGGTCTTAGTTAATAATTGCTGTTCTCATCTTATTGGAAAAAATAGGGTCATATATGTGCTCCTATATTTTTTCAGTGAGATAATGGTAAAGCTAGAAATATAAGATTAAAATATAATTGAATATAAAATTAAATTAAAAATAAATTCTAGAAATATAAGATTGATGTTGCCAATAAAATAAAACTAAAGTTTGTGTACAAATCAAAGCCCTCCTAAACTTGGCATTTTAGCGTTGGAGGATCCTTCAGAGGTAGGTGGCCCAACCTCATCTAACTAATACTGAGGAAATAAAGATTCAAAGAAGTTAAAGTAATGAGCCATAAACCTGGAATCCAACCCAGGTCACTGACTTCCTAGCCTGTTGCTGTATGTTACTATCACCAGTTAGTAATTTTAAGAGGGATGAGGAAGTGAGAACTCAGGAGAATACTCTTTCGGGACCTTCCATACTTGCTAGACACAAAATGATTTCACACTTTGTAAATGATGTGATACTAATGTAGACAGAGCCACCAAAGTCCATTGTTTTCCTCCCCACTGCTCTGTTCTCTGCTCAGCATTCTCTGTGTCACCGACTGAGTTCTGCAGTCATTAGAATTCCGAGGTTACTGCTGGGGATACAGTGACCCATTTTCAGAATCAAAAACAGCTAATCTGTCTCCTTGCCAGCCAGTGTTAGGTGTTGGCTGCTCCTTGTTTCTGCCGCCTGCACTCCTGAATAATTGCTTTAACCAACAAGCTTAGTCATCTTCTCTGGTGCAGAAGGTGATAAGTTGTACCCTTTCTGTCCTATCAGAAATTTTCATAAATTTTCTTTCTCCTGTGGTATATAGATCTCATCCAGTTGCATGAATGACATGACTTCTGCTCTTTGACTCAGAAAGACTGGCACTGATGTTCTGGTTTCATAATAGTATATGGAAAAAGGGACTTTTGTAAGAAGAAAATAAATGGAAGCAATTTTATCTAGAGCCTGGACGCGACAGGATAGACCCTGTAGACAACCAGTGTGAGCGTCATTGTCTTCATATCTATGGGGCAGACATTCTTGTCATCATTTTACAAGGTCAGAATAAGTAATGGAGCTGTAATTCAATCCCAGGTCCTTTGAATTCCACTCTGTGCTGCCCAGTGGTGATATATAGGACATAGGAAGGATTCTTTGCTTTATAGTAGATTTCTTAAAAGGCCAGGATATTTGCATGCTCTGCTGCAGCAATTTTAGTCTTCATCACCAAGTTTGTCAAAGTTCTGCCCTGTCGTTTTTTAGCCTCCTTGTTGTAAGGAAATGTAAGCAATTAATGTACCATAACACTGTTCTTTTAGGCTTTCTGCAAGTGACTGGGTTTTTTATTTTTAAATTTGTTTTTTTCATAAAAACAGCAACAACTAAAACAAAGCCTGTCTTCTGTATCATTTGTCTCTATTCAACTGACAGATTTTCATCATCAATGACAGTGGACATATGGAATGCCATTATTAAAAAGACCCTTCAACCATAGGCTTATCATCAGCTGGACCAGAAGGGACTGCAGAGACCATCTGGCCCTGCCTCCTTATTTGTACAGTCCAGGTTATCCTTTCTGCCGTCCTGCACGCTCCTGATTTCTTTTGTTTGTTTGTTCATTCGTGTATTCATTCATTCAGAACACTACTGCATGCTAAATATTGATTGGGGCCCTAAGATACAGTAATGAAAACAACACGTTTTGACTTCAAGGTGCCTACAAATCTATGGGGAAGAAACATACTCACATATGACTAACTGTGGTACAGTTTAGAGTAATGGAGCCATAAACTGTGGAAGTTTTAAAGATACCTTGTTTATTTCTGCCCTAACATTTTCATCCTTTATTGTAGTGGATGATTAGGAAGCTTAGGGTTTTGTTTTATTTTTGTTCATGGATTCTTGAGATGTTTAAAGTTGGAAAGGATCAGAGACAGCAGGTTCTTATTAATACTAACAGGGAAAGATATAAGAATGCAGTTTCTTTAAATGCAGTAACTTCTCAAATAAGTTCTTTAAATAATTGTATGCATATAATTATACAGTCTCTCTCTATATACATTTTAATTGAAATATAGTCGGTTTGCAATGTTGTGCTAATTTCTCATGTACAGCAAAGTGATTCAGATACATATATATGTGTGTGTGTGTATATATATATATATATATATTCTTTTTCTTATTCTTTTCCATTATGGTTTATTACGGAATACTGAATATAATTCCCTATGGTCATTCAGTCTGTATTTTTATTATATAGTGAATTATGCTTTACTCAAATCAACAAAATACTCTTTATATGAGCGATTCATTGAGAAATTAAAATAGATGTTAAAGTATTTATTAAGTTCCTGTCATATGGCCAGAGTTGTTGTAAGTTCTGTGGAGGATTCATCATGGCCACTATTATAGTAGCTAACATATATTGAGTACTTCCTCCGTGCCAGACCCTAAGCGAAACACTTTACATGCGTGATCTCGTCTGATTCTCACAAAAGCCATAATGGTGGTTACAATGATATCCCTATTATACAGATAAGGAAACTGAGGCCCAGGGAGATTATGAAACTTGCCCATGATCTCCGAGCTCCTAGTGGCAGAGTTAGGCCTGTCTGTCTGAGAATTTATGCTCTTTTTTTTTTTAATCTAATTTTACTCATTTTTGAAAATTGAAGGATAATTGGTGTATAGAATTTTGTTGTTTTCTGCTCTTAACAACTACTCTGGATAAACGGAGTAAAAGATAGCGACCTGTAGTTTAGGAAAGTTTATGCTTTTTCATGACTAAGTAAAATTGTAAGGAATAATGTGAAACTATATATAATCAAGTTCCATGATTAGTCTTTTCCACGTACACATACTCCCTGTAGCCAGTCTCATCCAGCCTGGTGATTGTAATTCCCATCTCCCAACTGATGACTTCTGAACCTGTATCAGCAAGCCCCGCCTCTCATATGACTCCAGACCTGCTTTTACAACTTCTGCTGGACATTTGTGTATTGTTGTCCCATGGGCATCTCAAACTCATTATGTCTGAAAATAAACTTGTGAGCTGCTCATCCATATCTGCTCACTCTGTTCCAGAATTTGTTACTGGCATTGCTATCTGTGCCCTTCTCCAAAGCACAGGCATCCAGACAGTGCCCTGTTTTTGTTATCCTATAGCTGACTCCACTTTAATCTGCCGTTTTCATTGTGCCCATTTGTCTAAAACATTCTGATTTCAGAATGTTGTGATGAATTAATTAAGTAGACGTTGCTTATTAAATGGGATTCATGAAACTATTCAGCATTTTCACACTGCTTGAATGTGAAGAAAAAGTCCATGCAAAATCAATTTTCACAGTTATATATCTACATATCAGAATTCTGTCTTGATATCAATATTTCAAAGTAGTTGAGCTTTAGAACTTACTATGAGCTAATTCTTTTTGCCCCTGTAGCACTGATACTGTCTGAAGGCAATGGCACCCCACTCCAGTACTCTTGCCTGGAAAATCCCATGGATGGCGGAGCCTGGTAGGCTGCAGTCCATGGGGTCGCTGAGGGTCGGACATGACTGAGCGACTTCACTTTCACTTTTCACTTTCATGCATTGGAGAAGGAAATGGCAACCCACTCCAGTGTTCTTGCCTGGAGAATCCCAGGTATGGCGGAGCCTGGTGGGCTGCCGTCTGTGGGGTCGCACAGAGTCGGACACGACTGAAGTGACTTAGCAGCTTAGCAGCTACTGTCTCACTGGTCACATTTTCATAATCAGTTGCTTATATTTACCATTCTGTTGAATAGCAGAGACTCTGGTTCTATGTTTTTGAAACAGTAACCACCACCAGCGAGCACAGTGCCAGACACAGAGCAAATGTTTAAATAATATTTGCTGTTTGAAGGACTGATTGACAATAACTTTAAAACCAAAAAATTAACCACAAGTAGGGTAGGAAAGCATAATTTAATCATCTAAGAAGTTATCAAATTGTTCTATAAGCAGTCAATCAAATAGAAAATCTTAGCCTTCTTCACATTAATTCACATGGTACAGTGGGTTAAATCTCATAATATACAATGTCACTGCTTAAAAATCTTGAGTAGCTGCTCACTACCTACTAATCTAGTGTCCTTTCAACTCTGATTATAAAGCTTCAGCCTCTCGTTTCTTCCCTGAAGGATCTTAAAATCTGATGTGAAAATAAGGTAGATAGTATGCCACAGTAACCAGAATGGTTATGAATATTCATGTGTGAGTCGTGATTCAGTCATTAATGCCAGCAATTAGTAATTTGGGTCTTATTTCATATTTCTTTTGTGAAAGACAGTTATTTATCTGATTTGAGTTGTCCTGCCCTTTTAAAAAACATTTATAGGGCTTCCCTGGTGGCTTGGTGGCAAAGAACCTGCCTGCCAAAGCAGGAGATATGAGTTCAATCCCTGATCTGGGAGGATCCCACGCAGCTAAGCCCATGCATCACAACTGTTGAACCTGTGTGCTACAACTGCTGAGCCCTCATGCCGTAACTGCTGAAGCCCGAGTGCCCAGAGTCTGTGCTCCACAAGAGATGCCACCACAAGGAGAAGCCCGTGCACAGCAACTGCAGAATAACTCCTGCTCGCCGCAGATAGAGAAAATTCTATGCAGCAGTGAAGACCCAGTGCAGCCAAAAATAACTAGATAAATAATTTAAAAAAAAATTTATATGTGAGAATGTCACAAAATAACAGAGATTTGTCTGTTTTTTTGCATTGACAGCTAGAACATGACCAGTCAACACTGCTAGTTCTGATACTTATCCTCAAGGTCTTAGGTTTTTAATACTTCTAAGTGATTAATCATAGAAAAGAATATCAAAGGCAGTAGTATGCTGACTTTATTTAACCTAGGGCACATCAATTTTTAATTTAATCCATATGGCATAATTATTTTTGTTAACCAGTTAATATCAGAGATAGTCATTATATTCTATATAATAATTGTTGTAATATCATTAAACACATGTATACCTATGGCTGATTCATATTGATATATGGCAAAAACCATGACAGTATTGTAAAGTAATTCTCCTCCTGATTAAAATAAATAAATACATTTTTAAAAGAATTACTGTATTCTTTAGTTTTATAAAATGGATTAAAGATCTAAATGTAAGACCAGAAACTATAAAACTCCTAGAGGAGAACATAGGCAAAACACTCTCTGACATAAATCACAGCAGGATCCTCTATGATCCACCTCCTGGAATACTGGAAATAAAAGCAAAAATAAACAAATGGGATCTAATTAAAATTAAAAGCTTCTGCACAACAAAGGAAACTATAAGCAAGGTGAAAAGACAGCCTTCTGAATGGGAGAAAATAATAGCAAATGAAGTAACTGACAAACAACTAATATCAAAAATATACGAGCAACTTATGCAGCTCGAGTCCAGAAAAATAAACGACCCAATCAAAAAATGGGCCAAAGAACTAAATAGACATTTCTCCAAAGAAGACATATGGATGGCTAACAAACACATGAAAAGATGCTCAACATCACTCATTATCAGAGAAATGCAAATCAAAACCACAATGAGGTTACCATTTCACACCAGTCAGAATGACAGCGATCCAGAAGTCTACAAGCAATAAATGCTGGAGAGGGTGTGGAGTAAAGGGAACCCTCCTACACTGTTGGTGGGAATGCAAACTAGTACAGCCACTATGGAGAACAGTGTGGAGATTCCTTAAAAAATTGCAAATAGAACTGCCTTATGACCCAGCAATCCCACTGCTGGGCATACACACTGAGGAAACCAGAATTGAAAGAGACACGTGTACCCCAATGTTCATCGCAGCACTGTTTATAATAGCCAGGACGTGGAAACAACCTAGATGTCCATCAGCAGATGAATGGATAAGAAAGCTGTGGTACATATACACATGGAGTATTACTCAGCCATTAAAAAGAATACATTTGAATCAGTTCTAATGAGGTGGATGAAACTGGAGCCTATTATACAGAGTGAAGTAAGTCAGAAAGAAAAACACCAATATAGTATACTAACACATATATATGGAATTTAGAAAGATGGCAATGATGACCCTGTATGCGAGACAGCAAAAGAGACACAGATGTATAGAACGGACTTTTGGACTCTGTGGGAGAGGGAGAGGGTGGGATGATTTGGGAGAATGGCATTGAAACATGTATACTATCAGGTAAGAAACGAATCGCCAGTCTATGTTCAATATAGGATACAGGATGCTTGGGGCTGGTGCACCTGGAGGATCCAGAGAGATGATATGGGGTGGGAGGTGGGAGGGGGGTTCAGGATTGGGAACTCATGTACACCCGTGGCTGATTCATGTCAATGTATGGCAAAACCAATACAGTACTGTAAAGCAAAATAAAGTGAAAATTAAAATTAAAAAAAAAAATAAAATTGATGTATTAACTTGGCACCCTGTCGGGCATGCAATAAATGACCCACAAAATGCTAAAAAAAAACACAACCATTTTTAAACAATAATAAATTCCAATTATAAAGATATTATTTATATTCATTAAAATGTTTTCTATATAAAATAAACTTTGTATGCTTAGTCACTCAGTTGTGTCTGACTCTGCAACCTCATGCACTGTAGCCCGCCAGGCTCCTCTGTCCATGGAATTTTCCAGGCAAGAATACTGGAGTGTGTTTCCATTTCCTACTCCAGGGTATCTTACTGACCTAGGGATCGAACGTCCATCTCCTACATTGGCAGGCGGATTCTTTACCACTGTGCCCCCTGGGAAGCCCAACCTTTATGCATACCAAACAGAAATATTGCATTTTTCAAGTCTCACTGTTTAAATGCAAACTAAAAATGTCAAATGGCCACCTAAATGACAGATATGAAGAAACTAAAATTCTGTTTCTTCGTATGACAGTCACTGGACTATTGTTTTTTTGAATCTGCTATTTCAGTGCAGAAATAAGTGACATGACAGGGGTTATTACATAAACTGTGAAGCCAGACTGAACAATTCTGAACCATTGCAAATTATTCCAAAAATGAAACTTTGTAGCTGAATCTGTTTCCTCGTGTATATATAAATGGGCATTCGCCTACCATAGAGAATAAATGTTTAAGTTACAAAATTAGAAATGTGCTAATTTGAAGCCTACAGATGTATTACTAAAACTTGACAGTGACTGCAGTAGTAATTTAGAATTTAGACTAACAAAGAATTTTGGCAGAGGACTTCCCTGATAGTCTAATGGTTAAGAATCCACCTGCCAATGCAGGAAATGCAGGTTCCATCCCTGGTCTGGGAGGATCTCATATGCTATGGGACAAGTAAGCCCATGTGCCACAACTACTGAGCTCCCTTGTCCTAGAGCCCATGCTCTGCAACAAGAGAAGCCACCACAAGGAGAAGCCCAAGCACCCCCAACTAGAGAGTAGTCCCTGCTCGCTGCAACTGGAGAAAGCCCGAGCGCAGCGGTGAAGCCCAGCACAGCCAAAATAAATAAATAACATTTTAAAAGTATATCCTTAAAAAAAAAAAAAGATTTTGGCGGGGAGGACTGTTTTGTCACTAACACTGTTTTAAATCTCCAGCGCATGATGATAATAAAACTCACACTGAGTTTAGTCAGTTTATCCATGTTTTAAAATTCTCTACGGACATCATATACCCTTACTGTCTGTACTGGATGGAGCAGACCACTCCTAGTACCCTGAGCTTTGGATACCCGTTAATCAGAGTCTTAAGTTGTTTTGATTTCTCTTGTGTGTTTCCATTTATCGTAACCTACACTGATGGCTCAGATGGTAAAGAATTTGTCTGCAATGCAGGGGACCTGGGTTCAATCCCTGGGCTGGGAAGATCCCCTGGAGAAGAGAATGGCTACCCACTCCAGTATTCTTACCCAGAGAATCCCATGGACAGAGGAGCCTGGTGGGCTACAGTCTGGGGTCGCAAACAGTCGGACATGACTGAGTGATTAACACTTTCACTTTCACATTGATGAAAGTGAATTACATATTCTGTTCAGGTGGAGCCTGACCTCTGTCCTAAATTCACTTGTATCCCACTGCCTGCAGTATCTCCCACCATCTGCCCTCCCCATCTTCATCCCTCATTTCCAGTAACATCAGCAGTTTCACCAAATGCTCGCTGTCAGGCAAGAGGCAGGAGGTCGTCCCTTTTTATTAAGCTTTAGCTTTATTATATTTCAGAATCTTAACAGTAGGAAATGTTATTGGTGAATCAACTCGACTTGCATTTTCCAGCCCTGATTATGCTGTTCTGACCTCGTATCCGCACAGGAATATCAGTGATGTATTGCCTGAGGACAAAATGTGTTTCCAAATAAATTGGTTCACAGAAGGGTAGCTGGAGTGACTTCTCGCTATTCTGCATCTTGATTTTTTGTTGTTGTTAATTAATATGAAGGAACATAATGCTCCCTCAAACTGTTATAAGCATAGATGTATTACCGCCAAATGCCAAATCCACTAAATATTAGGAAATCTGGAGTGGTATGAAAGTTCTTAATAGCTATCAAAGTAAGACAGTGGTTTTTTTTTATATACATATATATATTTTATTTTTATTTTTTACTTTACATTGCTTTTGCCATACATAAATATGAATCCACCACGGGTGTACACATGTTCCCAATCCTGAATCCCCCTCCCACCTCCCTCCCCAAGACAGTGTTTTATATGAGATTTTCAATGGCAGTAGAGTTAGAAGTCATAGATTTGCTTTTTAAAATATGATTTTTAAAAATTAGGTATTTATTTATTTATGGATTTTTGCCTGCATTGGGTCTTTGTCACTGCACGTGGGCTTTCTCTAGTTGCAGTGAGTGGGGCTACTCTCTAGTTGAGGTGGTTTTGTTATTTCAGAGCACAGGCTCTAGGCTGTAGGGCTTAGTTGCCCCACGGCATGTGAGATCCTTTTGGACCAGGAATGGAACCTGTGTCCCCTACATTGGTAGGCAGATTCTTAACCACTGGACCACAGGAAAGTCCTAGATTTACTTTTAATATGATCAGCTGATGAATGTTGATAATAGTTACTATTTGTTGAGTGCTTACTATGTGTGAGGCACTGTTCTAAGTACTTCATATGGGTTTTGCTGAAGTAGGTGCTCTTATTGTTGGTGGTGTTCAGTCACTAAGTCATGTCTGCCTCTTTGCAACCCCATGGACTATAGCACGCCAGGCTTCCCTGTCCTTCACCGTCTCCCGGAGCTTGTTCAGATTCATGTCCATTGAGTCTGAAATGTCATCCAGCCGTCCTCTGTTGCCCCTTTCTCCGCCTGCCCTCAATCTTTTTCAGCATCAGGGTCTTTTCCAGTGAGTCTGCTCTTCACATCAGGTGGCCACAGTATTGGAGCTTTAGCTTTGGCATCAGTCCTCGCAGTGAATATTCAGGGTTGATTTCCTTTAGGATTGACTGGTTTCATCTACTTGTAGTCCAAGGGACTCTCAAGAGTTCTCCAGCACCACAGTTCGGTGATCAGCCTTCTTAATGGTCCAACTCTTATGTCACAACTATAGCTTTGACTATGCAGACGGTTGTCAGCAAAGTGATGTCTCTACTTTTTAATGTGCTGTCTAGATTTGTCATTGCTTTCCTTTTAAGGAGTAAGCATCTTTTAATTTCATGGCTGCAGTCACCATGCGCTGTGATTTTGGAGCCCAAGAAAATAAAATTTTTCACTGCTTCCATGAAGTGATAGGACCATATAGCATGGTCTTAGTTTTTTTTTAATATTGAGTTTTAAGCCAGCTTTTCCACTCTCCTCTTTTACCCTTATCAAGAGGCTCTTTAGTTCCTCTACACTTTCTGCCATTAGAGAGTTATCGTTTGCATATCTGAGGTTGTTGATATTTCTTCCTGCAATCTTGATTCCAGCTTGTGAGTCATCCAGCCTGGCATTTCACATAATATGATCTGCGTATAAGTTAAATAAACAAGGTGACAATATACAACCTTGACGTACTCCTTTCCCAATTTGGAACCAGTCTGTTGTTCCATGTCTGGTTCTAACTTGCTTCTTGACCTGCATACATGTTTCTCAGGAGATAGGTCAGGTGGTCTGGTATTCCCATCTCTTTAAGAATATTCCACAGTTTGTTGTTATCCACATAGTTAAAGCATTTAGCGTAGTCAATGAGACAGAAGTAGATGTAGGCGCTCTTATTATTTCCATTGCATACACGAGAGAACTGAGGCTTGGTGAAAGTGAAAGTCACTCAGTTGTGTCTGACTCTTTGTGACTCCAAGGAGTGTAGCCCACCAGGCTCCCCTGTTCATGGAATTCTCCAGGAAGAGTACTGGAATGGGTTGTCATTTCCTTCTCAAGGGGATCTTGCCCACCCAGGGATTGAACCCAGGTCTCCTGCACTGCAGGCAGATTCTTTACCATCTGAGACACCAGGGAAGCTTTTATTATTCCCATTTTATAAACTGAGGCATGGAGAGATTTAAGCAATCTTCTCCATGTTACACAGTTAGTAGGTAGAAGGCCTGGAATTCTAGTCTGGGCCATTTGACTTCAGATACCACCCTATTAACCACTGCAATCCTCAGTGGTACTTAAAACAACCATTGGGTATCACTTAGTTCTAGAAATGCCAGAACCTGACAAACATTCAGTAAATGGTTACTGAAATAAAATCAAACTTCCCTAATGGCTCTGTTGGTAAAGAATCCACCTGCAATGCAGGAGACTCAGGTTCCATCCCTGGGTGGGGAAGATCCCATGGAGAAGGGAATGGCAACCCATTCTAGTATTCTTGCCTGGAAAATCCCATGGACAGAGGAACCTGGTGGGCTACAGTCCATGGCATTGCAAAGCGTGGAGATGACTGAGCAACTAAACCACCATACCATTAATCCAGAATCTGAACACGTCCAAACTAAAGACATTTTGTTCATTGTTGTTATTGTTCAGTGACTCAGTTGTGTCTGACTCTTTGCAACCCTATGGACTCTAGCAATCTAGGCTTCTCTGTCCTTCATCTATAACTAGTAGGGCTTCCTTACTTTAAAAAAAATTGTTAATGATGGAAATCTCCAAACATATGCAAAAGTAGAGGGGATAATGGTACAGTGAACCCGTGCAAACCCATCTCGCAGATTTGACATTTATCAACACGTGACCACTCTTGTTTCCTCTATATCTGCCCCCTACCACCCTCACTGGGATAATTTAAAGCAAATTTCAGGCAAGTTTTTCAATATGTATTGAAACAGTATACAAGCCCCTGTGTCCCCATCTTTTGAAGTAAATTTCTGACTAACCCTTAACAGTTGGAAAATGTGAAGGTGTAGAAACACAGAGTAGCTGTTGGGCTGGGGAACTGCTAACAATTTAGACTGTAATTCCCGCATTGCAGAATCACCAAACCTCCAGTTCCCTGAAAGATATAGATAAAGGCCTGACACACATTCCTGAGTTGTGAGTTGTTTTTATGGGAAGCAGGCCCCCTCCAGATGAAAACTGTGACCACAAGAATATAGACCCTAGACTGCTTGAAACCAGAAGGCTGATGAAGCTTGAAACTCCACCTTGATGCCAACCAATCCAAGAATTGTCCAAGAACTGATCATGACCTGCTCGTTGAACACTATAAAACACCTCACTACCCTCTGCAGGGTGAGTCACACAGTCTTAAGGGCATTAGCCCACTTGTGGCCCCCTTTGCCTGGCAAAGCAATAAAAGCTACTCTTTTTCTACTTCTCCCAAACTGTTTTCTCCACATTTCTATTCAGCCCTGATGTACAGAGGCCAAGTTCTAGCAACAGTATTATCCAAAAAGGACTCTGTTAAAAATCACATTAAAATTAATTAACTTGA
Source organism: Budorcas taxicolor (assembly GCF_023091745.1). Taxonomy (NCBI): domain Eukaryota; kingdom Metazoa; phylum Chordata; class Mammalia; order Artiodactyla; family Bovidae; genus Budorcas; species Budorcas taxicolor. The sequence continues at coordinate 71,920,275 of NC_068915.1, forward strand.
TATCCAATAGCTGCTGCTGCTGCTGCTAAGTTGCTTCAGTCGTGTCTGACTCTGTGTGACCCCATAGATGGCAGCCCACCAGGCTCCCCCATCCCTGGGATTCTCCAGGCAAGAACACTGGAGTGGGTTGCCATTTCCTTCTCCAATGCAGGAAGTGAAAAGTGAAAGTGAAGTCACTGAGTTGTGTCCAACTCTCAGCGACCCCATGGACTGCAGCCCACCAGGCTCCTCTATCCATGGGATTTTCCAGGCAAGAGTCCTGTAGTGGGGTGCCATTGCCTTCTCCAATCCAATAGCTAGCAGTGTTCAAATTTTCCTATTTCATAAATGTATTTTATTTTATTATTTATTTTTGTCTTCCTTGCTACGCTTGGGCTTTCTGTAGTTGCAGTGAGCGGGGACTACTTTTTGTTGGGCACAGGCTTCTCATTGTGACTTGTTGCGGAGCATGGGCTCTAGGCACACCACTTTCAGCAGTTGAGTGTGGGCTCAGTAGCTGTGGCGCACAGGCTTTTCTGGGACCAGGGATCGAACCCATGTCCGCTCACTGGCAGGCAGATTCCCACCCACTGTACCACCAAGCAAGTCCCATAAATGGATTTTATAGTTGGTTTGTTTGAGTTAGGATCCAAATAAGAGTCTTGTGTTGCATTTGGTTGATATATTTCTTGAGTCTCTTAATCCATCAACATTCCCTCTCTTCCTTTTGTTTTCCCTCTTAACCACTTGTTGATGAAACATGGTCATTTGTTCTGTAGAATTGTCTGTGTTGTCTTGCTCTACCTTGGAGTGAGAAAGAGTTACTTTTCATTTCTGTAAAGTGTAGAAGAGGAGAGGAGAACAGTTGTGGACTGTGTTATCCCTAAGTGGAACCAATGGCTACTGGAAGGCAGTACAGGACAGCAGCCGCCTTGACAATCCCAATGTGTTCTTGGGGACCTCTGTCTGAGCAGTGATCCTTTTATCTTTTATATCCATACTGATAATAAAGAGGCACAGAAAGATACAGGAATGCCTTTTGAATTCTCAAATAATTATCAAATGGTGCTGATTATGTGTTAATTGATACATTCTAATTCTTTGAAAACTGATAAAACTCACAGATGTTTGATAAAATTAATTTCATTAACTGGGATACAATTTAATTAGAATATGCAATGCTGTGTTTATTCTTACAATCTAGAATTAGGAAATGGAAACCTTTGTGTTAAGGAGTATGTTGGGTCGTACTTTGAGAACATGTGAATATCTAATTACCCAGTGATTTTTACATTCATTGATGATCCTTGCCTAAATCAGTTATTACATGAGAGTTGCAAAATGGTGATTTTTCTAATTTTATTGTTTTTTCTCTACATTTGTTAGTTGGCATTCTTCTGTAAAGAAAAACTTTCCTTATTTTTCTCTTTGATATGTTCTGATTACACATCCTCTTTTTATTTCATCATTTTATGCTCATGAAATTAAAATTTTTAATGTTTATAATCTTTTACTGTCACTGTTTGGATGTTCATATTGCTCAGATTTGGCCAGTGAGATCCCCTTTACACCAAGTTTTATCAGCTTTTATTAATAACATGATCCGTTAGTCTCTCAGCCCTTCCTTGCCCTACAAGACATCTCAGGACGGCTTCATACTTTCCCAGACTAGAACTCAGCCTTCTTCAAGGGGTCCTCCCTCTGTAGTGAAGGAATGGTACTTAAAAACCAAGATCTGGGACTTGTTGTCCTCATTGCTTCTTTCTATGCCCATTTTGACTCAGCCCTAAGTCTTCTGCTGAGGATGGAGAGGAGATACCTGGCTCTTCAAACCCACTGAGACAACCCCTTCATCTTGCTCAGATCCCTTAGTATCGTCAACAGACAGTGAGCACTGTTTCTAGTTTTTCCACTTTCTAAGGATGAAAATTTGTAGTCTGTTTCCCGAATGACTTGCTTCTCTTCCAGTTTTACCTGCTCTGTTATAGAAGAATCATGGGATTGCAGACTTCAGTTTACAATATTTTACTTAGAAACTGTCTTAACCAGTGATTCTTTGCCAATTTCAAGTCTCGGACTGTTTTGAAAATCTGATGAAAGTGGATACTAGCCCTGGAAAAATGCTCAAACACAAACATTTTTATATACAATTTTATCGAGTTCTTGACCTTGTAAAGCTGAGTTATCTCTATGAAACACACCTTATATAAGATCCTAGGTTGTGCTCTATCTCTGCCATACTATGTATGTACAGGGAAGCCTGGGATGTGGGCAGGTTTAGGTGACTTCCTAAAGGCTACACAGTAGCAGAAACAAACTAGAGTCTAAGGGTTTTTGGTTTTTATTCTCATGAAGAACAACTGGTTTGCCCCCACTTATATCACAAAAAGTTCTGCAAGGTAGTGAGAACAAGAACTTCAAATAAGAAGAATGAGTTTGTAGAGTGAAGACACCCTAGGAGTGGATTTTTACTTTTAGAACACGAGTCCATAGAAGCTGGGCACCTGAATTTTCCAATTTCAAAAGAATAGAATTCTTTTTTTTTTTTTTTACTGAAATTATGTTTTCTGTAATTCCTTTTTCTTACTTTCTTCACCCTAATATTTAATGTGAAAAGTGGTTGATGTATTTGGAGGCAGGAGCCAGCACAGTATTTTGGGAAATGAACGGATGATGGAACGTTTCTCCTGTGAACAGGCGCTTTCTCTCTTGAATAGCACCTACTACCATAGGGTCTTCATAGATAGGTATCTGGGTGTGACTGGCTGGTTTTATGAAGTACTCTCATTGCTCACTGGGCGTCTTCTGTTAGTATCTCTCAGTTGTCTCTGAGCCATATGCAGTTTTTTAGGATTAATGTAGTTTTTAAGGATTTCTGCAGAAATCTTATTATTCAACACACCCTTGTGACCTTCAATCTGGAAAGCCTCAGTGCATCTCAGCCTTGCTCCAGAGAGCCAAAGCCGGCTCCAAGGCAGCACAGATTGTAGCTGTCTGTAGGCTTTGTTTGCACAAAGGGACACTTCTATTACAGGCTCCTTGGTATTGCAATGGTGGAAGAGGGAAATGTTAACTGCTTTCTCTCTGGTGTTTTCTTATAGTGGAAGAGTGACTGAGTACAGGCAGTCAGGAGAATTTGAGCAAGATGAGATGGTTCTCATGATGTTTCATCTTATGAATATCTCCTGGTGTGTGTGTATATGTGTGTGTCTGTGTGTGTGTGTCTGTATGTGTGTAGGCAGGTGTGGTGTAATGCTGGAAAAATATAGGCTTCTTAAATTGTAGACAAATCAAGGAATGATTTTAACTCAAACAGGCTAGACTGAGAGTCTGTAAAATAATAATGACTTTAATTTACTGCTTTTCATAGAGTATAAAATAGTCTGCAAAACATGACCTGCAGACCCCTGAGAACACTGATCGCAGAGCTTTTATCACGATACAGCAGACTTCCTGTTTCTCTCTCCTTGTGTGTAAAAGAAATCCTTAGTCACTGCTGGTTCTGGAATTCTTCAGTGGCATAGAATTGGTGCCTGGTATTGTAATTAATTTGTTTACTGGGCAGATCTTTCATCCGTCCCCATAAATGCTTCTTGAAAAGGTTGACTGGATTGTTTTCTGCTGTTGCGAGATGCAAACAAACTGGAAAGGCAATGACGAAGATGTTTCAACTTTTATTTGTATGAAGTAGATGGATAAAAGCAATAGTTCAAATAAGATTTAAGTAAAAATATTTCTTAAGTTCCTGAACCTTCCATGTAAAATGTTCTCTTTTATGTTAAAAAAAATCAAAGACCATATTCTGTGATAATTGGACAAGTGCTAGAGATACTTAAAAATAAATAATAAACTTGGCTATATTGACTAATGTTATTTGAGTCAAGAGTATTTCAGAGATAAAATTTTTTGAACTAGCATTTATTTTTCAGTAAAAGATATACCAAGCATAGTTATTTTAGGAATCTGTTAAAAAAAATTCTAGCAGTACTGTTGAATTATTTTACTTAACTTGTAAAATTTTTTCTTACGATGTTCATTGCAAGTACCTGATTGATTTTGAGAAAACAGATAAGCATTAAAACATTTTATGAACTGGCTTTTTGTTGTATGGATTTATTAGATATTTAGGTGGGGGAAGAGGTGGAGAGAAAGTGGGGAATTCGGAGTATATGTTGGTTTACTGTTATTTTATAGATTTTTAAAAATATTTCTTAAGTTCCTGAACCTTCCATATAAAACGTTCTCTTTTATGTTAAAAAAAGAATCAAAGACCATATTCTGTGATAATTGGACAAGTGCTAAAGATACTTTACAATATTGTGATTTTTTTTTTTTGATACATCAACATGAATCAGCCATAGGTAGACATATGTCCGCTCCCTCTTGAACCCCCTTCCCTCCTCTCTCCTCATCCCACCCCTCTAGTTTGTGACAGAGCACTGGCTTTGGGTTGCTGATGTTTTAGGCTTGTCGGAATAATTCTGCATAACTGTTTACTTCCTCCCTGCTCTGCTGCACTGTGGGGCTGCTGCCACCAGGTGGATGCTGGTGCCTAGGCATGGCTACACGGTCGAAACTGGAAGGCAGTGATTCAGCAATTTAACAAGTGTTTATTGAACACTATGCATCAGGCACTGTGCTAGGTGTTGGGGATACAAGGATGAATAAGACAGAATCCCTGTAAGAGTTAGACAAAACCAGTAAAGTGATAGAATTACATGTACTGTGCTCCAGAAGGACAAAGAGAAAACAAACAAGTAACCTTGATGTTTATGGAAGATGCTCTGAAGGGATTGCCATGGAGCTGCACCTTGAGGGTGACTGTGAGTTTAAAGTGGGGATGGTCCTGTAGACAAGTGATTCCAAGAGGACATATATAAGTTGTGTTTTTTTGGGAAAATTATGATCATAAACTCATTTAAAACCCTAAATCTCCGATGACTAAAAATAATAATATATTGTTGTTGTTTAGTCACCTGAACTCTTCACGAGCCCATGGACTGCAGCACACCAGGCTTCCCTGTCCCTCACCATCTCCTGGAGTTTGCCCAAGTTCATGTCCACTGAATTGGTGATGCCATCCAACCATCTCATCCTCTGTTGCCCTTTTCTTCTACCTTCAGTTTTTCCTGGCATCAGGGCCTTTTCCAATGAGCTGTTCACATCAGGTAACCCAAATATTGTAGCTTCATCCTCAGTCAGTCCCTCCAGTGAATATCCAGGGTTGATTTTCTTTACAGTTGACTGATTTGATCTCTTTGCAGTCCAAGGGACTCTCAAGGGTCTTTTCCAGCACCACAGTTCGAAAGCATCAGTTCTTTGGTACTCAGCCTTCTTTATGGTCCCACTCTCACATCCATACATGACTACTGGAATGACCATGGCCTTGAATATATGGACCTTTGTCCGAAAAGTGATGTCTTTGCTTCTTAACACACTGTCCAGGTTTGTCATAGCTTTCCTGCCAAGAGGCAGTCGTCTTCTAATGTCACGTCTGCAGTCACCATCTGCAGGGATTCTAGAGCCCAAGAAGAGGAAATGCGTCACTGCTTCCATTTTTCCCACTTCTGTTTGCTGTGAAGTGGCAATTATATAATACATGTAAGAAAATTATTTAGAACAAAATTTAAAAGAATATGGATGTCTGTATATTTAGTTATCATTTGGTTAATCTCCCATTGTTAACAACCAATCCTTATTCTGATCTTGGTTTAAAATCATCTTAAAATTATCCTAAATTAAAAAATAACTGCCCTAAATTTTTTAAGATCAAAACTCAGTGGATCCAGACAACCCAATCAAAAAATGGACAGAAGACACTTCTCCAAAATAGACATACAGCTGGCAAATAAGCACATGTAAAGATGCTCATCATCACTAATTATTAGAGAAATGCAAATGAAATTTAATGAGATACCACCTCACACCAGTCAGAATAACTATCATTTAAAAGTCTACAGATAACAAATACTGAAGAAGGTGTGGAGAAAAGGGAATCCCCCTTCTATACTGTTGGTGGAAGTGTAAATTGGTAAAGCCATTATGGAGAACAGTATGGAGGTTCCTTAAAAAACGAAAAATAGAACTATCATATGATCCCAGTAGTCCCACTTCTGGGCATATATCCAGAAGATACCCGCACCACAATGTTTATAGAAGCACTATTTATAATAACCAAGACATGGAAGCAGCCTAAATGTCCACTGACAGATGAATGGGTGAAGACGTGGTACACACACACACAAGCATACATGCACAGTGGAATACTGCTCAGCCATAAAAAAAGAATGAAATAATGCCATTTGCAGCAATGTGGATGGACCTACAGATTATCATACCAAGTGATATAAGTCAGAGAAAGACAAATACCATATGATATTACATATATGTGGAAATTAAAATATGACACAGATGAGCCTATCTAAGAAACAGACTCATACACATAGAGAACAGACTTGTGTTTGCCAAGGGGCAGGGGGTAAGAGAGGGGTGGATTGGGAGTTTGGGATTAACAGATGCACACTAACTCTTATGTATAGAATGGATAAACAACAAGGACCCTACTGTAGTGTACAGGGAACTATATTCAATATCCTATAATAAGCCATAATGGAAAAGAAAAAAGCATCAGTCAATCCTCCCTTTTCTAGCTCTCTGTATCTATTTTATTTAATCAATCTATATCTATCTTATCATCCATCAGAATTAAGGACTTCAAGGTAGCTTGGAGTTAAAAGAAGACTTTGTATTCTATTTAATTTTTGCATCGACTAGTTGGTTAGTGGATAATATTCAACAGTTGCACAGTGCTTGTCTTTTTATCTTTCTGAGACAAAATTGACTTTCAGCCAGCTTGACTTGCATCCCACCGTCTTGAAGCTGGCTTAGTCAGATCACCATCTCCTTGTTACTAAATCTCATAGACCCTTCTCAGTGCACATGTTTCTTGAAAAGATTATGTCACTTCTCTGCTTAGAACCATTTGTGACCTCACTGCTTTTAGGATGAAGTTGCAACTCTTTAATATGGCCACATCTGACCCTGCTCATGCTTCCAGAGCTTCATCTCTTACCATGCTTCTCCACTCACTGTTATGATCCCAAACAACTGACCTTCTTTCAGTGTTTTGAATGCACTCTGTCTCCCTCACCTCCAGGAATTGCTCTTTCCTCTGTCCTCTTTCAACACGTCTGCTGCCCACTCCTGTTCATCCCTTCAGTCTGAGTTCAGACTTGTGCTTTCCTTTTAAAGAAACTAAACCCCGGTCATGTCCGAATAATCCATCCTGTTTCTCCAGTCTCAATTCCAGCCCCTCTTAATCTCAACAATTTTTATTCTGGACTATACTAAAAACTCCCTAATTGGTGTTTCTACTTCTGCTCTTCCCGTCTGCGTAATCCATTCTCTACATATTCATAAGAATCATCTTTTAAAAATATAACTGGTATCGTGTCACTTTTATGTAAAACTCTCCAGAGGCTTAGCATGTAATTCAACTCAGGTGAGATCAGGGTACCTTAACACTTTATAGACGCAAACTTCAGTCTCACCCTTGGTTGCATGCTCAGTTATCAAATAGGCATCCAGGTGATTCAGTATGTACTTACCTAATTTTAAAGAATGTTATTAGAGTAAAAATACAAAGCTAAAAATTCATTGCAGAAAATGTTCAGACTTTGGCAGCACCTTCCCTCTTTGAAAAAACACACTAGCCCAGGCCTTCCTCTGGCACCTCTGCCCACCTCACCAGTCTGGATGATGAACCTCTTTTCCGTACCTCTTTCCATAGGACTCATTTCCAATGATGTCTTTAAGTTCTAGTGTTCTTCTTACTCTAATTCCATCTCTGACCTCTAGTGCTGTGCTTATTAGCTCAGTAAATATTTTTTCAGTTGACTAGTTGAAATCTGACACTTCCCCACACTTGGCTCTGGTTCTCTCCCCTGGAAGACCTGGCATCTCTACTGTTATCATGTACAGTGTTCTGTCATTATCATGCTTTCTGTCATTTTATAATACTATCGTAAATAATTCTGTCATAAGAGTAGTAACATGTTCATTTGGAACATTTTTAAGGTTTCAAAAAATGGTGAAATTTAAGGTTTCAAATGAAAATGAACTATATTCTTGCTAATGACATGTATGTGCCTGGCATATGTTATATACTAGTACTAGGGTTGAACTGAAGGAGCTAAGTGGATAACTGCCTTTATTACCTTTTAATATTTTTCTATTGTTCTTATCTTATAACTATACTGTTTATACTATTTAGAATTCTTTTTAAAAACATAGTAAGTATTGGCCAATGTTTCATAAATGTAACTTTTCATGGCTGCCTGATACTATCTTCATGGACTAATTACCATATTATGCATGATTGATTTGGAAAATTTTACTGTCTACCATGTGCCATGAGTGTCTAATGGTGAATAAGACATAACCCTTTACCTAGAGGCACTTCTGGACTAGCACATAGGGAGGAAGAAAGTGAAGAGACAATTACATCCCCATATTTTAGATGTTAAGTTATTTCCAAAATTTCAATATGAGTCTTGACGTATGCTTGACAAAATGCATTCTAGGTATTATGGCAACGACCTTCCCACCACTGAAAAAGACCTAGAATTCAGAGCGCAGAATAGCGTTGGAATTTTCCACATCTAGCTGTGTCTGAGCCTGTTAGTTCCTCTTAGCTGCGAGGATTAAGAGATCATCCTAAGTTCCTGTCACAGTTTAGACTTGTGCCGTTCAGTATGGTAACCGCTAGTCGCATGTGGCTACGGAACACGTGAGCTATGCTGTCAGTGTAAAATCCGCACTGGATTTGAAAGATTTGCTGCAAAGAAGGAATGGTAGACTATCTCAGTAATAATTTTTATGCTGGTTACATGTTAAAATGGTGGTATTTTGAATATACATTTTAGCCTCATCTGTTTTATTTCAGTGTGGCTACTAGGTGATTTCAGATTACATATGTGACTCACATCATGTTTCTCCTGGGCAGTGCTGTTACAGATCTTCAGTAAATGTTGGGTGAATATCAGCGTCACATACTTAGCTCCTCCTTCTGGACCTTTACCTCCTGCGTGTGTTTCTTTCTTTCCCCCTCCGTCTCTCCCTCCCTGTCTGTCTCTTTCTCCCCCTTTCCACCTCTACTTTCAGGAAAGAGATTAGTCACTTGTCAGTTTCTGAGCCTCATTTCCTCCTATGTAAAATGGAGATGGTAATGCTTGTCTAACTGCCCCATAGGTTTCTTTCTTGTAGCGATGAAATAAAGCGGTGCATAAAAAGTGCTTTGTGAGTCATAAAGCAGTGTGCAAATGAAATGCATCATCATGCCTTTGTGTCTGCACTTTAGTATGAATTTAAACCCCACCATGAATTTAAACTCATAAGTTAAATCTGGTAATAGAATGAAAGATTTTATTTCCTGCTTGGGCTTCCACATGGTATAACCTTAGTAGACGGGTCCAACTTACTGGTCCAGCCTGATAGACTGGTCCAAGTTACTTACCCTCTCCAAGCCTTAGTTTCCTCATCTTCAAATAGGTGCTCTAATGTTTTGCAAAGTTATTTAATGAGTTGACCTAATGTGTTACAGAACAGTTGCCTGACATGTTGCAGATGATTAATAAATTGTCCCTCCCTTCCCTCATGCCTGGGCTTCTCTGGTAGCTCAAAGGGTAAAGCGTCTGCCTGCAATGCGGGAGGCCCAGGTTCGATCCCTGGGTCAGGAAGATCCCCTGGAGAAAGAACTGGCAACCCACTCCAGTTCTCTTGCCTGGAAAATCCCATGGACAGAGAAGCCTGGTAGGCTACAGTCCATAGGGTCGCAAAGAATCTGACATGACTTAGTGACTTCAATTTCCCTTTCCCTCATGCCTGTTTCTAGAGAGAGAGGTTGTCTGGGAATCAAGAGTCATCTAAAAATGGTCCTGAAATCATACTTAGGCACGAGTGGTGGCTTATTTGCCCCTGGTTTACTCTCCACCCCAAACGTAGTGACAGACGTGAAACTGGATATAATAAAGATTTCAATGCAGTCCTTTGAGTTTGAGTTGTACTTCTGTAGAGTGGAGTTTTCTACAGAGTCTGCTTCTGTGAGCAGGAGATTATGAATTTAATAAATTCAGGAAGATACTCTTCCAAACTTTTTCAAGCAGGACTCCTTACTTTATTGAATAATACGATCTTTTAAAATATTTAGTGCTTTTTCATATTACAAATGGAGAAAGCATTGGCAACTCACTTCAGTACTCTTGCCTGGAAAATCCCATGGACAGAGGACCCTGGTGGGCTGCAGTCCATGGGGTCGCTAAGAGTCGGGCACAACTGAGTGACTTCACTTTCACTTTTCACTTTCCTGCATTGGAGAAGGAAATGGCAACCCACTCCAGTGTTCTTGCCTGGAGAATCCCAGGGACGGGGGAGCCTGGTGGGCTGCTGTCTATGGGGTCGCACAGAGTCGGACACAACTGAAGTGACTTAGCAGCAGCAAAAGCAGCATATTATAAAAATAAAACATTCTCATTATAACAGTTTAAAATGCAGAAACTCTTAGACAGGAAAAACACACCTATAAATTCCATCTCCCAAAACCAACTCCATGGTAGCTCAGTTGGTGAAAAAAATCTGCTTGCAGTGCAGGAGACCTGGGTTCGATCCCTGGATCTGGAAGACCCCCTGGAAAAGGAAATGGCAACCCATTCCAGGATTCTTGCCTGGAAGATCCTATGGACAGAGGAGCCTGGCAGGCTACAGTCCATGGGGTTGTAAGAGTTGTACATAACAACTAAACCACCACCAAAAGTTAATACTGTAGTTTTTATTTTCTAAAATTGTCTATGGACATGTACCTTCATTAACATATGTTAAAGTAATATAATAAACATTTCTTTTACAAAATTTGTATATATATGTATATATAGAGAATTAGATAGTTACTTTGCCTTTCTGACTTAGCTCATTTTGGACCTTTTTCCATGTAAGTATGTGGAAAACTTCTTTAACATTCAACAACTTTTAATAATCTTAGATGATATAGTGAATAAACTGGCTATGAATTTAGTTATATTTTTAAATATATTTTAAAAATTAAAGACAAGAGTAATTGTATACATCGGAAACATGGCAATATCTTTGTGTGAAATAGTCTATGTGATGTTTGGAAAATGGTGTTCAGAGCATGAACTTGGTGTTCACATGAATTTACTGGAATCCTTGGAATGATTCCATATCTTCCACAAATTAGAAACCACTTCATAAGAACAAGCTTAGCTGTAGATAATCTATATGGACTAGTCACCCAAGGGAACCTGGTTTACCTGTAGTTGACATCTTCCAGAAAAGCTTCAGAAAAATAGTAATCATCTGATGGTCAAAATAAATGCTCTGTTCAGTTCAGTTCAGCCGCTCAGTCGTGTCCAACTCTTTGCGACCGCATGAATTGCAGCACACCAGGTCTCCCTGTCCATCACCAACTCCCGGAGTTCACTCAGACTCACATCCATCAAGTTGGTGATGCCATCCAGCCATCTCATCCTCTGTCGTCCCCTTCTCCTTCTGCCCCCAATCCCTCCCAGCATCAGAGTCTTTTCCAATGAGTCAACTCCACATAAAGTGGCCGAAGTACTGGAGTTTCGGCTTTAGCATCATTCCTTCCAAAGAACACCCAGGGCTGATCTTCTTTAGAATGGACTGGTTGGATCTCCTTGCAGTCCAAGGGACTCTCAAGAGTCTTCTCCAACACCACAGTTCAAAAGCATCAGTTCAAGCATCAATTCTTTGGCACTCAGCTTTCTTCACAGTCCAACTCTCACATCCATACATAACCACTGGAAAAACCATACCCTTGACTAGACGGACCTTTGTTGGCAAAGTAATGTCTCTGCTTTTGAATATGCTATCTAGGTTGATCATAACTTTCCTTCCGAGGAGTAAGCATCTTTTAATTTCATGGCTGCAGTCACCATCTGCAGTGATTTTGGAGCCCCCCAAAATAAAGTCTGACACTGTTTTCACTGTTTCCCCACCTATTTCCCATGAAGTGATGGGACCAGATGCCATGATTTTAGTTTTCTGTTAGGTATGTATAAACTGTGGGGTACCCTTTTCCTGGCTGTACTGATTGCAGCAATTTCATGGGGCTTTTCTAAAACGGGGACCCACTCAGAAGCTGCTCAGGAGAGTCTTAATCAGGTTTGATTTTTGTAACCCAGATCTGTCAATGACTGTTACCTGCTCTGAGCAGGATCAGCTTCAGCGTGGACTTTTGAAAGTATTCTCCTTGCAGGTAGTGTGTAACTTTGGGGATTTACCTCCTTTTCTGCATTCACCTCTACCCATTTAATTCCCACTTTTCTTTCAAGACTCAACTTATCAACGAAACACCTCTCTTACCTTCTCCTCTGTTCTGATTGGCTATACCATGGTTGCTCACACTTCTTCATAGTCTACTTCATATATAGTGTTGTGAAGTTATATAATGGCTTCTGCATAAGTCAGTTATCCTATGGGCTTCTAGAGGACAGACATTTTCTTCCCAGAGAACCCAACGCAAGACTGGATGGTCAGTAGTCACTTACTAAGTACACGCTGCTGCTGCTAAGTTGCTTCAGTCGTGCCCAACTCTGTGAGACCCCACAGACGGCAGCCCAGCAGGTTCCCCTGTCCCTGGGATTCTCCAGGCAAGAACACTGGAGTGGGTTGCCGTTTCCTTCTCCAATGCAGGAAAGTGAAAAGTGAAATTGAAGTCGCTCAGTCGTGTCCGACTCCTAGCGACCCCATGGACTGTAGCCTACCAGGCTCCTCCGCCCATGGGATTTTCCAGGCAAGAGTACTGGAGTGGGTTGCCATTGCCTTCTCCAACTAAGTACATACTTCTAAGTTATTAGGCACTTTCTTGAGTTTTATTTTCGCTCTTCCTTTTTTTAATCAATTAGCTAATATATCTAAATTTGAGCATCTTAACATCTAAATAAATGCTTAACATCTAAAATAAAATCTATAGTGTTACTGAGCTATTGGAAAAAAATCAGGGGACCTCTATATGTCCAAGAGGCACCAATATCCATTGGTTGTGGATAGTAGAGAGCTCTAGTACTGAACAATTTTAGAGTAGCAGCACAGCAGAAAGCTATTGGAGGTCTGATTGCCCTTGTAGCTTGTACTCTTTTGCTGAGTCACTATTTCAGAACTCTGTTAGATTGGCTGGATTCTGTTTCTGACATTTTCTTATACCTGCAATGTGAAAAATCTTTATTTCATTAAATACTGATCATTTATAGATGAGAGCAGTCAGCGATGAGGCAAGGATTTTACCTTTGCATTGAATACTTGTAATAGGTTAGTGATTTATATGTATGAAAACTCCAAAGCACAATGTGTGGTGTGGGCAAAGGGATAATTTTCATCATTTTAATATTATCTTCAAAGGAAGTGCATGTTTATTGTTGATATTTTGGTTTTATTTGTTCTGAAATTTTCAAAGATGACACTTTGATTTTAGATTCATCAGTCTCATCTCACCCCCCCCCATAAAATAATCAACCATTCAGTCAACAAATATTTATTAGGCATGATTACAAACATGTGAGAGAAAATTAAGTTAATTCAATAAATATTTACAGAGCAGTGCCAGTGGAAGAGATACAGCAGTTAACAAGAATTGACTGTCTGACTCCTTTGAATTTACAGTCTGTCTGAAAACAAAGAGTAAACAGGTAATTACAAAGGTGATCCAGATTAAATATGTATAAAATTAAACTGAACTGATACAAAGATAAATATGATTTAGCCCCCTTTCTGAAGGAGCTTATATCTTTGTTGAAAGAGATGTATACAACTTACTAGAATGCCAGGCAAAATAAATCTTATAGTAGGAGCATCAAAATAGTACTTTGGGGCAAAGATTAAGAAATGATTAATTGGGACCCCAGGAATTATTACAAAAAACTCCATGAATAAGAAGTCAGCCTAGAAGGATAGACATTTTGACAGTCAAATAAAGGGAGGAAAGGCATTTTAGATGGTGGTGCTGCTAATTAGTCATACCTCTTATCCACTCCTGTTAGTGATGGGGGTTAAAATATCTCATCAGCTGAACTGCTCATTAAACTGGATTGAGGAATATGCATGGGACCCATGGGGCCTACAGCATTTCTCCCTCCTCCCCAGTTTCGTGTGTCTACTTCATTCAGAGGCACAACAGCCAGGAAACTTCATGCTGCCTTCCGGAGGAGGATGTGCTCTGCCTATGTACAAGAGAGTCTGAGAAAGGGACCAGCCAGAAGCTGTCATGCCTGAGCATTGCCCTTCTCCCCAATCAGATGGTTTATGTCTCTTGAGGGGAGGAAATATGAGAAATGGTAAAATGAAAACTTCCACCTCATTACTTTCCTAAGAGAGCAGAACTAAGGGCAGACGTTCCAATAGTGTAAGCAAAGCTGGAAACTGGAGGAGAAGAATAGAAGAAGTCCCTCTATACTAGGTAAGAAAATGGACAACCGCGCGTGATAAACTGCATGACACAAACAAAGAATTCTTTAGAAGGGATGTCAGCGGGTCCCAGAATGGTCAGGGAAGGCTGACTGCATGAAGACAGTAGAACTTGAACTCTGTCTGTGATTCAGATAGAAAGAACAGATTCACACGGGTTTTTTTTTTGTAATTTATTATTTAACACGAAATGAGTTTCTGTTACCACCTTCTACCTTTCTTTTGAGAGGCAAGTGGGAGGAAGGAGAGGGGCTTTCTTCTTCATTGGAAAGCGGACTCCTGTTTTGAGATGTGATGAAGCAGTCAGTGTTCATTCTGACCATGACTTCCATAGCTTGCAGATTTTTATTAACTTCCCACTCAGAATACCTTAGTTTTATCCAAGCGTTAATTTGACACTCTCAGTTCTCCTTGATCATTTTGATTGCTATTTTCTAGATCTTTTCCTTAAAGCCATTCTTTAAAAAAAAAAAAATTATAGACTCGTCACACAGGGTTTTTTGTTCCTTTTTTTTTTTGATATAGCATATATAACATCAACAGAACACAAGCTGAGTTGTTTTTGCTCAAAAACCATGTGGCCCTTCAAGCAGTTTTTTAGAATGGTGTGTTATTTGGCAAAGGACAAAAGGTCAGCTTTGAGAGCTCCAGAGCAATTCCAGATCAGGGAGCCTCAGGTAGATGAAAAGGAACAAGAAAATAGCCAGTGTCCGCTGGCAGCACCGCTCCACTCTCCCTGTTAGTGTTGATCAAGTGTCTGCTCTATTATCTCCTGACCCCTTCACTTTCTAGAAAAGAAAAAAAGGGTCTTATTTAAATAGTATTTTGTGGATGGATGCCAATGCCATTTAAAAAGGTATTGAGTGGGTTGGGATTGAGGAAATGTGAAATTGTTCGTTGAAGGAAGAGTGCACAGTTGAATGCTCAGGGTATTTGTGTTTTAACAGTTTTATTGAGGTGAGATTGGCATAAGATAAACGGCACATATTTAAAGTGTGCAATTTCATATTTAAAATGTGCACTTTGATGAGATTTGACATATGAATTCATCTGAACTGTATTCTCCTCTCAGGGAACTTATGGGGAAACTGTCACCACAACCAGGAATATTTCATCATGCAAAGAATATTCATGCTCCCCTGAAACTCATCCTTCCTTTCATCTCTGTTCCAGACAACTTACATGCTTTCTGTCATGATGAATTAATCTGAATTTTACGTAAATCAAATTATACAATATGTACCCCCCTTTATTTGGTCTGACTTTTTTTCTCTCAACATAATAATTTAGATTCATCCATGTTGTATATATTAATAGTTTGTTTCTTTTTATTGCTGAGTAGTGTTCTCGTGTATGTGTGTGTGTGTGTGTTCTAAGTCACTTCAGTTGTGTCTGACTGTTTGTGACCCTATGGACTGTAACTCGCCAGGCTCCTTTGTCCATGGGATTCTTCAGCCAAGAATACTGGAGTGGATTGCCATGCTCTTCTCCAGGGGATCTTCCTGACCCAGGGATCAAATCTTCATCTCTTACTTCTGCTGCATTGGCAGGTGGGTTCTTTACCACTAGTGCTGCCTAGGAAGCCCAGTATTCTCTAGTATGGGTGTACAATTGTGTGTTCCCACTGGTGGAAACTTAAAATAAAGCTGCCATGAACATTCACATGCCAGTCTTTGTTTGGATGTATGCTTTCATTTCTCGTGGATAGAAATGTGTAGGAATAACATGGCTGGATTGTATTGTACACGTATGTTTAAGCTTGTAAGCTGATAAACTGTTTTGTGAAGTGGCTGTACCGTTCTGCATTCTCACTGGCAGTATTTGAGCAGTCCAGTTGCTCCACATCCTCAGCGATAGTTGCTATTGTCAGTCTTTCTAATTTTAGCTGTTCTAGTGTATATAGTATCTATTTGCGGTTCTAATTTGCATTTGACTAATGACTTTGAGCATTGAACAGTGAATGATGTTTCATGTGCTTATTTGCCGTCTGTATATCCTCTTTGGTAAAGTATCTATTCAAATCGTTGGCCTGTTTTCTTATTGGAGACTTTCCTGTTGTTGAGTTATAAGAGTGTATTCTGGATATAAGTATTTCATTGGATAGATATTTTACATTTTCTCCCACTTTATGGCTTGCCTTTTCATCTTCTTAAATGCCTTTTGAAGAGCGGAAGTTTTCAGTTTTGATGAAGTCCCTGTATTGTTTGTTTTACAGCTTGTGCTTGTGTCCTGTTGAGAAATATGTGCCTAATCCAAAATATTTTCTTCTAGAGGTTTTAGTTTTAGATTCTACATTTAGGTCTGTCATCCATTTCATGTTAACTTTAGTTTATGATGTGAGATAAGGATTGAGCAAGGTTTTTTTTTTTTTCTTATGCATATACTCTCTGAGTTGCCCTCATACATCTGTTGAAATCAGTTGGCATATATATATATGTGTTTACTGATGATTCTCTATTCTGTTACATTCTTTGTTAGTCTGTTTTTACACCAATATTACTCTGTTGTGACTAGTGTAGCTTTATAATAAATCTTGAAAACACAGTTCCAACTTTGTTCTTTTTCAAAAGTATTTTTTTGCTCTTCTGAGTCCCCTATTTCTATAGACATTTTAGAATCTGTTTCTCTTTTCTACCAAAAAAAAAAAATTGTTTGCAAGGATTTGAGGTTATGATTGGGGTTATGTTAAGTCACTAAATCAATTTAAGCAAAAATCGACATTTTACCAATATTGAGTCTTCCAGTCCATAAGCATGAATAAATACTGTATTTGGTTAGGTCATCTTTAATTTCTCTCAGTAGTGTTTTAGAGCTTTCAGTGTATATCTTGTGTATCTCTGTCACATTTTCCCCCATTTTCATATTCTTTTAATACTGTTAACGGTATTGATTTTCAAATTGTAGGTTGCTAATATCTAGAAACATAGTTTTTCTGTATTTTTAAAATTTTATTTATTTATTCATTTTTGGCTATGCTAGGTCATCACTGCTACTGGGGCTTTTCTCTAGTTGCTGTGAGCCGAGGCTACTTTTTGTTACAGTGCGTGGGTTTCTCATTACAATGGCTTCTCTTCTTGTGGAGTACAGACTCTAGGGAGCAGGGAGCTCGAGTAACTGCGCTTCTGGGCTCTGGAGCACAGCCTCAGTAGTTGTGACACGTGGGCTTAGTTGCTCTGTGGCATGTGGGGTCTTCTCAGACCAAGGATCGAACCCATGTCTCCCACGTTGGCAGGCAGATTCTTTACCACTGAGCCCCCAAGGAAGCCCTGATTTTTTCTGCATTGATTTTGCATCATGTAATATTACTGTGCATACTTATTAGTGCTATAGGTTTTAATATATTTCTTATGATTTTCTACAAATACAATGTCATCTACAAATAAAGACAATCTTACTGTTCCTTTTCGAACTGTGTGCCATTTCTCTTTCTTGCTTTATTGAACTGGCTGTTATTTACTTGATAGTGTTCTATAGAACTGGTGAGAGCAGACATCCTTGCTTTGTTCATGATCTTAGGGGGAGAAAATTCTGTCTTTCACCATTAGCTATGTTGTTAGCTGTAGATATTTCATAATTGTTCTTTATTCTGCTGTTTCTAGTATGCTGAAAGCTTTTATCATGGGTGAATGTAGATTTTGTTAGCTATTTTATCTGTACTTATTGAAATTGTCATGTATTTTTTCTATTATAGTCTGATGATATGGTAAAATAAATTGATTTTTTGATTGTTGAAGCAGCTTTGGATTCCTCAAGTGAAATCCACTTGGTCTTTGTATTTACCTGTTTGTATATTGTTAGATTTTATTTGACAAGTATTTTTGTGCATACATTCATGAAGGGGATAGGTAGATAGGGTGTTTTTGCTTGTTTTTGTTTCTTGCTTTTAGTGTCTTTGGTTTTGGGGTCGTTGTAATGTTGGCCTCATGGAATGAATTGGGGAGTGTTCTTTCATCTTTTATTTTTTGAAAAAGTCTTGTAGATTAGTATTATGTCTTCTTTAAATGATAGGTGGAATTAATAAGTGTTAAGTTGCTAAAAGAGTAGATCCTAAAAGCTCATCATAAGAAAAAAATTTTTTTTAATTTTTCTTTTTCTTTTTTTTTTTTTGCGTTCAAGTAAGATGATAGTTGTTGGTTAAAACTATTGTAATAAATCATCTGATAATATAAGTCAAATCATTATATTCCATACCTTGAACTTTTACAGTGCTATATGTCAGTTATATATATTGCAATAAAACTGAAAGGAAAAGAATAAGTGAAGACAGCTGAGTCTACAATTATTTTTGTGGAAATGGCTTTAAATTTGTTTCTTTAATAGCTATTGTGATTTTCAAGTTATCTATTTATTTCCAAAAAAGTTATTATAGCTTATATCTTTATGGAATTCCTCCATTTTATTGAATTTTTCCTTGCCATCTATTAATGCTTTTTAAGCTATGTAGTAATGTCTCTTTTCTAATTCCTCATCTCGATAATTTATGTCTTCTGTCTGGTTTTTATCTCATCAATCTGGGTAGAGATTTACTAATTTCATTGCTTTACGTTCCCACGGTGTAGTAGAGTTCTCTTTTTCTCCACACTTCTCCAGCATTTGTATTATGTAGACCTTTTGATGATAGCCATTCTGATCATTGTGAGGTGATACCTCACTGTGGTTTAGAATTAGTGATGCTGAGCATCTTTTCATGAGCCTATTGGCCATCTGTATCTATTCTTTGGAGAAATATATATTTAGGTCTTGTGCACATTTTTGATTGGGTTGTTCGGTTTTCTGATACTGAATTGTATGAGATTTTTATATATTTTGGATGTTAACCCCTTGGTCACATCTTTTGCAAATATTTTCTCCCATTCCCTAGGTTGTTTTTTCATTTCACTGATGATTTCTTTTGCTCAGCAAAAGCTTTTGATTGTGATTAGGTTCCATTTGTCTATTTTGCGTTTATTTCTTTTGCCTTGGGAGACTAGTCTAAGAACATATTGCTGTGATTTATGTCAGAGAATGTTTTGTCTATGTTCTCTTCTAGGAGTTTTATGATGTCATGCCTTATATTTAAATCTTTAAAGTATTTTGAGTTTGTTTTTTTAAATGTTATGAGGGAGTGTCCTAATTTCATCGCTTTACATGTAGCCATCCAGTTTTCCCAACACCAGTTATGAAAGAGACTATCTTTTTTCCATTGTATATTCTTGCCTCCTTTGTCATACATTAATTGATCACAGGTGTGTGGGTTTATTTTTGCACTTTATATTTTGCTCCATTGATATTTTATATATATATATATTTGTGCCAATACTCTGCTGTTTTGATTACTGTAAATAAAGCTACCATAAAACTATCTACTTGTTTTTCATTTGTCTCATTTGTTCTTTGCCCTCATTTCTTCTTTTCCTGCCTTTTTTTAGCCTTAAGTTTTTTTGTTTTTTGGCAGGATTAAGGATTTTTATGATTCTAATTACCTTTACTTATTGGCTTATCAGTTATATTTTTGTGGTTGCTCTAGGATTTATTGTGTATCCAAGTAATAATATATCACCTCACATATACTATAAGAATCTTACAACAGTATGCTTCTATTTCCCTCTACGTACCCTTGTATATTGTTATCATACATTTTACTTCAACATTGTTTGCTGTTCTAAGCCCTGTAATTTATTGTTATTTTTACTTTAAGCATTTACTTATCTTTTAAAAATACTTTAACTTTGAGAAAAACAAATATTTGTGTTTACTCCCATATTTACTGTTTTTGGTACTTTTTATGTTTCTGTGTACATTCAAGATTTTCATCTGGTATCACTTTTCTTCTACCTAAACTTTCCTGTAGTGCTGTTCTGCTGGTGAGGCATTTTATTTCACCTTTATTTTTGAAAGATATTTTCACTGGATATAGACTCCTACATTCAGTTCAGTTCAGTGGCTCAGTCGTGTCCGACTCTTTGAAACCCCATGGACTGCAGCATGCCAGTCTTCCCTGTCCATCACCCGCAGCTTGCTCAAACTCATGTCCATCGAGCTGGTGATGCCATCCAACCATCTCATCCTCTGTTGTACCCTTCTCCTCTTGCCTTCAATCTTTCCCGTCATCAGGGTCTTTTCCAATGAGTCAGTTCTTTGCATCAAGTGGCCAAAGTATTGGCCAAAGTAATTCTACATTAGCAGGGTGTTTTTTTTTTCCTTCAGACTTTACAAATATAATATTATTCTTAACTAGCCTCTGTTGAAATCCATTATCATTCTTTATTCTTTTGTGTGTGTGTGCGCTCCCATGTTCAGTCATATCTCACTCTTTGCGATCCTGTGGACTGTAGCTTGCCCGCCCACGAGGCTCCTCCGTCTGTGGAATTTTCCAGGTAAGAATGCTGGAGTGGGTTGCCATTTCCTGCGTCGGGGGATCTTCCAGACCCAGGGATTGAATATGCGTCTCTTGCATCTCCTACATTGGCAGGCAAATTCTTTACCACTACCACCACCACATAGATTCAAGGGATTAGATCTGATAGACAGAGTGCCTGAAAAACTATGGATGAAGATTCAGGACATTGTATAGGAGACAGGGATCAAGACCATCCCCAAGAAAAAGAAATGCAAAAAAGCAAAATGGCTGTCTGAGGAGGCCTTACAAATAGATGTGAAAAGAAGAGAAGTGAAAAGCAAAGGAGAAAAGCGAAGATATACCCTTTTGATGCAGAGTTCCAAAGAATACCACGAGAGATAAGGAAGGCTTCGTCAGTGATAAGTGCAAAGAAATAGAAGAAAACAATAGAATGGGAAAGACTAGAGATCTCTTCAAGAAAATTCGAGATACCAAGGGAACATTTCATCCAAAGATGGGCACAATAAAGGACAGAAATTGTAGGGACCTAATAGAAGAATTCAAAAAATGAAGATCATGGCATCTGGTCCCATCACTTCATGGGAAATAGGTGGGGAAACAGTGGAAACAGTGTCAGACTTTATTTTTTTGGGCTCCAAAATCACTGCAGATGGTGATGCAGCCATGAAATTAAAAGATGCTTACTCCTTGGAAGGAAAGTTATGACCAACCTAGATAGCATATTCAAAAGCAGAGACATTACTTTGCCAACAAAGGTCTGTCTAGTCAAGGCTATGGTTTTTCCTGTGGTCATGTATGGATTTGAGAGTTGGACTGTGAAGAAAGCTGAGTGCGAAGAATTGATGCTTGAACTGATGCTTTTGAACTGTGGTGTTGGAGAAGACTCTTGAGAGTCCCTTGGACTGCAAGGAGATCCAACCAGTCCATTCTGAAGGAGATCAGCCCTGGGATTTCTTTGGAGGGAATGATGCTGAAGCTGAAACTCTAGTACCTTGGCCACCTCATGCAAAGAGTTGACTCATTGGAAAAGACTCTGATGCTGGGAGGGATTAGGGGCAGGAGGAGAAGGGGACGACCGAGGATGAGATGGCTGGATGGCATCACTGACTCGATGGACGTGAGTTTGAGTGAACTCTGGGAGTTGGTGATGGACAGGGAGGCCTGGCGTGCTGCAATTCATGGGGTCACAAAGAGTGGGACATGACTGAGCGACTGAACTGAACTGAACTGAATAGAAGCAGAAGATATTAAGAAGAGGTGGCAAGAACACACAAAAGAACTGTACAAAAAAGATCTTCATGACCCAGATAATCACAATGGTATGATCACTCACCTAGAGCAAGACATCCTGGAATGTGAAGTCAAGTGAGTCTTAGGAAGCATCACTACGAACGAAACTAGTGAAGGTGATGGAATTCCAGTTGAGCTATTTCAAATTCTAAAAGATGATGCTATTTCAGTCCTAAAAGATTGAATGTGAAAGTGCTGGATTCAATATGCCAACAAATTTGGAAAGCTCAGCAGTGGCCACAGGACTGGAAAAGGTCAGTTTTCATTCCAGTCCCTGCTGGGGTCCAGCCCCGGTGGATCCAGGGTGATTCGAAGGTGGGGGGGACAGAGTCGGCGTCCTTGGAAAAATACATATTTAATCACAGATATATTAAGAGATCAGAAACGGATAGTGTAGTAGGAAGATGAGTGGAGAAAAGGGGCTGAATAACTTGGTCTACGTGGAACAGCATCTATGCTCCCGATGGGAATTCAGCCAGAAAAACGGGAGTAAGAAGGAAGCGACATGGGGGTATCAGTCTTTCCGGAAACTGATCTGATTTCTTTATTTTGGGGTTTGCTTATATACCTTTTGTTACACATAGGGATGAATACAGAGTCACGCGGGGGTCAGCAGTCTTGACCTTTATCAAAATCAGGTGCTTCACATAAATGTATAAAAAAAGGTCTTAGGGATATTACATCATTTTCTGGCCATGAGTGAGACCTGCTGACATTTTATGATCCTTTCTTTCTGATAACCAAAAAACTTATTTCTTCCAAGGGTGTTTTTTCTTAAACCAGGCACCACCCTCCAAATAAAGTTACATTCCTATAGGGTGAGGGTGTAGTGAGTTACAATCAAGAAAGGAATTTATTTAACCCAAGGTTAACATGATTAATCTTAAGGGTTAATACTTATTTCTCCTATGTGCTTAAAGGTTAATGCTTATTTCTCCTATATGCTAGTTATATTCGTTATAAAGGCAGGGAACATGGAGATTTAGCAGCAAACATCAGCCCAACAAATGAAAATCCTTTCATCAATGTTCCCCTTAAGATCTGTTTAGTCTTAAGATAGTGATAAAGTTACATTTTTGCATAGCAAGGACACAGTGATTTATAACAAAGCACAGTGATCTATTACAAAAGAGAAAATCCATTAACTTAAAAAGTCAAGTATTGCTAACATCAAAAACTACTATATTTCCTTTTCTATAGTCCAAATACATTGATTAATATATTCCCAGGTGCCTAAGGATATGGAGGCCTGGTGGCAATCATTGACTCAACAAGAAGAAAAAGCCCTATGCTAATTAAGACTTTCAAAATACTCCAGAACTCTCTGTGCTGTTTATGGTTGAGAGGTAGTAAACAATCATGTGGGTAGTGGCAGGAGTATGGATAATCCTGTCACACAAGCTAGTCTGTCAGCAGAGAGGTTTGACCTGAGACATCCTTGTCCCACCCAGAGCAGGGAATTAGCAGCAATTATTGGCACAACAAATGAAAAACCCTTCACCAATATAATTCCTAACCAACCCACTATACTAATAAATTCTAACTCCCCAAAAGAATTTGCCTTTAGTAAGTCTAAAATATCTCGTGCCTCTCAGGTTGGGAGGCTGTAAATAATCACATGTGGCCGGACGAACCTATATAGGCGGGCTAGATAACCTTCAGAGGAGTCCGTAAGCTGAAACACTCTTGTCATTCCCAGGAAATTTTATTGACTTGGAGCTGCAAGTTAACTCCTTCTCCGAGAGAAATGGTTATGGGGGAGAGCCCCCCGTAAAGTCAGAGGTGTAGGTGAGAGCATAAAACAGACTCTGGTTTTGGGGTAGATGCTCGGGAACAGGGGGTTTCCTGAGGCTTGATCACGCCTTTGCGTATGCCAAGCCTCCTTCCTCATGACCCTTGCCATGGGCAGAGTTCCTCACGCTGGCCCCCGGCAAGTCCCAAGAAAGGCAATGCCAAAGAATGCTCAATCTACCGCACAATTGCACTCATCTCACATGCTAGCAAAATAATGCTCAAAATTCTCCAAGCCAGACTCCAACAGTATGTGAACCATGAACTTCCAGATGTTTAGAATTTAGAAAAGGCAGAGGAACCAGAGATCAAATTGCCAACATTCGTTGAATCATAGAAAAAGCAAGAGAATTCCAGAAAAACATCAATTTCTGCTTTATTGACTATGCCAAAGCTTCTGACTGTGTGGATCACAACAAACTGTGGAAAATTCATAAAGAGATGGGAATACCAGACTATCTTACCTACCTCCTGATATCTGTATGCAGGTCAGGAAGCAACAGTTAGAGCTGGACACGGAACAACAGACTGGTTCCAAATTGGCAAAGAGTACGTCAAGGCTGTATATTGTCACCATGCTTATTTAACTTATATGCAGAGTACATCATGAGAAATGCTGGGCTGGATGAAGCACAAGCTGGAATCAAGATTGCCGGGAGAAATATCAATAACCTCAGCTATGCAGATGACAACCACCCTTATGGCAGAAAGTGAAGAGGAACTAAAAAGCCTCTTGATGAAAGTGAAAGAGGAGACTGAAAAAGTTGGCTTAAAGCTCATCATTCAGAAAACTAAGATCATGGCATCTAGTCCCATCACTTCATGGGAAATAGTTGGGGAAACAGTGGAAACAGTGGCTGACTTTACTCTTTTGGGGGCTCCAAAATCACTGCAGATGGTAACTGCAGCCATGAAATTTAAAAATGCTTACTCCTTGGAAGGAAAGTTATGACCAACCTAAATAGCATATTCAAAAGCAGAGACATTACTTTGCCAACAAGGTCTGTGTAGTCGAGGCTATGGTTTTTCCGGTAGTCATATATGGATGTGAGAGTTGGACTGTGAAGAAGGCTGAGTGCTGAAGAATTGATGCATTTGAACTGTGGTGTTGGAGAAGACTCTTGAGAATCCCTTGGACTGCAAAGATCCAAACAGTCCATCCTAAAGGAAATCAGTCCTGGATATTCATTGGAAGGACTGATGTTGAAGCTGAAACTCTAATATTTTGGCCACTTGATGTGAAGAATTGACTCATTTGAAAAGACCCTGATACTGGGAAAGATTGAAGGTGAGAGGAGAAGGGAACGACAGAGGATGAGATGGTTGGATGGCATCACCGACTCAATGGACGTGAGTTTGAGTGAACTCCGGGAGTTGGTGACGGACAGGGAGGCCTTGTCTATTATTGATCCCATTCAGTGTATTTTTCATCTCTAGAAATTTGATTTGGTCTTCTTTATATATTTTATTTCTTTTCATCATGCTCATACATGACTGTATCTTCTTGAACATATTGAGTGTATGTTCAAGATTCAGATATATTCAGCCTCAGATAAATAAACCCTGAGGCTGCTAACATGTTAACACCCTTGACTACTCAGTTTCTTGTCCATGTCATTTCTGGGTCTGTTTCTCTTGATTGATTTTTTGTCTTATTGCTAGTCATCTTTTTTTGCTTCATCCTAGGTCTGGAAATTTTTATTGGATGCTGGACATTGTGATTTTTATGTTGTTGGGTGTTGGCCTTTTTAATTCCTTAGAATAGTTTTGGACTTCGTACTAAACTTAGGATGCAGCTAACTGGGGAACAATTTGATCTTCTGAGAAATAGCTCATCTGTTCAGATCTTCATATTGGCCTTTGTTAAGTGAGCTCATAACAGCCTTTATTCTTGGGTTCAGTTGTCCCCACTACTCGGGCAGTACCCTTCTGAGGACTGTACTCCCGCCCATCTGGCTCAGAAGTCTTTCCATTCTGGCTGGGGGGAACATGAGCTATTCATGTTCTGTGTGAACTCCACTTACTGTGCCCTCTCATCGTGGTTTAGGTAGTTTGTTCACATGCATGTGCCAATCGATACTCAGCTACAGACTCAGGGTAATCCGCACATCTCTAGACTTCTCTGTCTCTAGCCCTCTCCTGATCAATACCCTGTCCCTGAATTCTAGGTGACTTGGTTTTCCTAACTCTCAACTCTTACTTCCTCAACTCAGAGAGATCACTGGGTGGCTCCTGGTCACTTTCCTCCTGCACTGTGGGCTGTAAGTTCTCTCCAACCAGTAAATTAGGGCAATTGGAGGGCTTACCTCTCATTTCTTTTCTTCTGGGGATTGCTGTCCTGTGCTGACTGTAATCTCATGTCTGAAAAACATTGCCTCGTGTATTTTGTCCAATTCTTAGCTGTTTTAAGCTGAGAAGAAAAATCTAGTCCCTTATACCTCATCATGGGCACAGTTCAGATAACACTTTAAACAGTGAGAAAAATGGAATGTGGATTTAAAGTGTTGTTTCAGATATATGTATGCATATACATGACTTTCTCTGAGGTTATGATTATGGCAGAAAGTGAAGAGGAACTAAAAAGCCTCTTGATGAAAGTGAAAGAGGAGAGTGAAAAAGTTGGCTTAAAGCTCAACATGCAGAAAACAAGGATCATGGCATCTGGTCCCATCACTTCATGGGAAATAGATAGGGAAACAGTGGAAGCAGTGTCAGACTTTATTTTGGGGGGCTCCAAAATCACTGCAGATGGTGATTGCAGCCATGAAATTAAAAGACGCTTACTCCTTGGAAGGAAAGTTATGACCAACCTAGATAACATATTGAAAAGCAGAGACATTACTTCGCCAACAAAGGTCTGTCTAATCAAGGCTATGGTTTTTCCAGTGGTCATGTATGGATGTGAGAGCTGGACTGTGAAGAAAGCTGAGTGACAAAGGGTTGATGCTTTTGAACCGTGGTGTTGGAGAAGACTCTTAAGAGTCCCTTGGACTGCAAGGAGGTCCAACCAGTCCATCCTAAAGGAGATCAGTCCTGGGTGTTCATTGGAAGGACTGATGCTAAAGCTGCAACTCCAATATTTTGGCCACCTCATGTGAAGAGCTGACTCGTTGGAAAAGACCCTGATGCTGGGAGGGATTGGGGGCAGGAGGAGAAGGGGACGACAGAGGATGAGATGGCTGGATGGCATCACTAACTTGATGGACATGAGTTTGGGTGGACTCCGGGAGTTGGTGATGGACAGGGAGGCCTGGCATGCTGCGATTCATGGGGTTGCAAAGAGTCGGACACAACTGAGTGACTGAACTGAACTGATGATCTAAAGGTTTAAATCATTGATTTTGGAGATAGATTGATGAAAGAGTGATATTAAATCACTAACACTTCAGTTACTGATTCTAAATTCAGACTTTATCTATTAACTATCCTGTACCATGGGATTGCACTTCAACTCCCTGTGTGTAAAGGACAGTTTATCATCCATTATCAGAGGAGTCTGAAACATGAGATTTGAAAAGATTTGACCCTATTGAAGACTAGAAGAAAGTCCTCTTCTAATTTCAAGCCCTTTGACCTAGAAAACTGAAAATAATTTGTCTCTCTTTCAATCAACAGAGGAAATACATTTGATGATTTCTGATTCTCATCCTTTCCTGAAGATAGCTTCTTTTTTTCTCAGCAGATTTCAAAAAGCTCTGATTATTAGTGCTCCAGTAATAAGCATAGTTTTAGTGGACTTCAAAATTAAGGCAGTATATATAATCAGTCTTCTCTGAAAGGTCTACTGATGACTTGAAGAAAATTGCCAATTAAATTGTCAATGGCATTTATTTATCAGTGGGTCCAAATTAAGCCAGAAAAGTCATTTTGAAGTTTGTTTTCACTATGGATTCTTCCATATAGTCAATTACAAATATCTTTAAGTGATAAAATCTCTTCCTTTTGATAGTTGATTTATGAAATAGGCAAACACATAAATAAATGACATTGAAAGTAAAAGTCTCAGCAGTCCTATGCCTTGGGGAAAACAACTCCTGATTCTTTAAGATTTTTTTCCGTCATGTTTTAAAAATTTTTTTATTTATTTTTAATTGGAGAATAATCGCTTTACAATATTGTGTTGATCTTTCCATACTAATTTAAAAGTCCATATGTAGCCTTACTGAATTCCAGTGATTTTTAGATCTATTTATATACTTTCTAGCTTAGTCCTGGTTGTTTTTGCTATTCCTGTTTTGGTATCACATTATTTAAATTTCAGCATTGTATTTCATTTTACCATCTAATAAGCAGGCCCTTTTTCACTGAATTTCTTTTTCACAATTTTGTTTACATATTATCAATCACTTATTTTATTAAAAGAATTTTAGATTATAGTATCCAATTCCAGGCATAAAGATTTCATTGACTTGGTTGGATTTAAGTTAATAAATAAGGAATTCGTTTGGAGAATTTTTCTTCATTTAAATTTTGTACTTTTTTTGTTAAGTATATTCTCAGGAATATTATTTTTTTGTTGTTGCTCTCATAAATGGTAACTTTTTCCTCCTTCATTATACTTTCTAATTAGCTAGTGTGGGAAAATTACGTCCGCCTAGTCAAGGCTATGGTTTTTCCTGTGGTCATGTATGGATGTGAGAGTTGGACTGTGAAGAAGGCTGAGCACCGAAGAATTGATGCATTTGAACTGTGGTGTTGGAGAAGACTCTTGAGGGTCCCTTGGACTGCAAGGAGATCCAACCAGTCCATTCTGAAGGAGATCAGCCCTGGGATTTCTTTGGAAGGAATGATGCTTAAGCTGAAGCTCCAGTGCTTTGGCCACCTCATGCGAAGAGTTGACTCATTGGAAAAGACTCTGATGCTGGGAGGGATTAGGGGCAGGAGGAGAAGGGGACGACCGAGGATGAGATGGCTGGATGGCATCACGGACTCAATGGACGCGAGTCTGAGTGAACTCCGGAAGTTGGTGATGGACAGGGAGGCCTGGCGTGCGGCAATTCATGGGGTCGCAAAGGGTCGGGCACGACTGAGCGACTGAACTGAACTGAAATGGAAAATGTATTAAATTTTCCAATTAGTTCTCAATATACTAAGGTAGATAGTCATAAACTGAAATAATGATAATTGTCTCTACTTCAGTATTTTAATTATTTCTTTCTTTTTTGTCTTTCTGCCTTTCAGCAACAGTGTTCAAAACAATAATATCAGTTTTCACAGACCTCCAGTTTTAGTCATTTTTGTCTCCATTGACTTAGCATTAAGATTGAATTTCTATTCTCTTATAATAAATGCTTTATATCAAATTAAATATCTATTTTAAATTACTGAATGGTCATCATAATGAATTTTGATATCTACCAAATATCTGTATCCAAAGAATTATGTCATTTTTCTTCTTAGGTTTCGTAATGTTGAATCATCCTTGTAGTCTTAGAGTAAATGCATCTTGACCATGATATAATATTCTTTTGTTAGACTGCTGGATTTGATTTGATAATGCTTTATTTCAGATTTTCATCTCTATTCATAGATGAACTGGACCTACAGTTTCATTATGAATGTTATTTTTCTCATCTTTGGTATCAATGTTCAATTTCATTCTCTCAATAAATTTGTATTGAATTTCTATTATGTGTCTGGAATGTTGTTAGGTCCTGGGGATTAAGTGTTGAACAAGATGATAAAATCTCTGCTGTCTTGGAGCTTTGTAGTCTGTTGAGAAATAGGGTTAAGAAAACAAGGTATTAAAGCACAGTGTTATAAATGCTATAGTAAGGATAAGGGGAAAATAGGAGTAGCTTCTACCCCATATTTGGGGAAATGGGAAAACACTTTCTAGAGAGAGTAACATTTAAACTGACATTTAAGTAAGAATGTCCATTCTAAAGAGTAGTGGAGTGGAGAGGAGAATGTCCTTGAGAGATGGAGGGGCCTGTGGGAAGACCTGAAGATGAGGAAGAACATGGTGCTTCTGAAAAAAAGGAAAAATGTTCAGTAGGATTTGAGCAAAAGTGGAGGAAGAGGAGAGCTGAGACATAAGGCTAGAATGCTTCCTGGAGATCAGAACTGACAGAACCTCGTAGAATATGTTCAGAACTTTAGATTCTTGTCCCAAGATTAATGAGGAGTTTTTAAAGGATTTTAAGCAGCGAAGTGGTATACAGTTCAGTTCAGTCATTCAGTCGTGTCCAACTCTTTGCAACTCCATGAACTGCAGCATGCCAGGCCTCCCTGTCCATCACCAACTCCTGGAGTCCACCCAAACCCGTGTCCATTGAGTTGGTGATGCCATCCAACCATCTCATCCTCTGTCGTCCCCCTCTCCTCCTGCCCTCAATCTTTCCCAGCATCAGGGTCTTTTCCAATGAGTCAGCTCTTCACATCAGGTGGCCAGAGTATTGGAGTTTCAGCTTCAACATCAGTCTTTCCAATGAATACCCAGGACTGATTTTCTTTAGGATGGACTGGTTGGATCTCTTTGCAGTCCAAGGGACTCTCAAGAGTCTTCTCCAACATCACAGTTCAAAGGCATCAATTCTTTGGCGCTCAGCTTTCTTTATAGCCCAACTCTCACGTCCATACATGACCACTGAAAAAACCATATCCTTGACTAGAAGGACCTTTATTGGCAAAGTAATGTCTCTGCTTTTTAATATGCTGTCTAGGTTGGTTATAAATATTCTTCCAAGGAGTAAGCGTCTTTTAATCAGATTTCCTGATTGGTGAAAATCTCGGCTATTAGATATAGAGAGAGGATTCCAGTTGAAAAGCTGCTGTGGTGATCCTGGGAAGGGAAGATGGTAATGAAAACCAGGGTTTTAACTGTATGCTGGAGAATTAGGAAGCTCCTTTGTTTCAAGAAGAATTAGTGATTTTGATTGTACTTGTGGTGTTTAATCTGTATTTCTTTCATAGTTGTTAAATTATTCGTTGTTCTATCTCTTTTTCAATAAACTTTGGTAATACATATTTTTCTTAAAAATTGTCCATTTTGTGTATATTTGCAACATTTTAAGTATAAAGCTTATAGGCAGTTCTCTTATTTTTAATCTCTTCCATTTCTATGTTTCACCCTCATCAAGAGGCAATTTAGTTCCTCTTCACTTTCTGCCATTATAGTGATATCATCTGCATATCTGAAGTTGTTGATATTTTCTCAGCAATCTTGATTCTAGCTTGTGATTGATCCAGCCTGATATTTCCCATGATGTACTCTGCATGAAAGTTAAATAAGCAGAGTGACAATATACAACCTCGTCATACTTCTTTCCCAATGTTGAACCAGTCAGTTGTTCCATGTAAGGTTCTAATTGTTGCTTCTTGATCCTCATACAGGATTCTCAGGAGAATCCTGGTCTGATATTCTTATCTCTTTAAGAATTTTCCACAGTTTGTTGTGATCCACACAGTAAAAGGCTTTAGCATAGTCAATGAAGCAGAAGTAGGTGTTTTTCTGGAATTGCCTTGCTTTCTCTGTGACCCAGTGAATGATGGCAATTTGATCTCTTGTTCCTCTGCCTTTTCTAAACCCAGCTTGTACATCTGGAATTTCTCAGTTCACGTACTGCTGAGGCCTAGCTGAAAGGATTTTGAGCATAACCTTACTAGCAAGCAAAATGAGCACAGTTGTATGGTAGTCTGAACATTCTTTGGTGTTGCCCTTTGGGATTGTAATGAAACTGACCTTTTCCAGTCCTGTGGCCACTGCTAAGTTTTCCAAATTTGCTGACCTATTGAGTGCAGCACTTTCACAGCATCATCTTTTAAGAGTTGAAATAGCTTAGCTGGAATTCCATCACCTCCAC
Organism: Budorcas taxicolor; assembly: GCF_023091745.1. Taxonomy (NCBI): domain Eukaryota; kingdom Metazoa; phylum Chordata; class Mammalia; order Artiodactyla; family Bovidae; genus Budorcas; species Budorcas taxicolor. The sequence continues at coordinate 71,951,976 of NC_068915.1, forward strand.
CAGCTTTGTTTGTAGTAATGCTTCTTAAGATCTACTTGACTTCACACTCCAGGATGTCTGGATCTAAATGAGTGACCACAGCATTGTCGTTATCCGGGTCATTGAGATCTGTCTTGTATAGTTCTGTGTATTCTTGCCACCTCTTCTTAATGTCTTCTGCTTCTGTTAGGTTCTTACTGTTTCTGTCCTTTACTGTGCCCAACTTTGCATGAAATGTCCTCTTGATCTCTCTAGTTTTCTTGAAGAGATCTCTGGTTTTTCCCATTCTGTTGTTTTCCTCTACTTCTTTACATTGTTCATTGAAGAAGGCCTTCTTATCTCTGTAACTTGCTATTCTCTGGAACTCTGCGTTCAGTTGTATGTATCTTTCGTTTTCTCCTTTGCTTTTCACTTCTCTTATTTCCTCAGCTATTTGTAAAGCCTCCTCAGACAACTACTGTCCCTTCCTGCATTTCTTTTTCTTCGGGATGATTTTGGTCACCACCTCCTGTACAATGTTATGAACCTCTGTCCATAGTTCTTCAGACAGTCTGTTTATCAGATCTAATCACTTGAATCTGTTTGTCACTTACACTGTATAATCATAAGGATTTTGATTTAGGTCAAACATGAATGGCCCAGTGGTTTTCCCCTAGTTTCTTCATTTTAAGCCTGAATTTTACAATGAATTGATGAGCTGAGCCACAGTCAGCTCCAGGTCTAGTTTTTGCTGACTCTATAGAACTTCTGCATCTTCGACTGCAAAGAATATAATCAGTCTGATTTCGATATTGACCATTTGGTGATATCCATGTGTAGAGTTGTATGTTGTGTTGGAAAAAGGGTGTTTGCTGTGACCAGTGAGTTCTCTTGACAAACCTGTGCTAACCCTAGGCAACCACTAATCCACCTTCTGTCTCTATTATAGATTTGCCTATTCTGGACATTTTACATAAATGAGATCATGTAATATGAGGGCTTTTGTCACTGATTTCTTTTAGCATAATATTTTCAAAGTTCATCTGTGTTGTAATATGTGTCAATAATTCATTCCTTTTTTATTCTCAAATAATATTCCACTATGTGGATATTTCACATTTTATTTATCCATTCATCAGTTGGTAAGCATGTCATTGTTTCCTTTGGGCTATTATAATGATAGTGCTATGAATTCATGTGCAAGTTGTTGTGCGTCTATATGCCTTCAATTTTGAGTATATGCTGGGACCGGAGTTGCTGGATAATATGGTAACCCTGTGTTTAAGCTTTTGAAAACCTAACTGACTGTTTTCCAAAGTGGTTACACCATTTTACACTCCCTTCGGCAGTGTTTACAGGTTATAGTTTCTCTACCAACTCTTACTTCCTGACTTTTTGATTATAGACAACTGCTGTGTACTTAATTATGGCTTCCCTGCTGGCTCAGAGGTTGAAGCATCTGCCTCTAATGTGGGAGACCTGGGTTTGATCCCTGGGTCGGGAAGATCTGCTGGAGAAGGAAATGGAAACCCACTCCAGGATTCTTGCCTGGAGAATCCCATGGACAGAGGAGCCTGGTGGGCTACAGTCCATGGGGTTGCAAAGAGTCGGACTCGACTGAGCGACTTCACTTATGTACTTAATTGCCTCCTTTCCCCCTGCCATTTGTGCATTGGCCCCTACGCCCCCACAGTGGCTGTGTTAACGATACAGCTTTTAAAGGGGTAATTAAGGTTAAATGAGGTCTTAAGGGTGTGATCCTAATCCAATAGCATTGACGTCCTTATAAGAAGAGAAAGGGATACCAGGATACCGTGAACAAACACAGAGAAAAGGCTATGTAAGGACACAGGGAGCTGGCCATTTGCAATCGAAAGGAGACCTCAGGAGAACCGAAACCTGCTGACGCCTTGATCTTGGACTGTAGCTTCCACAGCTATGAGAAAATAGATCTCTGTTGTTCAAACTCTGCAGTCTGTGGTATGTTAAGGCAGCCCTAGCAAACTAATACAACATTCTAATTGGTGTGAAGTGTTATCTCACTGCACCTTTGGTTTGCATTTCCCTAATGGCTAATGATACTGAGCATCTTTTATATTTGTTTTTATCCATTGCATTTTTAATGTCTTCTATTTATTATGATTTCATGTTTTCCTTTTATTTTCTTTATCTTTTGCTGAGTTAACTTTAATAAGTTAAAATTTTTATTTCAACTGAAATAACACTTGTCCTTGGATTTTTATAAATGAATTAAACACGTATTTTCTATCCATGATAAGAATGAGGTACGAGACCCATAGCAATCTTTTTCTTCTCTTCTCCAATTTTATGACTGTCAACTCTCCTTCCCATCCCCTGCCACCACACTGTGTTTTCTGCCATCTTAAAACTGATTAGAGTCACACAGAGATAAAGTATATTGCTGGACTGAATTGCAGATTCAGTACAAAGTTCTTGCCTTTTAAAAAGAAAGATACAGTTCTTAAACCTCTTGAATTCTACAGCTTGAGATTGGTAACTCTTTCAAATAGAGAAAAAAAAGATTCCTTCCTGAGCTTCACCTTTTAAAGTTTCATTTAGATGTTCTGTATTTGTTTATTTGTAAATTTTACACTTGGAAATGTAACTAACCCCTGAAAAGTATGTGGGATGTTTCAGCAAAACAAAATGGGGAGTTTTTTAGGGAGAAAGACATTACATAAATCCAGAACCAGTAAAGAAAATCAAAATATGATTTCTTTTCAAAATGTAATATAGTAAAATTGGCTCAGTAGAACTTTGTCCAGTAAAAAACTGGTTTTCAGAGTGAGTTTGAATTTTTATGGTTACACATAATTCCTTCAAATGAGCTATGTATGGAATCCTGTCTCAAGCCTACTGGTCTCTTTGAAAGTGAAGTAATGTACTTACATGCATTCTTGCTGTCAAAATCATGTCAAAAGCCTTTTGCTTTAGTATAAATGCTTTTCTAGTTTAAATAAGGTTTTAAAGACTTCCGCTTTTTATTTTAAAGCTCAGGCTCTCAGCATTGATGGAAGGACTAAACAATATCTCAGCACGTTACACAATAGTTATAGATCTATTAGAAATAACAAATTGCTCAGCTAGTCAACAGTCCTTAATCAAGCCTCAGTTTTAAAGCACTGTTCTAAATACTGTGGAAACTTACAGAGAAATTCCTCATGAACCCAGATTCTAAGAACATATATCAAAAAATAGAGAAAAATCACAGCAGTGCTTGAAAGCACAACTTAGTGGTTAAATTTGCAAGCTCCAAGTCAGCCTTATGTCCGTGTTTGTTAGTGCTGATGTTGGATAACTCACTAAGCTTCAGTTTGAACATATGTAGAATGATGAGGATAGTAATAGTACCTACCTTATAGACTGCTGCTGCTGCTGCTAAGTCACTTCAGTCGTGTCCAACTCTGTGCGAGAATTTAAATAGGATAAAACGTGTAAATGTGCTCAATATAGTAGCTGACACATAGTAAGCACTCACTAAATGTAAGCAATTGTTTTTAACGATTTTTAAATTATTAAATATTATATATATCCAGAAAGGGAGCAAATCATACATATATACATTTAACAAATCATAATAGAATGAGCTCCAATGGAATCACCACGCCAATGGCGAGAAATGGAACATTGCCAACATACAGAAACTGACTCTGCATCTTCCCCATCACAGCTTATTCCCTCCTTGCCTCTACTCTTTTGACATGTGTTACAATCATTTTCTTATGTTTTACTGCCTAAGCACTATAGGTTAGTTTTGTCTATTTTGGACTATTAAAAATGGCTGTATTTTGCTCTTTCTTTTATCACTGTCTGTGAGAATCATCCTTGTTGATGAGTGTTGCCCTAATTCATTTCTTTTTTGTTGTTGTTCTTTTTTAAAAAAATATAAATTTGTTTTAATTGGAGGCTAATTAGTTTACAATATTGTATTGGTTTTGCCATACATCAGCATGAATCTGCCACAGGTATACACGTTCCCCATCCTGAATCCCCATCCCTCCTCCCTCCCCGTACCATCCCTCTGGTCATCTCAGTGCACCAGCCCCAAGCATCCAGTGTCATGCATCAAACCTGGACTGGTGATTCATTTCATATATGATATTATACATGTTTCAATGCCATTCTCCCAAATCATCCCACCCTCTCCCTCTCCCACAGAGTCCAAAAGAACTGTTCTATACATCTGTGTCTCTTTTGCTGTCTCGCATACAGGGTTATCGTTACCACCTTTCTAAATTCCATATATATGCGTTGGTATACTGTATTGGTGTTTTTCTTTCTGGCTTACTTCACTCATTGCTGTATGGTATTGTACTATATAAGTATATAAATAACTTATTGATCTATTTTATTATGGTGGATATTTAAGTTGTTTTCAGTTTTCAAGTTTTAAAAACAGTGCCATCATTAACATTGTGGTGTTCATATTCAAGAAATTCTCTAGCAATGCAGTTGCTGAGTCATATAGGATATATATCTTCAGTTTTCTGAAATCAAACAGTTTTCTCAAATTGGTCTTCCAGTTTTCACTGTCATTAGCTCTGAATGAGGGTTCCTGTTACTTCATATTCTCACAAATACCTGGTATTGGTAAGACTTTTAATGTGTACACTCTGGTATGTAGATAAATTATTAGAACTTGTTTTAAAAAAATCTCAAACTTATAGGAAACTTGCAGGTACAGTACAAATAACCATTTTTTCTTGAAGCATTTGAGAATAATTTGCCAACATGGTACCGTAATGTCCCAGAATATTTTGGTTTATGTCTTCTACAAAGAAGGATATTCTTTTATGCATCCATAATATAGCCAATAAAACCAGAAAATTTACTCAATTACATTATGACCATCCAATCTACAAACCCCATAAACGGTTTCACTAATTGTCAGATGCATGTCCTTTAGACTTCCCTGGTGATTCAGACAGTAAAGAATCTTCCTGCAATGTGGGCGACCTGGGTCTGATCCCTGGGTGAAGATCCCCTGGAGAAGGAAATGGCAACCCACTCCCGTATTCTTGCCTGGAATATCTCATGGACAGAGGAGCCTGGTGGGCTACAACGCATGGGTTCCCAAGGAGTCAACATGACTGAGCAACTAATGCTGCCCTTTGTGATGAAAGGATGCATATTAGAGCACGTACTGTAGATATTAGGTATATTCCTCTGGTCTGTAGTCTGGAACCATTCCTCAGTCTCTCCTTGACTCTTACAGCCTTACTACTTCTGCAAATTACAGGCAAATAATTTTGTTGACTATCTCTCAGTTTATGATTGTCTGTTATTTTCTCATGATTAGATTCAATTAGGTATCTTTCCAGGAGCATCACAGAAGATGGTCTGCTCTGTTCTTCTCATTGCATCCTATCCAGTGACAGATTATTTTAATTTGTCTTATTACTGCTACCACTGCTGAATGCTTGATTAAGGTGGTGACCACTGAAGTTCTACATCATACACTTAATCTTTTCTTCTTGTAATAAATAAGAAATTTTTGGCAAGTGAGAATCGTTGCAAGCTGGCTTCTATCTTTTTCACAGGTTACCCTCTTTTACTACTTCTTTACTTTCTGGCATAGTCTCCCCAGCCTAGGCCACCCTTCCATGGGAATGCCCTCCTTGATTGTAGGTCACCCTTCCCAGATTTATTGCTTGCTCAGATCTTCATTCTTGAGTTTCATCATCCCTGTCTGTCCAGTTGTCTATCTGGCATTTCTAGTTGGGTATTTAACAGGCATCTTAAATTTTATTTTAAGTTTAGAATGCAATTCTTGACTTCCATAAGACATGAACCAAATGGCTTCCTCCCCTAGGCATCTCCATCTCATTCAGTTGCGTTGCCATCTTCTTCCTTCCTCAGGCCGAGAAACACAGTTCTCAACCTTTGGGCTTTGCTGTTTTCCCCATCATACACAGCTTCAGGCTGTCAGCAAATTTTGTACATTACCTCCTCAATATGCGTCTTGTCTTCCCTCTTCTTTCCAGTCCCTCTGGGCTCACTCTCTCCTTCCTCTTGGATGTTTACAGCAGCCTCTCCATTGGTTTCTCCATTCTCGCTCTTGCTTCACTCAAGTCCTTTCCCACACACCTTTTATCCGTGCAGATCAGACCAGGTCACTTCTTTGCTTGAAACCCTGCAATGTCTTCTCATTCTTTCAGAATAAAAGCCAGACTCGTGAAGCTCTGCAAGCTCTGGCTTCTGCTTTGTTTGTCAGCTCTATCTCATGTTCCCCTTTCTCCTGCTGAAATGTGGACAGCAAGGGAAACACCCCCTTCTTTTCAGTTTCTTAAACCTTGAAAGCTCTTTTCTACCTTAAGGCCTTGCCTGAACACGTGTCTTCGTGCCCTTCACACAGCTAGACTTTTCTTAGCCTTCAGGTCTCATCTTAGTGGTCCCCTCCTGAGATGGGTCTTCCTGGATTATCACAAAGTTCATCTCACCCCACACGTCACTACAATATTAAAACACCCTCATTTTTTCATAGCACTTAACATGATCTGAAGGTGTTTGCTTCTTTTTTTCCTAAGGTTTTTTTTTTTTTTAAATATGGACCATTGTTTAAGTCTTTATTGAATTTGTTACAGTATTTCTGTTTTATGTTTTGTGTTTTTGACCACGAAGTATGTGGGATCTTAGCTCCCTGCCTAGGGATTGAATCCACAGCCCCTGCTTTGGGAGGCGAAGTCCCAGCCATTGGACCTCCAAGGAAGTCTCCATTGCTTCTTTACTTGCTTGTTGTCTTCTTTACCTCATTAGATTCCAGGCTTAGGAAAATAGTAGCTTGTGCCCAAGCGCAGCATTGTGTTAGAAGAAAGTAACAGTGGTTCCGTACTCAGGGCCACCAGAAATGAATGCAGTGTGATTGCCTAAAAGAGGAAATGCATCCTTTTTGAGGTATGGAGAAGAACATTAAGTGCTACTGTTAATATAAGAGAATAAAATGATTTTTAGGAGCTTAATTTTTCCAAAACTACAAATGGCCAAGATGGGAAAATCAGTGAAAAATCTATGAATACACCATGATGAAATCTGCATCAGGGAGTTCTCTTACCTTTAAAACCAAAAAACCACGTTGTTCTCCAAGGCCACAGAGCTTATAAGAGAGGCCTTTGAAAGCCAGTCTCCCAGCTTCCAATGTGTAACTCATAGCTCCCAAGAAAGATGTCCTGTAGTGTATATAGAATAGTAAACCGAACTCAGCAGAGATGCTTATTATCCATAAGATTTGGTCGGGGGACATAGTTACTAGGTAAAGGGACAACAAGCCATGGGAAAGAACAGGAACTCAGTTACTCACTTTCCTGAGATTTTTGAAACAATTAGACCCATTCAGATCTGTTATAAAGATTTAGGATTTTTATGTGTTGATTTTTTAAAGTTTTTCAAAGCTAATTTTTTTAAGTTAACATAGAAATTTAATCCAATAATAATGATGACTGTTTTAGTCAGCAGTTCTTTGGTAACAGCCCCAAATTTCAGTGGTCTTCAAGAACAGAGAGTTATTTCTTGCCCACATTATGTGTCTTTGGCAGATGGGCACTGAACCTACCCCTGGTCCCTGTGTCTTTTCATCCTGTGGTCCAGGCCGAAGGAGCAGCCTCTCTCTGGGACATGATGTGCTTATGGCAGAAGGAGAAGAGCCAGTGGGAATGTGCATTGCCCATTAAAAGTTCTGATCAGGCATTATCTGGGTTGTGCCTACTAACAGGCTTGTGGCCAAGGCAAGCCACATGGACAAGCCCTTCGTTGGTGAGTTGGGGATAAAAATCGTCTTAAAGGATCCTACGAACCACGTGGAACCAATGGAGATAACAGGGTACATCCTGTGAATACCTGAGGAACCAGGGAACTGAGTATTTGGAAACAGTAGTGCAATATACCACGTTGGCAAATATTTACTGAAGCTATTTGCCAGTTACTTATCCATATTAACTCATTAGTCCCTATAATTATCCTATCAGATGGCCTTTATTAATTACTCCTGTTTTACAGATGTGGAAATTGAGGCGCAGGTCCACATAGCTGGCAGGTAAGAGCCAGGCTTCAAACCTGGGCATCTAGTTTTTAAGGCATCCTCATTCTAGGAAATCTGAGAATGAGCACAAGTTGTACTGAAACGTTTGCTGTGTTCTTTTTGAGGACAGTGCTGCATAATAATTAATGGTACATTATACTGGTAGTTATTCTCCTAAGTAGAGTATATTTCCAAGGAACTATAAGGCTTCCCCCATGGCTTAGTGGGTAAAGAATCTGCCTGCAATACAGGAGACACAGGAAACGTGGGCTCAATCCCTGAGCGGGACGATCCCCTGGAGAAGGAAATGGCAACCCACTTCAGTATTCTTGCCTGGAAAATCCCATGGACAGAGGAGCCTGGCAGGCTACAGTCGGCTAAAGAGTCGGACGCGACTGAGCGACTAAACACATAAACACAATTCAAAAGGATGTTAACTGTGATAACTAGATGGACCAGTCCATTGATCTCTAAGGACCTGAGAATTCTCTCCATTCCAAGTTGCCTTTCATATCACATTCTGATTTGTGAACCTATAGAAATAAATATATTTGGCTTATATATTTATTGAGTTCTTACTATTTGCCTGGCAAACCAAAGTATGACATTAAAATCCTACTGGTTCGCTTAAAGGCACAGCTCAACACCTCTTGCCTTGGGAAGCTGTCCTTGGCATTTCAAGCTAAGTTTGCCACTCCTACCTCTGATGTGCATTAGAAAGAACCCAGGAGACCTGATGTTGCCATTTAGCAACCATGTGACCTGGGGGCAGGCTCTGTCTTCTCTGAGTAAAAAGGATCAGGATACACATCTCACAGAACGGTCCTGAAGCTTCAGTAATGTTTCATTTGAAAGTACTTTGCGACCGTTAAGGTTTTCTGCAAAAAAGTAAGGATATGATTAATCTTTATAACATTCTTCCTGACTTCTTCCCTGACCTTTCTGTCTTCCTCTCGTCTGTTGATTCACCCAACAGATATTTCCTGAACCCTGCTGTTAGGGACAGTCATTGCAGTGCTTAGGGACATGGACTCTGCAACCGACTGGTGGTTTAGTTGCTAAGTCGTGTCCAACTCTTGGGATCCCATGGACTATAGCCTGTCAGATTCCTCCTCCAGGCAAGAATACTGGAGTGGGTTGCCATTTCCTTCTCCAGGGGATCTTCCCGATCCAGGAATCAAACCCGGGTCTCCTGCATTGCAAGCAGATGCTTTACCAACTGAGCTATGAGGGGACCCGACTACTTGAGTTTAAATCCCTGCTCTACTGTGCATTCCTGTATCAGCTTCGTATCTCACCTTCAGTTCAGTTCAGTTCAGTTCAGTCACTCAGTCGTGTCCAACTCTGTGACCCTATGAATTGCAGCATGCCAGGCTTCCCTGTCCATCACCAACCCCTGGAATTCACTCAAACTCATGTCCATCTAGTCGGTGATGCCATCCAGCCATCTCATCCTCTGTCATCCCCTTCTCCTCCTGCCCCCAATCCCTCCCAGCATCAGAGTCTTTTCCAATGAGTCAACTCTTCGCATGAGGTGGCCAAAGTACTGGAGTTTCAGCTTTAGCATCATTCCTTCCAAAGAGCACCCAGGACTGATCTCCTTTAGTATTTAACCTTACCCTGCCTTAATTTTCTAATCTGTAAAATGGAAGTAGTAATAATATCTTTATCTCTTGGCTTATTGTGGGGAACTTTGCCTGATGTATATCATTATCTGCTGGAATATATACTCTCCATGGGACTTTGCTGGCAGTCCAGTGGTTAAAACTCTACCTTCCAATGGAGGGGCACAGGTTCGATCCCTAGTTGGGGAACTAGGATTTCACATGCCACAGAGTGTGGCCAAATATATTTTTTTAAATGTATGCTCTCTTAAAGGAAATGAACCTTGAATATTCATTGGAAGGACTGATGCTGAAGCTGAAGTTCCAGTACTTTGGCTACCTTATGTGAAGAGCTGACTCACTGGAAAAAACCCTGATGCTGGGGACAATTGAGGAGTAGGGGGTGACAGAGGATGAGATGGTTGGATGGCATCACTGACTCAATGGACATGAGTTTGAGCAAACTCAGGGAGATAATGATAGTCAGAGAAGCCCGGTGTGCATGTAGTTCATGGGGTCCCAAAGAGTCAGACACGACTTAGCTATTGAACAACAAAACGCTGTCCATGTGGGTTTCCCTTGTGGCTCAGACAGTAAAAAAAATCTGCCTGCAGTGCGGGAGACCTGGGTTCGATCCCTGGGTCAGGAAGATCCCCTGGAGAAGGGAATGACTACCCACTCCAATCTTCTTGCCTGGATGATTCCATGGACAAAGAAGCCTTGCGAGCTGTAGTCCATGAGGTCACAAGAGTCAGACATGACTAAGCACACACACACACATACATACTCTCCATAAGGGCAGTGATTTCACAGTCATGATTGAGTGCCAAGAATAGTGCCTAGACACAATAAATTCTTAATAAATATCTGTTGAATGAATGAGTGAACATTATAAGCCTTGTGGAGAAAAAAACAAAAGACAATGTGAAATCTTATGTAGTAAGTGCTTTTTAAAAATCGTTGCTCTTTTAATCTTTGAATATTTAGAGATTAAATTTTAGCTGATTAGTAAATACACTTATTGGCATATAATGATTAGTCATCACTATTATGGAATCAAAACATCCTATTTAAAAAATTAATTCTATGAGATTCCTGTAGGAAAATAGTATGTTAATGTTTTAAAAATAAACTATCAACACTGTATCCTTTAACCTTAAATTAAGCTATAAGTTCTCTGATTCTTTCATTACACTTCGACGAGATGTCTATTTTCATTGCCTTGAAATTATGTGGGTTTTTTTTTTAATGCTTTCAGTGAAGCATGGTAAATACTGTTCTATGTATCATCCTTTCCAAGTTGCCATGAAGAGTTATAAGCAAAAGTTGTGAAGAATAAGGTCTCTGACAAAAATATATATATATATTTGGAAATCAGAATTTACCAAACCATGAGTTCTTCAAGAATTGAGAATGTGTCTTACTGTGCCTTTGAATCCACACAATTAGCTTGATTTTCAGCATCTTGGAGAAGCTTACGAAATGAATGGACAAATGAATGGATGGCCAAGTGTCTATTCTCTGAAAGATTGATATGAAGAAATGTCATCCATCTACTTTTTTTTGAACTCCTGAGTCTTGTCATTCATTCTGCTAGCAAATAACACTGCTGAGCAAAATCACCTTAGTCACTTAAAAAATTCCCTTCACAGAGCTGAGTTTTACTGTTTTGTGCTGTGTTTATTTTTAATCAAAGGATGATACAAGGAAGTAAATAAAATTAGTTACTCCATTTATTACAGAAGTTTTGAGGGGAGTGTCTGTTGTCTCAATTCACTCCCCACCCCCACCCCCGACAAACCTCCCCAAAGAGGATTCCATTTGAGAATTTCCTTTTATAATTTCATGCTAGGAAAATTTTGCTTTCCTGAAGTGTTGTCTCCTTCCTTCTTTCTGCTTGTGAAAATGATGTGACTAATTGTGCCTCTTCTTTCATTTTGACTCCCTAGAGTCCCAGAGTCAAACTTGGAGTATAATTATAGAACGTATATTTGTGTCTTTCATTTCAGAGGTCTGGAATTTCTGCTCTCACTTATGTTCTCCCTGTCTGGATTTTAAAATGTCTATTAATATTTTACTGTTACTTGGGTACACATGTACTTGCTGAAAGCCACCCCAGATCCCTATGGAATGAGGTAAATTATAAATAAATACACACACATGCATTCTTACAGTCCCAAAGCAACTATGTATACAAAGGCCTCTAAATTGGATTGCTTACACGTAGTAGCAAGAATCTCATTTCCACAGATGAAATAGAACCCCAATGTGCTCTTTCTCTGTGTTGTCTCTGTGGTTCCTACAGTATAAATAAGTTCTTCAAAAGCTATGGATCAGCTATAGCTTTCTGAGAAGGCAGCATGCTCTTGGGTTCTTTGAGTTTGCTTAAGTAGTGCTTTTGCCTGAAAGTCTCTTGGCCCATCCTATAAATAAATGAAAAAAATTTTTTAAACTTCTTCAAAGGAAAGACCAAAGATCATCCAGTAAGTTCTTGCCTTCTTGGGTAAAGGTAGACCATGTTTGTGCTCTGTCTGTTAAATCCTCAAAAAAGGACATTTGAGGAGTTGTAATCATTTCATGGACGGAGGTTCCTGACATTGTACAGGAGACAGGGATCAAGACCACCCACAAGAAAAAGAAATGCAAGAAAGCAAAATGGCTGTCTGAGGAGGCCTTACAAATAGCTGTGAAAAGAAGAGAAGCAAAAAGCAAAGGAGGAAAGGAAAGATATACCCATTTGAATGCAGAGTTCCAAAGAATAGCAAGGAGAAACAAGAAAGCCTTCCTCAGAGATCAATGCAAAGAAATAAGAGGAAAACAGTAGAATGGGAAAGACTAGAGATCTCCTCAAGAAAATTAGAGATACCAAGGGAACATTTCATGCAAAGATGGGCTCAATAAAGGACAGAAATCGTATGGACCTAACAGAAGCAGAAAATATTAAGAAAGGTGGCAAGAATACACAGAAGAACTATAAAAAAATATCTTCATGATCCAGATAATCATGATGGTGTGATCACTCACACTCAGCTGGAGCCAGACATCCTGGAATGTGAAGTCAAAAGGGCCTTAGGAGGCATCACTACAAACAAAGCTAGTGGAGGTGATGGAATTCCAGTGGAGCTATTTCAAATCCTGAAAGATGATGCTGTGAACGTGCTGCGCTCAATATGCCAGCAAATTTGGAAAACTCAGCAGTGGCCACAGGACTGAAAAAGGTCAGTTTTCATTCCAGTCCCAAAGAAGGGCAATGCCAAAGAATGCTCAAACTACCGCACAATTGCACTCATCTCACACGCTAGTAAAGTAATGCACAAAATTCTCCAAGCCAGGCTTCAACAATATGTGAACTGTGAACTTCCAGATGTTCAAGCTGGTTTTCGAAAAGGCAGAGGAACCACAGATCAAATTGCCAACATCTTCTGGATCATGGAAAAAGCGAGAGAGTTCCAGAAAAACATCTATTTCTGCTTTCTTGACTGTGCCAAAGCTTTTGACTGTGTGGATCACAATAAACTGTGGAAGATTCTGAGAGAGATGGGAATACCAGACCACCTGACCTGCCTCTTGAGAAACCTGTATGCAGGTCAGGAAGCAACAGTTAGAACTGGGCATGGGAAAACAGACAGGTTCCAAATAGGAAAAGGAGTATATCAAGCCTGTATATTGTCACTCTGCTTATTTAACTTACATGCAGAGTTACATCATGAGAAATGCTGGACTGGAACAAGCACAAGCTGGAACCAGGATTGCCGGGAGAAATATCAATAACCTCAGATATGCAGATGACACCACCCTTATGGCAGAAAGTGAAGAGGAACTGAAGAGCCTCTTGATGAAAGTGAAAGAGGAGAGTGAAAAACTTGGCTTAAAGATCAACAATCAGAAAACTAAGATCATGGCATCTGGTCCCATCACTTCATGGGAAATTGATGGGGAAACAGTGTCAGACTTTATTTTGGGGGGCTCCAAAATCACTGCAGGTGGTGATTGCAGCCATGAAATTAAAAGACGTTTACTCCTTGGAAGGAAAGTTATAACCAACCTAGACAGCATATTAAAAAGCAGAGACATTACTTTGTCAGCAAAGGTCTGTCTAGTCAAGGCTATGGTTTTTCCAGTAGTCTTGTATGGATGAGAGAGTTGGACTGTGAAGAAAGCTGAGTGCCGAAGAATTGATGCTTTTGAGCTGTGGTTTTCTAGAAGACTTTTGTGAGTCCCTTGGATGGCAAGGAGATCCAACCAGTCCATCCTAAAGGAGGTCAGTTCTGGGTGTTCATTGGAAGGACTGATGTTGAAGCTGAAACTCCAGTACTTTGGCCACCTGATGTGAAGAACTGACTCATTTGAAAAGACCCCGATGCTGGGAAAGCTGAGGGCGGGAGGAGAAGGGGACGACAGAGAATGAGATGGTTGGATGGCATCACTGACTCAATGGACATGGGTTTGGGTGGACTCCGGCAGTTGGTGATGAACAGGGAGGCCTGGTGTGCTGCGGTTCATGGGGTGGCAAAGAGTCAGACACGACTGAGCAACTGAACTGAACTGAATCGTTTCAGGTCAATTGGCAATGGTTTTATTAGTGGTTTGTAGAAAAGGATAAAGCTCTTCAGAAGACCTACAACTTGTCTATTTGGTATTTAACTGGAAACAATGACAGGTGACAGCAAAGTGCCGCATCCACCAGGGTGATTTCTCTGAGCTGGCACCGCCATCAATCAGCTTTTTAAGGGTTCTAGCTGAATTCTAAATTCACATATTGATGAAAAGTAGAGAACTATTTCAGGACAGATTTTATTTTATTTTTAAAAACTTTCTATTTTGGAGTATAGCTGATCAGGATAGATTTTAGAGCACAACTTCTTTTTCAGTAATGTCATTTGAATTCTAGAGTATATAAGCTTGTACCCTGTTCCCCTGAACTTTTAAATGCTCTTTTCTCTTCTCCTTTCTTATTTTCCCAGCAGGTAAAAATCTGACTCTTCACATTCAGCCCAAGGTCCTTTCTCTGTAGACCACTGCTCACCTTCAGTATGAAGAAGTAGTTGTATGTTATGTGATAGTAGTTACTATAACACTTTCTTGCATTGTGGTAGCTCACCATTCTGGGGAAGAATTACTCTTAAAGTCCTGTTATGGAATTATCATGAAAAAATAAGGAAAATTATCATTAATACTCACAGAGGAGAAAAAAGATTCTAGCATTTATTCTATCACTCGTATATTTTCTCCTAGTTCTTGGAAGAGCATTGCTTTAGTAAAGCTATACAAAATCCTCCTAAATGTAGTCACAGTGTCCAAATGCTGTCATCACCAATGGTAACTAACTCCAACCTCTTGGGTGAACTGCTCCATACTACCTGTGCTCTTATCTTGACTTAAAAAGATAGTAGACTATTAAAACTAATTTTAACTGGAATTCACCTTTGCATAAATATGAAGGCTTGTTTATTATAGAAAATCTAGCAAAGGCAGCCACACGAGAAAACTCACAGCTAAGTCACCTCGGGTTTTGGTATTTTTAACCATCCCATGTTTTGAATTGGGAAAAGTTTCATACTATTTTGCTAGCTGCTTTTTAAACCAGGTTACTTATATAAAGTTTGTATTAATATGAGCAAACTCTACAGAAAATATGTCCCCTTTCTGTAGAAGACAAGTGCTGCGTGATAGATCATTAAGGACATCAAATAGAAACTGTGCGCTGAATCCAGGTCTGAATTCTGCTTCTGCTCTTTGTCAGCTGTGTGACTTTGGGCAAGCTACTTAAACCTTGGGAGCCTTCTTTTTTTTTTTTTTTTTTTCCTCGAGTAAAATGAGGACAGTTATTGCCTACCTTTTCCAGGCACCATAAAAATGAAATGATTTGATATGCATACACACACCTGGTACATAATCTTTTTAGTCTGTTCACCTCTACCTACCTGTGGAGCTTTATTGTCACTGACCTTTGCTCCCTGTGCTTCTGCCATTTGATCTTCCTGCAGTTCATCAACTAGACCAGCGTATCTTGTGCAGATATACTCATGACTCATTACATTCTGCTGTGTTCACTAGTGCAGAGGGAAGATGTAGAGGAAGATAAAGGACTGGAGACAAAGGCTTTACCTGGAGGTTCTGGATAGAGGAAGATAACTACAGACACAGTCCTTACTAAAATCCTAAATAAGATCGGTAGTCTAAAAAAAATTAATGTGTATCATGAAAATAACTAGCTGAGAAGTGTTCCTTATTCCTGATATTTGTAATAACTAGTTCTCAGTCTTTGGATTTGCAGGGCTAACAGCATGAGATGTTTGTTTTTATAGGAAGATCACTTAATGAAAGTGATTCTAACAGGAAGGACTAAAATAGCACTTTGCATTTGCATACATTTGCATGTTTAAGCAATGTGTAAGCCTTTCTGTTTTCCTCTGGCATTTGTGGATAAAAAAAGAGAGCCATACAGATTGATGTGATTTGGGGTCCAAGACTGACTTTATCACATATGCCCACCAGATTCTTCCCATTTCCGGCAACTGAAATCTCTTCCTTTTTGAACTATTGATACTTTGTGTTTTGATACATTTCTGCTTATGCATTCTTTTGGCTGATATTAACCACACCCTAACTGGGGCAGGTGAAACTACAGATAACCTACTTTTATTGAAAAGCACAGTTAGGGATCAGAGTTGTGTAGGTTTTATTTTTTTATTTTTATGATGGAATTGCCAAACTGAATGTATCATATAAATAATAATTATTGTTATAAATGTATAAACTCCACTTCCTGCAGCAATCATCTCTGCTGCATGTAACTTTCCCATGCTTTGGATTATTTCCTAAAGTCATAAAACTGAAAACCTGATTGAGAGAAATGAATATGGTTCAAAATGCAAACTGCCTTCCAAACTGTATTAATTTACATTTCCATTAACAATGCATTCATCTTAGCTGTCTCTATGTGAACTCATTGCTTGTTAATTTAATAAGCAAAATATATATTTTTCTTTTTTGGCCACATGGCATGTGGGATCTTATTTCCTGACCAGGGATTGAATGTGCATTGGAAGCACAGAGTCTCAATCACTGAACTGCCAGGGAAGTCTCCTAAGTAAAATGTTAAATCTCATTTAATTGCTTTATTTCTTTGATTGTAAGGTTATCATTTTTCTCTATATATGTTAATTACCCTTTCATTTTTTGGTAAATTGTCTGTTAGTGACATTTGACCTTTTGTCTCATGAGGTAACACTGTTTCTCTGTAAGTGGGAAGGTTTTGATGTTTATCAATATTTCGTAAGGCATCTAGCACTGACATTCTGGAACCCTCTAAGGACAACATTTCTGCTGACTGTCCACCACTCAAAGAGGCAGTGTAGCTACTAAGGGCATGGACTTAGGGAGTGAGTCCGCCTGGGTTTCACCCCAGATTCTTTCTGCCACCTTCTAGCTGCGCATCTTTGGACAAGTTACTTGGCTTGCAGGGCTTCAGGTTCCTAAATTTTAAATGAACATGCTAATAATTGCCTCTGCGCTCCATAGTTGTATGAATTCAAGGTCAGCCCCTGTGGCACCCGGCACACAGCAAGCGCTTAATACATGTGTGCTGTTTGAAAAACAAAATAAAACGTGTGCTGTTTGCCCTTCTTCAGAACCTAAGCTCCAGGACAGCAGGGCCTTTGGTCTTGTTTGCTGTTATGTCACGTGCTTGGGAGATAGCCTCATGGGTGCTCCTTCAGTAACTAGTCCTAGAAACATCACTGAGAGCAGTGATATGACTGTCCAAGTGTCTGCAGTTGGCACTTTTCTTTTTCCTGGGCAGTTTGAGATGAACATAAGGGTCGGCCGGAACACAGCAGGAAGTGATATGATTTACCTCAGCTTCCTTAACACAGAGGATCAAGAACTTCTCAGGAGTCTGTGAAAAATGGACAGAAACTGCCATCTGGGTCAGGACCTTCCAGATGCCCAAGCTGTTTCTCCTTCCTCCCATTTGCTTTCAGAGATTGGCTTGGCCCTGAGTTGCCCCCTGAACAGTCTTTGAGAGGAAACAAATGAAGTGCTTCTGACCGAAATCACAGTATTAGATCGCAGTATTAGCTCCTGTTCAGAATTTAACTTGAAGAACAATTTATTGGAACCTTTTAGACCTAGTCCCCATTTATCTTTGCCCGCGGAACTCTCCGTAGCAGTTTTGTACAGGTTTATTGAGGTCTAGTTTATATACAGTGAACTTCAGCCTTTTTCAGGTGCACTTTGAACAGTGTGACCATATCACAATCAGTAGAAAACATTCCCATTACTCCAAAAAGGCCCCTCTTATCCCTTTTCATTAGTCCCCTCTTCTTGTTCCAAACCTGGCAACCGCTGATCTGAAATATGTCTGTATTGTCTTGCCCTTTCCCATGTCATGTAAGGGGTATCATATTGGGTTGGCCAAAAAGTTTGTTTGAGGTTTTCTGTACCATCTTATAGAAAAACCCGAATGAGATTTTGCTCAACTCATTTAGCTTTTGAGTTCAGTTCCTTTCACTCAGCATAATGCTCTTGAGATTCATCCACATTGTTAAATGTATCAGTATTTCCTCCCTTTTTATTTCTGAGTGTATGCTTTTTTGGCCAATTTAGAAATGATCTTCTTTACCCCTAAGAGTAAGTGGCTGACTCTTTTTGCCTGTTTTACAGGCAAGAAACTTTGACTTTTTTCGCCTTCTTTTACAGAAGCTCCTTGAGTGTCAGAATGCCTGTGAAGTACACACAAAGGACTTTTATGACTCAGAAAATCTGAGTAACAGGAGGATTTTGTGGATGTGTAACTTGCTGAGTACATAGCAAAGTGTTTCTGAATTACACTGATATTTTTGTTCCTGTTCTTTTCCATTGTGCTAAGAAATAAAAGTTTAAAAACTATTTGGTCCCAGTAGAAAATTATAAATTTTAAAAGTGCATCCTAAAAATAAAATGTAACAATTAAACTAGACAAAATTGCTAGTTTGCTCACAGAAGGGGACTCCTTCCTATGTGAGCAAAGGATAGATTGGTTTATTACTCTTCTCCTTTTAGACTGCTAAAGAGCGCAAATCAATTTAACATAAGAAAAAGTCATTCAGTTGAGCAAATCGGACAATGTAAACTGTCTCATCAGTCTTACAACATCTGTGTTGTACAAGGAAATACTATCAATGTTTCTATTTTAAAATGGAGTCATTGATGGAAGTGAAAGTGAACGCTAGCCACACAGGTGTGTCCAGCTCTTTGCTAGCCCATGGACTGTAGCTCGACAGGCTCCTCTGTTCTTGGAATCCCCCAGGCAAGAGTACTGGAGTGGGTTGCCATTTCCATCTCTAGGGGATCTTCCGACCCCAGTATTGGACCCAGATCTCCTGCATCGCAGGTGGATTCTTTACCAACTGAACTAGTAGGGAAGCCCATTGACAGAGGTTAAATGTTTTACTCAAAGTTACATGATCTTTTTCTCATCTTGGAGCTTTTGGAGGACAGAGATTCATCTTATTTACTTTGCAGCCTTGTGTGTGGCTGCATTTACCTCACACGGAGAAGATGCACAATATATCAGACAGGCTGCATGAGGGAGTGCAATAGGCTATCTGTCCTAGAGCAGGAGCCTGTTTTTGGCCCATTAAATTATTGGAACACAGACACTCCCATTCATTAAAGTGTCTGCTGTGGATGCCTTGTCTCTAAAACAGCCAAGTTGAGTACTTACATTGGGGACCATCTGGCCCCAGAGCCTAAAACATGTACTTTTCCTTTACAGAAAATGTTTGGCAGTTCCTGCCTTAGAGTCATACTTTCCAGGCTCACATCTCAATTCTCCCACTCACAGCGTGATGCTGAGTAAGCTGCATGATTATTCTAAGCTGGAGTTTCTTCCTCTGCAAAATATAGATAATAGGAGTAGCTACCTTGGAGGATACTTTTCATCATAGGGGACTGGAATGCAAAAGTAGGACGTCAAGAGATATCTGCAGTGACAGGCAAGTTTGGCCTTGGAGTACAAAATAATGCAGGGCAAAGGCTAATAGAGTTTTGCCAAGAGAATGCACTGGTCACAGCAAACACCTTCTTCCAACAACACAGGAGACGACTCTACACATGGACATCACCAGATGGTCAATACCAAAGTCAGATCGATCATATTCTTTGCAGCTGAAGATGGAGAAGCTCTATACAGTTAGCAAAAATAAGACCTGGAGCTGACTGTGGCTCAGATCAAGAACTAACTCCTTATTGCAAAATTCACACTTAAATTGAAGGAAGTAGGGAAAACCACTAGACCATTCACGTATGACATAAATCAGATCCCTTACGATTATACAGTGGAAGTGACAAATAGATTCAAGGGATTAGATCTGATAGAGTGAAGAACTATGGACTGAGGTTCACGACACTGTACAAGAGGCAGTGATCAAAACCATCCTCAAGAAAAAGAAATGCAAAAAAGCAAAATGGTTGTCTGAGGAGGGCTTACAAATAGCTGAGAAAAGAAGAGAAGCTAAAGGCAAAGGAGAAAAGGAAAGATATCTATCTGAATGCAGAGTTCCAAAGAATAGCAAGGAGAGAAAAAAAGCCTTCCTAAGTGATCAGTGCAAAGGAAAGAGGAAAACAATAGAATGGTAAAGACTAGAGATCTCTTCAAGAAAATTAGAGCTACCAAGGGAACACTTCATGCAAGAATGGGTACAATAAGGGACAGAAATGGTATGGACCTAACAGAAGGAGAAGATATTAAAAAGAGGTGGCAGGAATACACAGAAGAACTATACAAAAAAGATCTTAATGACCCAAATAACCACGATGGTGTGGTCATTCACCTAGAGCAAGACATCCTGGAATGCGAAGTCAAGTGGGCCTGAGGAAGCATCACTACAAACCTAGTGGAGGTGATGGAATTCCAGTTGAGCTATTTCAAACCCTAAAAGACGATGCTGTGAATGTGCTGCACTCAATATGCCAGCAAATTTGGAAAACTGAGCAGTGGCCACAGGACTGCAAAAGGTCAGTTTTCATTCCAATTCGAAAGAAAGGCAATGGCAAAAAATGTTCAAACTACAGCACAATTGCACTCATCTCACATGCTAGTAAAGTAATGCTCAAAATTCTCCAAGCCAGGCTTCAATAGTACATGAACCATGTTCTTCCAGATGTTCAAGCTGGTTTTAGAAAAGGCAGAGGAACAGAGATCAAATTGCCAACTTCTGTTGGATCATGGAAAAAGCAAGAGAATTCCAGAAAAACATCAATTTCTGCTTTCTTGACTATGCCAAAGCCTTTGACTGTGTGGATCACAATAAACTGTGGAAAATTCTGAAAGAGATGGGAATACCAGACCACCTTACCTGCTTCCTAAGAAGCAACAGTTAGAACTGAACTTGGAACAATGGACTGGTTCAACGTTGAGAAAGGAGTACGACAAGGCTGTATGTTGTCACCTGCTTATTTAACTTTCATGCAGAGTACATCAACGAAATGCTGGATTGGATAAAGCAGAGGCTGGAATCAAGATTTCTGGGAGAAATATCAATAGCTTCAGATATGCAGATGATACCACCCTTATGGCAGAAAGCAAAGAGGAACTGAAGAGCCTTTTGATGAAAGTGAAAGAGGAGAGTGGAAAAGCTGGCTTAAAACTCACCATTCAAAAAACAAAGATCATGGCATCCAGTTGGATCACTTCATGGCAAATAGATGGGGAAACAATGGAAAAAGTGACAGATTTCTTTTTCTTGGGCTTCAAAATCACTGCACATGGTGACTGCAGCCATGAAATTAAAAGACACTTGCTCCTTGGAAGAAAAGCTATGACAAATCTAGACAGTATATTAAAAAGCAGAGATATTAGTTCGCTGACAAAGGTCCATCTAGTCAAATCTATGGTTTTTCCAGTGGTCGTGTATAGATGTGAGAGTTGGACTATAAAGAAAGCTGAGTGCCGAAGAATTGATGCTTTTAAACTGTGGTGTTGGAGAAGACTCTTGAGAGTCCCTTGGACTGCAGGGAGAACAAGCCAGTCCATCCTAAAGGAAATCAGTGAATATTCATTGGAAGGACTGATGCTGAAGCTGAAACTCCAATACTTTGGTCACCTGCTGTGAAGAACTGACTCCTTAGAAAAGACCTGATGCTGGAAAAGATTGAAAGCAAGAGGAGAAGGAGATGATAGAGGAGGAGATGGTTGGACGACATCACCGACTCAATGGACATGACTTTGAGTAAGCTGTGGATGTTGGTGATGGACAGGGAAGCCTGGCGTGCTGCAGTCCATGGAGTCACAAAGAGTCAGACATTAATTACTGAGTGACTGAAGTGAACTGAACTGACCTTGGAGACACTAAAAGTGCCATCTGGGTCAGGACATTCCAACTGCCTCAAGAATTTCTCTTGCCTCCCTGGACTGTCAAATTAAGTAGAAACTTTGCCTGATTATTTTCCGATTGTAAACTTTCTAGAAGATTTTAATCTCCTTGACAGGTAGTTAAAAATTTTTTTAAAGGCAGAGCAGAGGTCTTCAAATTTTCAAGCTAAAACTGTAAATCTTGCAGTGCTAAGGCCCCATGCTCCCAAAGTCTAACAAGTGTGGGATGGGACCCGGAAATCTGCCTATTTGCCAGGCACCAAGGTAATTCTGATATGAACAATCCATCCAGACTTTAAAAACACTATCTTCAAAGAACTAAACCAACATAGCTTAGTGGGATTGTGGATAATTTTTTAATGTCTTGATTTATGTTTTGTGGTGTAATTTCAGATTTATTTTATTTTATTTATTATTAACACCTTTATAAATTATTTTAATTTTTTAAGTAAGCCATATTGTATCCATAAAGCTACTAAAAATAAACACACCTGTCTACATGGTACTGATGCAATAGCCTCAGTTGTTAAGGGAAAATAGAAACGTGTAAGACAGTGTGTGTTATATCTAATTTTTGTGTTAAGAGAAAGAAAGAGGAAAAGAGTTGAGGACATACACATATATGTGATAAATACAAAGATTCCTTGGAAAGACATAGAAGAAGCTGGAACCATCCTTACCCACCTTCCTAGAGATCAAGGGAATTTAGGAACACAGAAGAACTTGAGATCCCTCTGGCACTACTGCAATGATGTGGATAATTAATCACAAGAACCAGCCTGAGAGCCTAACACCAATTTATCATTTGGCTTTTATGAGAAAAGACCATCAACATTTCCACAGCTGGCTTTTATAAGCCTACATATAAAACCAACATATAGAACAGAGACTGATTTTACAAAGCAGTGTATAAAATCATATTTTGGGGGGTTAAATACTACCTATGTTAATGCCACAAAAAAGTCATTACTGAAGCTGGTGAGACTCATCAGGGCAGGAGTGTGGGTGGATCAGTGGAAGTCTATTCCTGTTACTGGAGAGCAAACTAACTGGAGAAAGTTGTTTTGTAGCTAAATCAGGCAAGATTCTCTACTGTGTTCTCAAATCTCATCAAAGGAAACAAGTTGAGTCAAAAAGTACTTTACAAGATGAAAGGAGGTAAAATAGGAAAATTGGCAATTCTGGAGAGCCTTCAAGAAGGATACACACTTGATTGTTGTTTTAGAATTATGTCTAAAGTCTAAATCATTTTTATCATCTGGTAAGGAACCACAGCTGCTTAGCATTAGCTTAAGCAGTGCTACGTAGTCTCAGAAGGATCATTGACCATCTCTCTCAGAACTCTACCTTTGATACCTGGTGAACAGGTGAACCAATTCTTGCTGCTGCTGCTGCTGCTGCTAAGTTGCTTCAGTCGTGTCTGACTCTGTGCAGCCCCATAGATGGCAGCCCACCAGGTTCTGCCGTCCCTGGGAATCTCCAGGCAAGAACACTGGAGTGGGTTGCCATTTCTTTCTCCAATGCATGAAAGTGAAAAATGAAAGTGAAGTTGCTCAGTCGCGACCCCATGGACTGCAGCCCACCAGGCCCCTGCGTCCATGGGATTTTCCAGGCAAGAGTACTGGAGTGGGTTGCCATTGCCTTCTCCAAACCAGTTCTTGATCCCATACTAAGTCTATCCTCTCATGCCTGAACCCTAAAATTTCCTTTAAGAATATAGGAAATAAAGAGCCATTTATTCTCCAACCAAATATCAGAGAGATGCAGTTTATTCCCTAAGATGTGCTTTTGAACAGTTACCTTTTAGAAGCTGCAAATAAATAGATTAGTTTACTCATCTGTATTTCAATCAATAGAGGTATTTATTTGGTGAGGTACTTCCCTGCAAATAATTAAATGAATTCAGGGTGTGATGCTCAGATTCTGTTTGTACTTTCACCGAGTAGCAGAACAGAACACCTTCATTTTCTCTGTTCTTCCTCCTCCATCTTCTAATAGAATAAGCTCCTGACGCCAGCTTTACAGACACAGAAGACTTCATCACTTGGCTTGCCACTCCCTATCACATGCATTCTGATTTGCGTGAACTAATACTTTGTGGTAGACTCCAGTTCGCCTTGTAGATGGTTGGCTCCTTGTTGGGGGATATATGTGTGCTCTAGCTCTGTTGGAAATGGTGATCATGAGTCACGGTGGTAGAGGGAATGTAAAATGGAAGTCCAGGGAAAACAAAGGGTTTTTCCTCTGATGCTCGTTGAAACTAGGGGAGACTTAGAGTTGAGACTCATCCTGGATGTTTGTGGGATGAAGGAACATTAATTTGTCCAGAGCAGGCAATTTGTGATGGGGGATGGTAGATGTTAGGTAATAGAAACTGGAGTGGATAGGTTAAGTGGGGCCAGGTTTTGGGGTGAGGGGTCTTGAATGCCAAACTCAGCTAGAAATTTATTCTGAAATAAATAATAGGGAGTCATTTCATGTTTTATAGAAAGGGAGTAACAATGCAAGGAGATTTTCCTGAATTCATCTGACAGTAATGTTTAGAGCAGAACAGAGAGAGACTCAATAATGGGATATTGAGCAAATCAGGCATGAGTAGATGACAGCCTGGATTAATGGAGAACAGATTAAAGAGGCATCAGGGAAGGAAACAAATAAGATCTAAAAAGAAAACTAATCAGGCATGGAGAATGACAGAAATGAAAAAGTAAAATTACAGGTGTTAGAAAAACTGTGTAATATTTTCTTCACTTTGAAGATTTATCAGTGGAAGGGGAAGAGTATGTAGAGGATTAAAAGCAATCGGGAAGACAGTTTTCAAGGAGCCTAAAGAAACAGACAAATTCAAATAGTGGTGTCCAGTTGGCAGCATCATATACTAGCAGCTGTGGATGGGAGGGTGGTGAGTGTTGAGACGCGTGTGAATTGAGCACAGACTTGTTTGGGACTCAGGGGTCACTGTGCAGTTTGAGAACGGTGAGATCAGGAGTGGTTTTGGGGGGTTAAGAAAACAATGCTGAGATAAATAAAGGATACAGACCACTTGCCTCTGAAGTTAACAGTGAAAGGAAGGCTATTAATTAAAGTTAATAGTAACAGCAACCTTACAGGTCACCAAAACGTGTAGTTTACTCACCTGTTTTCTGTGCAGAGGAATTCAAGAATTATAAGATCTGGGAGGGAAAAAAGGTGGATTCCAACCCTTGAGCCTGATTCTTTTGAACAGAGCATCTGTGACAATGTTTTCACGTGCTGATGGCTTTAGATTGTCCTTATTTATACCACACAGCTTTACTTATGTGTAGCTTTTGTACCTGTGAATTCCCAGAAGTTCTGTTGGGTAAGGCGAGAGATGAAGGAGCAGAATTTCTATCCTCCTCCTGCTACTGCATGGAGATGGAGGAGAAAGGGAAGGAGGTCACTGAAACCCTTTGTTTGAACTTCACAATATAATTTCACATCTAGTGAAGACTGGATTGTGGCTCTCCTGGCCTGAAGTTCAGATTATTCCTACTGCCCCCTGCTGTCAGGGTGGGGGCCTTACAGGAGGAAAAGGATGATAGTATCACTACTCAGGACCTGCTGTCTGCTGAGAGCCACCAAAACTGGTGTCACGGCTTTTCTTGCTAGTTGCTGTTGATAACTGGCTGAGAAGACACTGCTCCATGTGACTGTGTTGCATCTGCCTGCAAAGTTGAAGCCACTCAGACAAACCTAATTCTACCTGGCCAGGACTAGCGGGGTTCCTGGGCTCCCCTGGTGGTTTAGAGGTTAAAGCGTCTGCCTCCAATGCGGGAGACCCGGGTTCGATCCCTGGGTCAGGAAGATCCCCTGGAGAAGGAAATGGCAGTCCACTCCAGTATTCTTGCCTGGAGAATCCCATGGACAGAGAAGCCTAGTAGGTTACAGTCCACGGGGTCACAAAGAGTCGGACACGACTGAGCGACTTCACCTCGGGACCAGCAGCACTGTTATCAGTCTGGGCAGAAACCTTCCAAGATATTCATTCAGCTGCTGTTTCTGTTATAATCTGCTCTCAAGTGGCAGGTCATAGGCATCGTGACTTGAAGAAGTAAATGAATCCTGGAGTTGTTGTGTAAATGAATCCTGGTTCTCCAAGGTTCCCCCTGAGGATGTGAGAAAGGAAGTGAATAGAGGTGGGTTGAGGGTTGAAACCTAAGTTTTCAACTTGGGATGAAAGATGAGTTGTAGGGACTTACCTGGCGGTCCACTGGTTAAGACTCCTCACTTCCACTGCACTAGGTATAGGTTCGATTCCTGGTCAGGAAAGATCTTGCATGCCATGGCCAAAAAACCCCCCAAAAGATGTAAATTTCTATCTCTACAGTAAGTGAGCTTCCATGAAACGAGTTCCAGTCAGTTAAAACCTTGCTTGGGGATCATGAAATTTACTTGGAGCTTCACCAAACCCGTTTTGTCTAAATGGGAAGAAGTTTAAGAGAGGAAAACCAGATATCAGACTTGGAACCATACGTGCAGTCAGTCCTCATTATTCTTGGATTCTCTATTTGACAGTTTGCCTACAAGTCTGATGCTGGGAGGGATGGGGGGCAAGAGGAGAAGGGGATGACAGAGGATAAGATGGCTGGATCGCATCACCAACTCGATGGACATGAGTTTGAGTGAACTCCGAGAGTTGGTGATGGACAGGGAGGCCTGCTGCTGCTGCTGCTAAGTCGCCTCAGTCGTGTCCAACTCTGTGCGACCCCAGAAACGGCAGCCCACCAGGCTCCCCCGTCCCTGAGATTCTCCAGGCAAGAACACTGGAGTGGGCTGCCATTTCCTTCTCCAGTGCATGAAAGTGAAAAGTAAAAGTGAAGTTGCTCAGTCGTGTCCGACTCCTAGTGATCCCATGGACTGCAGCCTACCCGGCGTGCTGCAGTTCATGGGGTTGCAAAGAGTCGGACATGACTGAGTGACTGAACTGAACTGAACTACAAGTTAAAATTTATTTATAAACTTACATGAATACTCGTGACACTTTAGTCATCCTTTGCAGACATACACAGAGTGGCAAAAAAATTTCAGTTGTCCAACATACACATTCCCAGCCAAGGTCAAACAAGGCAGTATTCGGCCTTATTGTACCTGCCCTCATTGTGTAAACAAGTGTCCTTTTCGCAGTCTGTTTATTGCTGTGTTTTCTCATATTTGTGGGGTTTTTGTTGGTGGTGGAGGTGATTTTGCTACTTAACCCAGCATGATGCCAATGTGCTACATTTAGTATTACTGAAATGCAGGAAGACTGTAATGTGCTTTATGGAGAAATGTGTGTGTAGGGTAAACTTAAGTGAGTCATGAGTTGTAGGCTGTTGGCCTGAGTTTAATGTTAATAAATCAATATATACTGAATAGGGTATCTTTAAACAGAAACCCACCTAAAATGATACACATGTATTGATTGCTGAACATGTTATGAACAGGGCTCTCAGGAACCTAATCCTATATTTCCGCTAGGAGCAGTGGTTTAGTGTTCATTAATTCAGTGTCCATGTTAAGTTTATAGAAAACACCTACTCTGCGAAGCAGCTATACATAAAGTGAGTGCCTCCTTTAGAATGAGCAACATTTCACTTGTAATGTTGGGTTAATGTTGTATAGTAAATGCCATCTCAAATGACTCATGAAAATGATAAACATCATATGGCAGGAGTGAGTCTTCAAAGGGCTGAGGAGCAGGGGTTGCCTTTGCTGGTCAACGCTTGGATCCTTGAGCGCCGGAAGGAGAGGGGATTCTTTAAGAGAGAGGATGAGCTCATTTCAGCATTTGGTGGGTTATGAGAGGCCTTCTAGACAGTACTGCTCAGTGATTATTTAAACCTAGCTCTCAGTTATCACTAACAGAAGGATAAAAAGTTAAGAGAAAGCAAAAATTTTTAAGGACTGCCTTTTTTGCAGCTATCCTCTACTTTCACTGTTTTCTTGGGGAAATCTATATTAATAATTATTCTTGATCCCTGTCACCCAGAAATGGCTTTGCAAGTTGACTGGTGTGTGTGTGTTTGTATGTATGTTTGCTTTTTAGAGTGTGACTGAGAAAGATGTGTTTGTTTTTTAGTCTTGTTGTAGCAAACTTGAACCAAAATTTAAAGAAAGGGATAAGTATTTGAATTTATTAGAATTTATTTTCTTTTTATTTGAATTTATTTTAGAACATTAAATACTGTGAACCATTTACTTACAGCCTGTTGATGTCCTGCTAATTTTGAAAGCAAAGATTCTGGATACTTTGTTTCTGTCCTTTGTGATAATGGTGTTGGGCAGACTGACTTCCAGGATACTTTGGGAAAGCATTCAGTTCAGTTCAGTTCAGTCACTCAGTCATGTCCGACTCTTTGCAACCCTATGAACTGCAGCACGCCAGGCCTCCCTGTCCATCACCAACTCCTGGAGTTCACCCAAACTCATGGCCATCAAGTCAGTGATGCCATCCAGCCATCTCATCCTCTGTCATCCCCTTCTCCTCCTGCCCCCAATCCCTCCCAGCATCAGGGTCTTTTCCAATGAGTCAACTCTTCACATGAGGTGGTCAAAGTACTGGAGTTTCAGCTTTAGCATCAGTCCTTCCGGTGAACATCCAGGACTGATCTCCTTCAGAAGGGACTGGTGGGGTCTCCTCGCAGTCCAAGGGACTCTCGAGAGTCTTCTCCAACACCACAGTTCAAAAGCATCAATTCTTCAGCGCTCAGCTTTCTTCACAGTCCAACTCTCACATCCATACATGACCACTGGAAAAACCATAGCCTTGACTAGACAGACCTTTGTTGGCAAAGTAATGTCTCTGCTTTTGAATATGCTATCTAGGTTGGTCATAACTTTCCTTCCAAGGAGTAAGCGTCTTTTAATTTCATGGCTGCAATCACCATCTGCAGTGATTTTGGAGCCCTCCCCAAAATAAAGTCTGACACTGTTTCCACTGTTTCCCCATCTATTTCCCATGAAGTGATGGGACCAGATGCCGTGATCTTCATTTTCTGAATGTTGAGCTTTAAGCCAACTTTTTTGTTCTCCTCTTTCACTTTCATCAAGAGGCTTTTTAGTTCCTCTTCACTTTCTGCCATAAGGGTGGTTTCATCTGCATATCTGAGGTTATTGATATTTCTCCCAGCAATCTTGATTCTGGCTTGCACTTCTTCCAGTCCAGCATTTCTCATGATGTACTCTGCATATAAGTTAAATAAGCAGGGTGACAATATACAGCCTTGATGCACTCCTTTTCCTATTTGGAACCAGTCTGTGGTTCTATGTCTAGTTCTAACTGTTGCTTCCTGACCTGCATACAAATTTCTCAAGAGGCAGGTCAGGTGGTCTAGTATTCCCATCTCTTTCAGAATTTTCCACAGTTTATTGTGATCCACACAGTCAAAGGCTTTGGCATAGTCAATAGCACAGAAATAGATATTTTTCTGGAACTCTCTTGCTTTTTCCATGATCCAGCGGATGCTGGCAATTTGATCTCTGGTTATACAGTAACAAAGACCCCAGTCTTTAGGTGCCTTACCTCTTCCTTAAATCCAGGAAAGCATTACCTTCTTGATTATGAGAGTGGAGACAGAGAAGGACATGCACCATGTGATGGTGGGTGATGGAGGGGGTGGGGGTCGTGGTAGTAGGTGGTGACGGGAAGAATGATGGTGGTGGATGTGAGTGTTTTGTGTAGCCCACACATGGATGTATGTGCTAGGTGCCCTTTTGTGGTACTTGCCCAAATATCAGTACCTTCAATTCCTTATTCTTTGTGAATTACAAATCCCTGGCCTCGCTTCTCCAGGAATGACTCCCTGGCACCCATTTTTACACACTGTAACTCTGTCTTTCAGATTATAGCAAATTATACTGGATCCCAGTTGGTGCCAATCAGACTCCACTGGAATTAAGAGGTTTTAACCTTAATCTGGGCTGTACTATTAAACAGAAGAGATCTAAAGTGTGTGGCATGACCGTCTTCTGCCTTTGGTATAGACACAATACCAGGAAAAAAATGACCTGTAGAGAGAAAAACAGATAGTAGAAACAAAGAGAGAATGAGATATGAGAAATGGTCTGTAGGTTCAAGTTTTAAACTTTTATCTGCAGCCAGTCTGTATACTTAATCTAAAAATTCTGTGTAAATTTGTAAGTATAATTACAATAGATTTTAATTACAATAATTACAGTTTTTTTGCTCAAGCTTGCCTAAGTCAGTTTCTGTTACATGCAACTAAATGAATCATGACAAATACAATATGATACTTATTATCTTAAAGTTCCTCCCAGTACTTTTATTCTAAAAAATTGTAGATGAAGATCTCCTCCAAGATTATTAATATTAGATTGCTACCAGTGTTTTATCCTGTTAAGAGTTTAGACACAGTAAGAAAAGAAAGTGAAAGACAAGGATTATCTCAAGCATTACCTTTCTGGAAAAGCATTTCCAATTCAGCCTGAGTTAGGTGCCCGCATTGTGGGTTTCCATGGCACAGGGTTGCCAGATAAAATGCAGCAGACCTCAATATTGCATGGGACATACCTATACTAAAAGTTATTTATTGTTTATCTGAAGTTCAAATTTAACTGGGCATCCTGCATTTTAGGAGAAGCGATGGCACCCCACTCCAGTACTCTTGCCTGGAAAATCCCATGGGTGGAGGAACCTGGTGGGCTGCAGTCCATGGGGTCACTGAGAGTTGGACACGACTGAGCGACTTCACTTTCACTTTTCACTTTCATGCTTTGGAGAAGGAAATGGCAACCCACTCCAGTGTTCTTGCCTGGAGAATCCCAGGGGCGGAGGAGACTGGTGGGCTGCCATCTATGGGGTTGCACAGATGAAGTGACTTAGCAGCTTAGCACCTGCATTTTACCTGGCAGCCCTAGATCCATGCAGAGGGGTCCAGAATCAGGAGTTGTGCACGAGGAATTACAGAGATTAGGTGTTGCCGGAACATAAACCGTGTAGAGTTGGAATCATCTTGGTGGTCGTGAGAGCCAAAGGTGTAAAGGAGGACAGAGACCAAGTCTTTCTTGTTCAGTCACTAAGTTGTGTCCAATTCTTTACGACCCCATGGACTACAGCATGCCAGGCTCCTCTGTCCTCCATTAACTCCTGGAGTTGGCTCAAATTCATGTCCATTGAGTCAGTGATGCTGTCGAACCATCTCATCCTCTGCTGCCCCCTTCTTCTTTTGCCTTCAGTCTTTCCCAGCATCAAGGTCTTTTCCAGTGAGTCTACTCTTCGCATCAGGTGGCCAAAGTATTGGAGCTTCAGTTTCATCATCAGTCCATCCAGTGAATATTCAGGGTCGATTTCCTTCAGGATTGACTGGTTTGATCTCCTTGCTGTCCAAGCGACTCTCAAGAGTCTTCTCCAACATCATAGTTTGAAAGCATCAGTTCTTTGGTGCTTAACCTTGTTATGGTCCAACTCTCACATCTGTACCTGACTACTGGAAAAACCATAGCTTTGACTATACGGACCTTGTTGGCAAAGTAATGTCTGCTTTTTAATACACTGTCTAGGTTTGTCATACCTTTCCTGTGAAGGAGAAAATGTCTTCTAACTTTATGACTGCAGTTACCATCCACAGTGATTTTTGGAGCCCAGGAAAATAAACCTATCACTGTTTCCACTTTTCCCCATCTATTTGCTGTGAAGTGCTGGGACCAGATGCTGTGATCTTAGTTTTTGAATGTTGAGTTTCAAGCCAGCTTTTTCACTCTCCTCTTTCACCCTTATCAAGAGGCTCTTTAGTTCCTCTTTGCTTTCTACCATGAGGGTGGGATCATCTACATGTTTGAGATTATTGGTATTTTTCCCAGCAATCTTGATTTCAGCTTGTACTTTATGCAGCCTGGCATTTCACATGATATACTCTGTATATAAGTTAAATAAGCAAGGTGACAATATACAGCCTTGACCTACTCTTCCCAGTTTTGAACCAGTCCGTTGTTCTGTGTCTGATTCTAAATATTGCTTCTTGACCTGCATACAGGTTTCTCAAAGGCAGGCAAGGTGGTCTGGTATTCCCATCTTTTGAAGAATTTTCCACAGTTTGTTGTGATCCATACATTCATAGGCTTTCATGTAGTCAGTGAAGCAGATGTTTTATTGATTACCATTTCAGAAAAATTCCCTTTGCTTTGTGAGAGCACAGTAATTGAATATATATAATTTTTTGCTTTGTTTTGATTTAACACTGTGTAATACATTTAATGGTGTGGTTGTAAGTTCATTTTATTTTGATAATTGAGTTTTAATAGCCAAAAAAGGTAATTCATAAAGAGGAATTGATGCAAATAGAAGAATGACATCATTGGCTGCACTTAGTAAATCAAAATACATATTTTTTCAATTGTATTCACCAACAATGCCAAAGTTTTTGTTTCAGTTCAGCTAGTAATTGTTGTTTTTCCCATGTTATTTTTCCCACTCAATTATCCTTATAAAGCATATTACATTTTTATATTTCTAAGGAAGAGTTCAAAATTCATTAAAATTCATTCAGAAGATTTAGAAAATGCTGTTTCCAAGTTTTTTAAGTGTGCAGATATGAAGATTTCTATAAACTCCTTGTTCTTTCTGTATTAGGTATTCAAGTATTGTTGCTAGGCATTGTTACAGTCCTTGGAGCTAGAACACTGAACACAAAACAGACAGAATTCCTTCCCTCATTCAGTGAGAAAGGGAGATGGACAATAACAGATAAGCACGTGTAATTAAAATTTGTTAGATGATGATAAACGTTAAAGCAAAGCAATGAAAGGGAATGTGAAGTGTTGGGAATAGTTACTGTTTTAGATGGGGACCAGGGAAGGCCACATAGGAAAGTGATATTTCAGTAGAAATCTGAAGAAGGTAAGGGAGGATATCTGGGGAAATATTCCAGGCAAAGGGAGCAGCCAGCGCAAAACCTGAGGTCACGTGTGCCTGGCCTCTTTGAGGCATAGGTCCATCGAGGCTAGAGGTGGGTATGATGGTCCAATCATGTAGGGAGTTTGTAGACCATTGTAGGGAATTTAGCTTTTAGTCAGAGACATGTGAGAAACCGTGAGATGGTTTTGAGCAGAAGAGTGAGGGTGACTCTAGCTGCTGGGGGCAGTGGTATAGTGAAGGAACTGGGGAAATATATACAGGCAGGTCAACAGGAAGGTGCTGCTGTAATCTAGGAGTGAGATGATAGTAGTCAGGACTAGCCTGGGAGCATCATAGCTGATAAGAGTGGTTGTGGTCTTGATGTATTTTAAAGTGTTACCAGTTAATTGTCAGAAGAGAAAAATTAGGTTTGGAACAACTGTGGGAGGTGTTAGAAAGAGAGGATTCAACAGTGACTCCTAAAGGTGATGACTTCCATCATTTTCACTAACAACAAAAATCACCTGATGGAAAACTCTCCAAACACCCATTTTCAAAATATTCTTTTCAGAGTCAGTTTCCTTGAAAAGTAATGATTTACCACTCATTATTAAAGCTTCAACTGTATCAGAAAAGTAAATGACAACTAGCTTATAACCTGGATCACTGTTTAGAAAAATTTTTGGAAAAAAAAAGAGTAAGCATGTTGTCTTTTTGTTTTTTCACCAAAAACATCTCTTTTGAAGCAAACAGTTGACAGTTGCTCTCACTGGAGCAGTCAGGATATTTTAGATCACATGTTTACTTGTAAAAGAACAAGTAGAAGTCAGATTGATATTTGACAAGTTTTGGTGTGGTGGTGTGAAATAACCAAGGAACCACTGTGTAGTATAAAAGATTTTCATGCTCAGTTCCATGTTATGATAAGATTTCACAATGATTCTACTAAATTAACTATGCCGGTGACATTCTGTAGCACTTGGTGCTTTTCTGGAGTCAACTTCTTTTCTGTAATACCTTCCTTGCCTCTGAACCATGCAATGAATGCCTTTCACAGCTGGTGTTATCTTTTCCTGGACTCCTTTCTTTACTCCATCAATTTCTAGAGGCTTTTCATAAAACAATTGTTTTTTTTTAATTAAAGAAGTCATTTATTATACGGTTCAGTTCAGTCGCTCAGTCGTGTCCTACTCTTTGCGACCCCATGAATTGCAGCACACCAGGCCTCTCTGTCCATCACCAACTCCTGGAGTTCACTCAAACTCATGTCCATTGAGTTGGTGATGCCATCAGCCTTCTCATCCTCTGTCGTCCCCTTCTCCTCCTGCCCCCAATCCCACCCAGCATCAGGGTCTTTTCCAATGAGTCAACTCTTCACATGAGGTGGCCAAAATATCAGAGTTTCAGCTTTAGCATCAGTCCTTCCAGTGAACATCCAGGACTGATCTCCTTTAAAATGGACTGGTTGGATCTCCTTGCAGTCCAAGGGACTCTCAGGAGTCTCCTCCAACACCACAGTTCAAAAGCATCAATTCTTCAGCACTCAGCTTTCTTCACAGTCCAACTCTTACATCCATACATGACCACTGGAAAAACCATAGCCTTCACTAGACGGACCTTCGCTGGCAAAGTAATGTCTCTACTTTTGAATATGCTATCTAGGTTGGTCATAACTTTCCTTCCAAGGAGTAAACGTCTTTTAATTTCATGGCTGCAGTCACCATCTGCAGTGATTTTGGAGCCCCCCAAAATAAAGCCTGACACTGTTTCCACTCTTTCCCCATCTATCTCCAATGAAGTGATGGGACCAGATGCCATGATCTTCGTTTTCTGAATGTTGAGCTTTAAGCCAACTTTTTTGCTCTCCTCTTTCACTTTCATCAAGAGGCTTTTTAGCTCCTCTTCACTTTCTGCCATAAGGGTGGTGTCATCTGCATATCTGAGGTGATTGATATTTATCTCGGCAATCTTGATTCCAGCTTGTGCTTCTTCCAGCCCAGTGTTTCTCATGATGTACTCTGCATAGAAGTTAAATAAGCAGGGTGACAATATACAGCCTTGACGTACTCCTTTTCCTATTTGGAACCAGTCTGTTGTTCCATGTCCAGTTCTAACTGTTCCTTCTTGACCAGCATACAGATTTCTCAAGAGGCAGGTCAGGTGGTCTGGTATTCTTTCAGAATTTTCCACAGTTTATTGTGATCCACACAGTCAAAGGCTTTGGCATAGTCAATAAAGCAGAAATAGATGTTTTTCTGGAACTCTCTTGCTTTTTCCATGATCCAGCAGATGATGCCAATTTGATCTCTGGTTCCTCTGCCTTTTCGAAAACCAGCTTGAACATCTGGAAGTTCACGGTTCACGTATTGCTGAAGCCTGGCTAAAGAATTTTGAGCATTACTTTACTAGCGTGTGAGATGAGTGCAATTGTGTGGTAGTTTGAGCATTCTTTGGCATTGCCCTTCTTTGGGATTGGAATGAAAACTGACCTTTTGCAGTCCTGTGGCCACTGCTGAGTTTTCCAAATTTGCTGATATACTGAGTGCAGCACTTTCACAGCATCAGCTTTTAGGATTTGAACTAGCTCAACTGGAATTCCATCACCTCCACTAGCTTTGTTCATAGTGATGCTTCCTAAGGCCCACTTGACTTCACATTCTATGATGTCTGACTCTAGGTGAGTGATCACACCATTGTGATTATTTGGGGCCTGAAGATCTTTTTTGTACAGTTCTTCTGTGTATTCTTGCCACCTCTTTTAATATCTTCTGCTTCTTTTAGGTGCATACCATTTCTGTCCTTTATTGAGCCCATCTTTGCATGAAGTGTTCCCTTGGTATCTCTAATTTTCTTGAAGAGATCTCTATAGTCTTTCCCATTCTGTTGTTTTCTTCTATTTCTTTGCATTGATTGCTGAGGAAGGCTTTCTATCTCTCCTTGCTATTCTTTGAAACTCTGCATTCAGATGCTTATATCTTTCCTTTTCTCCTTTGCTTTTCGCTTCTCTTCTTTTCACAGCTATTGGTAAATAGTATGTATTTTCTGCTGCCTTTCTTTCTTTAGTGGCTCACTAAAAAGTAGTTCTTTATAGATTTCATTATTGAGACAGTATTTTCTGTATTTTCATCAATATTATGATCCATTTTGCATCTCAAGTAATTTTTAAATATTTCCTCAAATTTTCACCAACATTTTAACTATTGACTAAGAAATGAATTTGTTTTATTGCCAGTTTTTCATCTGTGAATTATTTAATTATCAGAAAGTTAGTAATACTATTGGTTGATTTTTGTGTATCATTTATAAAATCATTTTATACAGAGAGAGGGAGAACACAAATATTTCACAGATGCTGTGTGACTTATCTTTTGTTTGAACATAATTATTACTCATATTATATTGAGTATCATAGTGCCTTAGTATCAGGGAAAAATAGATTTGTATTCACATTTTATAGACTTAATTGTAAAATGTCTTGCTAATCACACTGGCTTTATATTATTGTTCATTGCTTTTTTAAGGCACTTAGAATGAAGTTCATTCTTAATGATCATGGATATAAAGCAGTGTTTCAAATACTCGTATTGTCGGTTTCACATCTTGGAAGCTGAGGTTTCTTCAGGACACTGTTGTTTTAACTTCACAGAGTTGCTGACAGAGAGCTCATCTTAGAAATTCTGGAACCTCCTTGTGTTTATTTCTGTTTTTGTCTATTTGTTTCTCTGTAGGGAATGAACACAGAAGTCTTACAGGCAAAATAGACCCTGTAACTTTGGGACCAACAATAGGGAAATAAGACTGAATCGGTGTGAAATCAGCGTGGTAGGGAGAAGATTTTTTGGTCATAGGGTGGGGGTGAAAGGCTTTGACTCTGCTTTTTGAGGACCAGCTGAAGGTTTAGTGTTACTAATCTTTTTCAAAGAACCAACGTTTTTGCCTTTGTTGATTTTTCTCTACTCTTAATTGTTTTCTGTCTAGTTCGTTAATTTTTTTCTTACTGTTTATTTCCTCTTTCCTTGGATTTATTTCTTTGTTCTTTTTCTAAGAACATATCCATATCATTGATATGGATATATAAATGATTATTTTCTAACCTTCTTTTAAAATATAGCTTATCTTCACTTCACTAGTTTTTATTTGTCATCATTTTTTATTACTTCAGTTAAATTTTTTCTAATTACTCTTGTGATTTCTTCTTTGACCTGTGCTATTTAGATGTGTACTGCTTCATTTTCAAACATTTGCGAATTCGCTGGTTAACATTTTTGTGTTGATTTCTAGCTTAGTTGAAAACATACTATTGTTGTTCAGTAGCTCAGTCATGTCCAACTCTTTGCAACCCCATGGACTGCAGCACGCCAGGCTTCCCTGTCCTTCACCATCTCATGGAGCTTGCTAAAACTCATGTCCATTGAGTCAGTGATGCCATCCACCATCTCTTCCTCTGTTGTCCCCTTCTCCTCCTTCCTTCAATCTTTCCCACATCAGGGTCTTTTCTAGAGTCAGCACTTTGCATCAGATAGCCAAAGTATTGGAGCTTCAGCTTCAGCATTGGTCCTTCCAATGAATATTCAGAATTTATTTCCTTTAGGATTGACTAAAGAAAACATGAAACATTGAAAACATGCTGTAATATATGTCAGGCTTCCCGGGTAGTTGAAATGGTAAAGAATCTGCCTGCAATGGGGAGACCTGGGTTTGACCCCCTGGAGAAGGGCATGGCAACCCATGCCAGTATTCTTGCCTGGAGAATTCCATGGACAAAGGAGCCTGGTGGGATCCACTCCACGGTGTCACAAAGAGTCGGACATGACTGAGTGACTACTACTTTCACTTTAATATATGTCAATTAATCTTCAAGGAATGTTTTATGACAGTTTAATGAGAAAAGGAAAGTCTTTTCAACAAATGTTGTGGGAATAAGTTGGGGGAAAATGAACCACATATTCCTTCCTTAGAGCACAAATAAAAATTATTTTGAGATAGGTCATAGGCATAAACATAAAGCTAAAACTGTAAAACTTCTTGGAAAAAAAGTAGGTGAATATCTTCTAGACTTTGAAGCAGGGAAAGATTTCTTAAAGGATGCCCAAAGCACTAATGTAAAGAAAAAAAAAGATAAATTAGGATTTATCAGCATTAAAAACTTGTGCTCATCAAAAGACTGTTAGAAATTGAAAAGGGAAACCACAGGCTCAGAGAAAATATAAACATATTTTTACAGAAAATATATGTCTGAAAAAAGACTGGCATCAATACAAAATGAACTCCTATAAGTAATTTTTAAAAATCACAATTTGAAAATAATGGACTAAAGACTTGAACAGACACTGTGCAGAAAGATATGCAAACAGCTATGATGAGCCACCAAAGAAGTGCATATCACAACCTCACACTGGAATGGCACAAACTAAAAGTCTGCCAACACCAAATGTTGATGACTCTTTGTAAACTGGAACTCTCATGTGTTACTGATGGGAGTATAAAATGATACAGCTATTTGGGGAAAATGTTTGGCAGTTTCTTATAAGGTTACATTCACCAATTCTATAACCTAGCATGTCCACTCCTAGGTATTTACCCAACAGGAATGAAAATATTTATTCATAAAGAGATATATAAGAATATAATAGCTTTAGTCATAGTAGCCCCAGAATGAAAACAGCCAAATACCTATTTATGAGGGAATATATTAAAAAGTTATATTTTCATACAGTGGACTTATTGCTTAGCAATAAAGAAGGGTGAACTATTGATACACTCAACAGTGTAGATGAATCTCAAGACATTATGCTGAGTAAATAAAGCCAGTACATACTATATGGTTTTCTGGAACTCTCTTGCTTTTTCCATGATCCAGCGGATGATGCCAATTTGATCTCTGGTTCCTCAGCCTTTTCTGAAACCAGCTTGAACATCTGGAAGTTCATGGTTCACGTATTGCTGAAGCCTGGCTAGAGAATTTTGAGCATTACTTTACTAGCGTGTGACATGAGTACAATTGTGCGGTAGTTTGAGCATTCTTTGGCATTGCCCTTCTTTGGGATTGGAATGAAAACTGACCTTTTGCAGTCCTGTGGCCACTGCTGAGTTTTCCAAATTTGCTGATATACTGTGAGTACAGCACTTTCACAGCGTCATCTTTTAGGATTTGAACTAGCTCAACTGGAATTCCATCACCTCCACTAGCTTTGTTCATAGTGATGCTTCCTAAGGCCCACTTGACTTCACATTCCATGATGTCCGGCTCTAGGTGAGTGATCACACCATTGTGATTATTTGGGGCCTGAAGATCTTTTTTGTACAGTTCTTCTCTGTGTTCTTGCCACCTCTTAATATCTTCTGCTTCTGTTAGGTGCATACCATTTCTGTCCTTTATTGAGCCCATCTTTGCATGAAGTGTTCCCTTGGTATCTCTAATTTTCTTGAAGAGATCTCTATAGTCTT
This sequence comes from Budorcas taxicolor, assembly GCF_023091745.1. Classification (NCBI taxonomy): domain Eukaryota; kingdom Metazoa; phylum Chordata; class Mammalia; order Artiodactyla; family Bovidae; genus Budorcas; species Budorcas taxicolor. Next base: position 71,991,230 of record NC_068915.1, read on the forward strand.
TCCCATTCTATTGTTTTCCTCTATTTCTTTGCATTGATCGCTGAGGAAGGCTTTCTTATCTCTCCTTGCTATTCTTTGAAACTCTGCATTCAGATGCTTATATCTTTCCTTTTCTCCTTTGCTTTTCGCTTCTCTTCTTTTCACAGCTATTTGTAAGGCCTCCTCAGACAGCCATTTTGCCTTTTTGCATTTCTTTTTCTTGGGGATGGTCTTGATCCCTGTCTCCTGTACAATGTCATGAACCTCCGTCCATAGTTCATCAGGCACTCCATCAGATCTAGTCCCTTAAATCTATTTCTCACTTTCACTGTATAATCATAAGGGATTTGATTTAGGTCATACTTCAATGGTCTAGTGTTTTCCCCACTTTCTTCCATTTAAGTCTGAATTTGCCAATAAGGCGTTCATGATCTGAGCCACAGTCAGCTCCTGGTCTTGCTTTGGCTGACTGTAGAGAGCTCCGTCTTTTGCTGCAAAGAATATAATCAATCTGATTTTGGTGTTGGCCATCTGGTGATGTCCATGTGTAGAGTCTTCTCTTGTGTGTTGGAAGAGGGTGTTTGCTCTGACCAGTGCATTCTCTTGGCAAAACTCTATTTACCTTTACCCTGCTTCATTCTGTACTCCAAGGCCAAATTTGCCTGTTACTCTAGGTGTTTCTTGACTTTCTACTTTGTATTGCAGTCCCCTATAATGAAAAGGACATCTTTTTTGCTTTATCGACTATGCTAAAGCCTTTGACTGTGTGGATCACAATAAACTGTGGAAAATTCTGAAAGAGATGGGAATACCAGACCACCTGACCTGCCTCTTGAAAAACCTGTATGCAGGTCAGGAAGCGACTAGAACTGGACATGGAACAACAGACTGGTTCCAAATAGGAAAAGAAGTACATCAAGGCTGTTTATTGTCACCCTGCTTATTTAACTTCTATGCAGAGTACCTCATGAGAAATGCTGGGCTGGAAGAAGCACAAGCTGGAGTCAAGGTTGCCAGGAAAAATATCAATCACCTCAGATATGCAGATGACACCACCCTTATGGCAGAAAATGAAGAACTAAAGAGCCTCTTGATGAAAGTGAAAGGGGAGAGTGAAAAAGTTGGCTTAAAGCTCAACATTCAGAAAATGAAGATCATGGCATCTGGTCCCATCACTTCATGGGAAATAGATGGGGAAACAGTGGAAACAGTGGCTGACTTTATTTTTTGGGCTCCAAAATCACTGCAGATGGTGATTGCAGCCATGAAATTAAAAGACGCTTACTCCTTGGAAGGAAAGTTATGACCAACCTAGATAGCATATTATAATGCAGAGACATCACTTTGTCAACAAAGGTCCGTCTAGTCAAGGCTATGGTTTTTCCAGTAGTCATGTATGGATGTGAGAGTTGGACTATAAAGAAAGCTGAGTGCCCAGGAATTGATGCTTTTGAACTGTGGTGTTGGAGAAGACTCCTGAGAGTCCCTTGGACTGCAAGGAGATCCAACCAGTCCATCCTAAAGGATATCAGTCCTGGGTGTTCATTGGAAGGACTGATGTTGAAGCTGAAACTCCAATACTTTGGCCACCTGATGTGAAGAGCTGACTCATTGGAAAAGATCCTGATGGTGGGAAAGATTCAGGGTAGGAGGAAAAGGGGAGAACAGAGGATGAGATGGTTGGATGGTATCACCGACTCAATGGACATGTGTTTGGGTGAACTCTGGAAGTTGGTGATGGACAGGGAGGCCTGGCATGCTGCAATTCATGGAGTCACAAAGAGTCAGACACGACTGAGTGACTGAACTGACTGACCAACTCTTGTACTATATGAGCCCATTTTTTTAAAAAAGCTCTAAAACAGGCAAAACTAATCTCTGGTAATAGCAATGAGAACAGTGCTTGCCTTTGTGATATGGAGATTGATTAAAAGGCACCTGAGGGAACTTTCTGGAATGATGGAAAGCTTCTGTATTTTTATTTTGTTGGTTATTGCACAATTGTATTTATCAAAATGTATCAAACTATACACTTAAAACCAATGTTTTACTGAATGTAAATTTTACTTAAAAAATGATGTTTTTGTAATTTCCTGTGAATCTATTTTACTTCAAAATAATAGGTTCAGAAAAGTACTCTTATCATTTCCATTTGTTGAAATTTCTTGCAACTTTTGTGTTCCACATGTGGTTAATTTCCATAAACGTTAATGTGTGTTCTTTAAGCACTATGTAATCACAGTTGTTGAGTGCAGTTTTCACTGTCTCTTCTTTTCTTGAAAGAGAAATTGTTGCCTAGTAATTGTTGAATGAATGTAGGACTTTATGTATAAGCTTCCCTGATACATAATGGCTCAGTGGGTAAAGAATCCACCTGCAATGCAGAAGACACAGGAGACTCTGGTTCGATCCCTGGGTGGGGAAGATCCCCTCGAGGAGGAAATGGCAATCCACTCCAGTATTCTTGCCTGGAGAATTCCATGGACGGAGGAGCCTGGTAGGCTACAGTCCATAGGGTCGCAAAGAGTCAGACATGACTGAGTGACTAAGTACACACATGTATAAAAAGTCATAGATGCTATGGATGATGTTATCTTTCTCAAGAGGCTTACATTTGCTTCTGATAGGCAGTTGGAGTAACACAGACCTCTTTAATCTAATGAGGGAGTGAACTGATTGAAGGCTTCAGTTGTACTTTTAAGGCCTTCATTCTAGGATGTAGGCTTTTGCTGCTGCTGCTGCTGCTGCTAAGTTGCTTCAGTCGAGTCCAACTCTGTGCAACCCCATAGACGGCAGCCCACCAGGCTCCTCCGTCTATGGGATTCTCCAGGCAAGAGCACTGGAGTGGTGTTCTATTGCCCTCTCCGAGGATATAGCCCTTTAAGGCATCCTAACTGAAAGCGTGGGATATTTACCTGGGCTTTTCCTTTATCAGTGGGCCCTGAACTCTACTTTTCATTCCTCCAGCATCATCGAACTATCAAATGCACTGTTTAACTCCCCAGCCTCTTAGCTGCTGTTTTCTGCTTGGTTTACATTGTCTATCAATGAGCAAATGCTTAGAGAGACAGAATGTGGAGCTTGCTTCTCGGGACTTCCCTTTACTTTGGGTTCTCCTCAACCTTGTCAGCCTATTAAAAGGTCTCCTCACTTCATGTTGTCTATAAGCAGCTGCTTGGCTTCTCAGCAGTTTTGTCCTCTGCCTCTTAAAGATCAGTAGATTTCAGGGGCTTCCCTGGTGGCTCAGTGGTAAAGAATCCTCCAGCCAAAGCAGAAGACACAGGTTTGATCCCTGATCCAGGAATATCCCACATGCTCCAGGGCAGCTAAGCTCATGTGCCACAACTCTAGAACCCAGGAGCCTCAACTGTTGAGCCATGTGCTGCCACTACTGATGTCCACATGCTCTAACTACTGATTTCCGCATGCTCCAGAGCCTGTGCTCTGCAACAGGAGTAGCCCTTGCTCACTGCAACTAGAGAAATAGCCAGCAATGAAGACCCAGCACAAAATAATAAGTAAAACAAATAAATTTTTTAAAAAATCAGTAGGTTTCTTGAGAGGAAAAGTAGTACTATGACTTCCCTCACTTTTATTTCCCTTCTCCCTAAGTTCTTGGCCTCTCATATCCTGTCTGCCTTGATAGTACTCCAGTACCTTCCAATAGCCTTTAAAAATAATTCTGTCTAGCTTTTCTAGCTGTTTCAGTGAAAGTTGGTCTGATACAAGCTTTCCCTCTTAGCCATAACTGGGAGTCCTTCTCTAAGCCCACATTGTGAACTCCTCCCAGTGGCCATGGTCATCCTGAGAACTGAAGTGATTTCCTTCTGTGTCATTGCCCCAGAATGTTGTCTTCTTTTCCTAGGGTTTGTGAAGGGCATATATGAATCTGGAGTTGTTCCTGGACATTTCCCACCTCCTTTCCAGTTAACATCTCCAGTCATTAAGTCATTTCCCTTCCAGTGTATTTAAAGGGATTGTGTGTGCCCTACCCACAGGGAGCCCATTAACCTAGTCAACCCTGCAGTTGGTATTTGAATAAAAAGGTGCCCTCATTATTTCTAGGGAAGGAAATAGTCTAATGATTACTGCCTTCACGAGACTGAATTTGTGTCTTCTAGCTCCTTGAATTTTAGCTGAATTACCATGAAAAATAAACATGAGAATTCTGTGTATAAGAAGGATGGGAGCCTCAATATTCATGAACATGATCCTTTCAGCCTCTTCAAAAGTGGAAACAGTTTATAATAAGTGCTTTTAAGGCCCTAGAATAAATTTAAGCTGAAGAATGCAAATTTAATATCACTAAACCTAATTGGAAACCTCAAGGAATAAAACAAGCAATAAAAAAACCTCTTTTGTAATGACTTCTGCCAGGGAATGGAAAAGAGATTCATTTTAAAGATGTCTTCAGAGAGAACTGAAGATATAAAGCTCATGATTTTTTTTTTTTCTCAACAGTTCACAAGAGCAGTGATTCCCAGGCTTTCTCAACAATGTACCCTATTTTGGGGCACACTTACCACTGAGGATAAATTCTTCTTTTTACAAGAAGAAAATTTTGGAGAAGAGCTATATACAAGGAAAGGACGTATAGCTATTCAGAGAGGTAAGTCATTTGTTTAGAGGATGGGGAAAGAAGTAGCTCACAAAGAAAATACTAAAGAATATTTCATTTATTGTGAGTGGGACTTGACATGGATGATATGCATTTCACTAAATATCAAGTTAAAAGATCCTTGTGATTGATGGTCTTCTAATTCTTGATTTAATTCTCAGTTCTTTTACTCACCATCTGTGTAAATTTGGACAAGTCATTTAAATTCTCAGAGCTCCAGTTCTTTTATCTGTAAGAAAAAATTTCATATGAAAATGCTTTGCCAATGGGAGAGTATAATATAAAAATAAAACTTATTGTTTATTGTTAATTACTATTATTTGCTGCTATTATAAAATTCTATGGAATAAGTTAGTGGCCATGTGTCTCATGGTGCATTTGGTCTGTTGAGCTTGGTTTTTTGTATTTCCATACAAATTGTGAAATTATTTCTTCTAACCCTGTGAAAAATACCACTGGTAGCTTGATAGGGATTGCATTGAATCTGTAGATTGCTTTGGGTAGTATACTCATTTTCACTATCTTGATTCTTCCCATCCATGAACATGGTATATTTCTCCATCTATTAGTGTCCTCCATACTGTTCTTTCAACTGCAGGTATCTGTCACCTACTTTTTGAAACTTGGAGGAAAGGGTGGAAGTTAAAGACAAGATCAAAGATGAGAAAATAACTACCTGTATTATTTGTTACAATAAACATTATGTTCATGTTGTTTAATGCACACACCAAGCCTTGGAAAGTGAGTGTTATACCTACCATGACATTTTTTCTCAAGAGACAGGATTCCTTAGGGAATCGCTTAAAAACAGAAAAAAAAAAACATTTTTTTAAAAATCATGATTGGGGAAATATTGGATGGAAGGAACTTGAAGTTCCTAATTTTTTCTAATGTTTTTGATGACATGTACAGTTTCTATAATGATAAAGTGCCTAATTAAAAATAAATAATGGATTAACAAAATCTTTGTTGAGCACCTCTTATGAATTAGGTACTATTCTAGATGCTAATTCTCATTATGAATGAAACAGGTGAAGATCCCTTCCCTCATGGAGCCTATTCTAGCATGGAGAGAAACAAATAATAAATGATGTACACAATAGAGAAATAAATTAAGAATAATCAGGATACTAGAAGCCAGTAGGAATATGGAAAAAAGAAAAAGCAGAGCCAAGTAAGGGGAAGTGGAAATATGCTGGGTGGGTGGGAAGATAGATTTCAGCGTTAAGTGAGGTGGCAGGGTCTGCCTTATTGAGGAAAGACAGGAATTCTGGGGTTAGCCCTGATGTGTTCCAAGTGGAGAGGGAGCTAATACAAAGCTCCTAACAAGGGAGTATGGTGATGTCCCAGACACAGCCAGGAGGCCTATGAGCTAGAGTAGAGTGGGTGGGAGAGAGAGTAGCAATGTCAGCTCTAGAGGAAATAATGTCATTTCCTTGGTTTAGATACATAAGTAAAGTTACCTTGTCTTCTTCTTGTCTCTCTCATTTATTCTAAGTGTCTTTCCCCTGCAATTAAAATACACACATACACAATAAGTAAACTATACCTCCACCACTGTATTAGTTTCTGAGTGTTGCTATAACAAAAGACCACAAACTGGGTGGCTTAAAACAACAGAAATTTATTGTCTTGCAGTTCTGCGAAAGTCCCAAATGAAGGTAGGGTCATGCTCCCTCCCATGGAATGGGAAGGTGTCATGGTGGTGGCAGTCATTGGCTGGCGTTCCTTGGCCCGAACTGCATCACTCCACTCTCTGCCTCTGTAGTCATGTGATATACTCCCTAAATGTTTGTATCTTCCCTTGGTGGTCCTTTCTTTTTAAGGAATCCAGACATATTACGCTGAGTCTAACCCAGGAGTCCACAATCTCTGGGATCCAATGCCTGATAATCTGAGGTAGAGCTGATATAATAATAATACTAGAAATAAAGTACACAATAAAAGTAATGTGCTTGAATCAATCCTGAAACCATCCTCCCCACCCACCATGGTTCATGGAAAAATTGTCTTCTACGAAACCAGTCCCTAGTGCCAAAAAGACTGGGTACTGCTCTAGTATGATGCCATCTTAACTGTGACATCAACAATCACCCTATTTCCAAATAAGTTCACATTCTGAAGTACTGGGGGTTAGGAATTCAATACATCCTTTGGGGGGACACATTCAACCATAATAGCACCTTAAATAATATGTAATAGTCATTATTATTCCCATCTTGCAAGTAGAGAAACAGGCTCAGAAAGCTTAAATGACTGGCCAAGATCAGAGCCAGTAAGCAGAAGAGCCTGGTCAGTGCTATTTTTATCATGGACACATCAGTGCTTTTATCAGTGCGATTTTACCAGGCTGTGACAGTGATGTAAGGATGGAGGTGCAGAGCACTGCACAGGTCGAGGGGAGAAATCACACACATACACACGTGTGGTCCTCATCCATACTGCTTACCCCTAAGATAGCTCACAATTAACACTCTACCTCAGCATTCCTGTCAACGGGAAAATAGGTGCCCCTCCATAGCCCACTCCCTGTTTTGCATTTCATTCCATAGCATGATAAACATAGGAAACAGATGCTTTTTCCTCCAGGATTTTTTCCCAGGAAAATATTGCTACAATTTCTGTGGCATGTAGAACATTTTGTGACAGGACTGCATGTTTTTTTTCTCACACATAGGGGAAAAAAAAATACGACTCTCTGAGTCAGTTGGCATATTGCAATAACATTAGGGGATTTTGAAAGCATTTAATATATTTTGTTTTCTCATTATATTTAAGCATTTCTTCTTGACATAAAGCTTACCTAGCCATTGGTAAGCCTGAAATCAACTCTGCTGCTGGTGCTAAGTTGCTTCAGTTGTGTCCGCCTGTGCGACCCCATAGACGGCAGCCCACCAGGCTCCCCCGTCCCTGGGGTTCTCCAGGCAAGAACACTGGAGTGGGTTGCCATTTCCTTCTCCAGAAATCAACTCTAGAACCTTGTTTATGCTCAGTCTTAAGACTAAGGGAAACACCAAGAAAAAGAAGGATACAGCAAAACTGAACTGAACGCTTTTCCATGGTGAGCAGTCACAGTGAGCAGTGACATTGCTATGGAACCAAACTTGGGTCCACTCACCCTTGTGCAGTAAAGCAAATCTCCTCACACTAGGGTCTCATGAAGGGAAGTACGGCATTTATTGTAGGGCACCAAGCAAGGAGAACAGGCAGCTCATGGTCGAAAGACCCGAACTCCCTGGCAGCTTTTCAGAAGGGATTTTAAAAGTAGCGTGAAGGAGGGGACCCCAGGGTATGTGATCAGTACACAGTTCTCGGATTGGTTGGAATCAAGGTGGAGTTTGATTGGTTGGCATCAAGCTTTTGATTGCAACAGGTCTGGGGTCTATGTTCTTGTGGTCAGTTTTCATCTGGAGCTTCCTGTAAAAACAACCTAGGAACGTGTATCAGGCCTTTATCTGTATCTTTCAGGGAACCTTCAGTTTGATGAGTCTGCAATGTGTCAGATTTATATTCTAAATTAGCAGCAATTTCCTGGCCCAACAGCTCTTCTTTGTTTCTATATCTTCACATTTCCTTATCATTAATTCTTGAGTCAGCCTTTAGAGGCTCAAGCGAGGCCTGGAAGACTAAAGCAAAAGCCTTTTACTTCAACGTACAGGTACACGGGGGCTTTCTTAGGGTTTCCCCTTTTCTTGATACTCCTCAATCTTGAGGGGAACAGGTTCAGGAAAAGAAAGGAAGCAAAGTTTTGGATAAAGGGGTTAATCATAAACTCAGCAGAGAAACTCAGTTTCGGGGGGACTTGGTTTCAGTATCCCCTGGCCAGGCTGAATACATGAAGTCCTCAGAAGCAGGGGTCCCAGAGGAATGTCTGAACTGTGGTCTAGGAAATCATATGTTCAAGGGTAAGCAGTAAGTTTAGGAGATGAGACCAAGCCGTGGTTGAAAAAAAGAAGTCATAAGGTCAAAAGTGGAAAGGTCAGAGCTATATCAACAAGTCTAGTGGGAGACTAACTGAGTGGTTTAGAAAATTGATTGGGTGAGCGTTTGGGAGGCCTGATATGCTATGGTGCTAACTGCACGGGGCGGGGCCCCAAGAAGGAAGGTGTTGGGTAAGTTCCATACCTGCTTTTCCCAAATATGATCAGTAGCTGTTTTGCTGTTGTTACATAGGCTACAAGTTTCTTTTCAAATTCCCTTCTTTTTACCTCAACTCAGTATTTTAATTCCCCCTACATTCTGGGACTTTTCTTTCCACTTAACAGCTGACTGCTTTGGATCTGTGTGTGGAAGCATATGTTCTTCTTAGTATCAGAAAGAAGTGAGGAAAAACTGCCTTTCTTCCAAAGATGCTTCTACTCTTTGTTAAAATTGATTATCTGTGATCCTGAAAGTGTGTGGAAAGAACAGTATCTTCATATTTTAATACTGTACGAAAATGGCCCCTAGTCTTTGATGTCACCACCACAGAAGGCCACTCCCCAGAGCACTGCTTGGTCACACAGTTCTGGCAGGGGGCAGAGGGGCTCATTAACACAGGGGCACCCGGTCCACTTGTGATTCTCCAGCCACACAGGTAACTGCAGGTGAACAGTTGCTGCTATTCCTGCTGCTGACGGTGATGATGATGAAGGACCAAGCAAATTAGGGGTCAATGATTAAAATTACTTCCCTGAAACAGACATTATGGCAAAACACTGGAGTTTCTATAAGAAAGACTAAACGGTGACAAACATTAGAAATGACTCTTTGCAACCCCCTGGACTGAAGACCGCCAGGCTTCTCTATCCATGGGATTTTCCAGGCAAGAATACTGGGGTTGGTAGGCATTCCCTTCTCTAGGGGATCTTCCCAATGCGGGGATTGAACCCAGGTCTCCTGCATTGCAGGCAGATTCTTTATCATCTGAGCAACCAGGCTCTACGGTTTTACCTGTTGTAGCTATTTCATATAAAGGGAATCATGCAATATTCTTTCTGTGTCTGGTGAAGCATTTGTTTTCTGTTACAAGTCATTTATTTCTTTCAGTCTGCTCCTAGCTTTGCCCTTGGATAGCTGAAATGCTCTGGGAAAATTAAAATCTCTAATTAGGACCTAAGAAGACCTCTTCGGGAATATCTACTTCACCTTGGTTGCTGGTGAGCTTAAGGGACAAGTAACAGTTGAGAATGAAGTTACTGACTTTGCAAGGATATGAAGAATTGGACTTTACCTTATTCACGTCTATCTTGAGGCTCAGTCCCTTCCAGCAGCATCTCCAGTTTATGTCTTGTGTAGTGGTCTGGGCACCAATTTATCCCATTATCCAAATGAACCTGTAATTGATATTTTGGCATCAGGATACTAGAGATTATATTGCTGGCCTGAACAACAAAGCATAGTTTCCCCTCAGGGAGTAAAATGATACTAGCTGTTGAAGACGAAAATTTGAGAAATACTTTACACTCTCCTCTCTTAGGGAGGCTGCTCATCCTCCCTCCTCCCTTCCCTCCCTGATGAAATAGAGGCTGCCCAAGAGGGCTTTGGGATGCAGACAGCAGAAGCTTGAAATAAGATGCCTCTCTCCATCTGCCGGACGTAATCCAAGATGAGCTGCACAGATGAAGCTGGCAGAGAAATGGGGAACCGGATGGCAGACAGGGTTCTAAGGGGACGAAAATCCTAGCTAAATCCTTTTGTGGGAGCAAAAGAGCCTGTTGGTCTAATAATGCAGATCCAAGAAAGAAATTAATGTAGTGCTAGTGGTTTAGCGAATGAAAGTTTCTTTTCTGTAGACCCCCTGGGGGTGTTACTAATGTGTTCTGTGGGATGACAGTTAAATATGGGACAAATGATGACTTGTCTGCACCAAGTGGTGATTATCATTTACTGTTTTATGTGCTAGGTGAGATTGAGTCATTGACTGCCTGCTCTGAAATATCTCTTCTGGGAGCCTGAAAATTCCACCTTAGAGTAGCTGATGGATTTGATAGGGTCCAGCAATGACAGGGATGGGGTGGAGCATTTTTGTTGATTCCTGCTCCCTTCTCTCCCTCCCTCCCTCCCTCCTTCGTTCTCTCCTTTCTCCCCATCTCCCTCCCTTCATTAACCTGTAAGGAACTTGTTATGCTCCAGACCTTGTGCTGAGGGCTTTTGTTGTTTTTCTTCAGTCCAACTCTTCGTGACCCTATGGACTGCAGCACGCCAGGCTTCCCTGTTCTTCACCATCTCCCGGAGCTTTCTCAAACTCATGTCCATTGAGTTGATGATGCCATCCAACCGTCTCATCCTCTGTCACCCTCTTCTCCTGCCCTCAGTCTTCCCCAGCATCAGGGTCTTTTTCAATAAGTGGGCTCTTCGCATCAAGTGGCCAAAGTTTTGGAGCTTCAGCTTCAGCATATGTCCTTCTAATGAATATTCAGGGTTGATGTCCTTTTGGATTGACTGGCTTGATCTCTTTGCTGTCTAGGGGACTCTCAAGAGTCTTTTCTAGCACCACAATTCGAAAGCATCAATTCTTTGGCGGTGCGCCTTCTTTACGGTCCAACTCTCGTGTCTACATGACTACTGGAAAAGCCATAGCTTTGACTGTCTGAACCTTTGTTGGCAAAGTGATGTCTCTGCTTTTTAATATGCTGTCTAGGTTTGTCATAGCTTTCTTCCAAGGAGCAAGCATATTTTAAGGGCTAAGGATGTGAAATAAGACCCTGCCACCCAGGAGTTCCTGGTTACTCCCTTTTTGTTTTCTCTCTTTTGCTTCCTGTTCTGCTGTTACAGAGAACTGTAAGCAGCTGTGTATTTGTCCATCTCTCATAGTAGGAAGTAGCTTCCAAAGGCCAGAGTCCTTCCTGCCTTTGAGCCTTTGAATCTATTGATAGCATTGCCCTAGCAGAAATTTATTGAATTCAGATATGTAAACAGATAACTGGATAAAATACAGTTAGTGATATTTGAGCGAATTTTGCACAAAGTGCTTGGAAGCAGATGGGGCAGTCAACAACTGCCAAAGGCAGCCAGCGGGCCTCCCTAAGGTGTCACTGGAACTGTCTTGAAAGATGAGAAGGTGTTTGCCAGACAAACAAGGGGGGTGCCCAGTCTCCTGAGGTCACACCTGTGTGAATGTTTCTTGGAAGGTGATCCTCTAATCCTGCCCTTTTCTTCCTTTAATGAAATTTCAAAGTAAGTGATTCTGCTTGATTTGCCAGTAGCTTTGGATCAAGTCCTGGATTAAGTATGGGTTTCCCTGGTGTCTCAGTGGTAAAGAAAACACCTGCCAAGAGACATGAGTTCAGTCCCTAGGTCAGGTAGATCCCCTGGAGACGGAAATGGCAAATCACTCCTGTATTCTTGTCTGGAGAATTCCATGGACAGAAGAGCCTCTCGGGCTATAGTCCATGTGGTCACAAAGCGTCGGACGTGGCTGAGTGACTAAACAACAACTGGAACAGTACAGGTGCCTTTCCAGAAGGTGACAAAGCTGGTTTCTTCTAGGGCCTAAAGCCCCTCTCCCACCAAAAAAGAGAAAGTCTGTTGATTTCCTCACCCCTAAAATGCGACCTGCTTTCATCTTCCTTTTCCTTATTGAAATATTAAATATTCAAAATTTCATTTCCTAAGTGAGCTTGAGTTGGAGCCAAGATTTCACTCCAATGATTTTTTCACCATCGCAGCAAACACACTCAGAGAATGCCTGCACTGCTCTGGAGTGGAGACTTACAGGGACCCAACAGGGAGAGACTTTCTGCTCCTAAAGAGCCTAATGCCGTGCTGTGCTTAGTCACTCAGTCGTGTCCAACTCTTTGCAACCCCATGGACTATAGCCCGCCAGGCTCCTCTGTCCATGGGTTTCTCCAAGCAAGAATACTGAAGTGGGTTGTCATGCCCTCCTCCAGGGGATCTTCCCAACCCAGGTCTCCCACATTGCAGGTGGATTCTTCACTGTCTGAGCCACCAGGGAAGCCCAGTGTCCACACCAAGCAAGAAGCGAACATCAGCACAGAAGTGCTCCTCTTCTGCCCTTTACTATTAAAGCAGAGTCTTCCTTGTACACAGAGTTGACATCGACACTTTTTGACACAGCTGACTCTAATCCTAAAGTTTGTAAAATTAATTTATTTTTTTGCTACACTACATAGCTTGTGGGATCTTATTTCCCTGACCAGGGATCAAACCCAGGCCCTCAACAGTGAGAGGGCAGTCTTACACACTGGACTACCAGGGACATCCCTGAACTGAAGTTTAGAAGTTTCAAGGCCCAGGGAACAGTGAAGAAAGCCATACTCACCACCAGAAGATTTACCAGAAGAGCATCTTTAGTCTAAACTTGACTGGCATATATTTTAAGAAACCTCGGAAAGTCCTTTCTACGCCGAAAAATACCCCCAAAAAGGAGTGTTTACCCAAAAGGAGCATTTATTATTTGGTTATATATATTCATGTATTTTAAGAGCCTCTATCATGTTATTTTCATCTATCTATGATAAATTTCAGTGTTTTGTGGAACTTAAGAATTTTCCTAGGACTAGACCCCAATATATAATTCTGATGATTACACAGATGAGGATGTCACTTAGCAAAGCTCCTCTTGTCTTCCCCATGTAGTTCCTTTTTAAAAATATTTATTTATCTTTGGTTGCACTGGGTCTTTGTTGCCGTGTGTGCGCTTTCTCTAGTTGCTGTGTAAGTTCCCTGCGGTGGCTTCTTGAATGTTGCCGAGCACAGATTCTAGAGCAAGGGCTCAGTAGTTACAGCACACATGGGCTTAGATGTCCTGCGGCATGTGGAATCTTCCTGGACCAAAACTGTGTTCCCTACACTGGAAGGCAGATTCTTTACCACTGGACCACCAGGAAAGTCCCTTATGTAATTCTTGAGTTGGGCAGCACTTGCTATAGGTAAAGTTGCTCACCCAAACTTCCCTCTTCTCTCTTGCTTTTCCAGTCATCAGCCTAGCTGTGCTTCAGTTCAGTTCAGTTCAGTTCAGTCGCTCAGTCGTGTCTGACTCTTTGCAACCCCATGAATTGCAGCATGCCAGGCCTCCCTGTCCATCACCAACTCCCGGAGTTTACTCAAACTCATGTGCATCAAGTCGGTGATGCCATCCAGCCATCTCATCCTCTGTCGTCCCCTTCTCCTCCTGCCCCCAATCCCTCCCAGCATCAGGGTCTTTTCTAGTGAGTCAACTCTTCACATGTGATGGCTGAAGTATTGGAGTTTCAGCTTTAGCATCAGTCCTTCCAATGAACACCCAGGACTGATCTCCTTTAGGATGGACTGGTTGGATCTCCTTATAGTCCAAGGGACTCTCAAGAGTCTTCTCCAACACCACAGTTCAAAAGATCAATTCTTCGGCACTCAGCTTTCTTCACAGTCCAACTCTCACATCCATATATGACCACTGGAAAAACCATAGCCTTGACTAGACGGACCTTTGTTGGCAAATAATGTCTCTGCTTTTTAGTATGCTGTCTAGTTTGGTCATAACTTTCCTTCCAAGGAGTAAGCATCTTTTAATTTCATGGCTGCAGTCACCATCTGCAAAGGACTTCAAATCCAAATGCCAGGTCTTTCATAATTCATTCTCTGACACCTCTCATTCTTCCCAGAAATAGTTTTTTTTCTTCCTCCAAACATCCACAGCACTATGGTCCCTTCATCCACCCATACACACTCAAAACCTAACATTTCTACCTGGTTTATAATATTTTGGTAAATATCTCATGCCTCCTACTAAATAATATTTCCCATGGAGTCAGTGATATTTTCTTTATGTCTTTATATATACCTCATCTCCTCATCCCTCATCATTCCCTCTTCTCTCATCCTAATAGCTGTCTCAACATAAAACCGTCATAGATACTTGGTAATAATTCACTAAATGGAGGCAGTGGATGGAATTTCCATCTTGATAAATGTATCCAAGAATGTCTACATCCTTTCCAGATACTGTAATCCATAGCATAAATCCTTATACCACTGTTTCCCAAAGTATGTTTCATGAACAACTATTCTGAAGAATGCTTAAAAAAGAATTCTTAAAATGTCTATGGTTAAAAACTTTCGGGAAATTCTAAACAAAGTTTTAAACAGGATTCTTACTGTGGGACTTCTCACGTTGTATGCATTGAGGAGTTTTAGTTTCAGAGTCTAAAATGAGGCAGTAAGGCTGTGTTTCTTCTGTAAGCTTGAGGGGAGAATCCCTTTCCTTGCCTTTTCTAGCTTTTAGAGAGGTCTGCCTTCCTTGACTCATGGCCCCTTCTTCCATCTTCAAAGCAGGCAATGTAGTATAAGGATGGAAAGTTTTTTTGTTTTTCCCTTCTAGGTTCTTTGGCTAATCTAATAATTAAATTGCCATATAAAAGACTGTTGTTGTTTAGTCACTCAGTCATGTTCGACTGTTTACGACCCCATGAATTGTAGCCCACCAAGCTCCTCAGTCCATGGGATTTCTCAGGCAAGAACGCTGGAGTGGGTTGCCATTTCCTTCTCCAGGGAATCTTCCCAAACCAGGAACTGAACCTGCGTCTCTTCTGTCTCCTGAATTGGCACGTGGGTTCTTTACCACCAGCACCACCTGGGAAGCTATGCTAGATTAACAGAAGAAAAGCAAATTTAATTTTGTATATATGGGGGTCCCGTAAAAATATGAAACTCAAAAAAATCACCGAAGTAGGAAGTTTTTAATACCTCTTAGACAAAGGAACAATAAATTTGTGTAGCACAGACAAAACAAAGAGGTTTGAGCTTAGGGTAATAAATTAGTGAAGAAATAACAAGTTTTCTTTGCACAGCCTTCTTGGTCCTGAATTCCCCATGTCTGGTGAGAAGGATGCCTTCTGTCCCCCAGGGAGGATACCTTTCACATGGGAGACTTATTTTCCATTTTTAAGGGCGACACACGAAGGTGAAAGTGTCCTTTTTGCACTGGCTCTTTCCCAAGTAACTTTAACTCGAAACGATCAGGGTGCCCAGATGTCATATTTTAGGGTGGCATATTCTGCTTGCCTTCGGTCTTATGTTCCAGTCTCTCTTCCTCTCTGACCTCTGCTTCTGTCATCACATCTCTTCCTATGACCCCTATAAAGGTACTTGTGTTTGCATTGGGCCCACCTGGAAAATCCTTCCCATGGGCTACTCTTCCCATCACAATGCCCTGAATTTAATCACCTCTGCAAAGTTCCAGTGCACAGAAAGTAGCACATTGACAGGTTCTGGAGATTAAAAGGTCACCATCTCTGGGATTCCTGTGTCTGCAGCAGTTAGGAGAATAAACCTTTCATTCCTTGATGGCGAACTGGATGCAATACCCACCACCACCTATACCATTATTTCTAATGGAAAGTGTATTCTGAGTTGTGGTGCAAAACAAGTTCACATCTGCAATACACAATCAGGGATTAACTGTGAACTCTTTGTATAGTAACCTCAGCAGTTATGACAGTAAAAATCACTGACAGCCAATCTACACCCAAATCTGCCTAAACTCTTCTCTCACAGTCCCAGGTATGTAGCCCTTGTTTTCACAGTACATCAGACAAATTTTATGATAGAACTGTCCACTGGGATTATTTTTCCCTTGAGAGTTTTTCATGACCTTTTAAACTATTTACAAATGTGAACCTGTTATACATCATTTTGCAATGAGTTTATTCTCTGTACAGGAAGCTATACTCTTCTGGTAGTCTTGTTTTTAGCCATGTTTTACCCACTGCCCCATAGACTTCAGTAACATCTATCCAGTGTTATAGTCACTAAGTAGGGGCGTGATACAAATGGTAAACTAGAAACATGGTACATGAGAAGCTTAATAAGGTTTGAAGACTTGTGGGAAGAGGTTGACTATGAGGAAGAATAGAAATATACAATGGAATATTACTCAGCCATAAAAAGGAATGAAATTGTGCCATTTGCAAAGATGTAAATGGACCTCAAGACTGTAATACAAAGTGAAGTAAGTCAGAAAGAGAAAAGCAAATATATATTAACGTATATATGTAGAATTTAGAAAACTGGTACAGATGAACCTGTTTGCAAAGTAGACAGAGACACAGATGTAGAGAAGAAACTTAGGGACACCAACAAGGGGAAAATGGAGCTGAGATGAATTGGGAGATTAACATATATACATGTTGATACTGTATATAAAATAGATAGCTAATGAGAACCTACCATATAGCACAGGGAACTCTACTCAGTGCTTTCTGGTTTCTATGGTGACCTAAATGGGAAGGAAATCCAAAAAGGAGGGGATATAGGTAAACATACAGCTGATTCACTTTGCTGTACAGCAGAAACTAATACAGCATTGTAAGGCAACTATACCCCAGGCAGATGTTTTTAAAAATCAAACTAGAGATTAAAAAAAAAAAAAAGCAGACCAAGGGATAGAATTATGAATTGAAGTCTAAAATGTGTCATGTTTTAAAAGACTTTGTGGGGAGTAAACCCATAAACATTGTCCTGTGCAAAGAAAATCAAGTTACCTAAGGAAGCTACTTGATTTCACATAACTAGAATGAGAATACTTTTCTCTAGTGTCAAAAAGTTGGACTTTTCTTACAAAATACAGGCATGAAAGATCTTTGAAACTCCATACAGAGTTACATTATCAGGCGTTAAGAGGGAGCAGTATAAAAATATCAGCCTCTTTTCAGCCCACACAGACAATATTGTCTCATAAGACATGAAGTTCCTCCAAGGCAAGGACATTGTCTCATTAATCTTTGAGTCCCCAGCCCTCGCAAGTAATTTGGCATATTGTCATAGTGTATAATTTGGCATATTATCATAATGTTTGTTGATCACCAAGTAAAATGGTTGCAAAGTCAGTCCCTTCCTGTGTGATGATTCATTTTGAGGAAATTATGTTTGAAAAAGCTGACAAGGGAGGGGTATATGAGAAAAGAGAGTGTGGTATATTGAGATTTTCAAAGGAGATGTCTACAGATTTTCTTAATTCCCAAAGTGTTCATTTTACTATAGTTATACTTAAGTATTCCGTGAAAAAAAAAAACAACAACATATGCACTATCAATAGAGAACAACAAAAGTATATTGAGATTCTGATGTTGATATTAAGTTATGAGAATCATTCTTCAACTAAATTGCATATGTTACTTGTTGTATATCCACTGTTGCATTCATAATCTTAAGGAATCACTTGCAAATAATCAAATTGGCAATTACTAAATCAAAGAATTCTCACAGGCTACTGTGTTTTACTTAGAAGATTAGGAAGACAAGTTTTGTCATTTTTGTATTCCAATTGGAGCATTCTCTATCCTGCCTCTGTTGAGATTATCAATTTTCTGAGGAGAGAATATGACTTATGCCTCTTTTCTCTCCCCAATTTATGTAGTTCAATTTTGTGGGCTTCATGGGCATTCAGTAAATAAGTAGTAGAGGACTTGGATTAAATGGAAAAATACACCATTGTTCAGTTCAGTTCAGTTCAGTTCAGTCGCTCAGTCGTGTCTGACTCTTTGCGACCCCATGAATCGCAGCACACCAGGCCTCCCTGTCCATCACCAACTCCCGGAGTTCACTCAGATTCACGTCCATCGAGTCAGTGATGCCATCCAGCCATCTCATCCTCTGTCGTCCCCTTCTCCTCCTGCCTCCAATCCCTCCCAGCATCAAAGTCTTTTCCAATGAGTCAACTCTTCGCATGAGGTGGCCAAAGTACTGGAGTTTCAGCTTTAGCATCATTCCTTCCAAAGAAATCCCAGGGCTAATCTCCTTCAGAATGGACTGGTTGGATCTCCTTGCAGTCCAAGGGGCTCTCAAGAGTCTTCTCCAACACCACAGTTCAAAAGTATCAATTCTTTGGCACTCAGCCTTCTTCACTGTCCAACTCTCATATCCATACATGACCACAGGAAAAACCATAGCCTTGACTAGACAGACCTCAGTCGGCAAAGTAATGTCTCTGCTTTTGAATACGCTGTCTAGGTTGATCATAACTTTTCTTCCAAGGAGTAAGCGTCTTTTAATTTCATGGCTGCAGTCACCATCTGCAGTGTATAGCAGATGGTGCTTTATTGGATGGAGGATGGGGGGGGATGGAGCCCCCCCAAAATAAAGTCTGACATTGTTTCCACTGTTTCCCCATCTGTTTCCCATGAAGTGATGGGACCAGATGCCATGATCTTCGTTTTCTGAATGTTGAGCTTTAAGCCAACTTTTTCACTCTCCTCTTTCACTTGCATCAAGAGGCTTTTGAGTTCCTCTTCACTTTCTGCCATAAGGGTGGTGTCATCTGCATATCTGAGGTTATTGATATTTCTCCCGGCAATCTTGATTCCAGCTTGTGTTTCTTCCAGTCCAGCGTTTCTCTCAGTGTGGGTAGGCATAACAGATCAGAAACACATTTGCATGTATCAACTATATTGATACATTTTCCCAACCCTGTCCTAACATTTCACATAGGTTGGGTAGATTATGCTTCACAGTATACCAATACAGTCTGTGAAAGAAAACATGTATCAGATTCCAGGTCGATCTAACAGAGGACTTTTGTAAGTCAGCCTTAGAAAATTGCATTCGAAAGCAATATTGTGTCCTTTATAACAATATCACAGTGGTACCAAAGAAAAAAAGTAGTGAAGCTTCAGAATATCCAGTTGTTCAGTGATGATGGAATTTAAGGTTACCTTTAACAGAGTTGTGAAGGTAAGGAAGCAGCTAAGAGGTGCATAAAAGGAATCAAAATTGAATAAAGAACTGTAAATATTATAGCTTATGTTTTAAAGATAATCAAAATGAAAAGTAAAACCATGGGGGATAGAAGTAGTCCTCTGAAAGTGGCTTGACCTCCTCCTGTTGTTTGACCAGCTTGGATACATCTGGACTAGTCTAAGTAGAGAGATGACGTTTAAGTTGAGATTGATTGTCTTATCAATAAATTCAGTAACTGTAGAGAGGGATGGAAATAATAAGTTTAGAGATTCGTTGTAATGTTGAGGAAAGGTGTATGAAAAACATTCAGTTTCATCTTTCTACCTGAGATTTTTTGTGAGCAACATGGGTCATGAAAAGGGTATTTTGGGTTTAAGAAAACACTTTATACTGGGTGTAAAAGTAGGGAGGATATTTAACTCGTTTAACACAGCCACTGTGATATGGGAGTTTCAAGGCATAGAAGTGGGTGTAATCACAACATGGCTTTAATATGCAGGGAAAAGATATACAAATGCTTCATGACAAAATGTTATAAGAAACAGCTGATAAAAACTATACAAATTACAAAGCTACAAAGCTAGAATTTTATGGAAGCACAGAGAAATGAATGCTTCAAAAATGTGATTGGAATTTGAAAAAGTTTAATAAAGGTAAAAAGATATAAATGACATTATGATACTAAGACAATTTAGGTGATTACTTGGGCTTCCCAAGTGGCTCAGTGGGTAAAGAATCCGCTCGCAATTCAGGAGACGCAGAAGATGCGGGTTTGATAAGATGCGGGTTCGATCCCTGGGTTGGGAAGATCCCCTGGAGGAGGGCATGGCAGCCCACTCCAGTATTTTGCCTGGAGAATACCACGGAGAGACGAGCCTGGTGGGCTACAGTCTATGGGGTCTCAAAGAGTCGGACATGACTGAAATGACTGAGAACATACACAGGTAATTACTTATACCAAGTAGAGAGATGGTTGTCAAAGGAACCTGTGGGCATAAGCTAGAAAAACTATGGAACTTAATTTTTCTAAAGAAACAGAACTTAAAATGGAAATGTGTTATAGCTGGGAAAGTAGGAGGATAAAAATTGACCTTATATAAATGCAAACATTTCAAAAAATGATTCTTGCCTCAGTTTGTCAAGCCAGGAAAATTTTTTCTCTAATAATCTCTACAAGGTAAACACTTTTGAATTACTTGAGAAATAATATAGGAATAAAAGAAGACATTGATGGTGATGATGTTTTTTAAACCTATTCTCTTATCCTAAAAATATTATGAGAAATTAGACTTATAATAATAGAATACAAATCTTGGGTATTCATGAGCTTTTGAAATAGAAGAGATGAGATGTGAGAAAGTTGTATATTTGGCAAGATATATTTTTCTTATGCATAGTTTGAAAATTATGTCGTTTTACTCAGAATAAGCATTGACTTTACTACTACTAAAAGAGAAAGCATCCCTGAGCTAATTCTGCCTTTCCTTTTCAGGTATGAGGAATACAGTAAATTTCTCCCTAGGGGCAGGGGTCAGCAATTTGATGGAGACTGTAATTCACTGAACGTGCAGTTTTGTGGACTGTGAAATGCAATAATAATTTCAGGGTTTTATTACAGGTATTACTTTGTCTTCTCCATCTCTTTCATTTTATTACATATCATATTCATCAACATGATGAAAGGTAATGTGTTTTCTTTCACTGAAGTGGAAGACATAGAACAGAATTGGTAATATAAGTGTGGCCCACTGTTTTTTTCCAGTGTCATAAGCTTTGTGCTCATAGTCTGTATGCTATACTTTTTATTTCAGTAACATTTAACAAAATCTTGGCCATGGAGGAACTTAAACTTACACAGAATGTCCATACTGAGTCTCTGAGTGCTGATGTTTCAGGTATGGTACGAAGTGGCTACTCTGAGTTGCAAATTAAAGAGACAGAAGCCATCTCTTCCCTATTGTTTTTAGTGGATTTAACTACAAATCTGTACAATAACCTCAACTGTGTGGGAGACAGTGAAACACCCGGATGTAAGTGAAAAAAGCAAAGGCAGCAAAACAGGAGCCATTCATCCTCTAAACTCCTGGGGGACCTTGCTAGTCTTTCCCTCAGCACCTAGTGATTCTCTCTGCATATAATCTTATCATGCTAGATGGTCTAATTTCCTATCTCACAGGCACAAGAAGCCATAAATTAGAAAGGAGAAGGAATCATGAGAATTAAGATTCACCAGCCTAATAAGAGGGCTTCCCTGATGGTGCTAGTGGTAAAGAACCCATCTGCCAGTGCAGGAGACATAAGAGACGTGGGTTCGATCCCTGTGTCAGGAAGATCCCCTGGAGGAGGGCGTGGCAAGCCACTCCAGTATTCTTGCCTAAGAAATCCAATGGACAGAGGAGCCTGGCGGGCTACAGCCCACGGGGCTGCAACGATTTGGACACAACTGAGTGACTAACACACACAACCTAATAAGAAGAGACAGTGAAACACGTGAAAGAAGGAGGCAGAAAGCTTATTTTGAAATAGGCACAAAAATGTTTTTAGGCAGAAGGGCCACTGATAGAGACAGACCATCATGTCTGCTTTAGTTTCTCTTCAAGTTACTGCATCTGAGGTTAATAGGAATAGCCCTGAGACAGCAAGACATTAATTTATATTCTATACAATGTATTGTTTATTAAAGAAAAATTTTCTGTTCAAAATGCTTTAATTTTAAAAAGTTTTGATACTGATAGGGATAACATTTACTTAACCTCTTCCTTCAGTCTGCTTTGCTCAGCTTAGTCGCTAAGTCATGTCTGACTCTTTGGGACCCCATGGGCTGTAGCCTGCCAGACTCCTCTGTCCATGGGATTTTCCAGGCAAGAGTACTGGAATGGGTTGCCACTTCCTAGTCCAGGGGATCCTCCTGATCCAGGGATTGAACCTATACCTCTTGTGTCTCCTGCATTGGCAGGCAGATTCTTTACAACTAGTGCCGCCTGGGAGGCATTATAATATAGTGCATTGAATGAACCCTAAAATACATCTGTTTTTGTTACTAGTAATCAGAACATTTTGATTTTCAGCTTCCATTTCCTCTCTTTTTCTCCCCTCAAAATTCCTTCAAATGAATTACATGGAAACTACCGACAATTGGATTTACCCTACCTTCCTTGGCAGAGATAAAAATGATATGTGTATACTAGTTCGTTCTTGCTGGTTCATGCCCTGGGTGTTCAATGTTTTCATTTTATTTTATCCAGAGCAGTTTTCTCTCCCTTTAAAAAAAATAGTTAGGTTGAAAATAGCATATTTAGATGTTTACATATTTTTCTCTTTGAGAAAATAGAAATCTAAACCAGGGCAAACGAGAACTTTGGAAAACATTCTGCATGATGCCTGCACTAAACGTCCCTTCCTTTTCCTCCTCAACACACACCCTTGGGCCAACATGGCTTTACAGTGTGTTTGTGAAACCCTGTCCTGAGAGTACCTTTCTGTGACTCAGACTGTGAAGCTTTTACTACATCTCTAGGTAAATACAAAGTCTATGAGATCTCCCTATTTCTTTATTGTATATGGTAAAAAAAAATTTTTTTAGGACATGTATTTTATTTTTCTTGATCAGGTGACTCAGCTGACAACATTTTTCTTATATTTCATCACTAGAAATCACAATTTCACTTTGCTGTGTGATTCATCTACACAGTTCTACAGTTATTTGTTGTTATCTGGAATATAAAAGGGGCTTCCCTGTGTGGCTCAGATGGTAAAGAATCCACCTATAATGCAGGAGACTCACTCAGGTTCGATCCCCGAGTAGGAAAGATCCCAAAAGCATTAGTTTCTCAAGTTTCTGTTATCTTAACCACAAATAAACCAGGTTCTATTTTTGGATTAGAAAAAAAAAGCATATATACAACCATATACATAATGGCAGTATACCTCCTATCTGTTTTAAGCTATTATTTCTTTGACATATGAGAAATTGTGCAGCCCATTAGCCATGAACCTCAATAGAAAGATGAGAGAAGGCAATTTCTCCTTAGGAAATTTATACTATTTTTGGTCTTTGACTCTAGCCTTTAATTGGGAAAGAAACAAACCTGTAATGATCTCATTCCTACAATTCTATAATACAGCAAGATATTTCTGTCTGTTCATGGACAACGTATGGGTAGTATTTAATACAGGAATGGTAGTGGTGTAGTCGCTAAGTCGTGTCCAATTCTTGTGACCCCATGGACTGTAGCCTTCCAGGCTCCTCTGTCCATAGGATTCTCCAGGCAAGAATACTGGAGTGGGCTGCCATTTCCTTCTCCAGGGGATCTTCCTGACCCAGGGATTGAACCCGGGCCTCCTGTGTTGCGAGCAGATTCATGGCCATGAGGGAAGCCCAATACAAGAATAGGAGGGAGAAAAAAAGAAAGTATTTGTTGAATTGCTCAGTACCTGTGAAAAAGCAGATACGTGAAACCGTCATAAAAAGAGCTCTTACTCTGTTCTTATTGGAGTTCTGTGCTCTATGTTACTTCACAAGTATCATTTTTTTTCTTGGAGCCATAGCTTTATTGTCCACAGGATGGAAAGAGACCATTTGTCTATTTCCCATGCTGATTTAAAAAAAAAGGCAGAATGGAAGACTGTTGTCTTTAAAGTTGAAGGGGAAAATAAATGGCATAGGGAAAATAATGTACTTTAAAATGAGGCCAAAGAGTTACCTTAGGTTGCTAATTTTCATGCTGCTGATTGCCAATTCAAATGTAGAAAAACCTGAGCAGGCATAGATCACTTTCAGTTCAGTTCAGTCACTCAGTCGTGTCTGACTCTTTGCAACCCCATGGACTGACTACAGCACGCCAGGCTTCCCTGTTCATCACTCCCAGAGCTTACTCAAAGCTCATATCCATCGAGTCGGTGATGTCATTCAACCACCTCATCTTCTGTCTTCCCCTTCTCCTCCCACCTTCAATCTTTCCCAGCATCAGGGTCTTTTCTAAAGAGTCAGCTCTTTGCATCAGGTGGCCAAGTATTGGAGTTTCAGCTTCAGCGTCAATCCTTTCAATGAATATTCAGGACTAATTTCCTTTAGAATTGACTGGTTGGATCTCCTTGCAGTCCAAGGGACTCTCAAGAGTCTTCTCCAACACCACAGTTCAAAAGCATCAATTCTTTAGCACTCAGCTTTCTTTATAGTCCAATTCTCACATCCATACATGACTACTGGAAAAACCATAGCCTTGACTAGATGGACCTTTGTTGGCAAAGTAATGTCTCTACTTTTTAATATGCTGTCTAGGTTGGTCATAACTTTTCTTCCAAGGAGTAAGCGTCTTTTAATTTCATGGCTGCAGTCACCATCTGCAGTGATTTTGGAGCCCCCAAAAATAAAGTCTGCCACTGTTTCCATTGTTTCCCCATGTTTGCCATGAAGTGATGGGACCAGATGCCATGATCTTCGTTTTCTGAATGTTGAGCTTTAAGCCAACTTTTTCACTCTCCTCTTTCACTTTCATCAAGAGGCTCTTTAGTTCTTCTTCACTTTCTGCCATTAGTGGTGTCATCCGCATATCTGAGGTTATTGATATTTCTCCCAGCAATCTTTATTCCAGCTTGTGCTTCATCCAGCCCGGTGTTTCGCATGATGTACTCTGCATATACCAGCCTTGACGTACTCCTTTCCTGATTTGTATTGGGAATAGATCACTTAGGTTTAGTCAAAAGTTTCCTACATTTTTCACTCATCAAGTGGATTCCCTTGTACTTTATCAGCTTCCAGGTTTTTGTCTGTGGGCTCCTTCTCAGCTCTTCCAAAGCAGAATGGCATTTTGGGGAGGGCAGCCCCCACAGTGAGAGGCATAGCAGACAAGACAGATCCTAAAGGAAGTGATCTCTAGATGTAGATGCTTCGCCTAAGATACACTGTCTTGGGAAGATGATCTGAAAAAACAGCCTTGGAATAAGGTACTTCCCACAGAAATGTTGGAAAGGTGGCAAACTGAAAGTAGAAGAAATGCTGAACTTCTGTGGCAAATACCGTTTAAATCTTTTTTCATAGTTTTGGTGGTATATTTATTTGAAAATGAGGGACAGGCTTGGTTAGAGAGAACCTAACATTTCTTTCTGCCCTTAGTTTGAAGTCTAACCAATACTGGTGGGATTTATCCCTTGTTCCCTAAGAACTTCTCAAGTTTCCTTCCAGAAAGAAGTATTCTCTCCCCTGAACTTCCAAGAACAGATTTCAAGTCACTGAAAGCTAATTGAAGTTTCTAACTTTTAGACTCCCAATATGGGGGTAGTGACTCTTTCCGGAGACAGTCAACTATAACACAGAAATATTCTTTTGTTCCCATGCTCGATCTGGGAATAAAAATGGATTTTATTTTTATTATTTCCTTTCAAAAAGTAGAAACTTTAAAACATGCAGAAGTCTATTGTTATCAAGTTCATTAGAATGAAACAGTTTCACTTGTATCTTGATGATGACTCCAGCTTCTTGATTAGCATCCTGGATGCAATATTTGTTGCAGGTTCTCCTTTCTTTCTGGCTTAGCATTCATTGGTGGTGGTGGTTTAGTTGCTCAGTTGTGTCCGACACTTGTGACCCCATGGACTGTTGTAGCCTGCCAGGCTCCTCTGTCTATGGGATTCTCCAGCAAAAATACTGGAGTGGATTGCCATTTCCTTCTCCAGGGTATCTTCCCTACCCAGGAATCAAAGCCAGGTCTCCTGAACTGCAGGCAGTTTCCTTACTGACTGAGCTACGCAGTCATTTAGTACATTCTAAAAGAATAGCCATCCCCCAGAGTGCTCTCATTCATTACATTATGCTAGTGATAAATGGAATTAATTTATTTTCATCTGCTTTTTAATTAACTTAATACTTACATTTTTTTCCTATGAAATATTTCTACACAGTGAAATTTTCACTAATCATCAGCTGGTACCCCAGAAGGTCAGCCAGAATAGAAAGAGAAGGAATGGCTATCTCTCTCTCAATGTTTTTGAGGGTAGGGGTGAAATAGAATAGTTTTATTGCTTTGCCAGGCAAAGGGGGCCCCAAGGGCTAATGCCTTTAAGACTCTGTGAGCCTTTCTTCCAGTATTAACACTGTTAACTTCTAATAAGCATAATGGGAGCATGGGTCACTCTATGCAGAATCTATAAGTTGCCTTGGGATAAAAGTTACCCAGATGTTTTGGAATATGCTGACAATCTTCTCACTGATTGTGTAAGAGGCCACTCCACTTGATCATCAGATATTATTATAAAGAACAAGGGGTTACAAAGAGGCCTATCACACTGTAGCTTTTATGTATCCTACCGTCTTCTAGAATTTTCAATGTAAAATTAATGAGAACACAGAGTACTCAAGGTTTTTTGTTTTTAATATATATTGTATAGAGCAGTTTTAGATTCACAGCAATGTGATATTTTAACTTTAAAATTCTACTTATACAAAAATAACTTCATTGAGATATTATACACACATAAAATTTACCTTGTAACTTGTACAATTCTGTGTTTTTCAGTATATTCATGGAGTTGTGTAACCATCACCACTCTAAGTTCAGAATTAAGATTTACTTTTAAATGATGAAATTAAAATGCTATTTAAAAAATTTAAAGAAAAGGAGAAAAATATCCTTCAGACTCCCCCTTCTAACCAAATTCTTGTCATTCTTGGTGCATTTTGTTTTAGATTTTTTAGACATTGAGATATTTTTATGACTAACGATGAGAGTGTTCTATGTCATTATTTAAAAATTTGAGAGTAGATGGCTTTGTCTCTTTAAGCTGCTCCCAATGTGATGAAGTGTGCTGTGATTCTTACTGTGGTGTGTGGACATGAAATTATTCAACTGAAGAAATAACTTCATGGCTGTGTGTCCTGTGGTGTGATGCTGTTTCTCTTGGTATTTGAGCGTTTCCAGCGCACTGTTAAGCTTTAGACTTTTGATCACTAAATGTGAATGGGTGTCTTTTATTCCTTTGTTCTACGGTATGAAAACATTAGAAGCTGCAACGTCCTTAGATGATGGTGTCTCCTTAAACTCAGGGCAGATTTGGTATTGGGTATTGTAAGGGAGTGATTTCAGCAAGCATCAAAGAGAGGACTGGACAGCAAGTAAGAGTGAACAATAGGAAAAAGACAGTAAAACACTCATAAACAGTGGATTTAAACACGTTTAAAGAAGTTACAGAAATGGCCAAAAATATGTGAAAAGGTGCTCTGGGGTTATGAATGAAAACCTTTTTTCTGGAATCAGATTAAGAACAATTGAAAAAAATGGATAACTATAAATGGAAAGGAAGTACTTATACTATGAGAGTATAATCATTCAACCTTTTAAGAGGCTAATTTGATAGCATTTATTAAGATTTAGAATAACTCATCTTTAATTGGAAAATAGCACTCTTAAGAATTTTGCAGAAGTAATATCACTGTATATAAAGATACATGTATATAGATGTTCATTGAAGCCATAATTCAATAACAAGAAATTGGAAAGAACCTGTTACTTGGCAATAGGAAAATTGGCTAAATAATTTATGGTTCAGATAGCCAATAAAAAGGACAAGGTACATATATATGTATTGCCCAGTGCAGATGTGTATGTGAAAAAGCAGAAATATGATAATCCCTCTTTTATTTTTTAAAAGGTGCGATTGTAGGTAAGTCTGTTTATGTGTAGGAAAACAGGGATGGGGGAATATTTTACTTTTTGTTTTGTATGTTCTTTTTTCAATTGATTGGATTGTGAGTGATTTTTACTTTCTTGCCCATGTTTACTTTCTTCCCCTTTACCACCCCATGTTTCTCAAATCCAGAATTTGGAAAATTAAGTGACATTCTTATAAGGCTCTTGCAAAGAATGCAATAATTTGAACCAAGCTGTCAAAATATTGCCAAGTAGAATTCCTTAAGGAACCAGCTTTAATGAATAGCTAACCGATTTCTAATTAGGATGTTAGCAGTTTATATGGAAAAAGATGTTTCTAAAGTAGGTGGAAATAGTTTTCACTTAGGTTAAATCTTTTGGAGTAATTTTTATTTTTCTAATCATAAAAGTAAAATGTCATTAGAAAACACTTTGAAAAAAATTTTAAAAAGATAATAAAAATTACCTGTAATTCTTTCACCTAGAGATAATAGGCTAAGTCTTAAAACCTCATCTATGCCATCAATTTGAAAGTTCAAAAATATTTCATTTTCACAATGAGAGTATGCTTCACCTTAATCACCTTGTCTAATTGCTGAATTAGAGGGGGGATCCATACAATCTTATTGAAGTTTCCTGAAATGTTTCCTATAGAAAATTAGCTTTGGTAATATTCCACGTTATAAACAGAGTTAAAAGAGAAGGGCAGAAATGATGAAAGGTGAAAAAGAAGGGAGCTCGAAAGATAGACAAGTGTGATAAGCAAATCCTATAGTTTCACGTAATTAAAGAAGGGAGTAGAAGTGTCTGTGATCAAACCAGCCAGGAAAGAAATTTCCCTCTGTTTCTCCCCTCCTGCTGCTGGTGCTGGCAGACAACCAACCATCACTGAGGAGCTAGTGAGAAGGGAAGGGACCATCAGTGAGGATTACTCGCATTATTTGGTGCTTGCATGTGTGCTCAGTTGTGTCCAGCTCGTGCAACGCCGTGGACTGTAGCCCTCCAGGCTCCTCTGTCCATGGGATTATCCTGGCAAGAGTAGTGCAGTGGGTTGCCATTTCCTCCTCCAGGGGATCTTCCCAATCCAGGGATCAAACCTGTGTCTCCTGCATCTCCTGCGTTGGCAGGCAGATACTTTACCACTACGCCACCTGGGAAGCCCTGTGTTATTTGGTACCTGGACGGTAATCATCTGAGGGACTCGAATCCTCAGGATATACTCATACTTGTTGGGGGAGAGACCGGATAACAGAGTTAACCACCGTAAGCTTCTCACCCCCGGTACTACTCCTGAAGTCTCCTCTTTGCCACGACAGACCCCGATCCCTCCCTGATAATTAGTCCATACATCACAGGCAGGTCTAGTCAGTGGCTTCTTGCAGTCCCTTCGTCCCATCACTCCCAAGGCCAGAATCATGTGTTGTGCTGTGCTACCAGAGGCTAGAGCCTTGAGTTCTTTCCAACTCCTCAGCACTTTTACTAGGCCATCCTCACCTTAAGGATGGCCCATAAATTTTGTTGTCCAATGCAAAACAAAAACGTGGGCCCCTTGTTCAAAAATTAAGAATTTTACGTCAAAGCATTAGGACAAGTGGGGGCCTTTTGGAACTGCAGGGTGCAGCCCCACGAGGCTGGTTCTGCTCACCTTAGTCCCATCTCCTGACCAGAGGTCTCCTATTACCGAGAGAGGGCACATAGATAGAACCCCCATTCTGGCTCCTTTCCTTTTCTGAGTTCATTTTAGTACTTATTATCCACATCTTTTTTGGGGTGTTAGTTCTAGACGGTCTTGTAGATCTTCATAGAACCGTTCAACTTCAGCTTCTTCAGAGTTACTGGTTGGGGCCTAGACTTGGATTACTGTGATATTGAATGGTTTGCCTTGCAAACGAACGGAGATCATTCTGTCGTTTTTGAGATTACATCCAAGTACTGCATTTCGGACTCTTTTGTTGACCATGATGGCTATTTCAACAATAGATTTCAGGAATCCATTTCTTCTAAGGGATTCCTGCCCGCAGTAGTAGATATAATGGTCATCTGAGTTAGATTCACCCATTCCAGTCCATTTTAGTTCGCTGATTCCTAGAATGTCGACGTTCACTATGCCATCTCCTGTTTGACCACTTCCAATTTGTCTTGATTCATGGACCTAACATTCCAGGTTCCTGTGCAATATTGCTCTTTACATCATCAGACCTTGCTTCTATCACCAGTCACATCCACAGCTGGGTATTGTTTTTGCCTTGGCTCCATCCCTTCATTCTTTCTGGAGTTATTTCTCCACTGATCCCCAGTAGCATATTGGGCACCTACCGACCTGGGGAGTTCCTCTTTCAGTATCCTATCATTTTGCCTTTTCATACTGTTTATGGGGTTCCAAATAGGAAAAGGAGTACGTCAAGGCTGTATATTGTCACCCTGCTTATTTAACTTATATGCAGAGTACATCATGAGAAACGCTGGGCTGCAAGAAGCACAAGGTGGAATCAAGATTGCCGAGAGAAATATCAATAACCTCAGATATGCAGATGACACCACCCTTATGGTAGAAAGTGAAGAGGAACTAAAAAGCCTCTTGATGAAAGTGAAAGAGGAGAGTGAAAAAGTTGGCTTAAAGCTCAACATTCAGAAAACTAAGATCATGGCATCTGGTCCCATCACTTCATGGGAAATAGATGGGGAAACAGTAGAAACAGTGTCAGACTTTATTTTGGGGGGGGCTCCAAAATCACTGCAGATGGTGATTGCAGCCAGGAAATTAAAAGACGCTTACTCCTTGGAAGGAAAGTTATGACCAACCTAGATAGCATATTCAAAAGCAGAGACATTACTTTGCCAACAAAGGTCTGTCTAGTCAAGGCTATGGTTTTTCCAGTGGTCATGTATGGATGTGAGAGTTGGACTGTGAAGAAGGCTGAGTGCCAAAGAATTGATGCTTTTGAACTGTGGTGTTGGAGAAGACTCTTGAAAATCCCTTGGACTGCAAGGAGATCCAACCAGTCCATTCTAAAGGAGATCAGTCCTGGGTGTTCTTTGGAAGGAATGATGCTGAAGCTGAAACTCCAATACTTTGGCCACCTCATGCAAAGAGTTGACTCATTGGAAAAGACTGTGATGCTGGGAGGGATTGGGAGCAGGAGGCAAAGGGGACAACAGAGGATGAAATGGCTGGATGGCATCACTGACTCGATGGATGTGAGTTTGAGTGAACTCCAAGAGTTGGTGAAGGACAGGGAGGCCTGGCGTGCTGTGATTCATGGGGTCGCAAAGAATCGGACACAAATGAGTGACTGAACTGAACTGAACTGATCTACATGGGGCTATGGGTGTGCTGATCCTTGGGACAAACCTGTTCTTTGAGAAGAACAGGTATTGTCGGGTAGGAAAAACATTCTTTTTCCTACTGCCCTCTTTTGATTCTCCATCTGGGATCCTGTAGATTGTACTAACAAGGACATATTAACAAGGGGGAAAGAAACAAACATTTAGTTACGTCTGCAAAACACTTACACATGGGCATATGCAGAGATGGATAGTTCCAAAGAATGGTTAGAGCTTGGGCTTATATAGCATCTTAGCAAGGGAACAATACATTTTTAGAGAAGTGATAAAACAAAGGACTTTGAGTTTCTAGGGGCAGTAAATTGATAGAAAGCAAATATATGGGGAACTAATGGATAACGAGTAAAAACTAGTTAGTAAGAGTTGTTATGTAGAATCTTCTGGAGCCGTCTCTGGGTGGACACAGGTTTAAAGTCTCTGGAGGTTACTCTTGTTCTTCATGGTAGAGAGTTAGAGGGAGGACACCTTTGTACATTTATGTTCTGCTTTAGGCAAATAGAGGGGCTTCCCTGGTGGCCTAGATGGTAAAGTATTTGCCTGTTTGAGTCCCAGATTCAATCCCTGGGTTGGGAAGATCCCCTGGAGGGGGATCCTCCTTCTCCAATGCATGAAAGTGAAAAGTGAAAGTGAAGTCGCTCAGTCGTGTCCGACTCTTGCCCAGGGCTAAATGTCCTTTCTCCTTAATTGTTCCTGTGTGTTTGCGTGCTCAGTTGTGTTCCACTCTGTGCAATCCCATGGACTGCAGCCCTCTAGGCTCCTCTGTTTGTGGGATTTCCCAGACAAGAATACTGGAGTGAATTGCCATTTCCTCCTCCAAGAAATCTTCCTGACCCAAGGGTCGAACTCATGTCCTCTGTGTCTCCTGCATTGGCAGGAGCATTCTTTACCACTAGCACCACCTGGGAAGCCCCACATAAAGATCCAAATCCCTTAACTTGAGTACTTAAGCTTCTTGGATTTGTACTCTAGGATATAACTCTCTGCCCTTTTTGCTAGTTGGTTTTGCTCACTTATTTTCAAAATTCTTTTTCTTACGAATAAAAGTCATCCATTATTGGGATCCATCTACTAAGGATAGGTAAACAGATCCATTAGACTCTTTCTGTTCTCAGTTGGAGGGGTTAGCCTCCAACTCTTAAGATGGTATATGTTTACACAAAGAAAAGAAATGAATGAAATATAAAAAGAGAAAGATGAATTGTTATACTCTCTATAGTATTTTATAACTTATGGCTAGATTTGCTTGAGAGTAAGCCAAGGAAGGGTGAGGACTGAGGTTAGAGAAGAGAAGAACAAAGGAAGTCATGTTCTTGAGAGGGTTGGTTTTTTTCAATTTTTTATTTATTATTTATTTATCTGTACCAGGTCTTAGTTGCAGCATGTATAAGCTTTCGTTGTGCAGAAATTGTAGTTTGGCATGTGAACTCTTAGTTGCAACATGTAGCATCTAGTTCCCTGACCAGGTATGGAACCTGGGGCCCCTACATTGGGAGTATGGAGTCTTAATCACTGCTCCATCATGAAAGTCCCTTGAGAGGGTTTTTTTAAACTGGATTCTGACACGTTAAAAGGATGTTAGTTTCCCCACCCACCAAAAATAAATAATGCATATACCAGAGTTATAGAAGTTGGGATCTATTTATATTGGCCTTTTAAAACCCTGCATATGTTCCTCCCATGAATTCATAATAGAGCAGCAGAAGGGCTGTGCTGAGTTACTACCAGACCATCCAGCTTGGTATTCAGATTGTAGTCATACCCAGGAATGGGACAGGGGAAAACCATCTAAAACACACTAAGCCTCCATGAACTTTTCTAAGCATTTGTATAACCTGTGTAAACATTATGACTTCTGGACGCTGTGTATGTGTATGTGTATGTGTGTGGGCATGTGTGTGTGTGAGCATGCATGTGTGAATGTGTTGAAGAGAGGACTGGAAACTAAAACTCTGGTACTCATTAAATAAAATATGGTACTCATTAAATAAAATAAAGTAAAATAAATAAAATAAAAATACTATATTTGCTTGCTTGGATCCTCAGATCTATTTCTGATTTGTTTGCCATTTCTGATGGCAGAAATTTAGGCTCTATGATTTTGGAACAGATTTTGGTACTCCTTTGGCTTGGTATTGTACTTATGAACTTAGAGATATTGTATATGAACAGATTTATAAACAAAGATTTGCCAGCAAAGATCTGTCTAGTCAAAGCTATGGTTTTTCCAGTAGTCATGTGTGGATGTGAGAGTTGGACTGTAAAGAAAGCTGAGTGCTGAAGAATTGATGCTTTTGAACTGTGGTGTTGGAGAAGACTCTTGAGAGTCTCTTGGACTGCAAGGAGATCCAGCCAGTCAATCATAAAGGAAATCAGTCCCGAATATTCATTGGAAGGACTGATGTTGAAGCTGAAACTCCAATACTTTGGCTACCTGATGCGAAGAACTGACTCATTGGAAAAGACCTTGATGCTGGGAAAGATTGAAGGCAGGAGGAGAAGGGGATAACAGAGGATGAGATGGTTGGATGGCATCACCAACTCTATGGACATGAGTTTGAGTAAGTTCTGGGAGTGAGTGATAGACAGGGAAGCCTGACGTGCTGCAGTCCATGGGGTCACAAACAGTCAGACATGACTGAGTGACTGAACTGACTGATAAACAAAAATGTATAATATGTGTGCATAGGTTCTTGCTCATCTTTTCTCTAGGCAAATTCAGAATTTATAGGAATATGCTATTCCTGCCATAAAAGTTTGTAAGGCAGACTAGAAGAATATTTTCTTTGATTTTTATTTGAAAGCAGAACTTTTTACTCTTCCATGTTGTTTTGTTTTCTGATAAATTGGATCACTAGGTTAGTGTGAATTGATATGTGCTTATTCTACCAGTTAGGATGTGAACTTGACCATGAAGACCAAGACACCAAATAACAGAAATATGATGGGAACGTATTTCTTTCTCTTGTAACAGCTCAGGGGTAGATGGCCCAGGACAGTATGGTGGCCCTGCTCCATAAGGACATCTGGGACCTAAATTCCTTCTCCCTTGTTACTTGGCCATCCTTAGTGTGTGTTCCTCACCAAGGTGGTCCAGGATCGTTTCCCACCATGTACACTTTCTTGGCACCAGAGTGGAGAAAGGGGAGGAAAATGGCCTGTGCCTTCCTTTTAGCACACATCCTGGGAGTTTCCTACATCCCATGAGCCATACCTTAGCCATAAACTTCATAATGGATGGCTAGACACTTCACTGAAAATCATGGAGTTTGAACTTGTTGAAGGAAGGAAGAGTAGAAACTGGGGGACAGCTACAGCTGTCAGCCTCCATCTCACTCATCTCTGAGATCATTCTGCCCATAACGTATTAAAACCAGAGCTCTAAATGTTATGTGACATAATTAGCTCATTAAGAAGTTAGACACAAAATCTGAGATGAATTGCAAATGGTTTCCATATCGGCAGTCAATTTTGATCATATGCCAGTGGCTGCCTGTGGCATGTTAAGAACTGTGGTTCTGTATTTGCGCTGAACAGGAAAATAATTACATGATCAATAAGTAAGAAGTTATTCTTCTATCCTAGGCCTAAGATAGGATGATACGTTCATATGTTTGCTATCATCTTAATTCAGAGAAGAACTCTTGTAAAGTCATAGATTCTTTTGTCGGTAGCACTGTTAGAGATGTTTTCTCTTTTCCCCAGTGAGTCATTTCACTGCCACCAAGCAAGCATTTAAGTTGGAGGATGGGGCTGGGGTTTTACATGTAATGGAAATACCACTGACTAGTGGAAAAGCAGGGTCTGTTGAGTGACTGATTGAAATAAAATTTTAAAACACAGAAGAAAACCCGAAGGTACTAAGA
Source organism: Budorcas taxicolor (assembly GCF_023091745.1). Taxonomy (NCBI): domain Eukaryota; kingdom Metazoa; phylum Chordata; class Mammalia; order Artiodactyla; family Bovidae; genus Budorcas; species Budorcas taxicolor. The sequence continues at coordinate 72,026,335 of NC_068915.1, forward strand.
AAGGCCACCACTGTGTGATTATATTCAGAAAAAAAGTGAGAAACAGATTGGTAAGAATCAGTTAACTTTCTCCTTGCTCTGAACTTGTTTATATGACTGAGTTTGTAATTTTCAAATTCTGTGTGTGTACTGCCTTGTTTTGCTTTATCTATGTGTCTTCTCTCAACTAACCATGCGGTCCTGAGAAGCAAGTCTACATGCAAGGTCTTACAGAGAGAGCGAGAGATATTTGTTCATTGCAGGATTGAAACCATGCACGGCGTTCTAGTTTGCAGTACTTGTGTGTATTCAAGGAGTTTGCTCACTGCATGAGCATTACTACCTCTGTTTGTCTTCCGGATGCTGAGGTTGATGGTGACTAAGTGAGTTGTACCATTCTTCCGATGGTTCTGAATGGGTTATTGATTAGTAGCAGAATTGACTAGCATACATGGCAGCTGAGGGTTTTCTTCCTCTCTTCTACCTTGTGCTGTTGTGGCAGAAGTGAAAGGCAATTTTCAAGGCTCTCCAAGCTGCATGATAAATACTTGTTGGATAAATTAATATCCTTCTCTAGATGAGCGCAAAGCAAGCGGTCAGGTCCGGCTGCCCTGATTGTGATTTCCCTGTGCAGCCCACTGGTGGGAGTCGCCTACCGTTTGGTTCAGGTCCCGGCTCCTCCCTTACTTGTCTGTAACGGGGTGAGTCATGGCAACCTTGCTGCCTTCCTTTTTCCAATTGTTAAAGAGAGATGCCTTTGCCACCAGATGTCTTAGATTGCCTCCGACTCCTGGAACGAAGCCCCTCTGGAAGCAGGAAGCATTGTTGTCGCAGTAAATGGGCTCTTTGCATGATAACTGCCTCGTCTTCCCCTCTCCCCTCACCCAGATTTCCTGCTGAGGTAAGGACTGTGGAATGGGTTTGTGTGTTTCTCTTCAGCTTTCAGTTCCTTTTGTGTATATCTGGCCTTGTAAATGTAGTGAATAAATACTATAATTATAACCCTTTTTGACAGCTCTGTAATTTAATTGTAATTCACTCTGAGCGTCTTTTAAAGACAGTGATGTGTATTGAAGATGCAGCTGTTCCGATCTCATCTGCTAAACTGACAGGAATCGTTGGAATCATTGTCCCAGCAACTGTGGAAACTTCCAATCTATTCAAGGCCAAATATAGGAATATACTGTGTGTGTGAGTGTGTGTGAGTGTGTGTGTGTGGGTGAGAACACTTTCTGTACTCTAGTTTGGCAAAAGTAGCTGTGTGATATTTACAGAGAAGTATTAGTTAAAATTTGCCTTTGCATAAATATGTGAATTACATATTATAAAGTAGAAAAACCCTTGGATTTATTTTGTGCAATAAGCTGAGTGGTATACCTCTGTTAACATTCCTCTACCAACCTGAAGTTGATTCCTGCCAGCATTGGCAGGTGGTCATTGGAAACCTTGTTGTTTTTAATCACTCACTCACGTCCAACTGTTTGTGACCCCTTGAACAGCAGCACGCCAGGCTTCCCTGTCCTTCACCATCTCCCAGAGCTTGCTCAGACTCATATCCATTGAGTCGATGATGCCATCCAACCATCTCTTCCTCTCTTGTCCCCTTCTCCTCCTGCCCTCAATCATTCCCAGCATCAAGGTCTTTTCCAATGAGTTGGCTCTTCACATCAGGTGGCCAAAGTATTGGAGCTTCAGATTCAGCGTCAGTCCTTCCAATGAATGGTCAGGGTTGATTTCCTTTAGGATTGACTGGTTTGATCTTCTTGCAATCCAAGGGACTCTCAAGAATCTTCTCCAGCACCACAGTTTGAAAGCATTAATTTGTCGGCACTCAGCCTTGGTCATAAAATGTTGTATTATTTCCTAGGGCTGCCATAACAAATTATCATAGACTGGCTGGCTTAAATAGCAGAAATTGATTGTTCTGTTCTCTGTGTCCTGGAGGCTAGAAGTCCAAAATCAGTGTGTTGGCAGAGTGCTGTCAGAGAGGATACGTTTATTCCTCTCTCGAAGCTTCTGGTACTTTAGGTATTCCTTGGCTTGTACGTGATATTCTCTCTGCATCTTCACACCATCTTTCCTCTACGTGCATCTCTGTCCAAACCTTCCCTGTTTATAAGGACACCAGTCATAGAGTGAGGGCCTACCCCACAGATCTCACTTTAACTTGATTACTTCTGTTTGGGATCGCATGTACACCCGTGGTGGATTCATGTCAATGTATGGCAAAACCAATACAGTATTGTAAAGTAAAATAAAGTAAAAATAAAAATTAAAAAAAAAAACCTTCTCTCTAAATAAGGTCACACTCTAAGGTACTAGGGGTTAGGATTCAACGTATCTTTTCTGGAGGGGACACCATTCAGCTGATAACAGATGTCTACTTGAATATGCAAAAATTTTCTTCTGACAATAGCTACGAATAATTTGTGCCCTGAAGACTTTTGGATGATTGCATGAAGTCTCTCAGAAGTATTATTTATTTTATATTGATATTGTTCCTTTTTTTTATTTTGGGCTATGTGTGTATGCTCAGTCACTGCAGTCTTGTCTGACTCTTTGTGACCCTATGGACTATAGCCCTACAGGCTCCTCTGTCCATGGAATTTACCTGGCACGGATACTGGCGTGGGTTGCCATGCCTTCCTCCAGGAGATCATCCTGATTCAGGGATTGAACTCGCATCTCCTGTGTCTCCAGCATTGCAGACGGATTCTTTACCACTGAGCCACTGGGGAAGTCCCTTGGGCTATACTATAGGGCATTTAAATCTACCATCTTCCATTGGAAAAGACACTGATGCTGGGAAAGGCAGGAGGGGAAGGGTACGACAGAGGACAAGATGGTTGGATGGCATCACCAAGTCAATGGAGATATGTTTGAGCAAGTTCTGGGAGATGGTGACGATCAGGGAAATCTGGCATGTTGCAGTCTATGGGGTCGCAAAGAGAGGGACATGACTGAGTGACTGAACAACAACCTACTGTTTGGCCAAGTAGTTGCAGTGGAGCCTGCCTGCCTTTTGACTTTCATTGCCCTGAATACAATTTATGAATACAAGATATTGTGGAAGAATTGATAATATCAGATCGTGTCAGCACCTTCTCACTGGTAGGAGAATTGAAGATGGGTTCCTCCAGTTAAAGCCGAATGACATGGGTCTTTCCCCAACCCTAGTTCTCTTCTTGCCCACCACTTCTACTTCCTGTTACAGAGATATTTGAATATAATTCAGGAAGATGTTTCTAGTATCAGGAGACTCCTTCATTTGAAGATTCTGGAGGGCTTGATCACAGTTTGTTATGAAGCAGAAATTTGAATATAATATCTAAGATTAAGGAAATAAAATGGAACAGATGAAGATAGCTTGATGTGATAGAAATAATGGTCATCTGTGTATTAGGAGACCAGATTATGGTCAATATTCTGCAGTTAGCTAATGTGACCTTGGAGGAGCAAATTCACCTGTTCATTGACTGTACACTTTGGGCCTTAGGTCATTAGGTGACCTTCCAGCTCAAGTCCTGTGATTTCAGGGGGCCACTGCTGCATACGTAAATGCAGGTAGATAGTAATGATTTCCAAATGTGGTGCTTGGCAAGACCTTAAAAGGTGTTGTTAGAGATTCCACATGATTTGTGAAACATAAATGATTATCAGGTGTGCTGAGGCTTACACTGCAAGGAGGTAAAATAAGGAAATGAACTGGGGAAATTCGGCTGTAAGAAATATGAGAAAGGAGATCAAAGGATTCTATTTGAGTGAAAGCTTTCAGAAGCCCTCCCTTGGCTGTGGTTGGCAGGCACCTGTCAGAAGGGCCTCCTCAACTCTAGCAGCCACACCTGTGTCTTTATTACCACTCAGGTGTATTTCTGAAGCCAAATATTTACTTTCTCCGAATATCAAATATCCTGCACATGCTAGAGAAAAGTACTCAGATTGCAGGCTTTCTTTGGTTTCTAGGAGATTAGCTCAAGAGTCTCGTTAGGACAACTTGTGATTGCTAGTCCGCTCTTGTGACCAATTTTTGGCTCTCATCCAAACGAGCTCTTTGGACTTCACTCTGCTCCGTAAGAAATGAGACAGTAGGGTTTTAGTTTTTGTGCCTAAGGGAAACTGCCTTTCTTTGAAGGAGTACATTGTCTGCCGGAGCCTGTTGGAGGAGGGACCCAAGCCTCACTTCAGTTCTTGGTATGCTGTATGAATAATACAGGATGTTGATTTCAAGACCATCTGCAATGAGGATAGGCTAATAAATTCATTTTGGGGGCCTAGTCATTATTTTTTTGCAAGCGTGGCTTTTGATTTTTTTAAAAAATTTTGTTCTTTGAGCTTATGACCCTTGAAGAAGGAGTTGGATTGCCTGTAAGGCATGATTATTCATTTATTAAATACTGACTAGAAGAAACAATAATTATGGCATGCTGGGACACATGCTGTATTAGAGGTTTTAACAAAGGACTCTGTGAGCCTAGTGAAAGGGGGAAATGAGTGGAAAGGGAACTCCTGCCTGGAGAAAGGGAAGGCAGGCTTCTTAAAGGATGTAGCATTTTAGCTGGGTTTCAGAGAAGGCAATGGCACCCCACTCCAGTACTCTTGCCTGGAAAATCCCATGGACAGAGGATCCTGGAAGGCTGCAGTCCATGAGGTCGCTGAGGGTCGGACACGACTGAGCGACTTCACTTTCACTTTTCACTTTCATGCATTGGAGAAGGAAATGGTAACCCACTCCAGTGTTCTTGCCTGGAGAATCCCAGGGACGGGGGAGCCTGGTGGGCTGCCATCTATGGCATCGCACAGAGTCAGACACAACTGAAGTGACTTAGCAGTAGCAAAGGGTGAATAGAAAGTAAATAATACCCAGAAGGAAAGGCAGATTGGTAACCATGACCAAGAAAAATATGCTTGATGTGTTCAGAATCTAGTCAGTAATCCAGTGTGCTTCTGTTGAGGGTCTGCAGTGAGGAAGGATAGGGCAGACCTCTGGAAAGGGAGTAGGTTAAGGCTAGATTATGAAAGATGTCAATGTTGTGCCATGCTTGGGAGCTGAACTTGATCCTATAGGGTAAGAGAGATACTGAAAGATTTTAAACATGATCAGATCCACGTTTTAGAAGATCATTCTGACAGCCACATGTGGCATGGACTGGAAGGCCCAAAATCAGTTAGGAAAATGAATTTGGAAACTATTGCAATACCTCATTGAGAAAAGCAAGGCACAGTCCCTTGGTTCAGATGTTTATTTTTTCTTGTCTGCTGTTAACTGCTACAAGGGCTTCTACTCAGGAATTTTTATCATGATCATTACACGGTTAAGAGCTAAGGCTTTTTCTTTTTTTTTTAAGTTCATTGGGTTTTTAATTTCTTTTAATTTTAAAATAGGTAATGAATTCACATGTCGAAAACACCAAAGTTTAAAAACTAAAAAGTGAATTCTTCTTCCCATCCCATTTCTCATGTCATTTTCTCCGTCCCCAAGGTATCACTGTTTTTAGTTTTATGTGACTCTCTCTAGAGATTTTTTTAATGTATCTACAAGAAGATTCTATTCTATATTCTTTTATACCTTGTAACGAATATGGTTTCCAGGCACACGATTCTTACTGTTTTCACTGGAGTTTTTCCCCATGAGTATCCTGGAGAGTCTCCCACAGTCTGGCTTTGCTGATTGCATCCCTGCAGTGGAGTTTATATGTTCCTCTGTCCTCTGTGTTTTTTTATAAATTAGTAGTTTGATCAAAGCGCTATCAGATTTAGATTAGATTTTTTTTCCAAGACTGTTTCATAGGTGGTGTGTTCTTCCAACAGAAGCAGACAATACCAGGTTGTCTCTTTTCTTGTTGTTTTTACTGTTTCATTTTTTAATATTTTAATCTTTGCCCCATTTGGAGTTTTTTTTTAGTGAATAGTGTGTATATGGTTCCAGCTTTATCCTTTTCCAGTTGGCTATCCAGTAATTCCAACAACATTTACAGAATAAGCTATCTTTCTCCTCTGATTTAAGATGCCACGTGTATTGTATATTGAATTCCCAAATGTATTTGGGTCTATTTTATGAGTTTCTGTTCTGTTCTATTGATCTATGTATTCATGCAATCTTTTCGTTTTTTAAAGTTTTTGTTTTCCTATGTGGACGATGTGAAAAGACTTTATTAAATTTGTCACAATACTGCTTCTGTTTTATGTTCCAGTTTTTTGGCCACGAGGCGTGTGGGATCTTAGCTCCCCATCCAAAGGGCAAACCTATACCCTTTGTATTGGAAGGTGAAGTCTTAACTACTGGACCTCCAAGGAAGTCCCCATGCAGTCATTTCATACTGTCTTAATTATTCTTTTTGTTCAGTTGCTAAGTCATGTCCTCATGGACTGTAGCATGCCAAACTCCTCTGTCCTCCACTGTCTCCCAGAGTTTGCTCAAATTCATATTCATTAAGTCATTGATGCTATCTAACCATCTCATCCTCTGCCACCCCCTTCTCCTTTTGCCTTCGATCTTTCCCAGCATCAGGGTCTTTTCTAGTGAGTCAGCTCTTTGCATCAGGTGGCCCAAGTATTGTAGTTTCAGCTTCAGCATCAGTCCTTCCAGTGACTATTCAGGGTTGATTTCCTTCAGGATTGACTGGTTTGATCTCCTTGCAGTTGGAGAGAGTCTCAAGAATCTTCTCCAGCACCACAATATGAAAGCATTAATTCTTTGGTGCTCAGCCTTCCTTACAGGCCAGCACTCATATCCATACATGACTACTGGAAAAACCATAACTTTGACCGTATGGACCCCTGTCGGGGTCCAAGTGATGTTTCTGCTTTACAATACACTGTCTAGGTTTGTCATAGCTTTCCTTCCAAGGAGCAAGCATCTTTTAATTTCATGGCTGCAGTCACCATCTGCAGTGACTTGGGAGCCCAAGAAAATAAAATCTGTCACTGCTTCTACTTTTTCCTCTTCTACGTGCCATGAAGTGATGGGATCAGATGCCATGATCTTATAGTTTCTTGAGTGTTGAGTTTCAAGCCAGCTTTTTCATTCCCCTCTTTTACCCTCGTCAAGAGGCTGTTTAATGTTAGTGTTAGCTCCTCTACACTTTGTGCTCTTAGAGTGGTGTCATCTGCATATTTGAGGTTGTTGATATTTCTCCAGCAATCTTGATTCCTGCTTGTGATTAATCCCAGCCTGGTATTCGCATGCTGTGCTCTGCATACTTAATTATTGAAGATCTATGCTGCTGCTGCTGCTAAGTTGCTTCAGTTGTGTCCAACTCTGTGTGACCCCAGAGATGGCAGCCTACCAGGCTCCCTCATCCCTGGGATTCTCCAGGCAAGAACACTGGAGTGGGTTGCTATTGCCTTTCTAATGCATGAAAGTGAAAGGGGAAAGTGAAGTCACTCAGTCGTGTCCAACTCCTAGCGACCCATGGACTGCAGCCCACCAGGCTCCTCCGTCCATGGGATTTTCCAGGCAAGAACACTGGAGTGGGTTGCCATTGCCTTCTCCGATTGAAGGTCTATAAAGCATCTTATTGTCTGGTAGAGCTAGTTTCCCCTTGTTAGTCTTCTTTCTCAGAGCATTGCTCATTATTCTTTCTTATTGGGATTGCCTTTGACTTGTAGGTTAAGTTTAGGAGAATGGTATCTTCATGATGTCAGGTTTTCTTGCCCATGAGCATGGTATGCCTTTCCGTTTGATCACTCTGTCTGGCCCTTGGAAACGTCTTGACATTTTCCTTTTTCAATCCCTTCATATCCTTATTAAATTTATTTTGTTGTTTTGGCTGTCATTATAATTGTCATTATTATATCTGCTCTGTGTTCTCATTGATCCTTACTCCATCAGACTTAGAAATTCTCTTCTGTTTTAGTAGTTTTCGGTTGCTTTTCTTGGGTTTTTCATCGTATCGTCTGTAAATAATGTGATTTAACTTATTCTACTCCAGTCTTTTATTTATCCAACTCCTTTCTGTTGTGTTGGCTAAGCCTTTCACTTATTTAGCTGCTAGTGCTGTTTCACTGCAAATTTGCTTTGGATTAAATCCCACTTTTCCAGCACTACCTGGCAGCAGGTGACACAACTGCCTCCTTTGCCTGGAGCTGGGTGCCAGGTCTGATCAACTGGTATCAGATCTAGGGAGAGTTGGGTGTCAGAGGATGCAAGCACTAGGCCGTGTCTCTCCGTCTAAACAGTAGGCTCTTCACACCCCCCTTTTTTTTTTTTTTTAAGGGAAATAGGTAAATAGCTCTTCATTTGTGATCTTCTCTCCACATTGTAATTTTTTCAGTAGACCTCTTGATTGAATCTTCCCCTTCTATGCTAGATTGACTTTTCTTCTGCCTCCATTTCTCTCTGCCTGTGTGTGTGTGCTAAGTTGCTTCAGGTTGTGTCTGACTCTTTGCAACCCTATCAGCTGTAGCCCACCAAGCTCCTCTGTCCATGGGGATTCTCTAGACAAGAATACTGGAGTGGGTTGCCATGCCCTTCTCCAGGGGATCTTCCTGACCCAGGGATCGAACCCATGTCTCTTAGGTCTCCTGCATTGCAGGCAGATTCTTTACCAGTAGCGCAATATGGGAAGCCCCTTCCCTCTGCTTCCCTGGACCCTTTTCTTCTTACCTCTCTTTTATTTCTCTCTTCTATTTTCCTCTTTCCCCAGTTCCCCGTTATTCTCTGTATTTATTTGATTTTTGAGTCTTGGGGTAGTTAAATTCTTCTTATAAAGAAAAAATCGTATAGCTAGACTTAGCATGCTTTATTGGATACCAATATTTAGGACTTTCATCTTTGTCATTGTGAAGCTGAGTCAGGATGACAGGTTAGAGCGGCAGGAGCCTCGTGTTGGAGATTCCCTAATGTCTCTTGGATCTTTAGGAAGTGATTCAAGATTGTTTTAAAATGATTCTTTGAGATATTACTGTGTATTACAGAGAAACCTCCATTTTTTGAGATAAAATCTATTCTTGGAAATATATCTTAAAGCTCTTGTTGTGAGTTAAAATCCTGACCGTGAAAAGCGAGTGTTCTGACTGCTCCTGAAGTTTCTCAGTATCCAGGTAGATGTGGGTGTATAAGGAGCAACACGTCAGCCTTGCTGCTGGGCTACTCTCACTGTGTACTTAGTTTCAGGGTCGGATCCCTACCCTGGAGCCCTCCTGGCACTCTGGCTCCCCTAAGACTGACATTCTGCCTTGTCCTCTAACCCCAGTCACTGCAGTGATGGTGTCCTCCTACAACATTAGACACTTTACTGGAACAAAACCAAGATAATCACCTTTGTTGCTGAGTGCCCATCCTGTGCTAGACACTGGTACATGTCCATGAATCAAAGCATATGCTGCCTCCCTTTGTTGCCAAGGTGCTGTGCTGTGTGTGGATTACCAATGGAGAAACAGCTCACACCCAATTTTAAGAATCCACAGTAAGACTTTATTGAACCTGTACCCTGATGCTTCTGTTTTGATACAAATGCCACCTCCTGGTCATTATTATAAACTTCAGTTCTAAAAGAATGGTATGCTATTTTCTAAATAAAGAGAAGCTTGCCCTTTCATAAACTCAGCGAGGGAAAGGCATGTGCCAGAATTCAGGAGCTCCTTTTCACTCCATTGCTTCCTTGGATATCTCTGCTGTGCGCTTTCTCTCCAGCTGTGTTATTCCCTCTCTCCAGTACTCAGTTCCTTTATTGATAGAAAAGCAAGAGACAGGATAAAACTTGGAGCCAATGTAGTAATAAAAATTAATATAGCAATGACAATATTTCTTGGACAACAAAGAAAGGCATGCCCTCGTGTTTGCTCCTGCACTGTGGGGCTTACTGCTCATTATTTCTTTGTGTCTTTTATCTTCCTTTTAAAGCTTGAAAATAGTCCACTTCCCTTCCCATCTGTTCACCACATTAATTGCTCTGGGCTGTAGGAGTTTCTTCAATATAGGTCTTCTTCCTGCTGTTGATTTTAAGTCCATTACATAGCCCCAGCTGATTTATTGTTTAGCTTCTTAATCTTCCTCTTATTGGTGTTGGGAAATGTCCTTGGTGCCACTGAACAGATTAGGTTTGGAGACTGAAATGGTCCCTAGTTTCTTTATAAAAAGCATGTGTAAACTTTCTGTATATGTTTCACCTTGGGTGGTGATCTGGCCTTTTCCAATTGAATAGCAAGTGTGTATCAATTGTTTGATTAGAAAAGGTATTCTGAGTACTGCCGTCTGTCTGTGCTGGCCTGGATGGGAGACATGGAGATGTAAGACATTGCTTCTATAGTTGGAGAGTGTAGACTCCACTTGAAATGGAATCTAAAGTTGCTCAGTTGTGTCCAACTCTTTGTCACCTCAGGGACTATACAGTCTATGAAATTCTCCAGGCCAGAATACTGGAGTCGGTAACCTTTCCCTTCTCCAGGGGATCTTCCCAACCCAGGGGTCAAAACCAGGTCTTCATGTTGCAGGCGAATTCTTTACCAACTTGAGCCACCAGGGAAGCCCAAGAATACTGGAGTGGGTAGCCTATCCCTTCTCCAGTGGATCTTCCCAACCTAGGAATTGAACCAGGGTTTCTTGCATTGGAGATAGATTCTTTATCAGCTGAGCTACCAGGGAAGTCCATGGTGGGTTGCAAAAGATTAGACTCCCAAGTCAAAATATCTACAGCTATCTTGTTTTATGGCCTTGTTTTGGCTTTTTTTTTTTCCCTCTAGAAAATGAATGGATTGAATTGAAGACGCTTAGGACCATCTTACCTTAGAGAGCTAAGCAAGTGGGCTCTGGTTCCCAAGGCTTCTACCAAATGCTCCAAGTCCCTCACTTTTATGTATTAGCTTTCCATATAAAATGTTTTTTTAAAAAAGGCTTGAAGAGCTAAAAGTATTTGAAAACACCTCTTCTAATTTTGATTTTTTTTTGTGAGTCCAAGACTTTGCAACAAAATATAAGAACATTTACAAAGCATATGCTAAGTGTGTGACATAGAATTCTCTGTTAATCATTCAGCTTTCACTAGGTTCCTTGCAGATTGGAGAATATTGTAGCTTCTGAACACCATACTGTCTTCAGTTAGGTATGCTGTGGACTCAGATCAAAACTTATGTGAAATTTTATATGGCTGGTAGTCCTAGAAAATATAAAAAAAGTAGAAAAAATTGTTAATAGATCTTCCACTTAATAAAGACAATTATTCTTATGTTGCTGACTTATTTTTCTTCCAGGTTGTTTTCCTGTATACCATGATATTTTAACATAGTTCTGAATATATTATATATATATATATATATTTATATACATATACACACAAGCACACGGTTTTATATTCTGTGTGTGTATACATATATATATATACACACACACACACACAGTTTAATATTCTGGCTTTTTATTTAATCTTATAGAAGAAATGTTTTCCTGAGAGCTATGAGGCAAAAGCCAGAAAAAAACAATGCCTGGCTAACAGGATGTGCTCAACAAATAGCAACTAATCAAATTACTTGTTAAGTTAATTCCAAGCAAATCTGAAAGTTCTATTTCTGCCTATTCTGTGATATTAAAAGCTCCCGTTGCCTGTTTCTAAAACTGAATGTATACACACTGTAGGATCCACCAACTCCAGTCCTAAGTGAATATTGAATAGAAATGCATACATATATTAACTAGAAGATATGTTTTAGAATGTCGTAGGAGCAATGCTAATAATAGCCCTAACCTAAAAATTACCCAACAGTCTGTAAACATATGTTGAGATAAATCTGTGGATTCACACAGGGAATGCAAAATAGTGGTGGTAATGTGCAATCCACAACTAGACACAGAGCCAGACACAGAAGAATTCGTGCTACATGATTTCATTTAAAAGTTCAGGAAAAACCAATCTATTCTGTTAGAAGCCCGTGTAGGGAGCATGGAGAAGATTTCTGGATGCTGGCCCTGTTTGATTTCTTCTTCTGGGGGCTGATTACATGATTGTATCAGTTTGCCAAGGCTCATCATGCTGTATGCTTAAGATATGAGTGCTTTCTGTATGTTTATTATACTTAAATATAATTTAATTTTGAAAGAACCTATTGTTTGCTAAATTACAGATGATCCAGTATAATAATAAAGCACTATTAAGTACTTTAAGGATTTCATAATATATTCATTAAAAGGTAGAATGGACTCTCTTATGCATCTATTTATCAAGGTACCCCTTGGACATATTCTGATGTCAGTTTATAGTTCCCTGTACATACCAGGGTATAGCACATACCAGACTATATTTTAATTGTCTATTTTTCTCTTCTCCACAGTAGACCTTAACTTTTCTGGGGTCAGGAACATTGTCTACTTTGATCACTCTCATATCATCAGCACCCAGTAGGACTTAAGAACTTACTGAGTGGATGGAATGAATAGGCCACACGAGGAAGATCTGTGAATAGAGGCACTGTCCTGGGTTCCTGGTGGTCATTCTGGTGTCTTATTTATGATGTTCTGCAAAGTTTATGTCCTTATCCTGAGTTTGCACACATTTTGTGCAGGAGAAAACTGCAGTTAAACGAATGAGCTCTAAATCCCTTAAAAATAATGCTGCAGAACCATAGTTGGAATCATATCAGTCCAACACTCTATTCTGTCCTTTGACAATCTTTTATGGTTTGACTCAGATCACCCACTAATTACATATAACTAAGTTATATAACCTTCCTTTACATTGGTGTTAGTGTTAGTCGCTCAGTCGTGCCCGACTCTTTGTGACCCCATGGACTGCAGCCCACCAGGCTCCTCTGTCCATGAGATTTTCCAGGCAAGGATACTGGAGTGGGGTGCCATTTCCTTCTCCATCCTTTACACTGGTAATATATAATTAATATGGTCCCTATATCAGTTAGGGGGCTTCCCTGGTGGCTCAGTGGTAAAGAATCCTCTTGCAATGAAGGAGACACAGGAGACATGGGTTTGATCCCTGGGTTGGGAAAAACCCCTGGAGGAGGAGATGGCAATCCACTGCAGTATTCTTGCCTGGAAAACCCCATGGACACAGAGGCCTGGCAGGCTATGGTCCATGGGGTCGCTAAGAGTCAGACATAAGTAAAGTGACTGAGCACTGAGCGCTATATCAGTTAATTTTAAATCTACATAAAATATATTCATATGAAAGTAAAGAAAAAATAAAAGTATGTTCTATATACACATGGGAAAAACAATTAGTGAATAGTAATATTGCATGCTGGGATTATAAGGCCAACAGCAGCAACTTAATAAGAGGCACTGTCAAGCCTCTACATAAGCTACACAAAGACAATATCAACATATATACCTACATTGTATGGTAAGGTGATAAAATGCCTAATTATTCAATACAAATAGAAATATATATTAGAGTGTTAATTGTGTGCTATACTTGGTGCAAAAAGAGCTAGACTAAGGAGTGAAAATGGCTAATAAGCAAATAAACAATAAAAAAGTCAAATTCATTGATAGATTATTGTTGTTGTTCAGTTACTAAGTTGTGTCTGACTCTTTGTGACCCCATGGACTGCAGCATGCCCGGCTTCCCTGTCCATCACCAACTCCCAGAGCTTGCTCAACTCATGTCTATGGAGTCAGTGATGCCATCCAACCATCTCATCCTCTGTCGTCCCCTTCTCCTTTTGCCCTCAAACTTTACCAGCGTCAGGCTCTTTTCCAATAAGTCGGCTCTTCACATCAGGTGGTCAAAGTATTGGAGCTTCAGCTTCAGTCTTTCCAATGAATATTCAGGGTTGATTTCCTTTAGGATTGACTGGTTTGATCTTGCTGTCCAGTCTTGAAGAGTTTTCTTGAAGAGTCTTCTCTAGCACCATGGTTCGAAAGCATCAGTTCTCTGGCGCTCAGCCTTCTTTATGGTCCAACTCTCACATCCATACATGACTACTGGAAAAACTATAGCTTTGACTAGACAGACCTTTGTCAGCGAAGTGATGTGTCTGCTTTTTAATACACTAAATAGATTTGTCATAGTTTTTCCTTCAAGGAGCATCTTTTAATTTCATGGCTGCAGTCACAATCAGCAGTGATTTTGGAGCCCAAGAAAAGTCTCTCACTGTTTCCATTGTTCCCTCATCTATTTGCCATGAAGTGATGGGACCAGATGCTATGATCTTAGTTTTTTGAATGTTGAGTTTTAAGCCAACTTTTTCACTCTCCTCTTTCAACTTCCTCAAGAGGCTCTTTAGTTCCTCTTCGCTTTCTTCCATAAGGGTGGTGTCATCTGCATATCTGAGGTAATTGACATTTCTCCTGGCAATCTTGATTCCAGCTTGAGCTTCATCCAGCCCAGCATTTCACATGATGTACTCTGCATGTAAGTTAAAAAAGCAGGGTGACAATATACAACCTTGGCTTACTCTTTTCCTAGCTTTGAACCAATCTGTTGTTCCATGTCCAGTTCTCGCTGTTGCTTCTTGTCCTGCATACAGGACAATAGAAAAATAATTGCATATTAAAAAGAAGACTGAACATTTTCATCAACAGATCAGTAGTAGTTATGTATGGATAAATTATGGTGGAAAAAAATGAATATAAACCCACTTAACATTTGGCATCTTTTAAAAATTTGCCACTGTATAAAAATTGTTAAAACCTGGCTGTTCTTTGACCCAGCAATTTAGTTTTTCAGACTTTACATTCAGGCAGCTATACATTTAATCCTCCAGTGACTAATTCACTAAAGAACATTTATTGAATATATACTTCGCATCATAAAAGAACAATACAGGTGAATAATGCTATTTTGGCATTTTTGATAAGTTTGATAATTTTTGATAATGTTTATGGCAGTTTTGGTATGTTTACAAATATGGACAAAAATGAAAACAACCCATCTCCAACAGCGGAGACATAACGCCTTCCTCCATCCCCATTCCTGTTCCCCTACCCCCACCCTAGGTAACCACTAATCTGCTTTCTGTCATATTGTATTAGTTTACATTTTTAAGAGTTTTATATAATGGAATCATACAGTATGTTTGTTCTCTGTCTGACTTTTAAACTCAGCATAATTCATTTGAATAACTCAGATTCATCTGTGTATAGCATGTATAAATGGTTCATTCCTTTTCATTGCCCAGTAGTATTGCTTTGTATGGCTATGTCACAGTTTGTTTATCCATTCATCTACTGATGGACATTTAGGTTGTTTCCCATTTGGGGCTTCGATGAATGAGTATTCTAGTATAATAGAATACTCTTTTGTATATTTTCATTCTCTTTGGTATGTTTTCATTTCTCTTGGGGAAATTCCCAGGAGTGAAGTGGCTGATTGTATGATAGATGTATGGTTAACTTTTAAAGAAAATGCTGCTGCTGCTGCTAAGTTGCTTCAGTCATGTCCAACTCTGTGTGACCCCATAGACGGAAGCCCACCAGGCTCCCCTGTCCCTGGGATTCTTCAGGCAAGAACACTGGAGTGGGTTGCCATTTCCTTCTCCAATGCATGAAAGTGAAAAGTGAAAGGGAAGTCGCTCAGTCGTGTCTGACTCTTAGCGACCCCATGGACTGCAGCCTACTAGGCTCCGCCATCCATGGGATTTTTCAGGCAAGAGTACTGGAGTGGTGTGCCATTGCCATCTCCATTAAAGAAACTGCCGAAGTATTTTTCTGAAGTTGCATTCCCACTAGCAGTTTATGAATTACATTTCCTCCACATCCTTGTCAGTAATCCATGTGTTCAGTCCTTTTGATTTTAGCAAATGTTAATAGGTGGGTAGTGGCTTAAAATGGGTTTTCCCTGATAACTCAGTGGTAAAGAACCCATCTACCAGTGCAGAAGATGCGGGTTTGATCCCTGAGTCAGGAAGATCCCCTGGTTCATGGCAACCCACGCCAGTATTCTTGCCTAGGAAATCCCATGAACAGAGGAGCCTGGCAGACTGCAGTCCATGGGGCTGCAAAAGAGTCAGACACAACTCAAAGTCTAAACAACAATAATAATATTTTACTACAATAGAAGGGAGTAGATGTTTAGTCAGTGTTTATTGAATGACTAAATGGTTAAATAGTCAATGGGATTTGATTGGGTAAACAAAAGGGCAAAGGTGACTGCAGGATTTCGAGTATCGGTGGTACCACTGACAGAAGTTGGGAAATGGTAGGTTGATTTGGTTTTACTTGACTTCGTTGTATATGACATGACAAGTGGAAAAGTTTTGGTAGACAATTAGAACTTGGGTGGACGATTACGACTGAAAATATAGACTCAGAAATGACCATAGTAGTACAGTTAAAGCCGAGGGAGCTCTCTGATTTTCCCCAAGCGTTAATAGGGAATTAAACACATACCGCCCTCTGCCCCACCTTCCTATCTTATTCAGAGGATAACATCTTATTTTGTTTTAGATCATGTTTTCAACAATTCATTAACATTTGTAGACTTATGATAAAATTGAATTTTAAGGTGTCTTCATGCTGTGGATTTTAAAAGAATCCTCACACTATTTTCACTGTAAAACACAAGATTATGTCCTTCAAGACATACAATGGGAGTAGGGGAAGAATTATAAAATCTCATGAACTCATATCTGGCCAGATGCCATAAAGCAATAAATCTTAGGGTATTTGTCAAGTCAAGGCTTTCATCAAAAGCAGATAAGACATCTAAAGCTGGAGCTGCCTGGATTTGCATAAACCACTGAAAGATTCTGTTTAGGAAAAATTGTAGAACTTAGAAACTTGCATTTTGTAAAATGCCTATGGAAAGATTATTTTGAAGGTTATTTTTATTTCCTTGGAAGAACAAGAAATATATTAGCATGCTTCATATGCTATAAGCACATTAAATACCAGCTCACATCCCATCAGTAAAGCTTAGTTCATTGAGGAATGGAATTGCTCTTTTTTGAACAAAAGTATCAGACAAACCACTTGTCTAGAACCCAGGATCACAGAAGTATAGGCTCCCTGAACGGTGGCAGCAAAGTATTAACTGAAGGTCAGACTTCAGTGCCCAGTGTAGAAAGGACAGTCCTGTCCAGATGAGTCTATTCAGTGGCTCTGGCACTTGCTAATGCTAATCATTAACAGTGTCTTTAGCTCTTAAAACAAAGGTCTAAGCAACTATAAAGGAAAAGATTGAGAGATTTGACCATATAAAATCTGACAATATTATAACATCTGTGCTACAAAACATGCCATGAAAACAGTTTAAAAACAGACAGAAAAAATATTTGTAACATATGACAAGAAGTTTATATCCTAGATATATAAAAAATGGGACTGTTTTCTACCCACGAGAGAGAGAGGAGACGGAGGGAGGGAGGGTTAGTTGCTGGTGATGGTGCATGCAGATATCCTTTAATATCTTTGTATGAATAAAAAAATTTTTAAAGAGCCAGGCATGAGCTACTGATGAATATGATTAATCTAGTTTTTTACACCCAAGGTTCATTTATTTTCACGTAAGGTCTTATAAAAAACTGGTAAGAAAAATGGACTTTAGGCACAAAGAATTTGATTAATTATAGTTTTTGATTCATGACTCACTGTCTTGTCGGCAACTGCAGCTTCATATTATCACCTTTTTGTTGGCTGCTTAGTAACTGATCATATGAATATAGAGAAATATATTTAATCATTTGCCTATTGCCGAACATTTTAGATTGCTTCAAAATATTTCATTTTATGAATAATGCTACAGAGTCATTTTTGCATAGTTTCTAAGTATCTTCTTAAATTCTTAGAATTGAAATTGCTAGGTTAAAAGATATCTATATGTATACACGTGTGTATATAGAAGGGACTTCCCTGGTGGCTCAGACAGTAAAGCCTCTGTCTACAATGCGGGAGATCTGGGTTCGAGCCCTGGGTTGGGAAGATTCCCTGGAGAAGGAAATGGCAATCCACTCCAGTACTATTGCCTGGAAAATCCCATGGACAGAGGAGCCTGGCAGGCTGCAGTCTATGGGGTCGCAAAGAGTCGGACACGACTGAGCAACTTCACTTCACTTCATATATAGATAGATAGACTGATATGTAAATACAGGT
This sequence comes from Budorcas taxicolor, assembly GCF_023091745.1. Classification (NCBI taxonomy): domain Eukaryota; kingdom Metazoa; phylum Chordata; class Mammalia; order Artiodactyla; family Bovidae; genus Budorcas; species Budorcas taxicolor. The sequence goes on from NC_068915.1 coordinate 72,044,291, forward strand.
GTATAAATTATATAGCTATCTTTAAATGCAGTAATATATATTATAGTATAATATATTAGCATATATATAATATATAGGGTTCTAGTTATCTAGTGCTATATAACTACTTCAGAACTCTATCTATATATCATATATGTATGAATACATATATCTTTTAACCTAGTAATATATATAATGTTTTAATTATTTAGTGCTATATAACAAACTACCCAAAACTTAGTACTTCAAATGTCATTAATTTTACTCATGAATCTGCAGTCTGGACGGGGTTCAGTTAGGGTGGCTTATTTCTGTTCCATTTGACATTAGCCGGGAGGCTGGACTCTTCTGAAGGCATTTACTCAGCTCTGTGGTGCTGGGTGAGGAAGAGTTTCATACGTGGGGTGGGAACAGCTGGAACTCCCCAGCATTTTTCTCCATCTGTGTGTCATCTCTTTAGCCTGTCACTTCAGGGTAGCTAGGCTTCTCACATGGCAGCTTAGGGCTCCAAAGGCTTGTGTGCCACTAGAGCACTGGAAGCAATGTGGTCTTTTCTAACTTGGCCTTGGAATCCACGCGGCATCACTTCCACTGTAGAGGCCCATGCAGGTTGGGGAAGACACGTAGACTCCCACCTCTCAACAGAGCAGCATCAGGACCACATTGTGGGAAGAGCATAATGGGATAAGGGGCTATGTTGTTGTGGCCATCTTTGGAAAATATAATCTGCCACCCTGATGCTGGTAAAGATTGAAGGCAGGAGGAGAAGGGGATGACAAGGACGAGATGGTTGGATGGCATCACCAGCTCGACGGACACGAGTTTGCTCAAGCTCTGGGAGATGGTGAACGACAGGGAAGCCTGGCGAGCTGCAGTCCATGGGGTTGCAAAGAGTTGGACATGACTGAGCAACTGAACAACAACATATGTTTTTAAGACATTTTGTACATAGTGCCAGATAGCCACTTCAAATATTGTACAGTGATGAAAATTATTTTTTTGAAAAAGGAAGTGCTACACAAGAGTCTTATTATTTTTCACTTTGGCCAATCTGATCAGCAAAGATGGTGCTTCATTTTTTTAAATTAACTTTTTTGGTTACTCTTGGCCATTTTTAGTTATCTTGTGAGCTGCCTGTTCTCATGTTTTCCAGAAGTAATAAGATAGTCATAATATCTTCTTTATAAGTCTGATTTTTAATTAGAATTTCAGAGGGCAGTTTCTTCAAACCCACTCCTTTTACTGATAGGGAAACTGAGTCACAAAGAGCCCCAAGTTCAGAGTTCCATGAACTCGTGCAAAGCTTATGTCAGGTAATCCAGCACTTCAAACTAATAGTAAACATTGGTTGAATGTGGCTGTGATTGAAAATAATTCATCATATGGAACTGTGGTGGGTTGAAAATAATGTCTTGGTAGAAATTTTGTGAAAAGGAACCCTTCTCTATGAAGGTTCTTCCTATAGATGATAAATACAATATAGCTCTTAAGAAAGATTTCAGTACTACTCCAGAGGACATCCCCAACAAAAGCGTGGGTGCTTAACAAACACCTTGTTGCTTTCAACTTACTTAACAGGGCTTCCCTGCTGGCTCAGTATGTAAAGAATCCACCTGCAGTGCAGGAGACCTGGGTTCGATCCCCAGGTTGGGAAGATCCCCTGGAGGAGGTCATGGCAACCCACTCCAGTATTCTTGTCTGGAGAATCCCCATGGACAGAGGAGCCTGGCGGGAGACAGTCCATGGGGTCACAAAGAATTGGACACGACTGAGTGACTAAGCACACACTAAACAATGAGTCAAGCAGTATGTTGGGTCCTGGCTACACAGTGGTTGGTAAAACAGATTCTCTGCCCTCAGGAGCTTTTTCCTCTGCAGGTAACAGTGGACATGAAACAAATATAAAATTGTAAGTTGCTATGGATGTTGTGAAGGGAAAGTGCAGGGTGCATGAAACACCAAGCAGGGGGTCTGTTGAAGTGCTGTTGAGGCAGTGGACAGTTCAGCTGAAACTGAAAGAGGAGTAGGAGATGCTGAGGCAAGAGTTAGGGGAAGAGTGTTCACTGAGGAGGCGAAGACCCAAAGAAAGGAGGAGGCTGAAAGGAATTATCAGTGTGCCCCGAGGGGAGTGAGCAAAAATGCATCTAGAGAGGCGAGCAAGGCCGTAGCTGGTGAGCCAGCAGTACAGATTCTGGCCCTTATCTGACCTACTTTGTTAAAAGATCCTCTGGCTACTGTGAAAGTATGAAAGGGCTGGAGTCGGTGAGCATGTAAATGGATTGCAGTCATTCAAGCAAAAATGAGAGTGACTTAGACAAGGTGCTGATGGTGGATAGGCAAAATGTGACAAGTATTTTAGGCAGCGCTAACTGGAATTCTGCTTCACACTTCAGTGCTGTCTTTGATTCATTCTGTGTCCTGGGATCCTGGAGGGCTCAGCCTTTATTGACCATGGCCTTTTCTGAATCCATCTCTAACGTGTCAGAGTGACTTCACTGTGGCCCCTTGGTACCAGAGCTGTCCAGAGGGAACCGTGGGTTTCTGATTTGGTGCTCCAGCAGGCAAGGGAAGAAAAGACAGCTTTTGACATGCTTTCTGACTCCCCCTTTGGCTTCCCCTCACCTCCTGAAGCAGAGGAGAAATGGCACGATGAAGGCCTTGGGTTTCTCAGCAGAAGAGAACTGAGTGGGGTTGGAGCAACTGGAGCAGCTTAGAGGAAGCAGGGAATAGCATCCAGATCCTCTGTTTTTCAAACTTTTCGTTCCCCACTATTTCATCAAAACTTTCTGTTTTCTCTCTGGCAATCTTCTGAGAAGGAAATACTTTATAAGAAAAGTTGCCTTCCGTGAGGGAAAAAAAAGAAAAAGTAGCATTTGTGGACTTGAATTCCTATTTAATTAAACTGATTCAGATCCATAAACATGGACCAAGAACCTGCAGTGTCCTAGGCAGGCACTGTAGTGAACTGACATCAGCTTACTTATCCCTTCACCGTGGCCTTGGGAGAAGGATGTCCCTGTGCTCAATTTACAGATATGGAAATGGACCTTTATGTAAAACATCAACATCAAAGAACCGTCAAAATCTCCCTTTTCTCCAAGTTTAGCTGAAACGAGTAATGACCTACATGCCATCTAGATGCATTTAAGCAGAACTAAACCTGCAGCAAATTCAGGTCATCTTTGCACCTGGAAAAAAAAAAGTGTCTAAATCTAGAAATAGGATGGTTATTGTCAGCTTAAATCGACCGTTGTGAAAACAAAATCAGCCACCATCAGAGTCGATTAGTCCTCAGCTTTGTTATGAACCCTACCCAGACTCCCTGCACTAGTCTCCTCTGTATTTGAAGACTGACCATTATAAAGTTTCGTCTTATAATTACCTCCAAACTTACAGACTTCTGGAAGATGAACAGATGGATATCTGCCCTGCTGATATTAATGTATGAAATCAGATGGAAGTATTAAATCTATATAGAACTTTTAAAAAGCAATTAATTTCCAGATGTTTTCATTTCATTCCTGATTTTTAAAATTGCTCATTGTTCTAACATGACCCAGGTGTATACTAGGCTCCAAGATTACAGAGCTTATGGCATAATATTCATTTATTAAAAGTGTACCCTTGGGGGGAAAGAGGCTCAAGAGAGGAGGAATACATATATAATTATGACTGACTCAGGTTGTTGTATGGCAGAGACCACCACAACTTTGTAAAGCAATTATCCTCCAATTTAAAAAAAGTATACCCTTGTTCATACCAAAAGATATGGTATTATCCCCAACCTCAAGAAGTGGGGAAGACTGACAAGGATGCAGATGATAAATATCCTGGGAGAGATATGCCAGAGATCTCCCAAAGCACAGGGTGGCTGGGGAGGGAGCACCTATACAGACTGAAGTGGGGGGTTACCCCTGAGAAGAGTCCCTGGAGGAGTAAATAAATGGCACAAAAGTCAGCACAGTCTTGCTGAGTATATCTGCTTTACACTTGATCAGTTTGCCTCTCTCCTGGCTTGCTTGGTCCTGGGAGACCAACCAGGACTTGAATCAGGGGGTCGGAGGTTAGGCTTAGTCACAGAGGTGCTCTTGCATTTAGCTAGGTGCAGGCCTGATCGTTGGTCTTCCCTGATAGCTCAGACAGTAAAGAGTCTGCCTGCAATGTGGGAGACCCAGGTTCGATCCCTTGGCTGGGAAGATCCCCTGGAGAAGGAAATGGCCACACACTCTAGTATTCTTCCCTGGGAAATCAGAGTAACCTGGCAGGCTGCAGTCCATGGATTCTCAAAGAGTCGGAGACGACTGAAGCGACTAATACTATGCCTGAGCCTTTGAAAGAAGAGTCATAGGTTGTGTCTGCTGTTCCTCCAGCCCGTTCCTGTCCACCTCAGAAACTTATTCTGATGTAGCCCTTCCCCCACCGCGAGTCCCATCAGTGCAGCTGTGAGTCCACCTGCCCATCCCCCGTGAGTTGGGAGACATCCGCATGACGGATGGGCCCATGTCATGGCAGCTGCAGTGCATGAAGGCAGTAGAGAAGCTCACACCTCACGGTCAGCTGTTCAGCCTAGAAGTCAAGATCCACGCTAGGGCAGTTGCTGTTTTCTTCTATGTATCTGGTTGACATATGGAAGAGGGAAGACTATAACCCAAGTCTGCTTGGGTTTTATTTCTGCTCATGAAATTTTCCTGTCCTCTACGGCTCTTCTCTCTAGTATGGCTGCACATTATAGGGCTTCTGTGTTTTCTGAGTCCATAAATCCCCCCCACTTTAACCTGCCCATTGCAGTCAAAGGGGCTTGACTAAGACAGATACTCAAAGCCTACATTTATGCATTGTTTTATCTGATCAGCAATCCAGTGGCTTAATTCTCCAAGATAAGTTTCTCTTTCTGAAATGTCATTGAATTGAGTCTTACCGAAGATGTTTTCTACGCTTGGCTCAGATAATACTGAGCCATTGAGGGAATGAGTGAATGGAAGTAACCAAAGTGAATGATCCCTCCTGATGCCTCTGCCCTTCATTTCATGGAGGGACTTTTATTACAGTTAGAAAGCCAGGATTTCTTTTATTCCTTCAATAAGTGAATATATAACCAGCAAGTGCTATGTTCCAGGCATGGTTTATAGGCGCTCGGAATGTGATGATTAAATAAGATATGGACCTTGTCCTCCAGAAGCTCACAGTTTAGTGGAAGAAAATGACAAATAAACCAGGGATTACAATATAGTTAAATGCTATTTAGGGAAGCACTGAGTGATACAGAAACACAGGGGCAGCACTTGATCAGCCTTTGGAAGAGCTCTGGGAGGCAGTCAAGACAGGCTTCTTGTAAGAGCTGACACCTGAAATGAGTCTCGAAGAATGAGCACAAGTTAGCCAGAGAAAGAAATTGAAGAGGGTGTACTGTGTACATAATCTAACATAGCGAAAGTAGGAAAGTAAAAGACATGCTAAATTATAAAGATTTTATATAAAATTTTGTTCCTCAAAATTATCTTTCAGGATAAAGAGAGTTGCCTTATATTAAGGTCTTTAAAACCTTTTATGTCGTAGGGCACTCTGTCAATTACTTTATTTTGAGCCACAAAGAACTGTTTAGGAAAAACACCATAGCCCAGAACTACCTATGTCACTGCTGGTTTGTATGCTTATAGAGGTCATTTGACCAAGGAAGCAAAGAAATTCAATATAGATTTCATAAGTATTTGGGGGCAGGGATGGGGAATGACTTTTCAACTGCAAGTCTTGGATATCATTGCAAATAAGACTTTTAAAGATCACTGCAAAATGAAATACAATTAGTGGTTACTTTGTGGAGATCATGAGTGTAGACCCACAGGATGAATGGAAAAGTAAAACTCTTCTTATTTTAAGCAAATGGATATTTGTGGCTTAGGATAAAATTTCCAGTGATAATATCATGTACAGATGAAAAAACTATTTCCACTTTCAAGATGGAGAAGGAAAGCCATTTTCACATCTTTCCCCTTTTTCAGTTCCCTAAAATAATAAAGTGAACAAGAAACAGAAAATCAGACTTCACCTTTGATGACACTAGGAGAGATATATGTAACCTTGAACTAAAGACTGAAAAGTGTCAGAGGGATGGTAAGAATGGTAAGGAAAGTCAAACAAGTTCCTGCAATACCGGCATTCAAAGAACACCTGAAAAAATAAAGGCATTGGGGACCTCAGGAGAGGGGTGGGGTAGACGGCTGAGAAGTAGGGGATTTAGAAGAAAGTCTGTCCAAGGAGTCATTGCACCCCAGATCGCCATCCCCATTCCCCTCAGACAGGAAACCAGGCCCCCACTCCTTCCCCTCCTCACATAAAACAAGAAGTTTATTCCCTGGAAGAAGTAAACCAAAAGACTGCCAGACTCAGGCATAAGGCACAGAGGAGGTGGGCACGAGGAACACTTGAGAGTGAATGCCAACAGGCTGGATATTGCAAGGGAGGAGGTTGGACGATCCACCTCTAGTGAGATCCTGTCATTTGGGAGTTCGTAATTTGGAGCAGGCTCTAATGCCCCCGCCCCTATCTCTTTTCCCTTCCATCCTTTTTACTAATAGAATACCTGCAAGTTTTGGCGAGGAACATGGCTGCCTAGGCTGCCGCTACATTTCCCAGGCGCCCTTGCGGTGAGGTGTGACCGCTGACTGAACTTTTCTGAGCCCTGTGAGGAGCCTCGACTTCTTTCTCCTCTTTCCCTCATTCCCTTCTAGGGTGGGATGTGGTTGTGGTGCTGATAAGGGAAGGACAAGACCCTGGGAGACAGCGGAGCAGCAGAATCGAATAGAAAGAGCAGCAGCAGCAGCCCGGACCAGCCATCGACTATGAAATGTTAAGAGAGAAGGAAGTGAACTCTTAACTTGTGTGAGCCACTGTGTTTGGGGACCTCTTTGTTGAAACAACTTAGCTTATAACCTAACTAATACACTATGTAGTAAAAAAAAAAATTAACCTGACTTTTTGCTGAAATACTTTATCGTGAAGTCTACCAGTTCATGTGCTAGCTTCAAAATAGCTTTTTCATGCTTCATTATTAAATATAAGTAGATAGCTAAGAATCACTCAACCTTTGATTAAAGTATCTGGCATGAAAGACGGAGACCAGAGTGAAGAAACGGGAAAAGAGAACTCAAAGACATCAGAGCAATGCAGGGAGCAGAAGAAAACTTCAAAGAAAACAGTTAAATCCTCAAAGATATAAGAGAAAGACACAGCCTATGTGAAAAAAGAGTAGGAACCTATTCATTCAGAGAATAAGAAAGAACTCTTGGAAATTAATCATTTATGAAGTAGATCGTTCAGTAAAAGGTTTGGAAGATGAAGCTGCAGAAATTTCCAGAAAGATAAAGGATGAGCAGTGGTGAGAAAAAAAAAAAATTTTAAGAAAACTGGAGAATATTCCAGTAAGACCAACATATTACTAATATGAATTTCAGAAACAGTGGGAAGAGACAGTGAGAATTCTTAAAGAAAAATTATCAAAAGCAATTTATTATTGATTTATAAAACTTCAGAGTTGAATAACAGAGTATTTCCAGATTAATATATTACTTAATTTAATATAGGCACAATTAAACTAATGTATTTGAAGAACATGTTTGACTATATTTCAACTGTATCCCTAAAATGTTATATAAGGTGATCAGAAAGTCAGGGGATAGGAAGATAGTCTTACAGGGAAAATGCCTATGATTCAGGACTACCTTATGTTTGATATGTTCTGGAAATTTTAGAAGGTCCTGGAGGCAGACATACAGTGTGAGAGAGAGGGTAGCCCTGGCTCCCATCAAAATTCACATAATGATGGTTCATCCGAACTAGGAAGGTGGTTCATGTGCTGACAATGATGTTCTAGGCCTGGTAATGATTCCCACATGGTGGCATGAGTGCCTGAGGAGTTTATGATGCCATTCTCTTAAGTGATCATAAGATGTTACATGTTTAGGAAAGAATACGATGGGGTTAGTGTTAGACCTGCTGAGTTTGAGGTATCTATGGGATACCCAAGTAGAGATCCAGTCCACAGATCTGAAAAACAGAAGCTTCAGTAAGCTTGAGGCATGTATTTATTTATTCGTCTCTCTCTTATTTATTTCTCACTCTCTTATTTATTTGTTGAACCTTAGAACTGAAATTTGGCTAGCATACATGGGTCTGGTTGTATTAGTTGCCAAGGTTATGAAATACTCTGTACTCATTGGTAAATGGTCACCTCTTTCACAGCCCCCAGGGCCACTTCTCCCCACACACTAGCTTCCTAACTCTTGCCATCAATCCATTCAATCCTTTACAGCAGCGAAAGGGCCCAGAAGTGGGCTGTCCCAGCCCCGTAGCTGTCCTGTCTGCTCTAATTGTTAAAGTTTTTATTTAACTCCTGCTTACAGCTTGTGAAGGCTGAACCCATTTCCCACATATCCACGTGTTTAGTCTGTGTCATGACCTTCCACGAATCTGCTCTGCAAATCTGGTAGCTCTTCTCTCTACATCTCCTCTGCCTCTGACTACCACAATTACTATTCACTGCTGCTGGACTCCCTACACTTTCTCACCTCATCTCTGTGCTCATTATTCATAAAAACTTCTCCCTGATTTCTGAACATTCCACATTTTTATTCAGCCTTTAAGATCAGTTCATTATCCCTACCAGAAAACCTTCCTTATCTAGAAATGATCATTCCCACCTTAAAATAACCGTCTCCTTCCCATGTAGCATACCATTTCCTGTCTTATGCTGGTGATACTTTAATCCTTGCTGTAGAGAATTTTTCATAGTGGATAGGCAATAGTAATTGCTGGGTGGATTAGGATATGAATCTAAATTTAAGAACTCTACCAATTATCACTGGTATATAGTGGCTAGCAGTTTCATCATTTCTTTTGAATATTCATATAGTATAATTTCAGCTTCTCCCCGGATCTCCTTGGGCCTGATTTCTGTAATATTATATTTCATTACATGCCAAAAGACAAAATAAGACAAAACAGCAACAACCACAAACAGATGCAGAAATGTTTGCTGATTTTCTGAACTATCAAGTTGTGTTGTGGTCATCCCACTTTCATGTGAAAGGGTGGTGGTGTTTTTCCGTTTTCTGCACTGAATTTAATTAATCTTTCAGAAATGCTAGAGCGGAGCCTTTCTTCTAAGGAGCGTTTGCTCTGTTTGCTCTGCTGCAGCAAATCAGGCTCCTATTGTGACATCGGCAGTGGCAGATGAGTCATTGCTTTGGCTGGGACGAAGTGTATCCTGAAGTCAGATACAAGAGCAGAAAAACTAATGGTACCTCGCTACCTGTAATCTCTCTCACTCACTCACTCTCCTATTGCCCTGTGTAGAAGTGAAGAAAAAATCAAACTTCCAATGTTTGGTTGAGGTAGCAAGTAATGTGTACGTAAGGTCATTGGTATATTAGCATACATGTAATTTCCTTTTTTCCCCTCTCCTCTTTTAAATAAGATTCAGGCAAAAGATAGACTCTGATGTGTTTCTCACATGACGCCTCGGTCTGTTTTGCTCAGAGGCCATGTCTGGTATTTGCTCTAGGTAGATGTGATGGAGAAGAGGAGTGGCAGAGACCTGCGGGTAGATACGGCTGTGATGTCCAGCTCCTGCACCTGGCCGCATCTCGTGTCTGCAGAGCTCAGAAAATCTTTATTTTGCCAGACATAGGGGAAATGAGGAGAAGGCGATGGCACCCCACTCCAGTACTCTTGCCTGGAAAATCCCATGGACGGAGGAGTCTGGTAGGCTGCAGTCCATGGGGTCACTGAGTCGGACACGACTGAGCGACTTCACTTTCCCTTTTCACTTTCATGCATTGGAGAAGGAAATGGCAACCCACTCCAGTGTTCTTGCCTGGAGAATCCCAGGGATGGGGGAGCCTGGTGGGCTGCCGTCTATGGGGTTGCACAGAGTTGAACACAACTGAAGCGACTTAGCAGCAGCAGCAGCAGCGGGGGAAATGAAACTTCCTCGATATCCACTTTCCTGTCTTCTAACACTAGGAAATGCTGCATGGAACCAAAATATCTAATCTCTTCCCTCTCAACTCCCTTACTTTATGTGATTTATTTTATTTTTGGCCACACTGTGAGATCTGTGTTCCCTGACCAACGGTCAAACCTGCACCCCCTGCTTTGGGAGCATGGAGTATTACTGCTGGACCGCCAGGGAAGTCCTCAACTCCCTTATTTTAATGAAAAGATTATATATATACACACACCCCTTTCTTGGGGGCCATGCGTGGGAGTGAATCTAAGTGAAGTTAGTTGTTGTAGAAATAACTAAAGCGGACACAGTAGCATGGAGGACAGTTCTGCTGTTTCACACAGGGTTTCTTAGAGTAACTGTCAGGGACAGAATCCTGAGTTGAATACTCCATCAGCAGTTTTCTCCTTACTGGAATTAGAACCATCTCAGAAGCCACCCCAAAGGTACCTGGACCTAACCTGAGTCGAGCTGTGGAAGGTCTTATGCTAACACACCATGCACCCCCCTCATAATTGCAGTGTCTCTGACTGGAATAACTTGCTGGCTGGGAGAGTCTCGTTTGTTTGATTGGGAAACTGCTGGCTTTAGTTAGTCCAGAAGGTAAGTGTGTGGAATGTGAAGAAAAGGCCCTGGACTTGCCCTCCGAAATTGGGAAATGGGGGAAAAAAATAGGCGACCAGTGTCAACCCTGACTGGCATCAGAGCGTGGCCTCCATGGCAGCAGTTTTCCACAGTGATGTATCTCCTAAGCACTCTGTGATTTTTATAAGGGACCTGAGTTCTCGAAAGAGTTCAAGTGCATTCCTGGTTAGCTCTCTGCAAATCATACTACTTGCCTTCATTTTAATAAACTTTGTTGCATGTGAGAGAACAGGGTACATTATCGCTAGGTCAGGTAGTTACTCATAATCCAGGCTTTGTGCTCTGTGACCATCGCCTGCCATGGGGCTTGTGGGAAAGGCTGAAAACCACTGTGACTTGAGACCATTTTTCAAACTAGTCCTTTCTTTCCATCTCAGTAGCTGAGAGTCGAGACCCAGATGGAGTCAGTATCTTCTGCCACTCCCAAGTCTCGCTTGCTGGATCCATACTGTATGATGAAGCACTGTCCTCGTGGCCTTGGCTCACCTGGCTTTATTTCTGTGTTGGCGAGTGAGCAATAATGTATCGGCCACTTTTCCAGCTGTGTGATCTGGTAGGTGTTGAGTGGAGATGATGCTAACTCAGACATTTAAAAAAAAGGGCATTTTAGTTTTCCAGAGTTACATATGGAGAAGGCAATGGCACCCCACTCCAGTACTCTTGCCTGGAAAATCCCATGGACGGAGGAGCCTGGTAGGCTACAGTCCATGGGATCGCTAAGAGTCGGACAAGGCTGAGCAACTTCACTTTCACTTTTCACTTTCCTGCATTGGAGAAGGAAATGGCAACCCACTCCAGTGTTCTTGCCTGGAGAATCCCAGGGACGGGGAAGCCTGGTGGGCTGCCATCTATGGGGTCGCACAGAGTCGGACACGACTGAAGTGACTTAGCAGCAGCAGCAGCAGAGTTACATAATGGATCTCAGCTTCTCTCCTCTCTCTCTGGAGTTGGGAGCCTTCCAGTTCCTAACTGGGAGAGGAACTCACCAGAGAGTTCTGTTGTGAAATTCGGGAGGGGATTTCTTATCAGATGTCTCACACTTACAGCATCCCACAGTATTTTCTCATGATAATAAAATGGGGGAGTGGATTCTGTGAGGCTAATTCTGTAGGTACCCCTCCAAGTAACTAAGTAAATGAATAAAAACATCCCAGTAGCCCCAGATGTGGAATTAATCTTCCAAGTGATAGCAGGGCTGTGGGATCACATTAGGGAATACTCAGCTGGTGGTCCTCATGCAGCCTCTTGTTGCACACAGACCAGGAGCATGATTGTTTCTCACTCAAAAGTCCGAAGCATCGCAGAGGGCAGTCCAGTGCAATTTGTTTTCAGAGAGCTTCTTTCACTCAGGTTATTAGAAAAATATTTATTGAAATAATTCATCCTGAGAGCTGATGCCTTACTAGGCAAAATGCACATTTAAGGGACCTGGTGTTGTTCATACATGAAAGACTCTGTTTTAAACTTTGGATAATTCATCTGCTCTGTTTCAGGGAGCTAGAAGTACAGCTCAGCCAGGAAATATTTAGTAAGTGCCTCATTCTTCCACCACCATTAGGTGCAAGGAAGCAGAGGGCCCTGCTCTCATGAAGCTTGCAGTCTGTTTGGAGAGAGAACAACAGCATGGATTTTTAAAATTAAAATGTAGTCAAGGCTCAGTGCATTATTTAGAGACACTAAATTTTGCCAAAAGCACCAGGTCCCTACCTTGACAGTTGTCTGCTTACGCCTCCATTTCCACAAAGTCCTCTTGGATTGTGTTGGAGGGAGGAGGAGGAGGATTCCTCTTGGAACGTGTCTATTTGCCTTTTACCCCAGAGCCTGGCAACATCCTGGAGTTAGTGTAATTATTAGGATGTAGGTTGGTTTCTCGGAAGAGGAAATGGCAACCCACCCCAGTATTCTTGCCTGGAGAATCCTGTGGACAGAGAACCCTGGTGGGCTGCCGTCTATGGGGTCGCACAGAGTCGGACGCGACTGAAGCGATTTAGCGGCAGCAGCAGCAGCAGGTTGGTTTCTAGCCCTCCTTGAAAAAAAGAGAATGCCTCATGTCGTGGTTATTTGAACTCTAATTTTAAATTGTGCATGTGTCTGTTATTGCCTGTGTTGCTGATATATTACAAACATTACTTGTTTATGTGTTTATCTAGAACTGTAGGCAACTGGAAAGAGGGTTAGCATTACTTTCTTGCTATCTGGAACATGGCCATGTGCCAGTGAGATTAAATATGTTCTGGGATTGAGGTGAGATAGGATCAAGAAGCCTTATTTACATCTTCTGAATAAGTCTGAATTACTCTGAAAAATATCTAAAATTAAATTTTTTCTCATTAAATATATGCTTACATTCCCTTTTCCTCTTTATCTTCTTCTTTCTCCCATTTTGCACCCCTGTTTCCCACTCTTCTCCTTTCTCTTCCTCATCTCTTTTCCTTTTTTAGTAGCAACTAAGAAATGGTACTTAAAGGTCATAACATATCCATTCATCAGTTCATTGAATTTCTTAATACTATAATTCCTAATTTTTTTGAATACTTACTATATGCTCACATTCTGCTAAATGATATATATGCAGTATTTAACTCTTAAAAATCAGTAAGCTTCATCTAACATGCCATATATGTACTGGCCTCCAGTATTACTGTTATTCATGGTTTATAGACAAGAGAACAGAAACTTAGGAGACTGGGAAACTTGCCCAGAGTCTTATTTCTAGTGAGTAAGTGAATTGAGACTCAAACTCAGGATCTTACTTCAGAGCTCATCTGCCTCCTGTAGCGGGAGTGTTCAGTCAAGAAGCATCACCAAGACGCACATTTGGAATGCAGCAAAAATGGTTGAGATCATGGTATTTGGAATTAGACAGACTTGGTTTGAATCTCAGCACTGCCACTGATTAGCCATGTAACACTGGAAAAATCATTTCACCTCTCTGAGCCTCGGTTTCCTCACCTATAAATGTGAAAAATAATAACTTACTTTGTGGTTGTGAGATATTACATGTAAAACTTCAAGCCTGGCACATAGCCAAAGTTTAACAAAGTTTACAAGTTTTATTCTTTATGGTAAAAAAAAAAATACCATTTACCCCTCTGCTAGCAACTTCATTTCCTTACAATCATATTTTGAAATATTCTTTTAAGGGTCCTCTGTAACCACTGGGAATTTAGCATTAAGAGTATCTAAAGATTCCTTGAATCCATTGATATCTGCACCTGTGTGATTCTAGGGGTTAGTGACAAGTTCTGAAATTTCCCACATGACTTGTGAAGGAGTCTAATATAGTACTTCTGTTCAGCAGTTCCAGAACGATCTCCTTCATTCTTTTGCCTAATATCCTAGTGCTTCATCAATACTTTGGGTATCAGTCTAGAAGACGAATCCTGGGGAAAGTGATGGAGAGGAGCAGGATATTCCTCAGTGGTCCGTCTTCTGATCAGAGTGCCTCCCTGGCTAGATGGCTGGACATCAGGCTCAGAGGCAAGAGACCTGATTTCTTCACTCACTTGGCATCTGACCTTATTCAGCTAACTTCTCAAGTAGTGACTTAATTGTCACTCCCAGCTCCTTGAAATTGTTCTGAGAAAGGAATTTGAAAAATAAAGTGATGTGATTCAGCAGAAATGAATCTTGTGCTAGCAGATTGGATTTCCTGCATGAAATTTTATATTGAGGATAAAGAAGGTACAAAAGGTGAAACATAATACCTTTTTAAAAGTTGTTTCCCAAATTAGGAGTTTTTAAGTTATGCTCCAAAACCAAGCTCAGTAGCCACAAAGGCGCAAGTTTAATGAAGCTTTCTTCCTTTTTTAATTCAGCAGTGGAAGATTTTATAGAATGATCAAAGCCAAAGTAGAGTGTAGTATGAACATCACCTTTGGCTTTGGCAGTGTCAGGGAGCTTATTTAATTGCTTTGGCAGCTCTTAGCTTGTTTTTGAATGTATTACTTTCTCTCATTTAGCCAGCATGCCTACCACATATGCAATGGCTTGTGTTGATAAGCAGTTGTTGACTCTTGCATTGAAATGCATGCCTGGTTTACTGGAAAGTGTGTTAATTTTTTTATTAGCATTTCTCAAGTATTTTTGACTTGATCTGGAGCAAGAAACACATCTTATATCAGAACATATCTGTGCACAAAGTTGTATATACCCACAGACATAAACACACGTATATAAACTAGAGACAAGAGTTTTCTGAAATCATACTCATCCTGCTTTGTATTTTATTCCATTTTCTTCTCTTCTTTTCTACTTAGTTTTAAAGGATTCTGAATTCTACTAAACTGAATTTGGGGTCTACTACTAAGTGGGCTATCACTCACTATGTACAGGACACTGGCCTTAGGATTCCCTTCATCCAAATTTCCCTAGCATCACTAGCCCCTGAGGGAAGACTATGTATCTTCTTTTCAGCTGACCCATGGTACACACGTACCACCATCACCACTGTCAATAAAACCTTTGGACCATCAAGTAGGGTAGTGTTAGTTGCTCTTTGCAACCCCATGGACAGTGGCCCACCAGGTTCCTCTGTCCATGGAATTTTCCAGGCAAGAATACTTGAGTAGGTTGCCATTCCCTTCTCCAGGGATCTTCCCGACCCAAGGATCAACCTTGGGTCTCCTGCATTGTAGGCAGATTCATTACCATCTGAGCCACCAGGGAAGCTCAGTAGAGAGAGCCCTAGAAACCGTTACCAGGATGTTTTCTTCTAGCAAGTCTCTACCATTTTTCTCATAGGAGACCAGAATCTTGAAAACTTCTTGAGTTTTGAAAAACAACTTATTCTCCTCCTAAATTTTGAGTTCCTATTAGCTGATGTCAGGAACTCAAGAATTCCTGTGATATGCCAGTGCCAGCTCGGTGCTCTGTACCCAGTAGGACTGCAGTCAATGTGGTTGATCAGTCAGTGTCCCAGATCTGCGCTCATCACCATGGAAAAGGGACTCTTGCAGAGGTAGCAAGGACCTGTGCTAGACAGAATAACACTGCTTCTCCATAGATGGGCTGAGTTGGTAGACAGGACATAAAGTTGTAGTATTATTAAGTGCAATAAGAATCCAGATAGGGCATGCTTTCCTTAATATACAGCTAAGAAAAGCAGACAGGCAAACGCAAGTCTAGCAGAATCTGAATATTGTTGTTCAGTTGTTCAGTCATGTCCGACTCTTTGTGACCCCATGGACTGCAGCATGCCAGGCTTCCCTGTCCTTCACTATCTCCCAGAGTTTGCTCAAATTCACGTCCATTGAGTTGGTGATGCCATCCAACCTTCTCATCCTCTGTCGCCTCCTTCTCCTCCTGCTCTCAGTCTTTCCCAGCATCAGGGTCTTTTCCAATATACTGGGGTAGAATTGGTCAGCAACTAGAGCTGTCTCCATTTGTATCTTTGGCCCATAAATCTGAGGTTGTCTGGGACCCATCTGACTTTGTCCTTCAGAACTTAACAGGAACCCTGAGTGCCTAATGTAATCCCTGAAATCTCAGAAGTGTGTCTGAAGGTAGGTCCCCATGTTTTGCCCAGAGTTGAGGCTCACATTAGTCACTTTTCTTAGAAAACCTCACTAAGTCAGACCCAGGATGGCAGTGGGATGATGGGGTTGGGGATTCAGGATTGTGACACTGTTTCTTCTCCATCAGCATTGGCATTCCTAGGAATGGGAACCTGGATTCTGACACAAAGAAATGGAATGACTTGGCTCTCTTTTTGCCGACTTGCAGACTATGTTATTGCTTCTTCCAAACCCTGACGGTCCTTAATTTTGCAAAATAAGTATGATGGTAACAAAACCAGTGTAATTAGGAGACAAACCAGGAATGGAGAAAATATAATGAATATAATTAACAGATAACTTACGAAAAGAGAGGTTTCATGAGCCAGAATATATTCTAACTTCACCAACATTTTTTTAAAAAAAGATTTATTTGTTTATTTTCAGCTGTGCTAGGTCTTCACTGCTACACGTGGGCTTTCTCTAGTTACGTGTGGAGGCTGCTCTTTGTTGTGGTGCATGGGCTTCTCATCGTGGTAGCTTCTGTTGCAGAGCGCAGGCTCTGGAGCATGGACTCAGCAGTTAGGGCACATGGGCTTAGTTGCTCTGCAGCATGTAATGTCTTTCCAGACCAGGGATCGAACTGGTGTCCCTTGCATTGAAAGGCAGAGTCTTAACCACTGGACCACCTGGGAAGCCCCTGAAGTTCACTAACATTTTAAAGAAATGATTGTTAGAGTTTTAAAACAGGGAGGGACCCTCGTATAGAGCTTAGGTGCTTCATTTTGCAGATGTGGAAACTGAGGTCCCAAGAAGCTAGAAAATGGCAGCGGTGACCAAATAAACCCAGATCTTCAAGACTGGGGGGCTTGTTTCCCCGCATTTACATAACCTCTTGAGATGAAGAGCATCTCTCCTTATTATTGAGAAATAGTACGCACAAAAATCACAGGTTTAGCCACTGTTAGACTTGGTGATGCTAAAACAAACAAACCAAAAAGCAGCAGTATTTGCCCAGAGGGCTGTGTTTAGGTAATAAAATCAAAGCCATAACGTTTTTGGTTCAGGAGTGACCTTTGTGTTCACAGTAGAGCTCCTGTGACTCTCCTGGAAGGCTGTGCACAGTGAGTTATGTGGGAAACATTTGCATTCTCTCCAACTTCCGCATCACATGAACCCAGGAGTTATTAGTCAAAGAGATAATACATCCCAGACACTGGAGGAAATTTAAATCACCTTCCCTTGGACTCTCAGGATTGGGCTGTCATTTATTCTACCAGTATCTGGTGCATGAACTAATGGAAAGTTTCTATAAAACATAGTGGTTGTGTCTTTTTTGTCTCTCCAGAATAGGACATTGCCAGAGTGAATCTATTACCTGTCTGAGCTATTGTCCAAGGTTTAGCATAGGTATGAGAAACCTGCTGGGAGGGCAGTGATTCTCAAAGGACCGCCTCATCCCTACAAAATGCTCTCCAGGGAGAACAGAATAGAATCAAAAGAAATAAACGTGGTATTGGTGCAAAGGAAGGGGTTCAGATCAAAGAAGAATAGCCTGACAGGACTGTCTGACACAATCTGGACTACTGACACAGACTATATAATTCCATTTGAAAATCTTTTAAAACAGAATTTTTTTGTTTCCAGAAATGATATCAGAGTAGTTCTACCCATAGATGCTTCCCTTGTGGCTCAGCTGGTAAAGAATCTGCCTGCAATGTGAGAGACATGGGTTCAATCCCTGGGTTGGGAAGATCCCCTGGAGAAGGGAAAGGCGACCCACTCCAGTATTCTGGCCTGGAGAATTCCATGGGGTCACAAAGAGTCAGACATGACTGAGTGACTTTCACTTTCACTACCCATAGGTAGGCACAGAGGACCTGCTTCCATCATGCAAAGAGCAGCGCTTTATCCTTACTAGAGCAGACATTCTGGAAAAAGATCTGCCTTCTTTGCCTGTGGTGCTTCTGTCAAAACTATCATTCATGCACTTACAGACTATCTTACCTTCTATTATGGTAGTTTGGGGCTTCTCTGGTGGCTCAGATGGTAAAGAATCCTCCGGCAATGTGGAAGACCTGAGTTCAGTCCCTGGGTTGGGAAGATCCCCTGGAGAAGGGCATGGCAACCCACTGCAGTATTCTTGCCTGGAGGATCCCCATGGACAGAAGAGCCTGGCGGGCCACAACCCACATCATTTTTAATCAAGGAACTTGAGAGGCCCCGGCTTGTGGAATTTACTGGTCTTGTCTGTGCTCCCCATTATCCTGTAGCAGTTGGCTTGATATCATACTGCAGTGGCCTTTGAAGACTCAATTATATAGTGCTAGTGACATAGCCGGAGAAGCCAATGGCACCCCACTCCAGTACTCTTGCCTGGAAAATCCCATGGATGGAGGAGCCTGGTAGGCTGCAGTCCACGGGGTCGAGAAGAGTCGGACACGACTGAGCGACTTCCCTTTCACTTTTCACTTTCCTGCATTGGAGAAGGAAATGGCAACCCACTCCAGTGTTCTTGCCAGGAGAATCCCAGGGACAGGGGAGCCTGGTGGGCTGCCGTCTATGGGGTCGCACAGAGTCGGACACGACTGAAGCGACTTAGCAGCAGCAGCAGCAGTGACATAGAGATACCTTGTGGGGCTGGGACAGTGTCTTCTAGGTTATGGTATATGTTCTATGTCAGTGTCCAATATGTAGTAATGTCTGTCTCATAGCCAGGCTTCATTGGTCTAGGAATCAATGGGTGGAAATGGGAGTGGCTTCATTTTCTGTGATCCACTAGGAAAATTTTTCTTCCTGTTCCCTTGACCTCAGTTTCTGTTTGTCTAGAGTTCTTAGTTACAGTAGGAGGATTATTTCCACCAGTAGACACAGCAGTGATTCCAGGAGACAACATAGTGAATTGTTGAGATTCACGTGATCCCTGTGGGTTCCTCCTGCTTCTCATTCAATGGGCAAGGAAAAGAGTTACTGAATGGGATGCAGTGATTGACTCTGATTATCAAGGGAAAATTGCTGCTACTATATAATGGAAGCAAGGAAGAGTATGTCTGGACTCCTGGAGATCCCTTAGGCCATATTAGTATTCCCACATCCTGTGGGGTAATCAAAAACTACAACAGCCCAGTTTGGGACAGCTAATGGACCAGGTGTTTCAGGTGTGAATCAACTCACCAGGCAAAGAACCACAACCAGCTGAGGTCCTTGCTGAGGGCAAAAGCAATGGGTAGTGGAAGAAGATAGCTATGATCAAACCAGTATTGTAAACCAATCATCAATCAATTAAAAATAAATATTAAAAAAGAAGAAGATAGCTCTGAAGACCACATGACTTTGCAGAAACAACCCATACTAGTAATGGGTACTTCTTCCTTATTTTGTTATGAATATGTTTCTCTGTATAGTAAAAAAATATGTTTTCCTATCTCATCATTGAACATAAGATGTTTTAATAATAACTTTGTATTTCAGTGGGGCTTCCCTGTTGGCTAAAACAGTAAAGAGTCTGCCTGCAATGCAGGAGACCCAGGTTCGATCCCTGGGTCAGGAAGATCCCCTGGAGAAGGGAATGGCAACCCACCCCAGTGTTCTTGCCTGGAGAATTCCATAGATGGAGGAGCTTAGCAGGCTGCAGTCCATGGGACTGTGAAGAGTTAGACATAACTGAGCAATGGACACTTTCACTTTTCACTTTATATCTCAGTATATAAGTTATCGGCAAAGTGTGAACATTGCCCAAGGACTTTGAACTTCTGCAGAATGGGTGTTTTCAGATGTACGTAGGATAGTTGTATCATGTCAGTGAAAGTATGACTTTGTTATTGGCTTTATTTGGAAATGAAGTGTGGTGTGAGTGTGCATGAGAGCCAAGTTGAGAGGGTGGAGTTGATGATCATTTTGTTGCTGTGTCAACTTGGCTAGGGTATACCCCCCAGCTATTTAATCAAACATAAATGTTGTTTAATTAAACTGTTGCTGTGAAGATATTTTGTATGTAATTAAAGTCCATAATCAGTTGACTTTAAGCAAGGGAGATTATTCAGTATAATCTGGGTGGGCCTGATTCTATACATTGAAAGACCTTAAAAAGAGCTGAGGCTTCTCTGAGAAAAGAAATTCCACCTGTGAACCAGCAGCAGACTTGAGCCTGCCCTTCCTAAGGAGTTGCCCTGTGGGTTCAAACTTGCTTAGCCAGCCCCAACCTGGCATAAGCCAATTTTTTGCAATAAATCTCTTAACGGATCTTACATGCACACACACACGTACACATGCACACAGTCATGCATGCCTGTGTAAATGCACCTCCTGCTGGTTCTGTTTCTCTGTTAAACCCTGACTGATACAGCCTTAGATGTCCCGAAAACTTTCTTTACTCATTAGCGCTGCCAGCTGGGCCCCATGCACATCCTACAGGTGCTGGGTGTTTAGTTAACATGTGTTGAATTGAAATGAATTTAAGGTGTTCAGCCCTTGGGTAGAGGTATCCTTTGCTGAGGTAGTTTGCTTCTGCACTAAATTGCAGAGCAAGGTAGCAGGCAGCTACCCTCACCAGTATTTCCCTCTCAGAGTTGGGTGTTGATTCACAGCACCCTCTGAAACTCAAGTGACAGAAATTGGCAGTGAAAAGAACCACCACCCACACATCTTCTAGTCTGTGGGAGAAATGTGGCCAAACACTGAGGCTTCACATTAAAAATGATGTCTGCCTCTGTAACTGTTTCTCAGTATTATTTAGTTTCTCTTGTGAATTATTGTGAAATCTGTAAAAGGAGGTTCTGAGAGTCCAATGGGAAAAACTGGGAAAATTAAAAATTGGTTTTGAGAAACAAAGGACCCAAGAAGCAGCCAAGAAGTTACATTTTCTTTGGTTGGTCCTTGCATCGATCTAATAATTACAGTACAAACCTATTTCAGTATGTTTTCCTTAGTATGTACAGTGAGTTCTACTATCACGTGACGTATGTGTTGCTAAAAATCAGTGAGCTATGCTGAATCACAAAGGGAGAACCAGGGACCCGTTGGAAAATGGAAGAGCAGCACAACACAAAAAATTATCCGTGCCATATTTAAAAGGAGAGGCACTAATAAAAAAAAGGTAGCACAGTTTTACACATGTTAAACAGTCCTGAAATAGACCAATACTGTAATGTATATGGTATTCTACCTTGAAAACGACCTAGAGTTTTCTTGTGGATTGGAGTGTTGGAGGGCTGCACCTTGGAAGTTGCTGTGAGGCTGTGGAAGGGAGGCAGAAAGCCGCAACACCACGTGTGCATGGTTTATCTCAAAGCACAGGTGGCCATCTGGGGAACTGGTAGATGTTTGAGGTATGTGTGGGTGGAGGTTTTGTGTGTTCCTACACATCTCACTTCAGTAGAGTGCAAGCAATTTTCCAAGCACTCACCTGCCGCTGGTCATGGATGAGACAGCACGTGTCAGTCACATTGGAACAAATTTGCATTTTCAAAACAAGTGTGATTGTGAGACTGACTGTACTGCCTAAAGAGATCATCACCTCCTATCTGTACTTTCAAACTCCCAAAGGTTCTTTGTCAGTTTGGTGCAAAATTCATTTATTAACACTAAGATGAATATAAATGTTTTCCAGAAACGCTGCATTTGATTGTAAAGTACTGTCACACACACCCGTAGGGTTTTAACATGCCTCTATACAATCTGAGGAGCCTGGTAGGCTGCAGTCCATGGGGTCGCTGGGAGCTGGACACGACTGAGCGACTTCCCTTTCACTTTTCACTTTCCTGCTTTGGAGAAGGAAATGGCAACCCACTCCAGTGTTCTTGTCTGGAGAATCTCAGGGACGGGGGAGCCTAGTGGGCTGCCGTCTATGGGGTCGCACAGTCGAACACGACTAAAGTGACTTAGCAGCGGCATACAATCTGAAAACTTCTGATTTCTAAAGCACATCTGACTCTAATGGACCAGTTGATCTGTATACCGAGTGTCTGTTTTGTGTCAGGCATTGTGTTGTTTTGTGTCAGGCATTGTGTTAGGACACAGTACACAGCAATTGCCTGAATCCTGTAATTTTTCTAACTTAAAAGGAATCCTGCAGTGCTTCTCTTAATTCTGGAACATCAGAATACTTTAGAGAAGAAGCCATAATAGTTAAAAAAAAAAAAAAAGACCACTAGAGCTACACTCTAGTAAACTCCTGTTTACTGAGCAATGTGCTCTGGAATTTAGGGGAGAAATTTAGAGTGTATAAGAGTATGGGACCTAAAGAAACTACAAGGCATTTGATAGAGAGAATGAAGACATTGTTTCCCAGTGTATTCAGAGGAGCGCCAGTCATGATGGATGTTCAGAAAGTCAAGTTTGGGCAGCACTGCATATTCACTGCCCTTCTGGAGCACAATACTTAGTATCAGCATATTAAAAACCCTGAAAGGTCCCATAGTGAAGAAACAAGTTTAACTTTGTTTTACATGGATTCTCAAGTGGACTGGTCTTTGAATAAGAACTTGGTACTGACCCACAGAGCACAATCTGAGAAACTCCAGACTAAGACACAATGTTCTAAATGAACTAGGAGAGGAAACTCTGTTTCTCATTTGGAAGGGTGTTATATAAATCTAATGCAGAGAAATTGTATGCTTTTATTATTTTAGGTTTAGAAATGAAAATGTAAGAGTTGCATCCTCATGACAAATGGAAAAATGAATCAGATTTGCTTGACTTGCCCAGTGGTTTTTAATTTTTAGAGTCTTCTGTATAAACTAGTAATTATACTGATGTAGCCATCAAATGGTATGTAATTATATCCATGAAATAATAGATAGTGAGCACTTTTTTGAATGAAAAAAAAAAATCCCCTCAAGTAATTATTAAATGATGAGAGTAAATTAATTCAGTACAGTACTTAAAGAATGAAAATTATTGTGATCCCTGAAGCAGTGTATATGCAGATATAGGTTCTTTCATGTGAAAAATTATGGCAGAAAAATGCTGAAATATTAAGAAAATGTGATACCCACTGGTTTTTCTCCTATAAACTCAGTCTTACCATTTTAAGATGGTAAATATCCACAGAGGCTGGTGAGCAGATGTTGCATAGCTAGCAAGACATGGGATCAGGATTCAGGCCAACTACATGCACTCTCATCTCTGGGGCCCACACACTTAACCCCTAACTAGAGCCGCAGTCAGTAAGAAAAAGCAAATTTAGTAGAAATGATACTGATTTCTTCTCCTTTCTCTCCTTTCCCCACTGCCCTAACCACCCAACAAGAGTAGATTTCTGTGGTAAAGCTGTAAAATGCCATCCTAAATATTCTAATGTTAGAGAATATTTTGCTATGTCCTACTCCTGTATGACTGTCGTATTTTGGGAGTATTTCATAGTAGCATTGCAGAAGTTGTCTGTTTTGCCACATTGTGAAAACTGCTTTGATTTTTTAGGCCCATCTGTACAAAAATATTCACAATAACAATTGGCATTATTTGTCAAGAAAAGAGCTGCTAGTGATGACCACTCACTTAATCCAATTAATTATGTGGTGGAGACAGACTGTTGATACAGCTGCCAAATCATAACTTGATCATAAAAAAGTTTAATGAAGGATATGTACAGATGTATGCTCAGGTTTTCATGAAGGTTGTTGTGGTATAGAATTGCAAATGCTTCATAAAATGTAGGTACTTGCCTTTTTGATATGGAAGATCTTAGACCTGAACATTGAGAATAAAGCTGGGGAGTCAAGTAAATAAGAGTATAACTCTTTACCTGATTTATAAAATTTTATTCCCTATTAAGATTGCTTTTTCATACTGTTCACACCTAGACAGCGTATTAAAAGCAGAGACATTACTTTGCTGACAAAGTCCATATAGTCAAAACTGTGGTTTTTCTAGTAGTTCCATGTATGGATGTGAGAGTTGGACTATAAAGAAGGCTGAGTGCCGAAGAATTGATGCTTTTGAACTGTGGTGTTAGAGAAGACTCTTGAGAGTCCCTCAGCCTGCAAGGAGATCAAATCAGTCAATCCTAAAGGAAGTCAGTCCTGAATATTCATTGGAAGGACTGATGGTGAAACTGAAGCTCCAATACTTTGGCCACCTGATGCAAAGAGCCAACTCATTAGAAAAGACCCTGATGCTGCGAAAGATTGAAGGCAGGAGGAGAAGGGGATGACAGAGGATGAGATGGTTGGATGGCATCACCAACTCAATGGACATGAGTTTGAGCAAGCTCCAGGAGATGGTGAAGGACAGGGAAGCCTGGCATGCTGCAGTCCATGGGGTTGCAAAGAGTCAGATATCACTGAGTGACTGAACAACAACATTAAGGTTGCTTGGTCATAGTCTGCTGTCTGAATACTGGGTGGGCCTAACTGCTAGTTGCAATTACTAAGTTTTCTTTCTAAAGTTAATCTTGGAAAATTAGTTAACTGCTGCAGTCAATAATAAAATAATCATAAAAGTAAACTTTTGAATTTTATTTAAAATGTAAAGATATTTCCAACAGGAACATTAATTAATTGTGGAAATGGAGATGGGGGAAATTTTGTTTAATAATTGAGATGTCACTAAACACTAAGACTTTGAAGCAGACTTCTAATGAAAGCTTCTGTATTATGATTCCTCCTCAGAAGAAAGATTGGTGTTCCTAGGATTTAGAATTTTTTTTTTTTTTTTTTGCGGTAAGAGGAATGGTTATTGGTTGCAGAGTTCAGGTAGGTTTTACTGTTCCTTTACCTTTCTGGTAGTAAGTAAGGCACTGATGAAATAGCCTTTGCTGAGTAATTCAGGAGAAGGGTGCTATCTGACATCTGGACTTTGATACGTCTTTCACGATGATGTGTGTGGACTCATGCCAAGTGATTACCCATATAACATGCAGCACAAAGTGCTAGGCTGATTGGTTTACAAACAGTCCTTAAATAGCCAGCTCTGCAGAACAAGTCACCCGAAGGGGGCCTTTCTGTGTTTGCATGAAGCCCACCAAGTTTTCTGAGCTAAGGCTTCCATAGCCTGGTGTCCTCTCCCAGACTGTTCATTTTCTGTCCTCCCCATCAATATGACCAATGCAGCCAATATTTTATATGGTGGCTGCCACCATTCAAGACACTGAGGCATTACCAAAGCCCTCATCAGCGTTCATGTAGGCCAAGTCACCCATCAATTAAATAACCATTCAAGAAACTGTCATTTAATTTGCCTTTAATTATAGATAACTCCGTTGGTTCCAGCTCAATTGAACCCCATCAAATCCACCTTAACTTCAGAGCAAGGGATGACTTTTTTCCTATCAGTAAATTCTAAAAATCTTAAATTCTCTACTTAGCTTAAAAGCTTTATTTGTGGACCCAGGCTGGGGGTAATAATGTCATCATAACTGATATTTTTAGAACTCAGCTATGGTCTTTTAGAAATGGCAACCTACTCCAATATTCTTGCCTAGAGAATCCCAGGGACGGGGGAGCCTGGTGGGCTGCCATCTCTGGGGTCGCATAGAGTCGGACACGACTGAAACGACTTAGCAGCATGGTCTTTTAGAATATTTCCTATTAGAAAACTTGAGGTTAGGTATTTCTACAGTGGGAAGAGAAGCAATTGATACAAAAGGAGAATTTTACCTCCCAAATAAATGAAATATAGCATAAATTGCTGTTTGACCATTTACTAATGCAGTCGACCTAGAAATTAGATGTGATGTCAGTTACATATTTTGAACCGTGGACAGTCATGGAGAAAGTACTGTACTCATTTATTTCATCAGGCAGTGCCAAAGACCAGTTATATAGTAATGTAATAATACTTGTGGAACCTTACAGAATGTTATTAGCTTAAATTTTTAAATTGACTCATTTTATATAGAGTCAACTCTTTTTTAAAAAAAAAAGTTTATTTTCGGCTTCCTTGGGTCCTAATTGTGGCACACGGGATCTTTTGTTGGGTCTCAAGTTTCTCTCCAGTTGCAGTATGTGGTCTTAGTTGTCCAGCGGCTTGTGGGATCTCAGTTCCCTAACAAGGGATCCCCCCCGGAATCCCCTGCATTGGAAGGTGGATTCTTAATCACCAAGGAAAACACATGAAGTCACTTCTTCTAACACTTACCTAATGTTCTGTGATGGTCTTCAAAATCTACTGATTATAATTTTTTAAATTAGCCATTGGAGACTTTACTGATGGAAACCAAAAGTAGGTTTGTGAAAATCTCTGACCTATATGCCTGAATAAATAATCACTGAAAACATTTTGAAATTAAACCCTCCCATTTTTTTTTGTTTTTACCATTTTTAAATAATGTTACCTCAGTTATATTGCACATTTCCTTGTCTTTTAAACAGTTTAACTCTTTTTGAGGACTACATGCCTAACAGTGCTTTATTTGCTATGTTATCAATCTCCTTTTAAGGGGGATACAGTATGTTATTTCAGGGATCGATGAAGTTTGAAGGTGTGTTTGCATCTATACTAAGGATCCCAGACTGTTATCTTTTTGTAATTGGTAATTATTCTTTATGCTTCCTCACTTTCTCTCACCACTGCTTAGGGCAAAGTAGTTTAAACCGCTTCTTCCTCACATCAGATTTTCTGTGAACTCTTAGTAAGGCCAGAACTGCAGATCACGAGAGGAAATGAGATGACCATCTTGAACATCATTAGCCTTGTTTTGGGACACAGATCTCTGGACAGCAGAGGTCTGGGGACTTGACACCCAGATGAGGGCTCAGTCCTGTGTGCATTGTGCAGGTACTTTTCCATACATATGATGAACGTTCATCTCTCCTTTCCCCTCAAAACTCCTGACTCCAGCTTTCAAGATATGTTTCCCATGACACAGACAAGTAATTTCATCTCTCTGGGCTCAGGTTTCTCATCCAGAAAACAGAGATGTTTGCAGTATCTACTTCCCAGGTAGTCTTGAGGATAACTGAGGTAATATCTGTTAAGTTCTTACAGCAGTCATACGTGTGTCAAATACGTGCACGCTTAGTCATTCAGTCATGTCCGACTCTTTGCGACCCCATGGACTATAGCCCACCAGACTCCTCTGTTTGTGGAATTCTCTCCAGGCAAGAGTACTGGAGTGGTTGCCACTTCTCTAGGGGATCTTCCCGACCCAGAGATTGAACCTGCATCTCCTGTGTCTCCCGCATTGCAGGCTGATTCTTTACCTGCTGAGCCAGCAGTCATACATAGAGAGGGTTAAATAATTAAAAAAAAAAAAAAGATTGGCCTCTGGATAAATGACTCTTTAAGCTTTTGAAAGGAAAGATCTGAGAGGAAGCTTCTGCTAGTAGAGATTGATTTACACTTTCTCTTCTGGGGTGTAGGAGTGGAGAAATTTAGAGGAATTTGTATATGAAGGAGCAGAACTGAAAGGTATTACCTAAAATATCTGTAGAAAGTGCTGGCAGTAAGACTGGGTCCTGACTGGATCTAATAATATATGGAAAGATGTTCATAACAGCTCCTCTGGGGCTCTTCATAGTATGTCTTAAAAGGAGACAAGAGGAATAAACTGCAAATATATGGGGATGGAGGGAATTGGGGGCAAAGCTTATGCCAAGAGTTAGCAGTTATCTTCTATTACCTAATAAAGGCTGAAAGAGAGTGATTCTCAGGGAAGATTATGTGTCTGTGTGTGTGTGTGTATATATATATATATATCAAGTTATATGTGTATCTATCTTATCTATCTATATCTATATATAAAACCTTTTCACCACCTGTCTAACTTAGGTGTTTTTCTCAGCAGCTCCCACGGAAAGGGGCCCCGGCCATCTGCTTTGTTAAAGAAAGCAGGCACTGGCGTCCTGTAGCACACAGGGGATGCCCTGCTGGCCAGCATGAAGCTTGGAAGCCCTTGGTGGTGCCCGCGGGGCAGAAGACCCTGCCCAGGGGCACGTTGCCCCGGCAGCTGTGTGGCCCCGCTGCCTGAGGACCGTGCTGGCGCCGGGCCAGGTGGCTGTTGGCTCCGACGGCCGCCCTTTGCCCCGGCTCACAGCCCCGGTCATAATTCGCTCTAGGCTCAGAGGTGCAGCCTTGTCCAGCTGCAGCATGTTTATCTTGTAATCCACAGACAAGAAGAAAGGAGGCAAATTCCAGCCTTTTAAGAAGTTGTTCCGCAAAAGGAAAAAGAAAGGCACGTCGGTATCCCAGGAGGCGTCTGCAGGGCGCAAGTGTTGCTCTCCCCCAAGTGTCAGCAATGGAACCTTCTCTTCCGACGAGGAGATCCTGGAGAGCAGTCTGAGGTAATCACTCACACTTTTTACCCCCAGACCTTCTGCAGAGTTCCAGGGTGGGGAGTGGAATCCCAAGGGAGGCAGGGCCACCTCACCCGGGTTCCACCTCTGGGAAGGTGGAGGAGTGGGGTGCATGGGGGGCTTGCTCTACGCAGACGCCTCGGGGAGCTGGCACTCGGGTCTCACTTGCCGGGAGAGCACCAGAGTCTGAGGCTCCCTCTTGCTGCCCTCGCCCTGAGGAAAGTGGCAGCTCACTGCCTTAGCTCAACAAGCTTTCTTGGATTGAAGGAGACTGTGTCCCCTGTCCCACTGCCTGGCAAGGAGAAAGGTTTCACACCCATGTTGAGTACACAGACTGCTGGGGCACAGGATGTCACCCTCATGCCCCTGGCCATCTCTTGCAACTTCAGAACCTGCCTCCCATGAGCTTTCAGTTTCTGCTCCTTGTTCTCTCTCCACCTGTCTCCCCTCTTCTCTCCTCTCCTCCACCCCTTCTCCCTCTCCTCCTCCTCTCTCTCCCCCGTCTCTGCTCTCTCCTCCTCCTCTCTCCCTCCCCATCTCTACTCTCCTCTCTCTCCCCCTGTCTGTGCTCTCCCCTCCTTCTCTCTCCCTTTCTCCTCCTCTTAGAGCACAGGCACTATGTCTGGCTGTGACAGTGTCAAGAACCTAGACAAGCAGGGTCAGGCAGTACTTTCTCACCGGAGTGCTGGGAATTGAAGTCAGAGTCAGAGATGGTTAAGCTCTGCTCCTGACAGCTCTGAAGTCAGCTCCTCTGAGAAGCCCTTTCCTACTACCAGTTCTGGTTTGTTTGCCCTTGACAGCATTCCTCCAGCATTGGGAGCCTGGCTCCAGCAAAGAGCTTGTCGCTTTCTCTGGATGTTATTGATGGGCTTGTCTGTCTCTCTCACTCACCTGTCAGTTCTGTGAAGTCAGGGACTTGGTTTTATTCAGCCTCATCTTGGGCTCTCAGAAAGTGTTCCCTGTGAATGCTTGACAATGCATAAGTACGTGTTGATGGCATAGATGATGTAATCTGTGATATTCTTATTGTGTTTCAAGGACAAAAACAAAAACATCCTCAGTGGTCTGTCTGTGGGTATAGTGTTGTCAACTGCAGTTGAGCCCAGATTACAGAATCCTCAAGCAAGCCATCCACATAAGCTTTACAGTGCCCACAACATCTGTTAGTTCCGAGTAATGCCAACTGCTTTTCTCCACAGGCCCCTTATTTGTTTGCCATTGTCTTTAGTAAGGAAACTACTGACCAAAGGAAACGATCTCACTGAAAGAGAACACAGCTAGCACCAAACTAAACCCAATTGTTGGAATGTCAGTACTGATGTAGAATTGAGTATTGTTCAGCATGAATCAGTTTTGATTTTACCTCAGTTTCTTCCTTTGCAAAGTAAGACTGTGAAACTTTTTGCTTCACACATCAGAATGAGGTACAGATGCTAAAATATGACCGAGTAGCGGTTTAATGCAAAATCTGAGCTCAAGTCTGGAAAGTTCTCCTATAGAAGGACTGTCCTATGAAAGCACAACGTATCCTTTTCATAGCTCTGTCAAGTCTCTGATTTCTTGTTGAACTAAATTAGACTCAGAAGACCCTAGACTCTGGTTCTCATCCCACTTAATTGGTATTCCAGTTACCCTTTAGGTTTTTCCTTAAGGTTTAAAGTTTTACAAAGCCTTGGGGAAATCTACATTGAAGCTAACAGCTACATTTCCATTAAATATATGTAATGTTACCTGTTCTTATTAATAAACCTATATTTATGAAATATATGCTGTATTTTAATTGTTTAACACATTTGTATAATACAGGAAGCTAGAAGGATAAACTTGGGCCAGTGAGTTTTAAAATGGCTCATTACATATCTTTAAAATTTAAAAAATAGGAAAATAGAAGTTCCTTAAAATATATATATTCCTGTTTTCATCTCAGAAATTTTTTTTTTAATTATTAAATTATTTATATATTTATTGCTGCTTTGGATCTTCATTGCTGCAGGCAGGCTTTTTCTAGCTGTGGCCAGCAGGGGCTGCTCTTTGTTGCGGTGCCCAGGTTTCTCATTGCGGTGACTTCTCTTGCTGCAAAGCACAAGCTCTAGGTGCTCGGGCTTCAGTAGGTGTAGGCGCATGGGCTTAGTTGCTCTGGGGCATGTAGAATCTTCCCAGACCAGGGACTGACCTCACCCCTGTGTTGGGAGGCATATTATCCATTGTACTACCAGGGAAGTCCCAGAAATTTCCAATTGAAAAATAATTCCACCCATGAAGTAAATATTACATGCATCATTTACAGTATAGCTGAACTTCTGATTATCTGCCCTGTTTACAAAGGAGAAGATGAAAAATGCTGCTTCTAACAATTCTTATTTTCAGTTCACTGCTCAATTAACAGATACGTTGTGTAGGATTCAAAAAGTGTATATATATACGTAGTGTATTTTATTTGTTAATCTCCGAAACGGGCAGCTAGTACTAAAATACAAAGCTCAAAATTCTGTGAACGTGATCTCAGGTGGAGGCTCCAAGGAGGCAGACTTCAGCCCAGTGTGAAGGAGAATTTCATAATTACTAGAGCTGTTTAAAAATGGAGAGGCTGGGTGTATGCCAGGGGGATTGGAACTGATGAAGGGCAATTTCTGCACCGGGTAGGAATTTAAAGGAGCTGAACTTTAACATGCTGTCAAACTCCAAGAATCTGTAATTCTAGAAATGTCTCCATGGCCAAAAATAGCTCATTATTGATCTGCTCCTTCTGCCTGAAATTTCTCATTTCCTTTGGGTCTTAAAGCATTCTGTTCTTTCTCTAGGTTAGAAGCCTTTATTTCTCCTAGGCTGCTACTTTTAAATTATACATGCCAGTGGGAAAAGCAAAACAGTAAAACATGATCAGTTTTTAACAGTTTAATATGACTTCCTTTATTAACTAAAGACAGCTAATACTGTGTTTCCCAAAGTGTGCTAAATAGATTTTAAATTTCAAAAGAGGGAGAAAGTCATTTTGACAAACAGCTCTGGGAAATCCTGGACCGAAACGAATTAAATAGAATTCTTTACATAGGTAAAGAATTTTTACCTGTGTAAAAAGCTTTTACCAGGAGCTTTTACTCGGAGCTTTTACTATGCCATTGTGCCCTGGGAATTTCCAAGAAGAGAGCTGTCGTTTGCAGCATTTCCAAGATTCCTTTAACCACAATTTTTTTCCCCCTGAGAGAATATCCATTGGTATATATTAAAGTTACCACGTGTTAAACTTAATACAAATGTGTTTTACGTAGGTGAATTCGTGTAATATTTACCATGACTCTCTGAGATTGACATTATTACTCCCACTTCAAAGATGAGAAAACTAAAACTAGAGAATGACTTGGTGGTAAGTCACTGAGGCACTGTGCAGACAGTAGTGAGTGCACGCGGAACCATCCATTGCTCTGCCGGTCACTGGTAAGTCACTGAGGCACCGTGCAAACAGTAGTGAGTGCACGTGGAACCATCCATTGCTCTGCCGGTCACTGGTAAGTCACTGAGGCACTATGCAAACAGTAGTGAGTGCACTCGGAACCATCCATTGCTCTGCCGGTCACTGGTAAGTCACTGAGGCACTGTGCAAACAGTAGTGAGTGCACGCGGAACCATCCATTGCTCTGCCTCTGTCCTGCTGCAGCTGTGCTAGGAGCTAGTCACGTGGCCCCAGGTTGTCCTGCTGGCCCTGGGTCACTAAGCTCGGGTATCCTTTGGCCCTCGGCTGCCTGACGGAGGTTCTGCTACTTACGGGGACAGCATTTATCCTACTTCCAGTTTCTACTTAACACCTGGCATTGACTATATCACACACAGCTACAGCACTTTACAGTAAGTGCCAGCTGTAAGCATGTTAAGAGCTGAAGGGGCTCCCTGGAGGGTGAGCTCACCCTGGGGCTGGAGCAGGACAGGAAGGGGCTCAGGCCTTATCTCCCAACAAGTGATAGGACTTGAAGTGGCTGAGAGACAAGGCATGGATGTTTCCAGTCAGAAATGGCATAAGCAGAGGCTTCCACTTGAGAACGAATGTGGCAAATAGGAGGAAACTTTCTAGCTCATTCTGTGAGGCCACTGTTACCTTAATACCAAAACCAGGCAAAGACATCACAGAAAAAGAAAATTACAGACCAATATCTCTAAGGAATCAAGACATAAAAATCCAAAACAAAATACTAGCAAACTGAACCTTAACAACATATAGAAAGGATTATACGGCATGACCTAATGGAATTTAAGCCAGAAATACAAAGTTAGTTTTAGGTCCAAATCAATCAATATAATACGCTATATTAAAATAAAGGACACAAACCACAACATCTCAGCTGATGGAGCTAAAAGTAACAAAATCCACTACCCTTACACGATAAAAAACACTCAAAATTGGGAGTGGAAAGGAATTTCTTCAGCTTGATAAAGGACAGTGATGAAAATCCACAGCCCTGGGATTTCTTTGGAGGGAATGATGCCGAAGGTGAAACTCCAGTACTTTGCCCACCTCATGCGAAGAGTGGACTTATTGGAAAAGACTCTGATGCTGGGAGGGATTGGAGGTAGGAGGAGAAGGGGACGGCAGAGGATGAGATGGCTGGATGGCATCACTGACTCGATGGACGTGAGTCTGAGTGAACTCCCGGAGTTGGTGATGGACAGGGAGGCCTGGCATGCTGCGATTCATGCGGTCGCAAAGAGTCAGACACGACTGAGTGACTGAACTGAACTGACTGAACTGAACTGAATATTTTGCTTAATGGTGAAAAAATGTGTTTCCCTTGAGATCAGGAAAAAGACAAGAATGGCTTTTTAACACTGTACTTATTGTAGGTTATAACTAGGACAGATAGGCAAGAAATAGAAGCTTTAATTTTGGAAAGGAAGAAATAAAGCTATCTATCTGCAGCTGCCATGATCTTATATATAGAAAATCCCAAGGAATCCACAAGAAAACCGTTCAGCTAATAAAGTTGAGCAAGATTGCAGAATACAAAATTCAGATTTTCTAAGTGTCCATTAACAGAGGAATAGACACAGAAGATGTGGTGCAGATATACAGTGGAATATTACTCAGCCATTCAAAAGAATGAGATAATGCAATTTGCAGCATCTCTCTGTTTGGACCTAGAGAGTATCATTCTGAGTGAAGTAAGTTAGATAGAGAAGGAAAAATATCATATGACATCCCTGATATGTGGGATCTAAAAAATGATACAAATGAACTTACTTACAAAACAGAAAGAGATTCACAGACTTAGAAAACAAATTTATGGTTGTGGGGTGGGGTTGGAGGGGGCTTGGGGGAAGGGATAGTTGGATAGTTTGGGAAGGGCATGTACACACTGCTATATTTAAAATGGATAACCAACAAAGACCTAGGTATAGCACATGGAACTCTGCTCGGTGTTGTGTGCCAGCCTGGATGGGAGGGAGTATAGAGGGAGAATGTATACGTGTATGGCTGAGTCCCTTCAGTTTACCTGAAACTACCATAACATTGGCAATTGGCTAAACCCCAATACAAAATAAAACATTTAAAGTTTGGGGAAAAGAAGAAAAAAGATTAGGGTGTTATATTTCAGTGTGCCCACTACTCCTAAGAAAAAAGTCCAGGCTTCCCAAAGCCCTCCTGTTAGTCCCTCTGACTGGCCCTCCAACCAGCCACCGGGGCTCGTCTTCCCTGCATTGGACCCCAGGACTGGGGTACCCAGGATGTGGCTTGAACCCCTCACTGCCTAGGCAGGATCTCTGCCCATATAGTCTCCATTTCCTTCTGAGTCCTCTTCCTGGGGCACAGGTTCTGACCTGATCACTTCACATCCATTAGGAAGACTGTAGTAAAAAAGACAGAGAATAGTAAGCTTTGATCAGGATGTGAGAAAATGGAACCCTCCTACTTGCTGATAATGTAAAATGACGCAGCCACTTTGGAAAGCACTTGGACAGCTCCTCCAAATTGTTAAACACAGACTTACCATATGACTCCAACTCAGCTGGTTTTGCACATGGTGATTCTTTTGTCTGGAAGACCCCACCCCCCACCTCTACCTCCTTCCTCATCTAATTCCTCTTCATTCTGCAGTTTTCTGCACAAATGCATCTTCCTCCAGGGAGCAAGCTTTCTCTGACCCCCTGAGCCTAGATCAGCACCCCCTGCCCTTGTTCTCACAACTTTCTTTACTTTTCCATAAAAGTAGGCCTGCACACCTTACCTTTCATCCGATTTCAAGCCTCTAGCACTGTGCCTAGCACATATCAGGCATTCAGTAATTATTCATTGAATGAATGAATACATGAATCCTCCCCTTTTTACCATACTGACTCTTCCCACTCACTGTACCAGTCAGTATTCTTGTAATTCATCCTTCGGTTTCCCACCATGGTGAAGAGGATCTCTGTCCCTTTGACCTGCTGGAAAAGGAAAATTATACAGTTGGTGTAGTGAGACAGCATGTCACCAATGAAATTACAGTGAAGCTCAGGCTCTCTGATTACCGTGTGTGCTTCGGTTCCTTGGCCTTACTGCTTTTCAAAAGATGAAGTCAGAAAAGACTATTTTACTTGATCATTTATCCTCTATCCATGAGAACCTGGGATGTGCTAAAATTGAACAGAGAGTAGAGAAGAGGTGCAAAAAGCATTAAATGCATGAAAATTAGGACGAAGCAGGAGAACTCATAGGCCTGGGCTGAATAAGTCTAGGAGAAAGAAGGTTGATGATCAGTTTCAGTAATTATTAGAGATACAAAATGTGGAAGGGCAATAGATTGGAAGCCAAGATCCTCTTGTGAATCCAGGTGTTTTCAGAGCTATGTGACCTTAACCAAGCCAGCCTCTTGATCTGTTAAATGGATATGCTGTCTTCCGGGATAATTATGAGGACAAAAAAAATGCATGTGGGGGCTTCCCGTGTGGCTCAGTGGTAAAGAATGTGCCTGCCAATGCAGGAGACATGGGTTTGATCCCTGGTCTGGGAAGAACACACTTGCCGCTGAGCAGCTAAGCCTATGAGCTGCAGCTACTGAGCCCATGCACAGCAATTGCTGAAGCCCATGTGCCTAGACCCTGTGCTCCACAGCAGGAGAAGCCACTGCTGTGAGAAGCCTGAGCACCACAACAAAGAGTAGCCCTTGCTCACTGCAACTAGAGAAAAGCCCAAGCAGCGATGAAGACTCAGCACAGCTGAAGATAAATCAATCAAATAAAATTATTGTAAAAATTCATGGGACCTGACACTATTTGCTATAAAAAAGTACTTTCCAAATGCAGGGTAATATTACTACTGAGATGAAGATGATGTTGATAACTAGTTTTCTATTTCCAAAGCAAAGACCAAGACTAAACTGATTCCCACGGTGGCTAGAGAGGTTTATGAAAAGACCTTACTCCAGGTGGGGCACCTGAAGAGTGGAACAGGTAGCGTGGAAGGCTGAGAAGTCCCTGCAGAATGTGAGAGGCAGGCTGGATGGTTGATCGTCCTACGTAGACCGGGGACTGAGCCTAGAGGTTGGGGTAGATGGTCCTTTGACTTCCAGTTCTCAGTGTCTGTGTTTTAAGACTCCAAACTTTCTTCCTCTTCCTTGAATTTTTTTATGACATACCCTGTTGCTCCTGTAATTATAGGTGATTCGGTACCCTTTAGCCTATTGAGAACTGTGTATTTTCATAGAATGTCAGAGTCCAGGATGAGTCTCCAAGATGTCACACAAAATGTAATCTGACTTCAGTCTCTTCCAGCAACTCTAGTTTGTTTGATGATGATAGTTAATTGCTCTTCAGCATTTCATTTAAATGAGACTCACGGCTCAGTTTAGGAAGAAAAGTGCTGATCAATTACAATTGCCCCTGTTGTCATGGAAACAAGCTGCAATTGGACTATAATTATATTTCCTTATTCCTGAAGTGAATCCCTAATCATTGCCATGGTAATTACCCAATATCTATGATCCCAAATTACATGATGCTTGTCCAAAAAAGACAAAGGAGAAGGAGTAGGAGGGCTGGCCTGAGACATGTGTTAACTGTGCAGCTGCAGAGAGCCTTCTCCTTTTTTGGGTGGGGAGAATTTCCCTCTGTAGGCTCTTACTCCAAGGTGAGATGATGTCAGTGAGTCTTAGATGTGCCCAGAGTTTAGAGTAGTGGCTAGAAGACTGTATCAGGCATTATGAGTTAACAGAAAACACATCTACTGGTACCTTTCTGCAATGGTAATGAAGTATATTTTCTGATTCCTGATAGTCTAGATGACTTTCCATGTTCCAAGGCCCATTGATGCAGCAACCTAGCAACATAATCAAGATCCAGTCTGATTGCTTTTCTTCTCTGGCATTTTCAGGGAGTATGGCTATCCCCAGGCTTGTTTCCTCATGGCTCCAATATGGCTGCCTCTGTTCCAGCTATCACATGCAGATGACACAAACCAGGAACAAAAAAAGAGATCATTCCTGTCTTGTGTCACATTTTATTCACAAGGAGACTTTTCCCCCAAACACCTCCACCAGCAAACTTTCTCTCCCTTTTCATTGTTCCTTTCACGCCAGACCCCGCTGGAAGCAGTAGTTCCAGACAACACAACTTAAAATGGAGATGGCTCTGCTTGAGTCCTCCCTGTGCTGCTTAGCACTCACTGCCCAGTGGGTGAGGGATGCAGTGGTATGTCTAAGGGATGACTTTGTTTTATTTGCCTTCTCACCTCCTATCTCTACTGTCCCTCTCTAGGGCCTAAGCCACAGGCCCATCACGCACCCTCTATCTGATCTCTGCCACTTCTGCAGTTAGGCATGGGCATAGGGCACTGGAGCTAGGTGTGGACATCCAGGAGCATGGGGTTTGGCATCCTTTGCTCTCAGGTCACAGCATGGGCCACCAAGAAGAAAGGCAGCCTCTTGGAGGACAAGTGGAATCCGAACACCAGAGAGCTAGCTGTTCAAATGACTGGTCTGTGTGGATGGGCTGAATGGGAGACGAGAATCAAAAGGGGATCCCAAAGCATAGTGTGGTGGCTGGTTTGGGTCATTCAGCTATTAGCTTCTGGTTCTCCTTCTCCACAGGCCCCAAGTTTCCTTTCAGGGAATCAGTTTTGCTGTGTGCCCTTCTGACAGAATTTGGTGCCTGCTTCCTAGGACAGAAGCCAAAAGGCCCGGATCTTCTACTTGCCCTCCTGCTGAAGCCTGGCCTGAACATGTGATCCAGCCTGGCCAATCAGCCTTTGTCTCCTAGGGCTTTGACTGGGCAGGTGGATCCAGGAAGTAAAGACGCAACCAGGAGAGCAGGCTGCAACTGGGCTCTTCGAGCGCTGTGTGACAGCTGCTGTGGTTCCTGATGCCTTGACCTCTAGAGCTCTCTTCACCCCTGTCTTTCTCCAGGCTTTCACTCTAACTTTCGTTGTCCTTTGAGCCCTCACTGTTCATCTGGTAGCTTTTCTTTTCTTTTCCTAATTAATTTATTTATTATCATTATAATTTTAATTTCTGGCTGCACTAGGTCTTCGTTCCTGCGGGCAGAGGCTATCCTCTCTTGTGGAGCATGGGCTCTAGAACTCTGAACTTTGGACAATGAGTTTAAAAATGGCTCTTTAAATATTTTTAAAATTGAAAAAATAGGAAAATAGAAGTTGTTTAAAATATATATTCCCCTTTGCATCTCAGAAATTTCTTGTTAAAATTATTTATGTATCTATGGCTGCACCTTCATTGCTGCACACAGGCTTTCTCTAGTTATGGCAGGTGGGGGCTACTCTTCACTTGGTTCATGGCCTTCTCATTGCAGTGACTTCTCTTGTTGCAGAGTACAGGCTCTAGGCACTAAGGCTTTGGTAGTTGTGGCACTTGGGCTTAGTTGCCCCCATGGCATGTAGAATCTTCCCCATCCCGGGATCAAAGCCATGTCCCCTGAATTGGCAGGTGGGATCCTAACCACTGGACCACGAGGGAAATCCGAGCAGCTTTTCTCTTGGTTGAGTGAGACAAAGTTGGTTTCTCTTACTTGCAGCTAAGAACTATAACTGACACAGAATGAAACCTGGAAAACTTGGTGAGAGAGAGATGGGAAACAAAGCCAGACGCAGTTTGCTGGTTTGAGTTGAGAAGGAGGCCTAGAAGGAACCTTTGAAAATGCTGATCATCCTAACTTGCCCACTTTTTGCCTTCTCAGGACTTTCACTCCCTCAGTGACCTCTCCATTGAAAACCCATCTGACGAACTCCGGTACACTGTTAATCCTTTACTCATCCACTGAAAACAACTCACAGCTTTTATTTTGTAAAGTGCTGTGGGAGAAACTGGGCTTCCACTTCCTTGGTATGGGCTTCCCTGGTGGGTCAGATGGTAAAGAGTCCGCCTGCAGTGCAGGAGACCCAGGTTCGATCCCTGGGTCAGGAAGATCCCCTGGAGAAGGGAATGGCTACCCACTCCAGTATTCTTGCCTGGAGAATTCCATGGACAGAGGAGCCTGGCAGGGCTATAGTCCATGGGGTCACAAAAATTCTGACACGACTAAGCGACTTTCATGGGAGAAACAAAGATAACAGTTATGATCCCTGCCCTCATGCAACTCCCAAGCGCTGTAGTGAAAATATAATAATACATTTTACAGTGTGAAAGCACTTTTGTTTTCCTTCTCATTTAAGGCATGATTTTAGTAATCATAACATAAACATGTATGTAACGAGAAGTGCATGCATAGGACTTTCTGAGGGAGAAAAGATCCCCTTCTTCCAGCAAAACAGGCAAGGCTGTGTGGGATTGATAAGGTGTCAGTTGGACTTTGAAGGATAAGTAGCACCTGCACTGAGAGATTGGCACTGGGCAGTCAGTCATGGGGAGGAAGAGCCCATGCAGCGATGGAGCCAAGAGAGGGTATTTGGGGGACTGAATGGTTGGCTTTGCGTTTCTGGATGTTTGAAGTGGGGTAACACTTGATAATAATAGGTGATATTTATATAAACACATCACTCCAAGGTTTTTACCAATGGAGGCTCAGTTAATCCTAAATAAGCTCCACGTGCTGTGCTTAGTCTCTCAGTCATGTCTGACTCTTTGTGAACTCATGGACTGTAACCCGCCAGACTCCTCTGTCCATGGGATTCTCCAGGCAAGAATACTGGAGTGGGTAGCCTTTCCCTTCTCCAGGAGTTCTTCCCAACCCAGGTATTGAACTTAGGTCTCCTGCATTGCAGGCAGATTCTTTACCATCTAAACCACCAGGGAAGCCCTAAGCTGCATGAGGTAGGTCGTATTATCATCCTCATTTACAGATAAGGAAACCGATGACCCTGGAGGTTTAGTGATATGCCCAAGGCCACACAGCTGTAAGTGGCAGAACCAGGTTTCATAGAGAGGCACACTGGCTTCAGTCTGAGTACTAAATCCCTGCATTGCAGGGCCTCTGCTTCAGAAAGCCAGAGTGCTTTAGGATGCCTAAATGCAATCATGAAGAGCCTTAA
The DNA here is from genome assembly GCF_023091745.1 of Budorcas taxicolor. Lineage (NCBI taxonomy): Eukaryota > Metazoa > Chordata > Mammalia > Artiodactyla > Bovidae > Budorcas > Budorcas taxicolor. The sequence goes on from NC_068915.1 coordinate 72,084,092, forward strand.
GTGCCAGGCAGCCATTGCAGCTTCATCTGGTAGAATTTGGCAAAAAAGGAACCACTAGAGGTTTCTGAGCTGGCAAATTAACTGCTTAAAGATGAATGTCAGGTTTAAGAGGAAGTGGAATTGGAGGAGACTTCAGTTGGAGATCATTTACAGATGTCCGTCGTATTACAGGAAATAAGCAGAGGATCTGCTACGGGCAGTTGAAGGGCTAGTGAGCATTATTGTCACTGTCCCTCCTGGTTTCAGTTCTTTTTAAAAAAGAAATGTATTTGTCTGCGATGCATCTTAGTTGCAGCACATAGGATCTTTGATGTTTCTTGCAGCATTTGGGTTCTTGTAATTGCAGCACGTGGGATCTGTTTCCCCGACCAGAGTCAAATCCAGACCCCCTGTGTTGGGAGCACGGAGTTCTAGCCACTGGACCACCAGGGAAGTCCTTCAGTTCTGTCTTGATAAAGCCTCTCTGTTTACCTTCGGGGCCTCAGCTTCTTTGTCCAAAAGGACAAATCATGCCTTGGTGATCACAGAGTCAGCAGAGACTGCTGGCTGGCCAGAACTGCTGCCGCGCTGGGTTCGCAGCTCTCTCTCCTGGTCCTGGTTTCCATTAGGGACCCACTGGAGATAGGGCACGGAGCTCTCCAGGACTCCAGGCACAGCCGTGGAGGACTGTAGCAAGCAGAATCCAGTGCAGGTTTAAATGGGTCCCAGAGCTCAGGATTTGCAGTCTTACTCATTGATTTCAATATTGTTTTTGAAGGATTTCTACCTGTGAAAGGGCAGATAATGTTACTCATTAAGGCCTTTGGTACAATAACTTGCCCCTAACCTGGATCTGACTTCATTTACAAAATATTATGGCACAGACCCTAAGGGATGATAGTAACAAAGAAATAGGAAAGATTGGAATTTTGTGGGAAACGCCTAAGTTTGCTTTCTTTTGTGTCAAATTTGTAGAGACAATGGGCTAGCCAAGTGGTAGGGCCCACTGTAGTATTAGTCCAAGTAGTAAGCTTCCCTGGTGGCTCAGTGGTAAAGAATCCTCCTGCCAGTGCAAGAAACGCCAGTTCAATCCCTGGGTCAAGAAGATTCCCCCTGGAGAAGGAAATGACAACCCACTCCAGTATTCTTGCCTGGGAAGTCCCAGGTTCAGAGGAGCCTGGTGGGCTACAGTCCATAGGGTTGCAAGAGTCTGACACAACTTAGCGACTAAACAGCAACAGTGGGGTCCACTAGTGTAGCTGGAGACAGGTGGGTAGAAGAGACTGTAGTATTGGAGTTAGTTATTATAAGTGATTACTGGGACTTCCCTGGTATTTCAGTGTATGAAAATTTGCCTTGCAATGCAGGAGACATGGGTTTGATGCCCAGTTGGAGAGCTAAGATCCCACATGCCAGCAACTAAGCCTGCACGCCGCAACTACTGAAATCCTCATGCGCTGCAACTGGAGAGTCCGTTTGCTGGAAAGAACCTGCGTGATTCAGCTAACCTGACAAAGCCAAATAAATGAATAAATAGTTTTTTAAAAAACTGATCGTTAAGGCCCAAAGAATAGTCCCAGGCCATTCTACTGTCTCTGCCTTTGGAAGGATAACCAAAGGAGTCAGTAAGACTTTGAGGGGAAAGATGAACAGTGGTCTCCATGAGCTGATTAGAAGCTTCTGATAGATGTTTGGAATTCCAGGCTCTCTGCGAATAACAGTATTATCAACGACAACAACAACAACAAAAAAAAAGAACAGAAATCTAGAGATAAGAGTTGCAAGCCCTTTCTTTTTCTATAAGGCCCCAGGAACTTCTCTGCTCTTTGGACCTCTAAGTCCAAAGGGACCATTTTTGTGGTATCTGTATAAGTCACGGCTCAGTGATTCTTCTCTAAGCTTATGAAAACGGTTCCTCAGGGCCCAGTGTTGTTCTAAATTTCCCAAGTGGGCCTCTCTTCCTGTCTTTCTAGAGTTTGCTTTTCCCCCATGCGCTTTACATTTGACTTCAGATCTTGCTTAAATTAAGATGACTGTTAAATGACTGTATTGATAATCTTTCAGTTAGAAGTTAAAAATCTGGGGAGTTTTAGACGTCTTTATACATCTCACAGTTGATTAAGAGAATTCTAGGTATTCTAAGCATCACAAGAGAAGATTGCCACAGCAGGTCCCACTTCCTCCATTTAAACCGATACTCCGAGGGTAAGTTGCAGCACGGAGGCACAGAGACCCCTCGCCTCTTGGCTCACTCTTAATAAATAGAAGGGGGAGAACTGGCCTACTTTGCAATCAGTCATGAAAGATCTGTAAATGTCAAGAATAAAGAAGTCCAGATGAACTTGGCTAAGGTGCAATTTGTGGTAAACTGCCCCTCCACTTCCTAATCACGTAATTCATAGTTCCCAGCTGGTTAAGGACAAAGATTCCCACCAAGCTCTTTGTTCATTAGAACATAGTTTCAAGCTGAGATCTCTGCACGTGGGCTATTCAGTTTCCAGTCCAGCCCTGTCTCAAAATCTGGAACTTTGGACAACATTCTTACCCACTCTTTGTGTCAGCTTCCTCTTCAGAGAAAAGAAAATAATCTGCATTGTAGAGTTGTTTGGAGACAAAATTGCTAACCATGATTACCAAAGAGCTAAAGTTACACAAATTGCCAAGGATGTAATGTTAAACTCGCGTTACGTAAAGTGAATTATCTAGAAGAGAGTGTTCATCAATGTTACTAATAAATCAGTGACCTCTGCCGTTCTCCTCTGCCGTTACTTCTCAGGGCTTTAAAAAAGGCACAAAAACAGATATGAGAGAAAGGTACGAATGTTTTTCATCACTTTGTCTTCCTGCCTGTGTTCTGGGAGGCTGGATACCCGCACTGGAGGACTCACAGGGCATTGCCAAGTGACTCTTTCCTTTTATGTCACAGCTGCTTCTGTGTTTATCCTCAAGTTAAATTTTGGAATTATCATACTGAAGGGCAAAATAAACTAATTTGTGTAACAGAAAAAGTAAAGTAATTCTCATAACAGCAGTAGCCATATCAAAAAATAGATTCTGACGTGTGTAGAAACTTAATAAATATTAAAAAAAATAGTTCTTTCACTTTTGGCTGTGATGAAGTAGCTTATAATAAATCAGTCCTCTCACCAAGAACAACTGAAAATACAAATAAAATATTCTAACAGGGATGTCTGTTTGAAGGTGTCAGATTGCTGCTGGGGCACCAGATTGAGCAGTGAGAGCCTGGAGAGAAGGGAGATCCACTGAGTTGAGCCATACTTTCTGCATATTGCTTCTTTCCAGTGGGCATTAGTTGACTCTTGAGTACAGGCCAAGAGACCAAAAATGTTCAGGGTGGCCACCAAGAGGAGGAGAAGGCAGAAGAGCTGTAAGCAAACTCATGGGGCTGGAACACAAAAATTAGAGTTTGAGACAGCCAGGATTTGAGGGACTAAATTCCCCAAGAGGAGAGAAGGCCAGAATGAAATCTAAATCTAAGTAACAGTTTTCCTTTTGAGGCATTTGTTGGTAAAGCTGCACAAGAATGAAGGCTGAAAAACAGCAGAATTTTTGGCAATCTTTGGTGCTGGAAAGACAAAAATTATAGTTTGAGATTGTTGCCAAAACTCAGCCTCTGTTCATTGGTGCCTCACAGAAACATGGAGACAGTGTTTTGGGTGATGTAGAAAAGAGCTTTTATTGCTTTGCCAGGCAGAGGGGGCCACAGTGGGCTAATGCTCTTAAGACTGTTTAACCACCCTGCAGGGGGTAGTGAGGAGTTTTATAGTGTTCAAGGAGCAGGGCATGATCAGTTCTTGGACAATTCTGGGATTGGTTGGCATCAAGGTGGAGTTTCAAGCTTCATCAGCCTTCTGGTTTCAACCAGTCTAGGGTCTGTGTTCTGGTGGTCAGCAGTTTTCATCTGGAGGGGGTCTGCTTCCCATAAAAAACAACTTAGGAATGTGTGTCAGACCTTTATCTGTATCTTTCAAGGAACTGTAAGTTCGATCATTCTGCTAAGTGGCAGAATTTTAGTCTAAATTGTTATCAGTTTCCTAGTCCAACAGCTGTTCTTTGTTTCTACGTCTTCACACATCCCAGTCGTTAACTCTTTTTTAATATAATTTTACTCAATTTTTTCTTTCTTTTTAAAATAATTTTTATTATTTATTTTTATTTTTGGCTGCAGTGGGTCTTTGTTGATTTGCGAAGCCTTTCTTTAATTGCAGTGAGCGGGGGCTGCTCTTCGTTGAGGTGCGTGGGCTTCTCGCTGCCGTGGCTTCTCCGCTGCCGTGCACAGGCTCTAGGCGTGGGCTTCAGTAGTTGCAGCACGTGGCCTCAGTGGTTGCCACTTGCAGGTGCTGAAGTTTGGGCTCAGTAGTTGTGATCCAAGGGCTTAGTTGCTCTGTGATGTGTGGAATCTTCCTGGACCAGGGATCGAAACTTCGTCTCCTGCCTTGGCAAGTGGATTCTTGTCCACTGCGCCACCAGGAAAAGTCTCCAGTCATTAACTCTTGAATCAGCATTTTACTTCAAAAGACAAGGACACAGGGGTTTGTACACAGTTTCAAGACTCATCAACCTACCAAGGAGAAGGACTTTTAGGAAATAACCCATGTGTTTTTTTTTTAATTAATTTATTTTAATTGAAGGATAATTACTTTACAATATTGTGGTGGTTTTTGCCATACATCAACATGAATCAGCCATGTGTGTACATGTGTTCCCCCATCTTGAACCCCCCTCCCACCTCCCTCCCCACCCCATCTCTCTGGGTTGTCCCAGAGCACCGGCTTTGAGTGCCCTGCTTCATGCGTTGAACTTGCACTGGTCATCTATTTTACATATAATAACCCACGTTTTTATTTGAGACTCCAGGAGGCCTATACGCAAGAAGCAAGGACAAAGCAGAGGTAGCCTGAGCCTACAAAGGTTGCTAATCACTGTGATCATCCTGATTGGACTGATGTGATCTACTCCTTTACTGCTTGCTAGAGGAACCAGCAAATCCTCTCTGGAAGGAGAGGACCCAGCCTTTACAATTTTTCATGCAAATGTGTTGAATTCAATAAAAAACTACCAGGCATTTAAGAAACAGACTATGAGGAAAACAAGATAATAGAAATAGACCCAAGCCAAAAAATAAAAATAAATATTTTTTCTTAAAAAGGGACTTTTTTGGTGGTCCAGTGGTTAGGACACTGCTTCTACCTCAGAGGGCCCAGGTTTGATTCCTGGTCTGGTAACTAAGATCTTGCATGCTGTGCAGCAAAAAAAAAGAAAAACCAAAGGGACTAAAATATTGCTTTTTCAGACAGAGCTTTTCAAATAATTGTAATTAATATATTCAATAAAATAGTTGACAAGATGGATAATTTCATGAGACAACTGGAATCTATTAAAAAAAGAATCAAATGGAAATTCTAGGTCTGGAAAATGCTACTGATAGTAAGAACTCAGTAGGTAGTTTTAACAGCAGACTGGACACCGCTAAAGAAAACATTAATGAGCTGAAAGTTAGGTCAGTAGAAAAATCCAGACTGAATCGTATTGATTAAAAAGAATGATGAATACAGAAAAGATCATGAAAGATGTGACTTATATTGTAAAGGTCTAACATTGCAGGATCAGAGGAGGAATGGGGAAAAATGGGGCAGAAGCAGTATTTGAGGAAACAATGGCTGAGAATTGCCCCAAACTGATGAAAGACACCAAGCCATGGGTTTGAGGAGTATTATGTACCCTGAGCTAGATAAAGCAGAAGCAATTCACACCTAGCCACAACAGACAATAACTGGGAAAACCAAAGACAAAGGAAAATCTTAAAATCAGTTGTAAGAAACAGATTGCCTATCTTTTCAAAGAAACAGTAATATAACAGAAATTCTATAGCTAAATCACTTCAGTCATATCTGACTCCTTGCTACCCAATGGACCATAGCACACCAGCTTCTCTGTCCACGGGGATTCTCCAGGCAAGAACACTGGAGTGGGTTGCCATGCCCTCCTCCAAGGGGTTTTCCCAATCCAGGGATCAAACCCACGTCTCCTATGTCTCCTGCATTGGCAGGTGGGTTCTTTACCACTGGAGCCATCTGAGAATCCTAGCGAACATCATAATTTATGGAAAAATATTGAACGCTTTTTTGGTCAGTTTGGGAATGTGATAAAGTCTACCATCACCGCTTCTGTTTAAGTTCCTGAGAAGATCCTAGCTAATTGCAGTATGGAAGGAAGGAAGGGAGAGGGAGATTGAAAAATGAACAAATAGGGTCTTCCCTGGTGGCTCAGATGGTAAAGCGTCTGCCTGCAATGTGGGAGACCTGGGTTCAATCCGTGGGTTGGGAAGATCTCCTGGAGAAGGAAACGGCAACCCACTCCAATACTCTTCCCTGGAAAATCCCATGGACGGAGGAGCCTGGTAGGCTACAGTCCATGGGGTCGCAAAGAGTCGGACACGACTGAGCAACTTCACTTTCACTTTCACTTTCCCTCATGGTCCAGTGGTGGATTCTGTGCTTCCACAGTAAGGGGCCCAGGTTTAATCCCCAGTCAGAGAACAAAACTCCCACAAACCATAGTGCAGCCAAAAAAGAAGAAAGAAAGAAAATGAACAAATAAAGCTGTCTTTTGTCACAGATAAAATGATTGTATACATAGAAAATCCAGAAGAATCAACAATCACATTATTATAATTAATAAATATAGTTAAGCCTAATTATTATGTCAGTAATCAATAACCAAGTGATACTTTAATACTCTTCCAATAAACAATTAGAAAAATAAACATTTTAACCTATACTATTTATAATAGATTCAGAAACATCAAATATGTAGGACTAAATCTATGAAAATATGTAAAAGACCCTCTATACAGAAAACTACAAAACTTTATTGAGAGAAAGTAACGAAGATCTTAGTTTTCTGAATGTTGAGCTTTACGCCAACTTTTTCACTCTTTCATTTTCATCAAGAAGCTTTTTAGTTCCTCTTTTCTGCCGTAAAGGTGGTGTCATCTGCATATCTGAGGTGATTGACATTTCTCCCGGCAATCTTGATTCCAGCTTGTGCTTCTTCCAGCCCAGCGTTTCTCATGATGTTCTCTGCATAGAAGTTAAATAAGCAGGGTGACAATATACAGCCTTGATGTTCTCCTTTTCCTATTTGGAACCAGTCTGTTGTTCCATGTCTAATTCTAACTGTTGCTTTCTGACCTGCATATAGGTTTCTCAAGAGGCAGGTCAGGCGGTCTGGTATTCCCATCTCTTTCAGAGTTTTCCACAGTTTATTGTGATCCCCCAGTCAAAGGCTTTGGCATAGTCAAGAAAGCAGAAATAGATGTTTTTCTGGAACTCTCTTGCTTTTTTGATGATCCAGCAGATATTGACAATTTGATCTCTGGTTCCTCTGCCTTTTCTAAAACCAGCTTGAACATCTGGAAGTTCATGGTTCACATATTGCTGAAGTCTGGCTTGGAGAATTTTGAGCATTACTTTACTAGCGTGTGAGATGAGTGCAATTGTGTGGTAGTTAGATGGGGAAACAGTGGACACAGTGTCAGACTTTATTTTTTGGGGCTCCAGAATCACTGCAGATGGTGATTGTAGCCATGAAATTAAAAGACGCTTACTCCTTGGAAGAAAAGTTATGACCAACCTAGATAGCATATTCAAAAGCAGAGACATTACTTTGCCAACAAAGGCTACGGTTTTTCCACTGGTCATGTATGGATGTGAGAGTTGGACTGTGAAGAAAGCTGAGTGCCAAAGAATTGATGCTTTTGAACTGTGGTGTTGGAGAAGACTCTTGAGAGTCCCTTGGACTGCAAGGAGATCCAACCAGTCCATTCTGAAGGAGATCAGCCCTGGGTGGTCTTTGGAAGAAATGATGCTAAAGCTGAAACTCCAGTACTTTGGCTACCTCATGCGAAGAGTTGACTCATTGGAAAAGACTTTGATGCTGGGAGGGATTGGGGGCAGGAAACGAAGGGGACGACAGAGGATAAGATGGCTGGATGGTATCACCAACTAGATGGACGTGAATTTGAGTGAACTCTGGGAGTTGGTGATGGACAAGGAGGCCTGGCGTGCTGCAATTCATGGGGTCACAAAGAGTCGGACACGACTGAGCGACTGAACTGAACTGAAAGTGGATCTAAATAAATGAAGGAATATCCAGTGTTCATGGATGAAAAGAATGACTGTTGTAAAGATATTAGTTATCCTCAGAGTTTATTTACAGATCCAGTAAAAAAATCAGTTTATTTACAGATGCCATCACAGAAGCAATCCTAGGAGTGTTGCGTGTGTGTATGTGTGTGTGTGTGTGTGTGTGTGTGTGTGTGTGTCTTTGTATATGTAAGTTTATGTAGAAATGCAGAGATAAGTATAGCCACTTGGGAAAAAAAGCTGGAGAACATAAAATTGCTAGATACCAAGACTCATAAAACAGCTATAAGACTTCCGTGATGGTACAGTGTAAGAATCCACCTGCCAGTGCAGGAGACACTGGTTCAACCGCTGGTCCGGGAAGATTGCAAATGCCATAGAGCAGCTAAGCCCTTTTGTGCCACAGCTACTGATACCCACGTGCCCTGGAGCCCTTGGGAGAAGCCACTGAAGTGAGAAGCCTGCACACTGCAATGAAGAGTAGTGTCTGCTCACCACAACTAGAGAGAGCCCACACACAACAATGAAGACCCAGAGCAACCAAAAATAAATAAATAATCGGGGGGGAGCTATAGTAACTAAGACAGCATGGGATTGTTGCTATAAAAACAGACAAATAGACCAGTAGAACACAGGCCAGAAACAGGTTCAAACATATACAGTCATTTAATTTATGGCAAGTTGCTGTCTTCAAGCCTCAGTTTCCTCATCTATAAATGGGCTTAATAATAGTTCCTATCACATAAGCTTTAAATAGTATATATCACAAGGATTGAGATGTTATATTAAAGAAGTTATCACATATGGAGGGGACATAGCAAGTGCCCAATAAAATTTAGCCAGTATTAATATTACTACTTTGGCTACACTAGTATAATTATTACTACTACTCCTATTACTGTTCATTTTCTCTGTTTTGCAATAAGATCATCTAGAAGTGGGGAATTTGGGGACATTGAATCCTGGCTAGCAGCAAGGAACATTTGGGACAAACACAGAAGAGCAGGAAACTGTTGGTTCTTAGTTTTTCTGGAAAAAAAGGATTGGAGCTGAGAGTTAAACTTCATGATTCAAGGACTTCCCTGGCTGCCCAGTGGTTAAGACTTGCCTTCCAATGTAGGGAGTGTGTGTTCATCCCTGGTCAGGGGCTAAGAACCCATGTGCCTCAAGGCCAAAAAACCAAAACATTAAACAGAAGCAATATTGTAACAAATTCAATAAAGACTTTAAAAATGGTCCACATTAAAAAAAAAAAAAAAAAGTCATGATTCAGCCAGACGATTGACTTGGAAACTGGAAGAGAACTTGGCCTTCCAGTGTCAGCCTATTATGTGCATACAACTGTGAGACACTATAAACATTTATTAAGCATCTAAGTTGGACTTGTGCATATATGTGTTTATGAGAATCTCTGAGAGCCTATGTGTATACATAAGCCATTTGTAAAAACACTGTGTAGAAAATGAAGTTAGTTACCTCTTCTTTCATCTGAATCCTAGCCAGGGAATCTGAGAAAAAAATTTAGACAGGCTATTAAAAGGTTTGATTCCATAACTTTGAATGAAATTTTAATTCCTAGCATCTTTGGGTGAATTTGGAAGTTCATTTTGTAGCATAGGTCACAAAGTTTCTGAGGAACGAGGACATAATGACACATTTAATTTCCTCTCATATTCATATGCTAAAACAGTGCCTCATATTTCATAACGTGGGTTGCTGCTCCACAGTGTCTTGTGCTGTGTAGCCGAAGGCTTACCGATTATTCCAGCTATTTAGTATCTCCAGCCTTCCCATATTCCAGCCCACATGACGCTGGCATCCTGTATTCCTCTCCCACTGCTCCGCCCAAGGGAAGGACTACTAAAGACCTTCTACCACTTTAAAACACTTCAGCTGCCTGGCCTGGGATTGTGTTCAGCTGCTCTGAATCCTGTTTCTCATGCTACAGCTTCTATTTAGGTGACTTTGCCTACTTGTGTACTAAGTCGCTTCAGTCGTGTCCAAATCTTTGTGACTCCATGAACTGTAGCCCACCAGGCTCCTCTGTCCTTGGGATTCTCCAGGTAAAAATACCAGAGTGGGTTGCCATTTCCTACTCCAGGGGATCTTCCTGACCCAGGGATCGAACCTGCGTCTCTTGTGTCTCCAGCAGTGCCAGCCAGATTCTTTACTGCTAGCACTACCATATAAGGCTATTTACCCCCTGAGTTTTATTTGCAACGATAAGTTGGTGATGAGATCACTAAAGTAAAGCTTTCAGCACAGTGTGTTCATCAAAGTCGCAATTGGTAGTTATTATTGTTTTTATTATCACACAGCCAGGAGGCTTATGTCCAAGTCTTTTGTCTCTAAACTTCATATGCTTTGTTACCATACTGCTGGTAATTTGGCCAATTTGATGATATAATTTGGTACTCAGTCTTCCCAAGAAACTTGGTCGGGACCCTGCCTGCAGCATTTCTGTAATTCAGCTCAGAGGTACCAGCCAGAGACCCCTTTCCCCCAGTACTGGCTCTTCTTTCCTGCCCTTGATCACTGATAAAACCTCCCGATGGGACCCCTTTCTGTGGGGGAGGGGAGAGGGAGAAGTAGAGCTCTCAGCTCTGGGATAGCTGCCTGTGTGCCTGGCATCGTGGAAGTGTGCCTGTCTTGCCTTACAGAGAGTGTGTGATTCTGTCCCTGCGTGATTCCTTCCCAGAAATAGCTTAATTTCCCAGATCAAGTGAGGATCAGTTGGCATCTGCTGCCCCGTCTTCCTGCAGTTCACCCAACCTATACCTCACAGTCAGGTTAGAAGTCTAGAATTCCTCTGAAGTCCAGCCTTTCAACTGAAGCGTTCTTATTAGGAACCTGCCACTGTCAAGCTGCCCAATGCATGACGCCCATTTAGAGTCTCCTTAGCACATGTGCCCCCACCCCTCTGAATTCCTGAGGCGTCTCGACAGAGAGACTCTTTATTCCGATAGTGCCCATCAGCAGTTCCAGTCCTCATCAAGTCTTTGTTTTAGATGTATGTATTTTTCTTCCCAATGTGATTATGAGAGAGAGAAATTCTTGCCTCATACTTCGAGATCTTCATGTTGCTTTAAAAGGACTGCTTGACATACTTGACAGCTCATCAGGAGGAGGGCTCCTGCAGCTAAAATTTCTGCAGTGCTTTCTGTCCTGGGTCCTCCACAAACAGGTAGCAAGCACGTGGAGCTCTCCCAGTGAGTGGCTCTAAAACATGTTGTGTAGGAGACAGGCTCTTTTATTCCCAATGGACACTTCTGTCTGCCCAGCTACTTGGCTGACCCCTCGCAGAAGAGGACAGCGGGCTGGAAGCACTTTCTGAGTGAGATTGGGGATGTGGGTGGAGTCCCCTGAATCAGGAGGAACAGGAGATGGAATTGCCAAAAGAAGTCTTATCATCCTAATAAAATGAAGCACATGATTTGCATTCCAGGTCCTTCAACTATTCTATGGGAACCCGGGCATTTTCCCATGACAGTATTTTTATCCCTGATGGGGGAGCAGAAAGTGAGCAGACAGTTCAAGCAATGTCACAGGACAACATCCTGGGCAAAGTCAAAACTCTTCAGGTAAGACAGCTTGAAGGTCAGAGGCATAGGAAGGGGGAGGGGGGCGGCCATGGAGGGAAGTGGGAAAGGTCCCTGGCTTGGCCTTGAGTCATGGATTGGGAAGTCCAGGGGTAACTCCCGGTGAGAATGTTTGCTTTCTCAAACCTGGCTTAGTTCTCTGGAAGCTTCTGTGCACCCATGAGAGGTACACTGTCATGTTGTACCCACCTTCAGAACACCCCCTCTCCTTTTCTCTCAAGTTGTTCCCTCATTTTTAACGGGACTTAATGAAGACAGATACCCTAGAGAAGCTGCAGAACTTGGGTGGGAGGAGAGCACTCCTTACCACTGAGTGTTGGCCATAATCCCTGAGCACAGGGTTGACAGTCAGCTGAAGGCATGCACAGCAGGCTCACCCTCTCTGAGTGTACTTGGACAGTGAATGGCTGTCATGGGTTCTGTTGTGTTTCTGACCCTGGCTTCCCCGAGCCACCCTGTCCCAGAGGGAATCTGTAAAGCTCTTCCGCTTCCCTCCTGTTTGCGCTGCAGAGGTGGGCAGTTTTCCGCCCTAAAACTGACTCAGGTGGTAACTCCTTTAATAATGAAGATAAAATAATTCTTCACCGAATGAGATTGAAATAATGGGAAATCCAGGAAAAGCAAGGGCAGCGAAGACCCCTGGGATCTGACAACGTAGGTTTGCCCGAGTGCTCAGTAGAACTCACTCACCCGGCAGAAGTGCCTAAGCAAGCACGTATCTGAGCTTGGGTTGCTTGGAGGCGATCCAGACTGTGTACGGGGGACTCTGGTGTGCTGGTTTCCATCTGTTTGTAAGTCTGCAACAGTGAATGAACAAATTAATGAATGAACCAAGCAAAAAAATAATAAAGGAGACAGCTGGCTTGAGTAGCTATTGACATGATGAAGCACGGTACTCAGAGTTTTCTACTTGCTTGAAATATTCTTGTTTCTACTGAATATTAAGCTATGTATTTTGTGACCTGTGTTTGGTTACATATTCCACATGTACTCAGCTAAATATAGCATATGGCAACTGGGAAATAGCCAACACCCTGGAACCACACCCAGACTTGCCTAGATCTTTATACCTACCAGCTCACTGCCCCAGGCCATAATCCTGCCCTCAGAACTAACCTAGGCACTTCCTTCAAATTCCAGCACATCTTGACTAGCTCCCATTCTTGGTTCTTGCTGGCCGTACTGCTACAGATTTTATAGACTCAGAAAGGAAAGTTAGCCTTAGTCGCTTCTCTTCAGTTGGAGAAGAGGAAAGGGCAGTGATGGCCGAAGAAAACCTTAACCACCCGCCACTTACCTTTCTTTCTTGAAGTTTCTGGCTCCTGGATATTATTCCTAAGAAGCAATGAACCCTCATAATATTCCCTTTCTAAGGGGAGTGACCTGCAGGTCTCGGTCTACAAACCAACTGTATTTCACAAGGGCTTTCAAGGAGTTCTTTAAAGATTAAGTAATAGTCTGTTGTCTTAAACGGTAGCACCTGTGTTACACCACACCACATGCCAGCACCACTCCATGAAGCGGATTTGGAGTTGTAAAAAATAGATAATTCTGCAACATTGAAAATGTAGAAACTCAGTAGAAATACGTGAATGCCTGTTGTTTGTGTTAATGATGTAAGGCCTAAGTTTAAAGAATCTGATTTCATAAATAATAAAATGTCAAACAACTGACTTCTCCGAAGCAACAGTTCTGTTAATGCAGGAGGAGAAATGTGCAGGAAACAGAATAGCTGTCTAATTGAACGCTCTCCTCTGGATGACATGTACTCACAGCAGGTCTGCCTAATTTTGCTTCCGCTGCATGGATATGCATAAGCTTCCTTACAGCTCTAATGCTATGTTTTGAAACAATATAATAAGAGACTTCTGCTTTTCAAGGAGGGAAATGGGGACCCTTATCATAGCAAATGTGATTTTTAGAGTGCCATAAGATATCACTGTATCACCCCCAAAAGACTGTGCTTTATTTTTCAGTCGACTAAGCAGTATGTTCCTGGTAAGTCATAGAAATAGTAGTTAACTTATTAACTTGCATGAATGCTTTGCATTTTTCCATAAAAACGTTATGCTGGTATTGATGCTTAGTAAGCAGCATAAAAGACCACCCCTTCGTAGACTCCAGCATGGAATGAGGGTGTTTATTTATGTCAGACGCATGTATGTTTTTTATGTCTGGAGTTGTCTTTGTGTATGTATGTATGTTTACTTTAAAAAGAGAGAAGTAGTGGATAACACCTATTGACAGTAAATGTCCTAGCAAGCTAATTTGCCGCCATTATTAAGACATTCTTTTGAAATGAGATTTCTACTGGAATGCCATTTAAAAAAAAAAAAAAGTGTTTGTTTTTTTTTCTGGCTCAAGAAACTTCCCAGCCCATGGAAACCAGAGCTGTGCCTGTAATGACTGCATTTGGAAAGGTTGCCCCCTAGTGTCCACATGTAGTCATCTCAGCCAGAACTGTCCTAGGTTGTACCAGTGATGGTTAGTATCCGTCCGCTGAGCACAGAATGACTGAATAGAGCATAAATAAGCCTACTCTTTCCTGAACAGTGTGAATCTACCACCTGCCAAAATTTCTGTAGCAAGCGATTGAACCTTTAGAAGAAAAATTACCTTTTTTTCCCTGAGTATAAAGATAATGCATGTGCATAGAACTGATTTTAATATACAGCATAGTTATAAAGGACAGAAATAACAGTAGCATCCTTCTTAAGGACCCTATACATAACAGTCAGTTGTTCTGTGGCCAGTAAGTGAAATAAAAAAATGCCTGACAGGCCTCTGCCATCACCTGGCTTTGTGGCCTCAGGGCAAATCATTAAAGCTCTCTGACCCTCATCTTCCTCATCTGAAAAACAAAGAAGATGCGTGTGATGGCTGATCTGAAGAGCCCCTCCAGTTCTTAAAGTCTGCCATTTATAGAAAATCACTGTTCATCTGCTAGAGCACGGAGTGGCTTTGTAAGCTTTGCACTGCAATGCATTGGACTATAGTGACCTTGATGTTCCCAGAGCACATATCAGGGAGGTGCCTATTTATTTCAGAGCAAACCAGGCTGTGAAGTACGTATGCACCTACTGATGATAGGAATCAGGAATATCACAGACCAAGCCCACAGGTGATTTTTAGAATAATACCAGAGCTTTGTCAGAAAAGGCTCAGTCTGTTAGTCCACAGACTGTTTAGCTCAGGAGGAAGAACCTCTGTCTTCAGTAGCTGCTGTCTCCTGCCGGGCTGGATTTCACTTTAAAATGCCAAAGTGTCTTACCTTTGAGGATTTGAGCACCTCGTGCAGCTGTCAAGGACACAAAGAATAAATACCTGCTCTTCACCACTTCTGCACAGAGCAGATGTCTTTAAATCTGTGTGTGTTTGATTTTGCTCATTCTCTTAAATTCATTTTAACTATGGGAGTATCTGGAGTTCGCTCGAGAAGACAGCAATTTTATTTTCTCTCTGCCTTGTTCTTATAGTCGTAGCATGAAGGATGGCTATGAAAAATCTGGGGAAATCTAAATTGGCAGCGTGAGAGCTACAGAATATGATGTGCTTGGAATTTCTACACCATAGGAAAAGAGCCTCATAAATATAGATGTGCATTCCTATAATATCATTCTCCAGCATTCCATTTTACAGCCAAATGGCCAAATTTGAATGAATAAAATATCGCCCCTTTAGCTCACATTCCACTCTAACAGTAACTCCATTCATTGCCATAAGTAACACGGACTCAGTTTAGGCACAGAGGTTCCACTCTCCCCTCCGGTTATTTTCTCAGTGCATATAAAGAATCCGTGGATATGTAAAAATATACATATCTATTAAAATACATCTGTCTATAGATGGAAGAAGTGGTAATAGTTTATTTCCCTGGAAGCTTAAGGGCAAGCTCATCTTAATGGTCTGGTTTTGAGTGACTGCTTGTGTCACAGTTCTTCCCAGGACAATGCCTGAGTAGTGGGCAGAAAAAAAGTCACCAAAAAGCCATATTTATCCCTGTATTCAATTCATTCGACATCTGAGATGGCAGATAGGTTTGGACAGTCATCTTTTAGTTGTCAATAAATCAGACGAAGTGTCCAGCAGCCCCGTCCCCTCTGAGTCAGCTGAGGGAAAGATTTGGAGCGGAACCACAGATCAGGTACAAGAGCCTTGCCCTTGAGAGCCTGGGGCTCAGTCACCATGGCCTTGGCCCTGCAGCCCTGCCCTGGCCTGTGACCACTACAGGGTGTGTCTGCGAGGACAGGCCTTTGTCTGGACAGAGAGGCTGCCTTCCTGTCCCTGGATGGTGGCCGTCACTTTTTGCATGACCTGGGTCCTCCCCTCCTCCTTCCCTTGCCCTCCTCCCAAGCTCCCTAACCAGCAGCCTGAATTTGGTTTCTCCAGAGGAATTTTAAATCAGCTGCTTTATGGAGATGCTCATTGTCATTCTCAAAGGCAACAGCATTGTGTTTCTTTTGCCAGGATGAACGTATCCGTGGCATAAATCAACCCTCAGATACACACACATTCTCATTCCCTCCCTCTCCCTCTCCCTCCTTTCCAATCTCCTCCATCCTGCCCCCTTCAGCTGTTGTACCTGCCATCAGGGCTGCAGATTCTCCTCCCTGGGCCTCCTGTCTGCCCCCTTCACCCTCCTCTCAATTTTCCACTTTAACTCTCTACTTTGTTTCTTAACGTCATGCTCTCCATTTCCCCAGCTTTGTCCCGCGTACCTTATTTCACCTGTTCTTATCACATCTAATATTTTTCCCCCATTTTCTCTTTCATTTTCCTTTGGTAGCCACGATAACCATCCCATCTTTGGAGTTTATTTCAATATAAGTAATGTGAACTTGACATCCATGTTCTAAAAAGGACTCTAACAAAAACAAACAGAAAAATCAGCACGTTCATTCTTTTTGTGATGGTGGCCAAAATCCTAATGAAAGAGCATTAATGTATTAAGCTTAGTCTCCTTGGGAACTCATTAAAGAATTATTCTTTCCATTCTGAGTAGAAGAAATACCCTCATTTTAGATATTCAAGAACATTGGTAGATGGCAGACCCTGACACAGGAGGTCTCATTCTAGGGTGATTGGATAAAAGCTTTTAGCTCTTTACCAGCACACTTAGAGAAGAGATAACTGGTCAACCAAAGGCTGGGCTGGGAGTTGCAGAGGGAGCCCCTGCGCAGACTGTGACTAGGATGCGGGAGCTCTTCCTGCCCCTCCTGCCCAGGCCCCCATGCATCTCCCACAGGGCAGCAAGAGTGCCACAGGGCCTGTGGCTTTGTTACACCATGTCCTCTTGTCTAACACCATCGGCTGTTCTAACTGTGCCTGCTTATTGATCTGCTTAGAGTAGACACTAACTGCCGCTTCCTGCTAAACTCATTTTAGAAGACACCCTATTGCAGCCTTCTCCTCCCTGAAACCCCTTTAGGCTGTTCAAGCTGTACTTCACTGGCTGAACTTGGGCTTTGGATGTGTGTTCCCTCCCTGTGGTGTCAGGGGGAGCCGGGTTCAGGCTGAGATACAGCAGATCGAATCCGAGTCCTTGTCTCTCTGTGCCCCTGACTTGGCATGCTGGGGTGTCCGGGGTGCGGGGAGGGGACCTGGGGCTCATCTCTTTCATGTCTCTGCAATTTCACCGTCCGCCATGTAAAGCCGAGGGGGAGTTGGGTGAAGGTGGATTTGATCCTCTTGAGTTCAGAGAGAGAAGGGGCATTTTCCTCAAGGGAGGCCACCTTCAGTAAGGTGGTAAAAATGCCGGATCCTCTCTTTCTATCCCAGTAAGAGGAGGGAAGTGCAGTGTAAATTTATGAGAACCAGTGGAGCACAATGAAAACAGCACTGAATATGTTTTAGAAGATACGGATTCAGGTCCCTTTGGTACCACTCATTCATTCCGTAAGCTTGGGCCAGTCACTGGACCTTGACTTTTTTTGGTAAAACGAGGGGTTCAGGTAATGTGATTGCTAAGGCTTTTTGCAGCTTTGTGGGATTAAATATTAGCCACATTAAAGATAAAGATCAGACGATGTATTCCGGGTTTTGTTTTCTTTTGAATCATTAAAGGCCTAGGTGTAGAGCAGTAGTTCTCAGCCAGAGGCGATCTTCCCCACGAGGGGACATTGGACAACACCTGGAGGCGGTTTTTTGGTTGTCCAGACAGAAGTGAACAGGGGTTGCTGGTATCGTCTGGTGAGGGGTGATGCTAAACATCCTATGATGCGCAGGAGAGCTCCCCACAACAAAGAATTATCTGGCCTCAAATGTCAGTCGTGCCAAGCTTGAGAATCCCCGATGTAGATAAAGGCAGTAATTTCTACAATATATTCGATTCATTACAGTCTTCTTTCAGATGACCACAGCTTACCTCTTTTTCTTCCTCAGTGTCATTCATTTTCTATTAAATATTTTATATCTAATTTATCAAGCCCATTAAATATTTTGCCTTGTATTAAAAACTATTGTGTTTATATATTTTAAAATAATTCCCTTTTTAATCCAGCTTTTCTTTAATTCTAAATACTATTTTTCTTCCTAATTTCTGTCCTTACCCTCCTGCCACCGTCCATTCAGCTCCCTCCCACCAGCGATCAGTCTCTCTCTGGCCCTTACTCCAGCCTCCTTCTCTGACCCACTGTGTTCCTTCTGGCCTGTGGGTCACAGCGGGTAGCTGCGGCAAGGCAAAGAGGACATCCTAGTGGCAGAACAAGATTGCTTTCATCTTTTCCGTGTGTTTAGCATCAATCATGGAAAGACTTATTGGCCTGGGCCTTCTTCCCTCTGGCCGTGGTACCCACTGTAACCCAAATAGGATGTTCAAGTTAGGGGCTGGTGAAGAAGGTAGATGAAATAAATATTCAAGGGGAATGTGTCCAAAAGGGGCTGGAGGGTTCCTTTGTTTGTGCAGCCACAACAGTCTTGATTTCCCGCAGTGGTTCTTGCAGCTCATGAAACTGTTTTCTATATAATTTTTGTACCTTTCAAGTACTTTTGTGCCTTTGAAAGACTTTTGATTTTTTGACAAAAATCAAAAAATTTCTGTCATACCCAACTTTTTTGATCAGAAATATGATCTCTCTACCCCCCTTGGAAATGTTGGCATCTCCATGAAAGAGGTGGCTGAATGAAAAGGCTCATGGCTCGAAGGTGGGAAAAAAAAAGAAATACTGGGAAGGAGACTCAGTAATTACAGGACTGCATCAGGGCTTTCTGGCTTGGTGTCTAGTCTAGAAACCAGTCATGTAGAGAATATGCCTCAGTGCCTGCTAGCTATGCTGGGGAACCTGACCGTGGTTATTGTGAACCGCTTCACCGCTTCAGAATGTCCTTCTTTTGTTTTTCTCCAGCGACAGTTGGGCAAGAACATCAAGTTTGGGCAGCCACCACCCAACGCCATTCCCATGAAGAAGGCAGACAGTGGCGAGGCTCGCTTCGAAGAGGACCCATTCCTCACCAGTCCTGTGGAAGTTGTGACTCACCAAGACCTCATCCTTTCAGACACCGAGAACAAAGTAAAGCTCCTCCAGGGAATGACTTGATTGCTCACAAGGCTGGGAGGAGGCTGGGCAGTGGGAGGGGGCGTCAGTAACCCCGGGGTCTGCAGGGTGGGGAGTAAGGTGGAAGAAGCTTTCCTTATGAGTAGCCCAGCACCTCTGTTACCCCTTGAGCTGCAGGGGGGCCAGCCGGGAAGAGGGGGAGGCGAGGGAGACGAGCCCTTTGCACCCCCTCTTCCCAGCGTCTTCCGCTTAACTCTTTGGAGACTCGGGCTGCCCTCACCCCCGAGCTGCACCGTCCCCTCTCTGCCGTCACTGTGCATCCTGACTGTTTCTTACGTGTCTGCTCTGCATCTGTGACCATATAACTGTTTGTTCTCCATCTCCAAACTGTTGAGCTCCTTGAGGACAGACTGGGTCTTACACATCTGTATGCCCAGGATAGCATCACTGCCTACTTAGGAGCACTGAATAATTACTTGTGGAACTGGACTGACTTGAAATGAGAAAAGAATGAAGTAGGTGCCGCACAAGCATAGAATATTCAAACCGACCAGCTTGAAGTTTACTTAGTGTGGAAAGTCACCTTGATCCAGCACTATCCTATCTAAATTTTGTCTCTCTCTCTTTTTTTTAAGTTTAGTTACGGTTGTGCTAGGTCTTTGTTGCCGTGCATGGGCTTTCTCTAGTAGTGGCGAGCGGGGGCTACTCTTCATTGCAGTGCGAGGGCCTCTCACTGTGGTGGCTTCTCTTGTTGTGGAGCATGGGCTGTAGGCACACAGTCTTCAGTACTTGCAGCACGCAGGCTCAGTAGTTGTGGATTGTGGGCTCTAAGGCTCGGACTCAGTGGTTGCGGTGTACAGGCTTAGCCCACAGCATATGGGATCTTCCCAGAGCAGGGATCAAACTCATGTCCCCTGTATTGGTGGGCAGATTCCTATACACTGTACCCCCAGAGAAGTCCATTCTTTTGACACTTTGAAAGAAACACTCTGAGCAGATCCTGAAATAAAAGTCCCTTTAGCAGCAAGGCAGTGGCACCCCATTCCAGTACTCTTGCCTGGAAAATCCCATGGATGGAGGAGCCTGTTAGGCTGAAGTCCATGGGGTCGCTAAGAGTCAGACACGACTGAGTGACTTCACTTTCACTTTTCACTTTCATGCATTGGAGAAGAAAATGGCAGCCCGCTCCAGTGTTCTTGCCTGGAGAATCCCCGGGATGGGGGAGCCTGGTGGGCTGCCGTCTCTGGGGTCGCACAGAGTCCGACACGACTGAAGCGACTTAGCAGCAGCAGCAGTTAGCAGCAGCAGGAGAGCCTTCGGGCCTCTTATGGGAAAAGGAGAAACAGTCCTACTGGTAGGTAGATAGGCGGTTCTTAGCAGAGGCTCAGTCTTCCCATGCTTACAAGAAAGCATTCTCTGTGCTATGCCTACCGTGGTGCCTGAAATGATGTTGGGTGTTACTAAAGTGCCCCTGGAAAAAGTCATACTTATTATCAGCTAATGCATCATAAGAATAGTAAGAAAGCTAAGTGCTCTCCAAGTTGTAGAGCAAAAGAAGGAAGGAGATAAAAGACGACAATCTCCTTTGTTGTCTGTCTCTGCCTGGGCCCAGCCCTGATGCCTCCTGGTGCCCATGCCTGTGGGTAGTAGGTGAAGCAGGCACAGGGAGGGCCCCTCTCTCTTGGCTGATCCCACATTCCTCATCTCCAGTCTCTTGAGTGCTGGGCAGGAACATTAGCCATTGGCCTTGATTCAGGGATTCCTATGGACCAGAGCAACTGTCTTCCCTGTCACTGAAGATCTGATAAGCACAGGGCACAGTGGTCTGGGGGACAAGGTGGGTCGTTCATTCAGTAGGTGCTCAGCTGAGGGATCACAGTGTAAACACAGGACTGCCTTAGTGCAGTTTACATTCTAATGGAGTGTCACACAACAAACAACTCAGCAAATAGGTATCATAATTTCGGATTAATAAAAATGCTGCCTAGAAAATGAAACGGTGACACAAAAGTGAGCAATGTGGTTGGAGAGGGCTTTGCTTCTTTAGATAAGGAAGTCAGATGGCCCTGAGAAGGCGTGGAGGGTGTTCTTGGCGCAAGGAAGAACAAGTACAGACACCCAGAGACGGAACTCAGTGTGTCCTGAAGGAGGCACAGAAAGCAAGCTAGTGTGGATGAGGGCGAAGGGTGGCTGTGGATCACAGTGTAGACGCTGGGTCATTTAGACCACGGGAGAAGGGGCGAATTGTTTGGAAAGTGATCAGAAACTGCTGAGAAATTTTTGAATTTATTTTTTATTATTTTTACCTTAGTATCTTATTTTCCTTTTTGACCGTGCCATGAGGCATGTAGCATCTTAGTTCCCTGACCAGGGATTGAACCCTCGTGCCCCCGCATTCAAAGTGTGTAGTCTTAACCACTGGACCGCCAGGGAAGTTCCCCTCTGAGTAGTTTTCAGCAGGGCAGTGATACAATCTGACTTATGTTTTCTAAAGATGCTTCTAAGTGTGGTGCAGAAAATGGACTGAGGTAGGGCAAGGTGATGTTCTGGATCCGGAAGGGGCAATGAGACCCTTTTGTAAACTTAGGTGACAGGAGGCAGAAGGTATACCTGGTGCACGTGACGTGATATGCATGTACCCAGGACCTGCAGGGTGACTGCGATGTGAACCGTTAGCCTTTTTCTTCCTCCTCTTCCTCTCTTTTCCTCTCTCCCTCCCTCCCTTCCGCCAGAGTTTTCTCGCCTCCTCTGGTCACCTACCTCCTCAGCCCAGGCCTGTGTGTGCCACTAGAAGGGCCCCCTTTCTTTCTCATGGAGAAGAGGTCTGGCAGGTGAAGGGGGTGGAAAGCAGCCAGCCAGGCTGAAAGCTGTGAGGTCAGAGTTCTGCCTGGCTGGCGACAGGGCAGTCCCCGATTCTCTCAGCAGCGGGGAAACACATCAGGGACTGAGGTTGGAGCCCACCCAGATGGGGAATGAGTTGAACTCTAGGGAGAGGGGAGTGAATACTGAGCCTCCAGAGCCCTGGTGGAATCTGGACACAGCAGAGTCTCCACCGTGAACCTGCCAGCGCTCTCTGCTCAGGGAGGGGGTGGCCCTCCGCACAGACGCTGGCTGCGTTTGCCCAGGACTTCCTGTGCTCCCGTTTGACTTGAGCACTCTCTCTGCCGTTCCAGTCCAGTGAGACGCCCAGTTCTCCAAGTCCTCTGAATCTGCCTGGAGCCAGAAGTGAGATGGAAGAGAAGGTAACGTGATTTGAACTTGTGTTTGTAGCTTCCTTACGCTTTAACTTCTGTTTTTCTTTTTGTTGGGCGAGCTGCTGCCTCATTTTTCCATTCATAAATGCTGCCTTCATCTATTACTTTAAATCTCTTCAAAATGCAACCAGTGGTAGATGTTGGCATCTGTTTCCATGGCGATGCAATGGCTGGAACTAAACCCTGCTCTGAAAAACTGCCACGCCCTCACCAAGTCTGTTTGGAGTCTCAGATGTCGGTAGTTTTCCTAAAAACATCATGTATTAATACTTCAAGACACTGGTAAGCCATTGAAAAAGACATTCAAGAATACCTGAAGGTGAAGAGTCTGTAAGGAAAAGAGTATCCTTCTATTTGTTGTTGTTTAGTAGCTAAAGTGAAAGTGAAGTCGCTCAGTTGTGTCCGATTCTTTGCAACCCCATGGACTGTAGCCTACCAGGCTCCTCCATCCATGGGATTTTCCAGGCAGTAGTACTGGAGTGGGTTGCCATTTCCTTCTCCAAGTCGTGTCCAACTCTTTTGCGAGCCCATGGGCTGTAGTCCGCCAGACTCTGTCCGTGAGATTTCCTAGGAAAGAATGCTGGAGGGGTTGCCATTTCCTCCTCTCGGGTGTCTTCCCAGCCAGGGGGTGGAATCCACATCTCCTGCTGTGGCAGGCGATTCTTTACCATTGAGCCACCTGGGAAGCCCCTCCTCCTATTTAGAGATGCCCAGGAAAGATGATAGCATTTCTTCACTTATGTGTATTTCTGGTTTTTAACTTTTCTGCATTCCACTGAAACCTGGGATATTGCCTAAGGAGCCCTGTGGCGATCATGGGCATCTCTTCAACAGGGGAGTGTCCCCAGGTCAGGGGGTGGCTCAAGACAGTCCCACCACCCAGATGCAGAGGCCCAGCCTGAATAACTAGACATGAAACACTGCATTTAAATCTCAGCTTCAAATGCTTCATCTGTGTCTTCGGTCTATCACATTTGGCTCTAACTCCCTTTATTCATGCATTCATTAGGGGATAGAAATGTTTAATTCCCGTCTCTTCAACAGAGGTTTAGAATTTGACGCCTATCATAAAGATAACCATAAATAAATAGTCTTAGGAGACCAATGACTGGAATTATTTTTCCTTACTTCCATGCTTCTTGTAATAAATTATTATTTACTGAGCATTTACTTTGCTCTTGGAGCTAGCTATGTCTTTTATCTTTGTGCATAAATATGAAGGGTAATTGCAAAAAACAAAGCCATTGGCTAAACCCACCGACTTTGCACTTAACAGCACAAACAGTCAAACAGGTGAACCCTGGCCTCCACGGATGCTGCGGAGGAGGAGGAGAAACGTAGGGCCGTGCGCGCCCCCTGCTGCCCGGTGTGGCCAGGAGCCCTTGCCTCCCTGCCTGCCTGTGAATTCTCTGAAGTTACGGGCCTGGTTTTGGCTCAGCCTGGCTTCTGAGCCTGGGTCTCTCTGACCTACTTAAATGTTTACGATTGGTCTCAGGTTGTGGTTTTTAAGTGACCATACCTGTGATACAGAGCTGCAAGCGGTTCTGCAGTTCATCCTTTGAAGAACTGCCCTTCACGTTCTCACCTGGGGGCCTCCTCCTTTTCCCTTTCAGTGCGCCAGTGCCCCGCGACTCTGGCGTGATTGTGCCAAAGCATTTTTGCCGATAACACATCTGATGACCTAGGTGGAGAACTTATTGTTCCTTCTTTCAATAAATATTTATTGACCACTTAACAAGTGAGATTTGCTACTTGGGCATAAAGAGGATTGACACAAAGGTGAAAAAAAAGATGCTATGCTATGCTAAGTCACTTCAGTCGTGTCCGACTCTGTGTTACCCCATAGACAGCAGCCCACCAGGCTCCCCTGTCCCTGTACGTCCCCTCTAAAGTAAGAGCTGAGGCGTGTACACGTCTGTGGCAATGGAAGGCGCTCAGAGTTACAATGTTCTTAGCATAGCGATGAGCTTGTCCAGGGCTTAGCAAACTACTGCTCATTTTAGGCCCTGTGGCCATAAAGTTGCAACTACCAGACTCTCCTTTGTTCTGCTCTTCCTTTGTAGTACAAAAGCAGCCACGGGCAATGGTGTTGCTGTGTACCAGCAAGACTTTACCCAGACAGGACCCCTGACTATGTCTTACTGACCCCCGATCTAATCTAACCCACATATCATTCACAGTAGGAAAATTAGTCCCTGGGAGATTAAATGGCCTTTACCAGTTAATACGGATATCACTGGTGAAACAAATGCTCAGTGTCTTTTGGTTCTAAAAGCAGTGCTCACTTCACTATGCCCATGAAGCCCCTGCGCTTGGCAGCATCTCCTGGGCCAGGCTGGGCCAGGAGCAAACTCTAACAAGGGCCACCATGCTAGATTCCCTGCAAGCTCTTCTCTCAGCTGGACTGACTTCATATTTTCAATCTCCACTGTAGGTTGCTCCAGTTAAACCGTCCCGGCCCAAGAGGCACCTTTCTTCTGCTGGCACCATCGAAAGTGTCAACCTGGATGCCATCCCCCTGGCCATCGCTCGACTGGATAACAGTGCTGCCAAGCACAAACTGTCCATTAAGCCCAAAAACCAGAGGGTGTCAAGGAAGCACAGGCGACTTGTCGGGGTATGTATGGCCTGGCAGACATCCTGATGCTGCCTAGTGGGGTGGTGCTGTGAGGGGCCTATGGAAGGAACTTGGTCTCTCCCTGTCGGGGATATGGCTCTGTTGCTGGCACAAGAGTGAATGGGCCATTTCTCTTCCACCACCCTTTCTGACCTGTTGCCCCCCATCAGTGGCTGGTGGACCTCAGAGAGAGGCTCCTTTCCGAGGGGCTCCAGACATTTTGCTTTGCAGCAGACAGATGGCTCACTTTCCTATGCCATAGCCTGAGTCAAAGGTTCTTCAGTTTGATTAGACTTCTGAGTCATAAGTTTCAGGGGACATTGATGACGTGCTCATCTTATTTTTCCTCACCTTTCTAATGCTGGGCTACTGGTTTTCCTATGATTGCACATGTATATTAAGAAAAAAGAATTTGAGGATGACATATAGAGAGGAAACCCAACGTCTGAAGTTCTTCCCTGCCTGCGGTGACCTGTGTCTGTGGTGGGAACGTGGTCCCTCTTTCACGATGAGGAGGGCCACCCACATCGGTGAATGAGATTGTAAATAAAGGTGGCCTGTGCACAGGGAAAGCTAATTCTGTTTCCCTTACCCACGTTAGGATCGACAGAACGAGCGCGGTGGCCTTCTGCATCAGCTGTCCCTGGACCAGAACGGACACCCTGGAGAAGACAAGCCAATCTGGCATGAAAGAGAGCCGGAGCCGCTGGACTCGGAGGAAGAGAAGCGACGCCAGGAAGAATACTGGCGGGAACTCGAGGCCAAGTGCAAACGGCAGAAGGCCGAAGCTGCGGAGAGGCGACGCCTGGAAGAGCAGAGGCTCCAGGCTCTGGAGCGGAGGCTTTGGGAGGAGAATAGAAGGCAGGAACTCTTGGAGGAAGAGGAGGAGGAGGAGGAGGGAGAGGAAAGAGAAATACAGCTAGAGGCAAAGAAGAGGCAGCGCGAAGAAGAGACGCGGAGCCTGGAAGAGCCGGGTTCCCAGGGCCCAGAGCAGAGGGAGGAAGAGGAAGGAGGACTCCCAGAGGCCGAGGAGCCCGTGTGCCCGGAGGAAGAGGCGCGGCACCTGGGGAGATGCTTGGTGCAGGAGGAGATGGAGGCTCAGAGCTGGCAGGAGGCCGAGAACCTGCGACGGGAGGAGGAGGAAAGAGAGTTGGAGGAACTCCGAAGACTGGAGGAGCTGGAGGAGCAGGGGCGGAGGGCAGCCGAGAGGCAGCGGCTGGAAGAGGAGGAGAGGCAGCGGGAGCTGGAGGAGGAAAAACGGATGGAGGAGCTCAGGAGGCAGGAGGAGCTCAGGAGGCAGGAGGAGCTCAGGAGGCAGGAGGAGCTCAGGAGGCAGGAGGAGCTCAGGAGGCAGGAGGAGCTCAGGAGGCAGGAGGAGCTCAGGAGGCAGGAGGAGCTGGAGGCCCAGAGATGGCGGGAGGAGGAGGAGGTGAGGAAGAGGGAAGAACTGAAGAAGAGAGAAGACTTAGAGGCCAAGAGGAGGCAGGAAGTGGAGAAGAAGCTTCAGGAAGCACCGAGAGTGGAAGAGGAGAATCAGCCGCAGCTGGACCACAAAAGCGGCTTGAGGAGCCCATTTCAGAGCGACTTAGCAGAGAAAGCAGAAGACCAAGATCACCCGAAACTTGAAAAGCTGAGAGAAAACTCCGAGAAACCGAGTATTTGGGTGAAGCAGAGCCAAGAGGCCACTGGGACATCGGGGGAGCAGCCCCGAAGGCAGGAGGAAGTTCCTGGGGATCGTGGTTGTGGACGGCAGGAAATGAGGGAAGAAACCAACATGCAGCCTCCCCAGAAGCAAGAGGCCCAGGTGGAAGAGATGCTGGCGCCAGGAGAGAAGAAGGAAGCTGCCACTCCAGAAACAGACAGAAAGGTGGAGGAACTCAGATGGCAGGAGGTGGAGGAGAGGCAGACCATGCCCAGACCGTACACTTTCCAGGTGTCATCAGGAGGGAAACAAATTCTTTTCCCCAAAGTCAATCTGAGCCCGGTGAAGCCCATGAAAGATGAGGGGCTCACCTCAGCTCCGCAAGAGCCCAAGGCCCCCAAAGCTAGCCCAGCCTCCCACACCCTGCCCTCGACCCTGAGCATCCCCCACACGGCCATCCTGGTCACCGGAGCCCAGCTCTGCGGCCCAGCCGTCAACCTGAGCCAGATCAAGGACACTGCGTGCAAGTCTCTCCTGGGCTTGTCGGAAGAAAAGAAGCTGGTGGATGTCCCAGCCCTGGAAAACCCACCCCGAGCCCTGGGGGAACCCCGGGCAGGCAGTGCAAAGACCAGGCCCCCACCAGAGTCTCCAAGCAGCACAGCTGCGCTCGCTGAATGGGCTTCTATTCGATCCCGAATCCTGAAGAGCTCGGAGAGTGACCAGCGTGGTGAGAGAGAGCAGTCTCGGGCTGGGGATGAGTACACGCCCAGGGGCCGGTGTGATTCCCGTGGAAACCTCCGGAGGACCCCGCCCGTAAATGCCAAATTCTCCATTAAACCTGCCTGGCAAAAGTTCTCTGATGGCGGCGGTGAGGGCTCCAGACCCAGCACGGAAGGGGAGAGCATCAGGAAAAGATCTGGGCCGGGACCCAGCGAAGAGGCCGTGCCCCAGCCCCCTGCTGCTGATACTAAAGAGGCCCTGAAAGATGCAGAGAAACCCAGGGCGCACCAGGAGCCAACGGACACCACAGAGGGGTGCAAATTTGCCAAAGACCTTCCATCTTTCCTCGTTCCAGGCCTCCCTTACCCTCCACAGAAAGCAGTGGCCCCGGTGGAGCCCGTGACCACTTCAGATGGCCAGACCACAGATGGAGCAGGAAAGTCAGAGTCCACGATGCCAGGTGGGGAGGATAAAGCTTCCCTTTTCGGAATAAAATTGAGAAGGACCAACTACTCCCTGCGCTTCCACTGCGACCAACAAACAGAACAGAAGAAGAAGAAAAGGCACAGCAGCACAGGGGACAGTATCGATGGGGCGCCGTCGGCCCCAGGGAGCACACATGGAGAGCCAGAGATGGAGGCTGCAGCCCTCAAGCCTGGCCCCTTGCTCCCTGCAGAGAGGAAGCCAGCCCCAGCCCCCTGGAAGGACTCCTCTGAAAGCCCTCCCAGCCTCTCTCCTCCTGCGGCCCAGCCCGGGCCCCCACTGGCCGGCAGCCAGCCCCCGGCTCTGGAGCAGGACAAGGTGGCCAACAGGTTGCCCCTGGCCCAGAAGCCAGCCCTGGCTCCCAAGCCCTCAGGCCAGACCCCACCACCCTCCCCGCTCTCCAAGGTGAGCAGGCCCTACTTGGTGGAGTTGCTGACTCGCCGGGTGGGGAAGCCCGAGCCGGAGCCCAGTGAGCCGTGCAAGGAGGGCCGGGACAGCGGCTGGCCGCCCTCGCCCCCACCGCCTGAAGAGAGAAAGGAGCAGAAGCGGGATAAGGAGGAAGAGGTGGAAACTGAGAGGAAACCCGCTTCCCCGGTGCCATCCTCTGGGCAAGAGAAGCCTGCCCCAACGCCCGAGGCAGGGAGGAAAGGTGCGTAGTTGCAGATCGCAAAGCTCTGCCCCTGTCCAGCCTCCTGAGTCACAGCTAAAGGCACAACTGCCCAGGGCTGGAGGTAGCCCCTGGAGCTGTTGTTGGAGCACTTCCCTGGTGCCCCGTTCCCCAAGGGCCGTGACTCCTGAGTCAGAGTGAGGCTTTGTACTTGTCTTTACAGTTTTGGAAATGTGGACTGACTTGTGTGTCTGCAGCTCACACCCATTAGTGATCCTTACTTACACAAGTAGTAAGTTAGAGATGCTGCACAGACTGATACACTTTAGGTTGACAGTGAAATTGTTAGTCGTGTCCAACTCTGTGGGACCCCATGGACTGTAGCCCACCAGGCTTCTCTGTCTATGGGATTCTCCAGGCAAGAATACTGGAGTTGATAGCCGTACACTTCTCCAGGGGATCTTCCCAACCCAGGGATCCAACCTGGGTCTCTGCATTACTGGCCATTTCTTTACTGTCTGAGCCACTAGGAAGAAGGTGTCATTAATCTTTAGGAGGGGCCTGTACAGTAACGATAAAGACTGGTTTCTTACCCCAGTGTGTGCGCTCTGCTTCTGGGCAGTAGCGACAGAAACTGAGGAGGTGGGACTTCAGGGGACTTTTAACTAGCCCGCAAGGAGCCGCAGTATGCATAATCAACTCTGTCTGTTTATGCACAAGGCCCTGGGCCCTGGCCCCACCAGCTTGCTACTGTGAAGCCCTCTGGTAAGGAAATTTTAGGGCAACCCTTACTCCTGGCTGCCCCTCGTGTTTCTTCATACTGGATGTTTGGGGCAGTGTGGTGATCACTTGGTTTGACTTTGGGGCCCCAAAAACCTTCATCTGATACTTTTTGGTTTTGCAGAGTAGGTGGTCAGGTGTGGGTCATAGCCCAAAATTTGCTCTTCAGGTTTCTGTAGGGAAAGTTTAGGTAGTTGTTTAGATTTGGGGTGGGTTTTGCAGAGATAAGAACTCCCTCAGGGACACTGGTTTGGCTACTTGCCTTACGGAAGACCCTGTCGTCCTTTTTAAGCAGGCTTTCCTTGGCTCCCTGGCCTGGTGCATTGATCAGCAGCACCAGATCCTATCTCCCTATTGGTTTCTGTTTGTCCTCCCGAAGAGGAGCCCAAATTCAGGTGGTGGTGGTTTTACCTGTGCGCTGGGCTCTAGGCATTAACTGCAGTCAGTCCCCACAAGCCTGTTAAGAGCCGTGCCTTAGATTGCCTAGGGTCTGTGGACATAAGCCCCATTGGCTTTCAGAACTAGGTGTTTTGGGGGCTGGTCACTGAGGTAGAAGTCTTAAACGCTGAGGTCCAGAGGTGGGGGTCCAAATCCTTTGCTTCTCAGAGAGAGAGAGAGGGCGTTGCGCTGAGTTCCCTCCTGGTTGTGGATCACTGTGCCTGGGGACGGGGTTTATGGTGAGATTGTGTCTCAGCCTCTCCTACCCACTTCCATGTATGGTTTTTGTTTCTGTTCCCCTGATGTGCTAGCGTCAGTCAGCTAGTTTCTGGATCCCTTTACAAAGGAATTGTTCTGTATGTGACTGTGAACGTGGTTGTCTGTGGGAAGAGTGGAGTTCAGGCTCCCTGCGTCACCATCTTGAAGCAGAACCACTGTTTTCAGTTTGGACTCTGGCTTTTGTGTTGTTCCCTCTTGTGGCATCATCAGCGCTCCTCTCACAGCTGACCCGCTCTCTGATTCTCTTATCTTCTCTGCTCTCTCTTAGAGAGATTCTTCTAACTTTTACCAAAACCTGTTGCTGCCCCTGTTTTCTTTCTCAGTATTGAGATTCTGGGCTGACAGTCTCTGCTAATTGACGTTTTCTTTATTTGGTAGAAAAGTGTGAGAGCAAGGACCGCATGGTGGTCTCTACCTGAGACTGTTGGGGTTTTAACACTACAACTCCAGGCCTGGGCTGACCAAATTCTTTAGCTGGATGCCTATCTGGATAAAAGTATTAAGCCTGGACCTCCAACTTATTTGTTAATTGTATGTATATAGTACCATCATTAGCTAAAACCCATGGAGCACCACAGGTACTGAGGCTGAGATTCACTGAAACAACAATGGATGTAAATCCACATTGCAAATCATGGTGCAGATTTTTATTTTATTGGGCCAACTTCTTGTCAGATCTGATTTCTTCGTGGAGTATCAGGCAAAGAACGTGACAGCTTTGCTGTGTTCTTAGGCTTGCATTATCAGTAGTATGTTTAATCTGTTTGTTTGCTGGAATTTCATTATACCATCTGTCCATTTCATAAGAGATCATTTGGTTCAAAGAAGATATGTCCTAAACTCACTGAACTGCAGATCCTCAGTACAAGTGAGCAGAGCAAGTGAGGACACGAGTACAAGGCCTCTCCCTGCATCACATCACAGGGCTTCCAGCTTCCCTTGAAGCTGTCTTTATTTTCTTTTTTTTTCAAAATTGAAGTGTAGTTGGTATACAATATTGTGCCAGTTTAAGGTATATAGCCTAGTGATTCATTTTCTGTGTATTTTGTTTGCAGATTATATTCCATTATAGGTTATTACAGGATATTGGGTATAAATTCCCTGTGCTGTACAGTAGATCCTTGTTGCTTCCATATTTTCTGTACAGAAGTTTGTATCTGTTAGTCCTTCCAATTTATCCCTCCTGCCTCCCTCTCCCCCTTGGTAACCATAAATTTGTCTTCTGTGCCTGCGACTCTGGTTCTTTTTTGGTAGTCATTTGTGTTATTTTTTTTTTTAGGTTATGCATATCATGTAGTATTTGTCTTTCTCTGACTTTTTTCACTAAGCATAATATTCTGTAGGTCCATTCATGTTACTGCAAAAGGCAACATTTCATTTGCTCTTATGACTGAGTCATATTCCACTGTGGCTTCTCTTCCATAAGATAAACAGAAACCAAGAGGGACGTATGGTCTTTACACTGCTGATCAACATGCCAGTCCAGGAAACCAAGATGTGGTGTGTATATGTATGTGTGTGTACATATGCATGCCAAGTCGCTTCAGTTGTGTCCGACTCTTTGCAACCCTATGGACCGTAGCCCGCCAGGCTTCTCTGTCCAAGAGGTTCTCCAGGCAAGGATACTGGAGTGGGTTGCCATGCCCTCCTCCTCTATCCCAACACAGGGATAGAACCAGCATCTCTCACAAGTCCTGATTGGCAGGTGGGTTCTTTACCACTAGCGCCACCTGGGAAGCCTGTGTATACATGTGTGTGTGTGTGTGTGTGTGTATTGTGTGAGCCCATATATAAACATGCAATATATACACACTCCACATCTTCCTAAGTCAGTTATCTGTTGACAGGCGCTTAGGTTGCTCCCACATCTGGACTATTATAAATAATGCTTCTATGAACATTGAGGTGCCTGTATCTTTTTTAATTAGTTTTCATTTTTTCCACATATATACCCTAGAGTGGAATTGCTGGATCATGTGGTCGTTCTATTTTTAGTTTTTTAAAGAACTTCCATCAGTTCAGTTCAGTTCAGTCGCTCAGTTGTGTCCGACTCTTTGCAACCCCATGAATCACAGCACGCCAGGCCTCCCTGTCCATCACCAACTCCCGGAGTTCACTCAGACTCGCGTCCATCGAGTCAGTGATGCCATCCGGCCATCTCATCCTCTGTCATCCCCTTCTTCTCCTGCCCCCAATCCCTCCCAGCATCAAAATCTTTTCCAGTGAGTCAACTCTTCGCATGAGGTGGCCAAAGTACTGGAGTGTCAGCTTTAGCATCATTCCTTCCAAAGAAATCCCAGGGTTGATCTCCTTCAGAATGGACTGGTTGGATCTCCTTGCAGTCCAAGGGACTCTCAAGAGTCTTCTCCAACACCACAGTTCAAGAGCATCAATTCTTCGGCGCTTAGCCTTCTTCACAGTCCAACTCTCACATCCATACATGACTACTGGAAAAACCATAGCCTTGACTAGACGGACCTTAGTCGGCAAAGTAATGAATATTTTTGAATATGCTATCTCTGCTTTTGAATATGCTATCTAGGTTGGTCATAACTTTTCTTCCAAGGAGTAAGCATCTTTTAATTTCATGGCTGCAGTCACCATCTGCAGTGATTTGGGAGCCCCAAAAATAAAGTCTGACACTGTTTCCACTCTTTCCCCATCTATTTCCCATGGAGTGATGGGACCAGATGCCATGATCTTTGTTTTCTGAATGTTGAGCTTTAAGCCAACTTTTTCACTCTCCTCTTTTATTTTCATCAAGAGGCTTTTTAGTTCCTCTTCACTTTCTGCCATAAGGGTAATATTAAGGGAACATTTCATACAAAGATGGGCTCGATAAAGGACAGAAATGGTATGGACCTAACAGAAGCAGAAGATATTAAGAGGTGGCAAGAATACACAGAAGAACTGTACAAAAAGGATCTTCACGACCCGGATAATCATGATGGTGTGATCACTCATCTAGAACCAGACATCTTGGAATGTGAAGTCAAGTGGGCCTTAGAAAGCATCACTACGAACAAAACAAAGAACCTCCATAGTGGTTCTTTATAAAGTTCTCCACAATGATTACACCAATTTACATTTCCACCAACAGTGTAGGAGGGTTCCTCTTTTTCCATATCATCTCCGATATTATCTATAGACTTTTTGATGACAACCATTCTGACCTGTGTGAGGTGGTGTCTCATTGTGGTTTTGATTTGCATTTCATGGATAATTAGCAATGTTGAACCTCTTTTCATGTGCCTGTTAGTGACTTGTGTATCTTCTTTGGGAAAATATCTATGTAGGTCCATTTTTTAAAAAAATTTATTTGTGGCCACGCTGGGTCTTTGCTGCTGCATGTGGGCTTTCTCTAGTTGTGCTGAGCTGGGTCTGCTTTTCATTGCTGCTAGCAGGCTTCTCACTGCGGTGGCTTCTTTTGTTGCGGAGCATAGGCTGTAGGTGTGTGGGCTTCAGTAGTTTCGGCTCGGGGGCTCTAGAGCTCGGACTCGGTACTTGTGGTGTGTGGACTTAGTTGCTCCACAGCATGAGGATTTTCCCGGACCAGGAATCAAACCCATGTCCTTTGCATTGGCAGGTGAATTCTCAACCACTGGACCATCAAGAAAGTTCTTCGGTCCATTTTTTAATTGGGTTGTCCTTTTTTTCCCCCCTATTTTTTTTGGCCATGCTGCATGTCATGCAGAATCTTAGTTCCCTGACAAGTGATCAAACCTATGCCCCCTGTAATGAAAGCATTAGTCCTTTGACATTTAACATAAAGAAATTATTGATAAGTATGTACTTATTACCATTTTAATCTTTGTTTTCCAGTAATTTTTATAGTTCTTTGTTCATTTCTTTTTGTTTTTCCTTTTGTGGTTTGATGCTTTTCTTTTGTAACATGCTTCAGTTTTTATTTTTGGTTTTTGTGAATCTATTATATGTTTTTGATTTGTGGTTATGATGGAGTTCATGTATGTTGACCCATGACTATATCTGCTTGCTTTAAACTGATAGTCATTCAGATACATTTTAAAAGATCTAGTTTTATGCTTTCCTCCCTCATGTTTTGTGATTTTGCTGTCCTATTTTACATCTTCATGCTTATCCTTTTACTATTTATTATAGTTATAATTGCTTTTACACTTTCTTGTTTGTTTTTTGATCTAAGTACTGGATTATTGGGGGGGCGTCCCTGATGCCTCAGTGTTGAAGAATCCACTTGCAATGAAGGAAATACAAGAGACTCGGGTTTGATCTCTGGGTCGGAAAATCCCTGGGGGCGAAAATGGCAACCTGCTCCAGTATTCTTGCCTGGGAAATCCCATGGACAGAGGAGCCTGGTGGGCTCCAAAGGGTCACAAAGAGTCGAACACAACTGAGCACACACACTGAATTATTTAGGTGATCTTCAGTTCTTACTATAGGTTTGCCTTCCCTTTCCTAGAAATTCTTCTTTTCTATTTAGAGAAGAAACTTCAGTATTTCTGTTAGAGTAAATTTATTATTGCTGAATTCTTTTTAGTTTTTGCTTGTTTGAGAAATTCTCTCTCCTTCTATTCTAAACGATCATTTTATTGGGTAGAGTATTCTCAGTTTCAGGTTTTGACCTTTCAAGACTTTAAATATATCACTCCACTCCCTTCTGGCCTCCAAAGTTTCTGCAGAGAAATCAGCTGATAACCTTACTGGAATTCCCTTGTAAATAACTGTTTTTCTCTTGTTGCCTTTAGAATTCTCTCTTTAACTTTTGCCATTTTAATTATAATATGTCTTGTTGTGGTTCTGTTTGGATTCATTTTGTTTGGGACCCTCCAAGCTTTTTCAAATACATTTCAATTTCTGGTGGCAGCGTGGCCATCTCAATTCCTGCAGCCACAGTCTCTCCACTCCACAGCCACACACTAGATCTGGGATGAACACAACGAGGAAGGGACAGAACCCTGGGCGGAGTATGAGCGGTTTTTTCAAATTCATTTTCAATCTTCTTTCTCTTTTCTCTGTCTTAGAACCTCTATTATACACAGGCTTGCAAGTTTTATATATACCATAGATCTTGTATGTTGCTTTCATTTTCTTTTTGTTTTTCTGTCTTGTGTTTGATTGGGTGGTTTTCATTATTCTGTCTTCCAGGTTGCTTATTCTTCATCTTTTAGCTGGCTATTCATTGCTCTTAGATTGCTTTTTTTTTTTCTATCTTGGCAGTTGAGTTATCTATTTTTGATTGGTTCATCTTTACAGTTTCTAGTTCCTTGTTACAGTGACCTGAATTTCTATTAGTAATCTTTCTTAATTCAGTTAGCATTTTTACTATCACTGTTTTGAACTGGAGTTGGGTAGACTGGTGAGCTCTGTTTCATTATTTCAGGGAATTTCTCTTGCTTTTTAAATTGGGAGTAGTTCCTCTGCCTTTTCATTTTATTTTATGAATTTAGGAGAAACATTATCTGTTGTGGTCTTGGAGTATTTTTACATGGGTGCATCCCTGTATGGATTATGTGTGCTCAGTGCCTTTGGTATGAGGGCTGGGTTGATACGGATGCCAGCCATGTTTTCCCTCAAGTTGTGCTGGCCATTATCACCTTGAGGAGGGGGTGTGTACTGGGGGATCTAGAGCCTATGCGGGGTGTGAGATGGGACTTCCCCTCTGCTCTGTAGCTGTTGCCGCACTTTCAGCAGGGAGGTCTGATTCCCCAGTCGTTAGAGTAGCCTTGTGGGTCAGGCTTGATCAGGCTCTGTTCTCCTTGAGTGCATGCCCTGCTCCAAAGGAGGGGATTGCCGAAACAAGTGAAGCCTGTGCATTCACAGAGGGCCTACACACCTGTGTAGGTGCACTGCTCATACTCAGCCCGGGGTTCTGTCCCTTCCTCGTTGTGTTCATCCCAGATCTAGTGTGTGGCTGTGGAGTGGAGAGACTGTGGCTACAGGAATTGAGATGGCCACGCTGCCACCAGAAATCTGGCTGCCTCTGTGGTACTTTTCTCCCAGGGTGGTCTGCTCCAGAACCAGCACTGAACTGCAGTGAGGAGTGGATGGGGCTTTCTTGCTTGGCTGGGAGACAAAACTGGGGCAGGCTTCTGGGGGACCACCCAACCACATGCTGAGAATGGCCACCACCCCATCCAGATCACATCCGAGGGCCCCCCAGTCTGTCTCTGAGTAGCTAGACCAAGTCTTTTCCCAGGGGACAGTTGGCCCAGGTCACACACCACTGTGGTGCAGAGTAAGGCTGAGGAGTTCACCCAGCTCAGACTGCAGAGTGCAGCAGGCTGGCAGCCACCAGGGCAGAGCTCTCTCCACCTTGATTGTTGACAAGCCAGTACATGCACCATCCTCATGAGTAGGTCTCTGCTTCTCCAGCCCTCTGTCCCAGAGGTTCTCCCGCAGCCAAGGGGATTTGTCTCCTCCACGAAAGATACTAGGACTGGGGTGTCCAGTCTGTGGCTCAATCTGTTAGCTCCCCAGGGTGAGGGTCCCTGAATAGGGATCAAACCCATGCCCTCTGCAGTGGAAGTGCAGAGCCCTAACCACTGGATCACCAGAGAATTCCCAAGAACACTTAATTTGTAGAGCAGTTCAGTTCAGTTAGTCGCTCAGTCGTGTCCGACTCTTTGCAACTCCATGAATTGCAGCACGCCAGGCCTCCCTATCCGTCACCAACTCCCGGAGTTCACTCAACTCACGTCCATCGAGTCGGTGATGCCATCCAGCCATCTCATCCTGTCATCCCCTTCTCCTCCTGCCCCCAATCTCTCCCAGGGCATCAGAGTCTTTTCCATTGAGTCAACACTTCACATGATGTGGCCAGAGTACTATACTTTCAGCTTTAGCATCAATCCTTCCAAAGAACACCCAGGGATGATCTCCATTAGGATGGACTGGTTGGATCTCCTTGCAGTCCAAGGGACTCTCAAGAGTCTTCTCCAACACCACAGTTCAAAAGCATCAATTCTTCGGTGCTCAGCCTTCTTCACAGTCCAACTCTCACATCCATACATGACTACTGGAAAAACCATAGCCTTGACTAGACGGACCTTAGTCGGCAAAGTAATGTCTCTGCTTTTGAATATACTATCTAGGTTGGTCATAACTTTCCTTCCAAGGAGTAAGCGTCTTTTAATTTCATGGCTGCAATCACCATCTGCAGTGATTTTGGAGCCCCCGAAACTAAAGTCTGCCACTGTTTCCACTGTTTCCCCATCTATTTCCCATGAAGTGATGGGACCGGATGCCATGATCTTCGTTTTCTGAATGTTGAGCTTTAAGCCAACTTTTTCACTCTCCTCTTTCACTTTCATCAAGAGGCTTTTTAGTTCCTCTTCACTTTCTGCCATAAGGGTGGCGTCATCGCATATCTGAGGTTATTGATATTTCTCCTGGCAATCTTGATTCCAGGTTGTGCTTCTTCCAGTCCAGCATTTCTCATGATGTACTCTGCATATAAGTTAAATAAGCAGGGTGACAATATACAGCCTTGACGTACTCCTTTTCCTATTTGGAACCAGTCTGTGGTTCCATGTCCAGTTCTAACTGTTGCTTCCTGGCATGCATACAGATTTCTCAAGAGGCAGGTCAGGTGGTCTGGTATTCCCATCTCTTTCAGAATTCTCCAGTTCCACACAGACAAAGGCTTTGGCATAGTCAATAAAGCAGTAATGGATGTTTTTCTGGAACTCTCTTGCTTTTTCCATGATCCAGCAGATGTTGGCAATTTGATCTCTGGTTCCTCTGCCTTTTCTAAAACCCAGCTTGAACATCTGGAAGTTCACAGTTCATGTATTGCTGAAGCCTGGCTTGGAGAATTTTAAGCATTACTTTACTAGTGTGTGAGATGAGTGTTACTATATGCCAAACACTGTTCTAAAGGTTTTCACACCCAAGACCCCTTTTAATCTTCACATCAGCCTGATGAGGCCTGTGCCATTATTGACTCTAGTTTATGGATTAGAAAATGAAAGCTTGGAGAGATTAAGTAGCTTTTCTGGGGTCACATAAAGTCAAACTCAGGTCTGCTCAATTCCAGAGCCCAATTACTCAACCTCTGATCCTCTCCACCTGGGAAGCTTGTTGCCCCAACTTGCACAGGCAAGACAGTCCACCATGCTAAGAGCACAGACTGGAAGTCAGAAGTCCTCGGCTCAGGCTTCAGCTGTGCACTAAATGACCATGGTCACTGCCCTTGATGGCTTTGGACTCAAGTACGCACATCTATCAAATGAGGGCAGTGGGCCAAAACCACCGTTTCTCACTGTCTTCCTCCAAGTCCTGGTGCCCTTAGCAGCCCCACTAAGGAGAGCAGTGCCCCCCTTTCCTCTTTTATACGTTTGGTCCACTTGTTTCGTCAGGGGACAGTGTGGGGTTGGGGCAGGGGGAGGAGGAAGTTCCATTGAAAAAATAAATTTTAAAAAGCAATAAAAAAAAGAACAATCAAATAACTACCTGGGTCCTCTGTAGGCCAGATGTTTTTTGACAGTGGAGACGATTTTCTCTTCCATTTTGAGGAAAGAGAAATGCTCCTGTTTTTTTCCTTTGAAGATGCTACTTTCCCATCCAGGGTAGTCACTCAGGTATTGGCACATTGTGTGTCAGAAAGGGATACCTGACTGTTTCTTGATTAATATGTCACAGTTTTAGGGGATGAGGGACTGAGATGAGTCAGCAGTTAGTTTCAGGGCAATCCTGCTTTTTGTCTTGACTGATTCTGTTGCAGGGTGGTGGGGTGTGGGTCCCACATAGCCAAGCTGGTGTCAGTTCAACTCAGTTCTGATTCTCTACTGGAGACATCGTTAGAGTCCACAGGTTATGAGCTCAGTCCTACCAGACTGCCCCCAAACTGGATGCCAATTGCAAATCCACGTTGTTCAGTTAGTTTGCTAGAGGATCTCACATTTTACTTACTAGGGAAACATTTTACTTACTAGGGAAACATTTTACTTACTAGGTTATTGGCTTAAAGTTTATATGTGTGCTGTGCTTAGTCATTTCTGATTCTCTGTGACCCTTTGGATGGTAGCCCACCAGGCTCCACTGTCCATGGGATTTTTCAAGCAAGAATACTGGAGTGGGTTGCCATTTCCTTCTCCAGATGTTCCTGACCCAGGGATCAAACCTGCATCTCGTGTGTCTCCTGCATTGGTAGGCAGATTCTTCACCTGCTGAGCCATCAGGGAAGCCTGTGTGTATACACACACACACGCACGCACACATACATAAAAGTTTATATATATATATAAAGAATATAACTCAGATGGAGGAGATGAAGAGGGCAAGGTATGGGAAACGGGCATAGAGCTTTGATACTTTCTGAGCTGGTCACTCTCCAGCACCTCTGTGTGTTCTCAGCTCAGAAGCTCTCCAGACTAGTCCTTTTGGGTTTTTATGGACGCTTCATTACAAGTTGTGATCAATTAAGTCATCAGCCATTGATGACTGAACTCAGCCTCCAGCCCCTTGCCCCTCCCTAGAGCTTGAGGGTGGGACTCAAAGTTCTAACCCTCTGATCACGTGGATACTACCAACCAGACTCCATCTTTACATGCTTCCCAGGAATCACCTCATTTAGCAGAACAAGAGAGACCTTTATGCTCTCATCAGTTAGGAAATTGCAAGGGTTTTAGGAATTCAGTGCCAGAAACAGGGACAAAGATCAAATATGTATTTCTTATATCACAATATCAGTCTTTTTTTCCCCATAGAAAAGCCGATGCTTCAGAGCAGACACTCCTTAGATGGCTCCAAACTTGTGGAGAAGGTTGAGACTGCGCAGCCACTGTGGATAACGCTGGCGCTGCAGAAACAGAAGGGGTTTCGGGAGCAGCAGGCAACTCGGGAAGAGAGGAAGCAGGCCAGGGAGGCCAAACAGGCAGAGAAGCTCTCCAGAGAACATGTAAGTAGCCTGGTCTTTGGCTTTAACTCTGAGCTTGGCTCGCTCTCTCTTTTATTTTTTGAGCACCACAAGGCTCTTGGGGTCTTAGTTCCCTAACCAGGGATTGAACCCAGGCCCTGGCAGTGAAAGTGCCAAGTCCTAACCACTGGACAGCCAGGGAACTCCCAAGCTTGGCTTTCTTTTAGTTCATAGGATTTAAAACAACAGTAACGAGAAAAGGCTGGCTGGGAATGGTGGAAAATACTTAGAGTAGAACAGTAAATCAGTTGACCACTGTTAAGCCAAAGAGGTATTTTCAGTTAGAAATATGATTTGGTTTCCTTATGCTCTTAGGTTAACCTAATTTGGCAGAATCCTCACACACAACAATTATAAGAAAAATACGAAAATAACTTTATTTTAAGCAGTGGGTCGAGAGGAAATTAGGAGTCTTGCTCTGTGGCTCTGATTGTATAGTTTGATGGGACTCTTCCGGGAAAGCATGTAGCATCCCCTCTTTGGGACATCTGACCGAGCTTCTCCTTGGCTGAGGGCCAGGGCTGAGCACACACTGCTCCCCGTGCAGTCTGGCTCCTCCTCTGGGAGCAGAAGAGGGGGGCCAGCTGGTGGAAACCTCCAAGCAGCTTTGCCTTGCATGGTCAGTCCTTCTCTGCCTTTAGGATGGATACATGCATTTCCTGACTTTCTGTCCTTGCAGGTCAGTGTCACCCCACAGCCTGGAAGCAGCAGCGTCAGCAGAGCTGGTTCCCTGCACAAGCCCACCACTCAGCCAGAAGAGAAGAAGCCAGAGACACCAGTGTCCAGGCTTGAGCGCAGAGAACAACTCAAAAAGGCCAACACTCTTCCTACATCAGTGACAGGTAAGAGAGAACAGGTCCATTTCTACTTATGTGTACTTGAAGGTTTTTTCCCTTAAAGCATGTTTTATTTCCTCCAGTGTAAAAACTAGCACAGCATTTTAGGCATTTCAGAGCACAAGCTGTCTTGCCACCCTATTCATAAACTTTGACATGGATAAATATCATCAGAAACATACCCACTATCAGTGGGGTGATGATACACATTTAACAGTCAGGTCTTCAGGGATTGGAGATACCTGTGATTTGTAGTATTTGTCCTTTTCTGTGGTGTAAATACTCCCAGCCATGGCTAATTTCAAACTACCAATGTGATATCAAGTGGCTTGTTAAATTCCTGAGCCTTTAACAAGGTGATATGCGCCTTCTCCGCCTCCACTGCCTGTGGTCCAACAAGATGAGGTTTTTTGACTTCCTGTAGCAAGAAAGACTGCATACCACAAGAACCATCTAAACAAAAGAAGAGACAAGATTATATTAGGATGTGGGGAAAGGGTGAATTTTAGGTAGAATTTAAATGGAGCCAGTGTTTTTTGATAGTCTCAAAGCCAAGTAGTTGACATCAAGCCTGAGCTGAAAAGCAGATTCAGGAGCCTGTTTCCTTTAATGCCACATATTTAAGACCAATGTGAGAAAGCTGTGTGAGAAATGCCCTACCTGGAGCTCTGCCCTGGCTGGAAGTGGAAACTGCTTCTCTGAATCATGGTGATCCAAGTGGCTCAGATGCTCCAGGCAAAAGTGGGCTGGCCCCTTCTTATCAATGTGATTTCAGATAGCTAACTTCTGACCCAGGTGTGACATTAGAGAGCACAGTTGTTCTGCTCTAAGTCCCTGATGTTAATGAACAGCAGCAGTGCTTATACAAATTCATGACATGTAAGAGATACGGGCAAGTTTAAAAAAAAGTCTTTATCCTGTTAAAAGATAAAATGATCCAGTAATGTTTATGACTTTCCTTATTGCAAGTCACTTGGAGGATGGAGAGTTTGAAAGAGCTTCCTCTCAGGAGCTGTTCAGTCGGTCAGTTCAGTTGCTCAGTCGTGTCCGACTCTTTGCAACCCCATGAATCGCAGCACGCCAGGCCTCCCGTCCATCACCAATTCCCAGAGTTCACTCAGACTCACGTCCATCGAATCGGTGATACCATCCAGCCATCTTATCCTCTGTTGTCCCCTTCTCCTCCTGCGCCCAATCCCTCCCAGCATCAGAGTCTTTTCCAGTGAGTCAGCTCTTCACATGAGGTAGGCAAAGTACTGCAGTTTCATCTTTAGCATCATTCCTTCCAAAGAAATCCCAGGGTTGATCTCCTTGCAGTCCAAGGGACTCTCAAGAGTCTTCTCCAACACCACAGTTCAAAAGCATCAATTCTTCGGCGCTCAGCCTTCTTCACAGTCCAACTCTCACATCTATACATGACCACAGGAAAAACCATAGCCTTGACTAGATGGACCTTAGTCGGCAAAGTAATGTCTCTGCTTTTGAATATACTATCTAGGTTGGTCATAACTTTTCTTCCAAGGAGTAAGCGTCTTTTAATTTCATGGCTGCAATCACCATCTGCAGTGATTTTGGAGCCCCCGAAACTAAAGTCTGCCACTGTTTCCACTGTTTCCCCACCTATTTCCCATGAAGTGATGGGACTGGATGCCATGATCTTCGTTTTCTGAATGTTGAGCTTTAAGCCAACTTTTTCACTCTCCTCTTTCACTTTCATCAAGAGGCTTTTAAGTTCCTCTTCACTTTCTGCCATAAGGGTGGTGTCATCTGCATATCTGAGGTTATTGATATTTCTCCCGGCAATCTTGATTCCAGCTTGTGCTTCTTCCAGTCCAGCATTTCTCATGATGTACTCTGCATGTAAGTTAAATAAGCAGGGTGACAATATACAGCCTTGACGTACTCCTTTTCCTATTTGAAACCAGTCTGTTGTTCCATGTCCTGTTCTAACTGTTGCTTCCTGGCGTGCATACAGATTTCTCAAGAGGCAGGTCAGGTGGTCTGGTATTCCCATCTCTTTCAGAATTTTCCACAGTTTATTGTGATCCACACAGTCAAAGGCTTTGGCATAGTCTATAAAGCAGAAATAGATGTTTTTCTGGAACTCTCTTGTGGGGACTGTTAGGGTCCCTGTTTTCCCCAGTAGGCAGCCCTGTCTGTTCCTCAGAGGACACCCACCTTCTAGACACAAGATTTTTTTTATGCCTTAAGAAATAACTGCTAGCTGAGGTCTGGAAATGTAAAGAGGTCTCACGAGGAAAGCTATATTTACTATTTGGTGTGGAGGAAAAAAACTGTACATTTGAAAACCACTTTGGAAGATTTTCTCAAGGACTTCCAAGGGACTTACTTCATTTGATCTTATACCCAGGAATTAAGGATTCTAAACATCATATTGATAAGGGTCAAGAGAGAATTCTTTCAGA
This sequence comes from Budorcas taxicolor, assembly GCF_023091745.1. Taxonomy (NCBI): domain Eukaryota; kingdom Metazoa; phylum Chordata; class Mammalia; order Artiodactyla; family Bovidae; genus Budorcas; species Budorcas taxicolor. The sequence continues at coordinate 72,127,308 of NC_068915.1, forward strand.
ATTCTCCAAAGTCAACAACGAGATCAACCTTTGCCTGCCTGATTTCTTAGAGACACCAAAGGGTAAATGCAGTTCAGAGTTGGCTCCACCTTAATAAAACAAGCCTTCTTCTGAAGTTTTGTCTTTTTATTATTTCCAGAGTTCTGCATAACTGTAAGGCCACTGCCATAGGCACTACATATGACCCGAAGATAAGATGGGAGCCCTCATCATACCAAGCCTCTGAGGTCTGATAAATGGTGATAGGAGGCAAAGGAATTTGTTAGACAAGTCTGAGTCATAAGAGCAGGCAGGATCCATAGGGTTTGGAGGGAGGAGGGATGCAGGGCATGCTTGGAGGAGGAAGTAGCTTTTAACCTTACCAGCTAACAAGTTCAAACTTCAAACTGAAAGGTTGTTGTTGAATTATGACGCCGGGATTCTTGGCTTCCGGAGGAGAAGAATTCAATCCGGGGCCAGAGACGAAGCTTGCCCGCTCAGAGCTTTTGTGTAACAAAGTTTTATTAAAGTATAAAGGAGATAGAGAAAGCTTCTGACATAGGCATCAGAAGGGGGGCAGAAAGAGTACCCCTCTGCTAGTCTTTAGCTGGATGTTATATAGTCATCAGCAGTCTGTTAATGAAAGAAAGGAATGTCTCAAAACTTAGAATGGCACCAGGCCCCTCACCCATAAGATGTATTTTGGGATAATCTTGGCTCCAAATGGTTCATCTTGGGCCATAAAAGGATTAACTTGAATCTTGAAGAAGGGCAGAGCACCATACAAATAGTGTTATTTACATAGATTAGAGGAACAATATCGGAGTATAACATACTGGTTTATCAAGTAGGTCCTGAGCCAAAAGGCGGAACTGACTTGAAGACAGAGTTTGGGGTACATGCATAGTACATTAGCATAGCTTAAGATAAACATTTCCTTAAGAAAAAGGCATTGGTTAACTTCAGGTGAAACCAGGTGTCATGGCAACACAGAATTTTAAGAGAAACCTCCTTTTAAATTTGTATAGAGAAGGAAAAAAAATATCGGTAGTTTGTTTCTTCCTGCCGCTTAAGGGAGATAAAAATGTCTGACACTTGCAGGCTATTTCCTCCATTTGGAGACCCCTGGCCTTCCTGCCTGTTACCCTCTCAAAACTACTGGTTTAATCTTTTTCTTCATCAAATTGACTAGTTGCATGACTTAGAATCACAAATTTACCTATTATTACTATTATTGTGCAGGTATAGCTTCTGTGCACAGAGAAAACTGGATTTCTAGAAATTCTTTGAAATTAAAATTGACTGCACTGTGATCACTGTAATTCTGTATGCAGCCGTTAGGATCACATAGGTTTCTTTCCCTAATTTCTTCTTGCTAGAGATGCTCAGTACTTCAGTGGGTTTTGCTTTCTTAATCTCATACTTGTGATAAATCCAAAAAATGTAGCTCTGACTTACATTCTTTTCTCCTTTTCCTTCAAAATCTAGTGGAGATCTCGGATTCAGCTCCCCCAGCACCACTGGTGAAAGAAGTCACAAAGAGGTTCTCCAACCCAGATGCTGCCCCCGTGTCAACAGAGCCAGCCTGGCTGGCTTTGGCCAAAAGGAAAGCCAAGGCCTGGAGCGACTGTCCGCAGATTATTAAGTAAAGAGTGACTCTTATCCATTCTTATTACAGTCATTGGCTCTTCTCTTGCCCTTTTTATTTATTTATTTTTTATATGAGGTAAAGAAAACCAAACTAGGAAAAAGAAGCATGTTTTATAGGCTCTAAAATAATGTTTAGAAACTGAACTGGTGGTGTTCCTTGTAAAGAGTGTATTTGCACAACCCTAGGTCCTGGTGCCTTGAGCTCCTCCTAGTTTTGAAGAGAAAATTCCGTCCGAGGGACCACATGAAGTAAAATCTCTCGACTAAGACCTCACAAGAGCCTGCCATGGCCCTTCCACACACACACACCCACACACCATTCAGAACATGCCCTTTTGCCAACCTTTGTAATATTAATGGTTTTCTTGATTCTTTACTCGTTTCTTTTCTCTGAACCATTTATTTACCATGTGCTTGGGGATTTCTACCTTTCTGAAGTCTTAGTGAAAGGACAAGGATGCCTATTCTCCTGAATGCAGCCACTGGGAACAGCAAGTTAAAAGTCTGGTTTCCAACTCTGTGCCCGTCTCTGCTTCTCATGATTTTGCCCCGACTGGAAACTACCACAGCGAGTCCGTTCACTCTTCTGCTGTGCTGTTGAGCTATGGGCCCTGTTATACCAGAACTCTCCTTAGGGACATGTTAACCATTTGGCCCAGCTGGCTCCTAGGGAACATTTTTATTTAAATGTTTAAATAATAAATGATTTTTTAAAAAAAACAACTACAAATTCTCTGTCTCTGAGAATCCCCATTTAGTATAGTTGTTAACAAGTTTAGACTCTATCCCAGACCTACTCAGAGAGCCTTTAAGGATGGGGCCAGATTGTGTATGTTCTGGTAAAAAAACTCTTCAGTTAGCTTCTGATATATCACAAAGGGTGAGAAGTGTCGGATGCACTGCTTCTAGCGCTACCTGCTTCTTAAAGCTCTGAAGGGGAGGCTCACTTCACCCAAAGCAGCAAAAGTGAGACAAGAAAAATAATAAAGCAACCTCTAAACCACCCATTTATTACGGGGTACAAGAGCCTACATTACATGTCTCTGAAAATCTTTGACGTTGCTAGGGAAAGTTAACAGTAAGACAAGATTTGAAGCCTTTTGTACTAAGGACTTGCTGTGGGGAATTTCTTTCTTTACCATAGCCAAGTAATTCATATTTAGAGTCAAATGTTCAGTAGCACTAAAACATCTCAAGAGTTTTAAGTGGCCTTGTTATTATATACATGAGATTTTTTTTTTAAAAGGTGTGGGGGGGCTTGGCAATTTAAAAGCCACATATATTCACTTTTATTTCCCTAAATTTGCTTTACATGAAACACAGAGCAAACCCACACATTGCTAGTACTTACATTGCTAGTACTTACATTTCATGATGTTGACATATTCCCTTTTTCTTCAATTCTGACTTCAAAATCTAAATACAAATCCTTTGCTTAGTGCAGCAGGGGAAGGAATTACACCCATTTTTTCTCTCCTAAAAAAACACATTTTATTAGTATTTTATTAGTATCATTTTCCTTTATGTTTATGCAATGACAATGTGCTGTTATTCTATTATGTACCTTAAAGGATGAGTGCGAAAATATTTACCATATACAAGGCATTTTCTTTCTGGAAACAATGGCTCAGCCTTATGGTAGTACCTGGCATGTGTGGTGAAGTGGATAGTTGTACTTTTGCAAGCTGGAGTTAACATATATAGTGGACCTTCAAACTGTTAAGAATCAATGGGACGTTAATTTTTTTTAATGGCTATGAGACACAATTAATATGCCACTGCACGTTTTCCACACTGTTCATTTCTAAATCAAATATGTAGGCATTTGTTACCTTCGATGATTTCCTCACAAATATAACACTTTCTTAATAAGAATCTTTCCACTTAGAGCCCTAGAATTATAGTGCTACATTAATTCTTCTGCATTGACTTTTTCTTTCATGCTGTCAGCTTTGAATAACAATCACAGTAATGGCAGAGAACAGGTGAAAAAATCAGGTCATTAACAAAGAATGGTAGATAAGTCAAGTCTGTACTGGCTTACCACTGAGCCCATGCAAAGGAGGAGAAATACCTCAGTTAAAAATTTTCCATCAAAATCTTTAAAAGAAGAGTATACTGAGGAAAAGACAGTCATAGCACTTACTTCCAACAACTTCTAAAGGCTACATGTTTAATACTTCATGTAAAAATTACTCCAAATTTGCACTGAATACCAATGAAGTGTTATTTTTCTTTATTGTGTTGCAGTCTTTTCTGATCAACAAACTATGGGGGAAATTCTGTAAAGCATATAAGAATTCAAGACTTTTAAAAGAAATGAATGATTGCTAGTTACATACACAAGCTTTTTTTTTTCTGTTTTAATTTAAACAAACATACACTTCTGGCAAGGTTATAGATGATTAACCTCTGTTCATAAGACTTAAATATACAAAACTAGAGGTTTTTTTGTTTACTTTTTTTCAAGTGCAATTGTTTCTTATACATGTTACTATTAAATTATCATTTTAGCCAGTTATTAGCAAATTGTAGTATGTATTGTCTCTTCTTGTGACGTTTAGTTTTAATTGCTTATTTTAAAGCAGAAACATTAGAATTACAAGTGTCTGGCAATATTTTTATCAACAATAAAATGAAGTAGACTTAACAATGAAAATACCTTAGTGTGATTTTAATATTATTTTGAGATTTTGGTTGTATAAAGTTTTAATGTAAAATGTCCATTATTGAAGGAAAAAGACCTTTCAATAAAAAATACCTACAAGAACTTTGGCACTGATGGAATTTCCTTTTCAAGGTGAAGTTTTTACTGATTTCAGTGACCATCTACAGAGAGCTCATATTTACATAGCTTTTGTTAAGAAAGAGAAATTTCAAGGCATTTTATAGGGTACCTTATTTTTAATTAGATATTTTTGGAGAAAAATAATGAGTAGGGGACAAAGAAAATGGGCTTCCCTGGTGGCTCAGATGGTAAAAAAAGAATTCACCTGCAATGCCAGAGACCCAGGTTTGATCCCTGAGTTGGGAAGATCCCCTGGAGGTGGGAATGGCTACCCACTCCAGTATTCTTGCCTGGAGAATTCCATGGACAGAGGAGCCTGGTGGGCTGCAGTCCATGGGGTCGCAAAGAGTCGGACACAGTTGAGCGACTAACACTTCCACTCTTTCACTTCAATGAGCAGGGAACAAATGTTTGTCTGAACCCTGAATTTCAATTGGTCTGTGTCTCAGACACCAAAAATGTACTTATCTTCATTCCATACATTCTGCATCGACTTCACAGAGGTTGAAACACACACTGATATGGGAATGGCAGAACGCTGACAGGCTTGCACTTGTGTGAAAAACACCAAGTTGAACTACTTCCCGACAGCCCAAGCCTCTGAGGAGATGGCCAGTTTTGCAGCGGAGGCGGTTGCTAGTCACAGTGTATGTTCTAGGAATGAGTTTTTGCCCTTCATGATATAAAGGTGTGATACCTGTGTGACCACATGGTAATGTTTGATGTTGAAATGAGTAGACCTTTATCTTACCTCACAGGATTCTTTGGAGGGTTAAATTAGACCAGTATATAAAGTGCCACTCACCACATTTACACAGAGAAGGCAATGGCACCCCACTCCAGTACTCTTGCCTGGAAAATCCCACGGACGGAGGAGCCTGGTAGGCTGCAGTCCATGGGGTCCCTAGAGTCGGACACGACTGAGCGACTTCACTTTCACTTTTCACTTTCATGCACTGGAGAAGGAAATGGCAACCCACTCCAGTGTTCTTGCCTGGAGAATCCCAGGGACGGGGGGAACCTGGTGGGCTGCTGTTTATGGGGTCGCACAGAGTCGGACACGAGTAAAGCGACTTAGCAGCAGCAGCAGTGTCTCAGACAAATGATCTTACAACCTCTTTACTCAAAGTATGGGCCATGGAACAGCAGCATGGGCACAGCTGAGACCATGTGAGAAACACAGCTTAGGGCCCCAGACCAGACCTAGTGACTCACAGGGCCAGACGAGGGCAAATGGAGTGATGTGCGCAAGGCACTTGCCTTGGGTGCCAAAAAAGTAATCAAGAAGTGCTATTTTAATGCAATATTTTTTTTAACGATTAATGGAAATTCTATGATGAGCGAGTATCAAAATTTTAAATAAATACAGGGTCAGTATGACTCATTTTCCCTTTTGCCTTAGGTCCCAGTGTGGCTCAACCGAGCCCCTTCCTCTCAACTGGACTAGGCATTTAGCAACAGCTCCAGGTGGTGAATACAGTAAAGGTGAAGCAGCATGGATCTAAAACCTGGCAGAAGTTATGTTGTTCTTTTGGGCTGACCATGCCCTCAATGCCCTTTCTATGTTTGGGGAAGTCTCCATCTTGTGGGTCTTGATAGAGGGCAGCACTCACCTCCTGCTACTGCTACTGCTAAGTCACTTCAGTCGTGTCTGACTCTGTGCGACCGCATAGACGGCAGCCCACCAGGCTCCCCTGTCCCTGGGATTCTCCAAGCAAGAACACTGGAGTGGGGTGCCACTGCCTTTTCCAATGCGTGAAAGTGAAAAGTGAAAGTGAAGTCGCTCAGTCGTGTCCGACTCTTGGCGACCCTATGGACTGCAGCCTACCAGGCTCCTCCGTCCGTGGGATTTTCCAGGCAAGAGTACTGGAGTGGGGTGCCATCGCCTTCTGTAGTTGAAACGCCTGTCGGGTGCTTTCCTGTACTCTGGTGGGCATGACAACATGTGTCATCTCAAATTGGAAGAGACTGTGGATTGGGAGCAAATGATGGAAAGACGGGGGAACTATGAGGAAGTCTGGTAGTGATAGGGAACAGTGTCTGGTGTTAGTGGGGTCAGCCATAAAGTAAGCATTTAGTTTCAAGGACAGCAGCTGTCTTCCGCCCAAAATGATATGATGATTTTATGGCATTCCTTATTTCTGGCTGTATAGCTCTAGCCCTCTATAATTCTGCAAGGGACTTAATATTCTTTTAAAAATTCACTCTGGAGGAGACTGACCAAGATGGCAGTCAGTCATCTTGAAAGACCCTGAGCTTATCTCCTTTCATAGGCACACCAAAATCACAACGATTTCCAGAACAACACTTGATGATAACAACTGGAACCTACCAAAAGATCTTACACAACATAAGCATAATGAACCACACAAAATGGATAAATGGTAATATTCAAGATATGGTCAAGTCCTATATCTTCGGAAAGAAGACCCACAAATGGGAGAATAATCATATCGGAAAGGTTCTCCCAAAGGACTACGAGGTCTGAGCCTCAACACTGGGCTCCCCAGACCAGGGGTCCTGCACCAGGAAGATAAGCCCCCAGAGTATTTAGCTTTGAAGGTCAGTGAGGTTTACTTTCTGGACTCCCAGAGAGCCAGGGGAAATAGAGAATTCATCTTAAAGGGCACACGTAAAATCTCACATGCTCTGGGACTCAGGGCATAAGAGATAATTTGACAGAAGCCTAGGTCAGACCTACCTGCTGATGGTGGAGTCTTTCAGAGGCAGGAGGCAGCTGCAGCTCACCCTGGGGACGCAGACACTGACACCAGCCATCCTTGGGAGTTCCTTCTACCACATACGCACTGGTAGTGGCAAGGGCCATTGTGGAATCTTCCTTTTAGTTTTTAGCCCCAAGATGTAGCCCTGCCTGGCTCTGTTAAGGGAGCCAGCTCCAACCTCTGGACCAGCCTTACCCAGGCCAGACACCAAATGCAAGATAGCCACAATCCTGTAGCCTGAAGTCCCACCAGCAGCCCAGGCCATGTCCTGGGATGACATGGGCCTGGGTGCTTGCCTTGCCCACTAACAACCCAATAAAAGCTTTGGGATATCTGAGACCCTGTACCCAACTGTGTCAGGAACAGCCCCTCCCCTATCCCTCCTTCCCAGCAGTGATCTGAAAACAGTTCCCGGACCCCCGGCCTTGCACCTGGACTCCAGGACCTGTCTCTGCTTGTCAGTAGACCAGCACTAACTCAGGACTTGACCTCACCCACCACAGAGTGGGCAATAGTCTGGGAGTCTTTTAGACCCTGACTACCCACCAATGAACCAGAACTAGCCTTGGGCCCCCTGGGGTTCTAGAGTCAGCTACCCTGTGACCTGGTCCTACCAACCAGGGGCCAGTAGCCTCTGCACAGGGCAGGGCTTAGCAACTAACCTGACCAAGTAGCCAACCAAGCCTACCAGACAGCCCACATAATTTGCTCAGTACAACAGAAGGACCCACACAGCAGGGAGCCATCAGAGCATACAGCCTGGGTGACGAGAGGGGAGTGCACTGCTGGGACATTAGGAGGTCTCCTACAGAAGACCACTTCTCTAACGCTGGAACACAACCAACCTACCAGAAACATAAAATACAAACAGCAACTTAGGCAAAACGAGGCAAAAGAGGAACATGTTCTAGATGAACGAACAAGATAAAACCCCACAAGAAGAACTAAGTGAAGTGCAAAAAGGCAAATACCTAAGAAAGAGTTCATAGTGGTCATAAAGATTAGAGAATCTGGGGAAAAAATGGGTACACAGAGTGAAAGTTAAAGGTTTTTAGCAAAGAGTTGGAAAATATAATGGATAAGGAAATGGCAACCCACTCCAGTATTCTTGCCTGGAGAATTCCATGGACAGAGGAGCCTGGCAGGCTACAGTCCTGGGGCCGTAGAGTCAGACATGACCGAGTGACTATCACTCATACTCACTAGAAAATATAAATAATATCCAGACAAAGATGAAAAATAACTGAAATTAAAAACACACTAAAAAGAATCAACGTAAACTAAATGGTACAGATAAATGGATCAGTGACCTGGAAGACACAGTAGTGGAAATCACTGTTGCTGAAAAGAAAAAAAGAAAAAGAAATGAGGACTGTATAAGAGACTTCGGGGACAACATCAAATGCACTAATATTCACATTACAGGGCAGAAGAGAGAGAGAAAGGGGCTGAGAACATATTTGAGCCATAATAGTTGAAAACTTTCCTAACCTGGGAAAGGAAACAGACATCCAAGTCCAGGAAGTGCATAGTCCCATACAGGATTAACCCAAAGAACACACTAAAATACTGTAATTGAATGTTAAAAATTAGAGAATATTAAAACCAGCAAAGGAGAAACAACAAATAACAGAGAAAGGAACTCATAAAGGGCTATCAGTTGACTTTTCATCAGAAACTACGTAGGCCAGAAGGGCAACATATTTAAAGTGATGAAAGGAAAGCCTACAACCAAGAATACCCTACCCAGCAAGGCTCTCATTCAGATTTTATGGAAAGATCAAAATCTTTTCAGACAAGCAAGAGCTAAAAGAGTTCAGCACTATCAAACCAGCTTTACAAGAAATATTAAAGGAATTTCTCTTAGTAAAAAAGGCCACAACTAGAAAAATGAAAATGACAAAATGAAAAAGCTCATTGGTAAAAGCAAACATTCAGTAAAGGTAGGAAATCACCCACGCACAAAGCTTGTAGGCAGGTTAAAAAACAAGAATATGGATGTATGGACCTAAGAGTTGGACCATACAGAAGGCTGGGTGCTGAAGAATTGATGCTTTCATACTGTGGTGCTAGAGAAGACTCTTGAGAGTCCCTTGGACAGCAAGGAGATCAAACCAGTCAATCCTAAAGGAAATCAACCCTGAATATTCACTGGAAGGACTGGTGCTGAAGCTGAAGCTCCAATACTTCGGCCACCTAATGGAAGATCTGACTCACTGGAAAAGACCCTGATGCTGGGACAGATTGAGGGCAAGAGAAGACGGGGACATAAGAGGATGAGATGGCTGGATGGCATCAGTGACTCAATGGACATGAGTTTGAACAAGCACTGGGAGATGGTAAAGAACAGGGAAGCCTGGTGTCCTGCAGTTCATGGGGTGGCAGAGAGTTGGACACAACTTAGAAACTGAACAACAAAAAAGATATCAAAAACAGTAATTGTGACGGGAGGAAAGTACAAATACAGGATTCTTAAAATGCATTTGAAATTAAGAGGTCAAGAACTTAAAACAACCTTGTATAAATACAGATTGTTATATAAATACCTTATGGTAATTACAAGCCAAACATCTATAATAGATACACAAAAGAAAAGGAATCTAAACATTAAAGATAGTCATCAAATAACAAAAGAAGACAGGAACAACAACAAAAAACCTACAAACACTACCCCCAAACAATTAACAAAATGGCAATAAGAACATGCATAGCAATAATTACTTCAAATGTAAATGGATTAAATGCTCCAAAAGACATCAAGTGGCTAAAGGCAAGAAAAAAAAAAGGAATCCTGCCTACAGGAGACTCAGATTTAAAGACATACATATATTGAAAATGAAGGGATGCAAAAGGTATTGAATGCAAATAGAGATAATAAGAAAGCCAGAGTAGCAATACTTCTACCTGATAAAACAGATGTTAAAATGGAGATTGTTGGAGGAGTCAAAGGACACTACAAGATGGAGGCTAAACAATATGCTACTAAAAAACAAAAAAACAATGGATTACTGAAGAAGTCAAAGAGGAAATTAAAAAAGAATACCCAGAGACAAATGAAAATGAAAAACAATGATCCAAAATCTATGGGACACAGCAAAAGCAGTTCTAAGAGGGAAGTTTATGGTGATACAAGAGCTCAGGAAATGAGGAAAATCTCAAACCACCTAATGTTACAGCTAAACCATAAAAAGAGCAAACAAAACCCAGAGTTAGTATAAGGAAACGTATCATAAAGACTAGAGCATAAATAAACTTTCAAAACAAAATTATCAATGAAACTAAAAAATGCTTCTTTGAAAAGATTTTAAAAATTGATAAACCTTTAGTTTGAACTCATCAAGAAAAGAGAGCACAAATCAACAAAATCAGAAATGAAAAAGGAGAAGTTACAAACACCACCACAGAAATATGAAACATCAGAAGAGATTACTACGGAAAACTATATGCCGATAAAATGGACAACTTAGAAGAAAGGGACAAATTCCTAGAAATGTACAATCTGCCAAGACTGAACCAGGAAGAAATAGAAAATATGAATAGATCAGTTACCAGTAATGAAACTAAATCAGCAATTTAATAACTCCCAATAGAAGTCCAGGATCAGATGGCTTCATAAGTAAATTCAACCAAACATTTAGAGAATTAACACCTATCTTTCTCAAACTGTTCCCCAAAAATTGCAGAAGGAATGCATCTGAACTCATTCTAGGAAGGTAGCATCACTGTGACACTAAAACCAAAGATACTACAGAAAAAAAGAAAAAGAAAATTATAGGCCAATATCGCTAATTAAGACAGATGCAGAAATTCCTCAACAAAATACTAGTAAACTGAATCCAACAATACATTAAATGGGTCGTAAAACACGATTAATAGGGATTTATCCCAAAGATGCAAGGACTTTTCGGTATCTGCAAATCAATCAGTATAACACTACATTAACAAACTGAAGAATAGAAACTGTATGATCACCTCAACAGATGCAGAAAAGCTTCTGACAATATTCAACATCCATTTATGATAAAAAAAACTCCCCAGAAGGTGTGTATAAAGGGAACATACCTCAACATAATAAAGGCCATATATGACAAATACACAGTTAACATCATACTCAAAGGTGAAAAGCTGAAAGTGTTTCCTCTAAGATCAAGAACAAGACAAGGATGCCCACTCAAGGTACTTTTAATCAACACAGTATTAGATGTCCTAGTCACAACAATTGGACAAGAAAAGTAAGATGGTTGGATGGTATCACCAATTCAATGGACATGAATTTGAGCAAACTCTGGGAGATAGTGAAGGACAGGTAAGCCTGGCACGCCGCAGTCCAAGAGGTCACAGAGTTGGACACAACTGAGCAACTGAACAACAACATAAACTGGAAAGGAAGAAGTAAGACTGTCACTGTTTGCAGATGACATACTACACACAAAGTATCCTAGACACCATCAGAATACTCCTAGAGCTCATCAATGAATTTAGTAAAGTTGTAGGATACAAATTAACATACAGAATTGGTTCCATGTCAATCTACTAAAAATGAGTAATCAGAAAGAGGAATTAAGTATATAATCCCATTTACCATTGCATTAACATGATTAAAACATCTAGGTATAAACCTCCTTAGGGGCAAAACACCTGTATTGGGGAAACCATAAGGCACTGATGAAGGAAACTGAAGACAATACAAACAGATGGGAAAATATACCATATTCAGAGACTGGAAGAATTAATACCAAGGAAATCTACAGATTCAATGCAGTCTCTATCAAAATACCAAGGGCATTTTTCACAGAAAATTTTAAAATTTGTGTGGAAACACAAAAGACCCTAAGCAGCTAAAATATCCCAAGAAAGAACAGACCTAGACAAATCAAGCTCCCTGACTTCAAACTACACTGATGCTGCTGCTGCTGCTGCTGCTGCTGCCAAGTCACTTCAGTCATGTACCACTCTGTGCGACCCCATAGACGCCAGCCCACCAGGCTCCCCCGTCCCTGGGATTCTCCAGGCAAGAACACTGGAGTGGGTTGCCATTTCCTTCTCCAATGCATGAAAGTGAAAAGTGAAAGTGAATTTGCTCAGTCGTGTCTGACTCCTAGCGACCCCATGGACTGCAGCCCACCAGGCTCCTCTGTCCATGGGATTTTCCAGGCAAGAGTACGGGAGTGGGGTGCCACTGCCTTCTCCGTCAAACTATACTACAAAGCTACAATAATCAACAGTGTGGCACTGGCAGAAAATATCAACAGAACAGAATAGAGAGCCCAGAAATAAACCCACACATTTACAGTCAATTAATCTATGACAAAGGAGGCAAGTATATTACATGGAGGGGGAAAATCTCTTCAATAATTGGTGTTGCAAAAACCAGACAGCTACATGTGAAAGAATGAAATTAGAACCTATATACACAAATTAATTCAAGATGGATTAAAGATATAAGACTGGAAACCATAAAACTCCTCGAGAAAAACAGGAACACTCTAACACATACTGTAGTAATATTGTTTTGAATCTGTCTCCTAAAACAAAGGAAATAAAAGCAAAAATAAACAAATGGGAACTAATTAAGCTTAAAAACTATGTACAGCAAAGGAAATCATCAACAAAATGAGAAGACAACCTACTGAATGGGAGAAAATATTTGCAAATGATATGACCAACTTGGGGTCATAGCCAACATATATAAATAACTCATACAACTCAACATCAAAAGAAAAAAACCTGATTAAAAACTGGGAAGAAGACCTGAACAGATATTTTTCCCAGAAAGGAAATGCAGATGATCAACAGGCTCATGAAAAGATCAACATCACTAATCACCAGGAAGTACAAATACAAACTACAATGAGATATCATGACTCAATGATATCATGATATCAATGATATCATGACAGGTCAGGATGGTTATCATCAAAAAGACACAAACAACAAATGATGGTGAGGAAGTGGAGAAAAGGGGAATCCCCTGTTGAGGAGAAACGTCAATTGGTGTAGCCACTATGGAAAACAGTATGGAAGTATCTCAAAAAAGCTAAAAATAGAACTACCATATGACTCAGCAATTCCACCACTCTTGGATATATATATCTGAAAAACAAAAACAACAAAAACACTAGTTCAAAAAAAATATGCATCCCAATGTTCATAGCAGTATTATTTATAACTGCCAAGATATGGAAGCAATTTAAGTGTTCATCAACAGATGAACAGATTAAGAGGATATGGTGTATGTATACAATGGAATACTACTCAGCCATAAAAAGAACAAAATTCTGCCATTTGCAAAACATGGATAGACTTGGAGGGTCATTATGCTAAATGAAATGAGTCAGAGAAAGATAAATATTTTGTATGATACCACTTTTACATGGAATCTAAAAAAACAGAACAAGCTAGTAAATCTAACATAAAAGAATCAGATTCACAAATATAGAGAACAAACTAGTGGTTACCAGCAGGGAGAGGGACGGGAGGAAGGGCAAACAGTGGTAAGGGATTAATAATTATTATTAATATTAATTAATATTATTAATATATTATTAAATATTATTAATAAGAGGTACAAACTATTGTGTATAGAATAAATAAGCTACAAGGATATATTGTATAACATAGGGAATATACCCAATGTTTTAAAGTCATATAACATTTAAAAACTGAATTTCTATGTAATACCTATATAATATTGTATATCAATTATACATCAAAATAAATAAATACTACTTAAAATAGCCCAAATTTACCTTCTACTGCTTGCCACCAAGAACTCTGGCATGTTCGATATTTGAGATTCTACTGGTGAATGAATGAACAAATGAAATGATACTACAGTTGTCTGCAGAATTAGGGGAAAGGTCATCGACACAGTGCATAGCTGGAGTTGGCTGGAATGCTGGGGGCCATACATTGACTGTCAGTGTTCACTGGCTCCCTTGGTTCTTCTCAGTGTAGTCTTAGCTCATGGCTCCCTCATTACACGTCTTCTCCAGTAGACAGCCAGACTGATGTGGCTGCTCAGGGCTCCTATGGCTATAAAAGCAGGAGCTACCCAACTTCTTAACATTTAGGCTCAGAAAGTGGCATAATGCCACCATCACTGCATTCTCTAGGTTAAAGCAAATCACAGGCTTAGCCAGGCTTAAGAGAAGGGGGAAGCATAAAGGGCAGGGCTTCCAGAGAGTGTACAGTTCACTGGGGGCAACTTAGCACCCGGCAAATGGAGTCTGTATAAGCAAAGTGCTATGGGACTGAAAGAGCAGCATTAAGTATTATGAGAATTCATGACACTTAAAAGTGTGAGAGGTTTTCTTCTTTCCTGGTTTTTGCTGTACTCCCTACCTTCAAACTACTGACAACAAAATCAGCTGTTACAGTAGTAAAATCTAATAAATTGAAAAATATAGGTGTAAAAAAATATTAATCAATGTTCATATATCAAAAACTGATAAAACAAGGTATATCAACTTGAAACAATATAGAGTAGATATATATATATATTATTCTACACTGGTACTTTGTTCATTTAAAAATACTAAATTAAGGAAACTAATTTGATAAGTAGATCCTATCTTTGACAACATTTTGTTATGATTCTCAGTATAAATGAGTGAATGGCGTTAATGTTAATTACATCACAGACTAAGTTTTTAACCCACCAAGTATATTTTGATCTTTTTCCCAGAGGTCTTTTATTAAAAAACCACAAGTAGGACATCTACAGAAATTAGAAGAACATCGATATTCCTTTAATTAATAATTATAACAGGCATTAGGATGTGTTTTGTTCTATAATTCCTTGTAAAAGCATCTGTTGCTCCTATAGGAAGTAAAGTATGGCTGTTTTCCAATAAAGTGTAATAGACAAGTTTCTTAAACAAAATATAATCTTTAATATAAGACTATCCACAAGCTCAGTAATATAAAATATTTTCAAATATCTCATGTATATTCTAAGGACTGCACTTCATTACCTTTGTCACCCAATAAATCCAGACAATAAACATAATTATTTCTACATCCAATAATAAGCATTGATTCCCAGACCACAGGAGAAGAGAAAACTTCTCCAGGAAGTTCATACACACTTTGCAACTGTCCACTCTTAGATTCCAAGATCCACAGTTTCCCATCAGTAGATGCTGCTGCCAGTAACATTTCATTGTTATGGTTGTGGTTACGGAAAACAAAAGGTGTTGAATACACTCTTGCGGTAGTTTCAAATTTCCACCGGAGGTGACCTTTCATACTACAACAGTAGATAAAGCAGTCATGAGAACCAAAAAATATTTCTTGCTCTGATGCTGAGGTACATGGGGATGAAAAGATTGGTTCATTGGTAGAGAACTGCCAGACCTGAAGGGGGATAAAGGCAAAAACAATTCATTCATCTCATTTCAACAGTTCTGTAGACTAAAGCTTTATGAAATTCTTAATAAAATGTGAGAGATGTAGGCTGCTGAATGGTAAATATAGAGAAAATAATACCTTTCTTCGAAAAGTAGCACCCTCAGATTAGACCTCTGTCCCAGTGGTAAAATCTTAACAAAAAACACCAGTGCGCTTATACATAAATCACCACTATGCATAATATATATTCATTTCAAACCTCATCCAAAAGTTATTACTAATATGCTCAGAGACAATGATTTCTAAGATAAAACTGCACTGAGTTTCCAGTGTATCTTATTAAAAATTATATCTTACTCTAGTCTCCTGATATAGGAAGAAGGAGGAAGTTAGCTGAAAAGAAAAGTTTATGTGCAAGAAGTTGAACTAAAGCTTTAATCAAAGAGCTATGAGTTGTGTGTCTACACTGTAGATACATACTATTTGCTTATTTCAAAGCTACTATAGATTACCCTGTCAGCCAATATTTTAAAACACACAGGAAGAAGAAGCCTAAGTCTAAGGTAATGTTCACAAATCCATATTGACATTGACACTGAAGTCGCTCAGTCGTGTCCGACTCTTTGCGACCCCGTGGACTGTAGCCTACCAGGCTCCTCAGTCCATTGAATTTTCCAGGCAAGAGTACTGGAGTGGGTTGCCATTTCCTTCTCCAGGAAATCTTCCCAACCCAGGGGTCGAACCCGGATCTCCCACATTGTAGGCAGACGCTTTACCGTCTGAGCCACCAGGGAAGTCCATAGTAGCAGCAAAATAAAAAAAGTGGGTATATTCATGATACATGGTGTGTAATCTCAGTTTTCTTCCTGACTTGGACAAAATTACTTTAATCTTTCTTTGGCTTATTCAGAGAAGAAAAAAAAAAGGAGTAAGAACCTTTGCTTCTTCTAACTATTTAGAAATCCAAAGGTGAGAATATATACAAATTACTTTCTAAATAAAAAATATTAAGTGAACTTAATAAAAGATTTCATCACAGGACTTCGCTGGTGGTACAGCGGATAAGATTCTGCCTGTCAATGCAGGCGACGTGGACTCGGATCCCTGATCTGGGAATATTCCACATGTTGCAGGCAACTAAAGTCCATGCGCCACAACTACTGAGGCCGTTCTCTAAAGCCCTCAAATCACAACTATTGAGCCCCTGTGCTGCAACTACTGAAGCCTGAGTGCCCTACAGTCTGTGCTCCTGAAGAAGAGAAGCCACTACAATGGGAAGCTTGTGCACTGCAACAAAGAACAGTCCCGCTCACCACAACTAGGGAAAGCCTGCACACAGAAAGGAAGACCCAACACAACCGAAAACTTAAAACAATTTTAAAAGTTAAAAAAAAGACTTAAAAAAAAAAGATTTCATCACAAAATAACTGTCACACAGAACAAAAGAAACTGCTAGTGTATAAGGGGCGAAAACAGAATAAAATGCACCCAGAAGCAACCATAGCCGTCAATGGGCTCACTTATGGTGGAGCTAGTACACTCAAGTCCACAGAATAATCCCTCAAATCAAAAACACAGAAGTTGGGCCATAGTCACTTGTGGGTGAAGAAGTAGGGATTATTATCCTAACGAAAGATCAGGAGCCTACCCTGCTACCCTGATCACTACCCTGATCACGAAGTTGAAGACAGAACCTTCATACAAAGTAAATTGGGTTCTGTAACAGATTTTGGTTTTCATAGAAAAAGCAGGGGTTTATTTCAATGTTCACAACCTGAATAGAGGTTATAATTAAGTTGGCTAAAAAATGGACAAGGAGGATGGCAAAATTAAAACAATGTTTGGATAGAATCTATTAAATCTATTACAGCATCATTCAAAAATTTAAAAATCCACAGGCTAACAATAAAAACAGAACTAGCTTTCAACACGATGGGTCAAAAAATGTATAAAATCTTACTTTAGTCGTCATCGACTACTATGCTTTTGACAAAGATAAGTAAAACAGAACTAGACATTTTTTACCTGTTCTCCAAAGTGAGTAAAGCAGAGTAAATTTCCATCTACACAGCCAATAAAAATATACTGTAGGCAACACCGTGGAGAAGAAAAGAGTGGCTTTCCACAGGAATGTTTCCAAACTCTGTCCCCAGTGGCCTGGCATGGGCAAAACATAATTCATAGCATTTAAATCATTCTACTCATCAATTACTTCTATAAAACAAATTCATAAACCTCCCAGAGGTAACATCAGAAAATGCTACAGTAGCATGCTGACTATTATAAGCTTATATATTATAGCTTGATTATAAATGAAGCTAGTGTACATATACACAGCTATAGAATTAATGAGTGCTATTTATGAGAACTGAGCTAAAAACCTGCAATAAATCCAGGAAAGAAATAACTAGCACATAAACTCTATCCTTAGAATGGACACAAAGTTCTTGATAGAACTGAGAACATTCTGCCAATTTAAAAAATTGATAAAGGACATAACACAGAACTTAGATTTTTCTCATCACTCTAGACTTCATGTCAATCATTTTAGTGAATTCTGATCTGTACTGTGTGGACTGTATCTAGTTGAGATCTACTTTGAATTTTCAGAATTCTAAGCAAAAGTAAAAAAATATTAAAGAAAAACAGGTAATAAAATCAATAAATATTATTTTATGCCTACAGGATTTATAGCCAGTAAAAGTCCTCCCAGTGTAGCAAAATACAAGTGAGATGGAATCAGGCTCAAACAAGGAGAAGAAAAAACAGTTCCTCCACATTTCAACTTCCAAACACACTTCTTTTTCTGTAAATAAGAAAGCAAAATTTTAAAAGAGCAAAAAAGAAAGCAAATTAATTGGCTTCTGAGGGTGATTCACAAAATCATTATATCCTGTCCCTTTTAAAGTTATGTGTGTCTAGTTAATATAATTTTTATTTTTAGTATAAAAGTAATACATACTTACTGTGGAGAATCAAGTTAGTATAAAAAGAAGGCAAAAGGCAATATCCAGAGATTACTACTAACATTTTAGCATTTTTGCCTTGTGATCTTTTTGGCACACACACACACATACAGTTTAATATATCTGAAATCATTCTGAATATCATATACTTTGTATATAATTTAGTTCACTTATTCTGTAAAACTTGTTAAATATTACATTAATGGATCATATCCCATATGAACATAAAATATTCTCTCTCTACCCTATTTGTAATTAATTTCTTGGTAGTATAAATAACTTTGAAATAAGGTATTCTGGTGCTTACATTTGTCCATGTTTCTGATTATTTTGCCATGATAGATTCCTAGAATTTTACTGAGTCAAAGGATATGAAATTGTTACCTATTCAAATTGTCAAACTGTCTTCCTTAAAAGCTTACCTCCCACAACTCTCATCAGCATTTAATGTTACCCTCTAAGCTAATAACATTTGCTTCTCTATCTTTAAAGTTTTAAATTTTCATTCCTTTGATTCTTAAACATTATATAAATTTATATACATTTATTAGCGATTCCTTCTTAAGGGTCCTGTCCATTTATATCCTTTGTTGAATATTTTTCTATCTGGACCTTTACATTTTTCTTACAGATTTATATTTGCTCTTCATTTCATTTATACTTATGAGCTTTAACTACGTCATATTTGTTTCAAAAATTTTTCCCAACTTAATTTTTTTTAATTTTATAATTCTTAAATTTTAAAATTTTATGTAATCGAGTTCTTATATAAAATATCTTACTGATATTTCTGTGATTCTCTTCTTTCTGTTGTCAATGGTAAATTCTAAGTTCTTTATATTTCAAAACTCTGAGCAGCAAATTTGTGAAAATTTGGTAAGGAAGTTAAAAACATCTTAAGAGAATAAGGCTATTAATTAATCCCTTAATCTTCCCAGATCACAAACTTGGAAAATGGTTAATACCTGCTCCCCTAGTCAACACCACCTGATAATTTCATGCTCTTCCATTTATGCTTATGGTATAAAGCTGACAAACTGAATTCTTACATATATATCCAAAGCGTATGCATGCTGGTCATGAGATCCAATGTAAAGAAGTCCTGTGGTTGGATCCAAGGTTGCTGAGCTTTTGACAGCATTCTCAGTACTAAACATCCAGTATTTTTCTCCACTATTACTTTTCAGAACATAAACTAACCCATTATAACAGCCTGTTGGCAAACAAAATATTAAAGATGAGATTTAGACATGTCACTGGAAAATAATTCTTTGGCTTAAATCATGACAACATATGTTTGATGCTCTTCATGTGTACTTAGGCTCTATGTTTGGCTCAGATTTACATTTCACCAAAACAGACATAAACAGTAACCACTTATGTAAAAACACCTTTTCAGTAAGGACACCTTACATTTGCAAGGTACTAAGAAGTGCTTCACTACCAAGAAAACAACGGACATGAGTAAGCTGCAGCAGAAGAGGCTGTGACAGGCCTGGATTCAGATCTCGTCATGGCTGTCCTTTGGGCTAATCATCTAGCACTGCTGGGCCTCAGATTACTCTTCTGCTGAATGTGGCTACAACTACATCCAGGGTTATTGTGATAATCAGGATCAATGCCCAGTACATAAAAAGTGTTCAATAAATGCTAACATTGGGACTTCCCTGGCAGTCTAGCCAAAAGAAAAAGAAATGCTGGGTTCTCTGGTGGTCTAGTGGTTAAGAATCTGCTTGCCAATGCAGGGGACACAGGTTCCAAACCGGGCTGGGGAGGATCTCAATACCACAAAGTAGCTAAGCCCATGCGACACAACTACTGAGCCTGTGCTCTAGAGCCTGAGAACTGCAACTACAGAAGACCGTGTGCCCAAGAGCCAGTGCTCCACAAGAGAAGCCACTGCAATGAGAAGCCTGCACAACTCAATTAAGAGTAGGCCCTGCTCACTGCAACTAGAGAAAGCTTGTGTGCAGCAATGAAGACTCAGTGCAGCCAAATAAGTCAATAAATCTTAAAAAGAAATGCTAATATTAACAATATGCATATTTACTGGAAGGATTGATGCTGAAGCTGAAGCTCCAATACTCTAGCCACCTAATGTGAAGACCCGACTCACAGGAAAAGACCCTGATGCTGGGAAAGATTGAAAGCAAAAGGAGAAAAGAATAGCAGAGGATGAAATGGTTAGATGGCATCACCAACTGCATAGACGTGAGCCCGAGCAAACTCCAAGCGATAGTGAAGGACAGGGAAGCCTGGCGTGCTACAGTCCATGGGGGTCACAAAGAGTTGAACACCACTCAGGAACTTAACAACAAATGTTTACTGACCTTTTATCTTATGGAGGGTACTACTGTTAGAATTTTATTCCTATTAACTCATGTAATCCTCACAGAGAAGTGTGACTATATGAACATTTTACAGAGGACAAAATTGAAGCACAGAGAGTTAAGTTATAGGAGAGTTATGGGCAAAACTACTCAGGCAGTTAAGTGGCAGAGCAAGGATTTGAATGCAAGGATTTGAATGCAAGAAGTCAAGCTCCAGAGCCTATTGTCTTGACAACTATAGGAGACTGATTTTTCCAAACTGCTGCTTGGATGAGAAGACAGAGCAGGAGTCTCTGACTTGCTGTGGCCAAAAAAACCCTCCAACTGGAAGTGGGAGTGGTCAAAACCTACAAAGTAAAGATCACTCAAGTTTCTGGAGTGCACATAAGTCAGGGGAAGTGAAATCTAGGCATTGGCTCAACACTTTGGGTGGTTCCACCTATGATTATAACCACTGCTGTCCACTTGAGGCTCAATTTCCAGAGTATCTGCTGTGCTTTCTTCTGGCAGTTACTGCTCAGAAGGGAAAGGACAGCCTACTTAGTGAAGATGAAGAGAAATGTCCTATATAGTGGAGTACACCAGGAATAGCTGGGTAATGAGAACGTTCTTTCAGTTTGGCTCCAGGAGAAAATGTTTTGTGACCTTATGTTAGGCAAAGATCTCCTGGATATGACATCAAAAGCAGGATCCGTAAAAGAAATTATAAAATAGACTTCATTGAAATTAAGAACTTCTCTTCAAAAGACACTGTTAAGGGACTTCCCTCACGGTCCAGTGGTTAAGACTTCGGGCTTCCACTGTAGAGGGCATGGGTTTGATCCCTGGTCAGAGAACTAAGATCCTGCAAGCAGGGACAAAAAGCAGATCAGTGGCGGGTGGGGGGGATAGGAAGAGGAATGACTATAAGGTGAAACACAAATTTTCTGGAGCAATGGACTCGTAATTGTGGTAGTGGTTACATGATAGCATGTATCTGTCAAAATACAGAACTGTGTACCACTGTATATAAACCATACATTAATAAAAAAATAAAGTACTAAGGGATAGTTACCAACACTGAATTGGATATTTGAAAATTGCTGAGAGTGAATCTTAAAAGTTCTCATCCCAGGAAAAGAAAACGGTAACTGTGTCAGGTGATGTAGGCTAACTAGACTTACTGTGGTAAGCATTTTGCAATATACACACACATCAAATCATTATATTGTATACCTTAAACTAATAAAACATCATATGTCAATTACATCTCAATAAACCTGGGAATTTTTTAAAAAGAAAAAAAAGGACTAAGTGACCACCATGTGCCACAAGCTTTGGGTACACACTTGGGATGCAAACAATAACCTCAATGAGCTGACTTTCATGGACTAGGGATTACTCATAGTCATATGTGTAACTGAAAGTTTCTTGTAGCAAAATTCTCAAAATATAGGTTTTCAATAGGAAAAGATCAAACTTAGATTCAAGTAGATCCTAGCCAGGATAACTTAAGTAGGGAGAAATATTCCTAAGTATTTAGACTGAAAAGCTTTGGTAAACAGATTCCATGAGCACTAAAGTAAAACTTAGTATAGTTTGGGGAGGGGTAAAAAGAAAGTGATAGTCAAGGAGACATTATACTTGAACCCCCATATCTTTGTAAAGTAAAAGTCACCTGCACCTTAAGGAAACGGAGTAGCAGGTAATAGCTAACACTCAATGAGCACTTAGTCTGTCCCTGAAAAAGAAAGTAAAAGTGTTAGTCGCTCAATCTTTTTGCAATACCATGGACTGTAGCCCACCAGGCTCCTGTGTCCATGGAATTCTCCAGGCAATACTGGAGTGGGTCAGCATTCCCTTCTCCAGAAGATCTTTCCAACCCAGGGATTGAACCCAGGTCCCTTGCATTACAGGGAGATTCTTTACTGTCTGATCCACCAGGTATGTACTAAAGGATTCACAAGCAATTATTACATTTAATCCTCTCAGAAGCTCTATGATCATTGTGGTAGTTTTAAAATATGTCCACATATTCTTTGATACTCTTCCTTTCAAGAGGTGGAGCCAATTCCCCTCCTTTTGAGTGTGGGCCAGACTCAATGATGTGCTTCTAATAACAAGCACAGATGATGATTTACAACTATAGACACTAGAAGATCTCACTCATTCTCTTGGGTCACTCAGAGAGAAGCCCATGGGACAAGAAACTGAAGCTTCCTGTCAAAACTCAGCAAAGAACTAGTCTTGTTTAGCCGCACTGTAAGCCATCTTGGAAGCAGATTTTGCCAGCTCAAGTCAAGCCTTCACATGGTTGCAGCCACAGGAGAAACGCTGAGCCAGAACTTTCAGCTAAGCTCCTCCTAAATTCCTGATCCACACAAACTGTGAAATAATAAATGTTTATTGCTCTAAACCATTAAAGTTTGGGAATAATTTGTGATGTAGCACCATGTTTTATTTATTATGCCCATATACTCATGAGAAAACTGAGTTCTAGGGAGTTCCACAACTTGTTGAAGGTCACAGAGCGGGTTAATAGCCTTAGGGCTAGGTTCAGACCGAGAAACTCTGACCCAAGGCCCACACTGTGAATCAGCATGTAATTATTATTCTTTGACAGAAACCAAACCCACTATACACAGGTTTTTTAAATATAACTAGGCTCTACTGGTATTTTCATATGGTAATTCCAGTTAACTCTATTAACCTCAAATTCAGAAACTTACCCACTACAATAAAGTTTCCACACTTAGATACACATGCTGAGGATTCAATGCGATCTCCTAAAATCTGTTCCCATTTCACCTTTCCAGAGTAAAGATCAACTGCTATCATTCTATGAGAATGGGAGCCAATGTACACAGTTGCAGATGACTTATCAAGAGCTGGTATTACAAGCAGAGGTGAAGCATCCACACATTTGCCTGTGTCTGACCTCCACCTCACACGAAACTCCATTTTCTCAGCCCTAATCACAGGTGTGTCCTCTTCAGAAACTTCTACAACACAGGATGGATCTTCTGACTTCCCAATAAGAGGTGGAGTACTTAGGCTTTCTCTATTTTGAATGTCAGTCTGTGAATTTAAATCAGAAGAATAGGTTGAAGGGCAATGTCCCAACTTAGTTAAATACCTATCAGTATTCAAAGACAAAATCTGGTTCCCTCTGCTCAATGCAATAAAAGCATTGCTCTCATTGTCACAATTTAAAGGCACGACAGCTTCCTGATGTAAAGATTTTCCACTGGCTTCCTCTTGAGTAGCATCGCTGAATTTTCTTTTCATGGCATGATTCTTGCTAAGTGTCAGGTCTTTATCTGAAAACACTGTTTGAAGGATGTGATTGTAAATCTCTAAAATAGAACTGCTGAGAAGAATTTCCAGAAGCCCAGGTACTGATGTGCCAACAAGGTTTTCAATCTCATTGAGGAGCCGTATGGATTTCAAGGAATCTCCACCACTATTTAAGAAGAGTGACTCATCAGGAATCTTCAAAGCATCTTCTGAGAGACTCAGAACAGACTACAGATTGGAGAAGGGAGAAATATATTGATGTTCAAGGCCTAAAATCAGCATTTACAGTAATATAAGTGACAGTACTTACATTAATGAGATGAACACAAAACACACAAAATAAATTTTAACATGATTTTCTATATAGTAAAGGAGACCCTCATCATCCTACCAACGGTGTGACAAGCCTACCCTAGGACTGCAAATTATACTTCCCTTAAGAGCGGTTTTCCTACCCACACAATAAGAAATGAAATTATAAAAACATCTGATTTATTAATTATAAAACCCACAAGATAATAACATCTGATATTTCTATAATATAGGGATAGTTATTTTCATTAGCTTCACATATATATATATATATCAGAATTATTTTCCACGAATCTAAAAATGAAGTAGAGAATACTTTTATTTAGATACCCTCTATTTTTCAGATAAGACTATACAAACACATCCTTCTTTAAGAAAACTCCATATTTTAAGAAAAATTATACTGACCTATAAATCAAAGGTAAATATATATATTTCAAAAAGTTTTTGTTTTATATATATATGTGTGTGTGTATATTTTATATATATATATATATATATATATATATATATAAATATAAATTCCCTTAAGCAAAAACATACACATCATTGAAACTTCTGGAATAATGATGTTAAAAGCCTTTATACCACAGGCTGTGGTACAGCAAGATTGGGCTATTTTTTCTACTCTGACAAGTATAACTGTATTCAACTACCTTGCTTAGGGAAAACTTACGGCAAGAGAAGTTTTGTCTATTTGCGCCTTTTATGACTACTACCTCACTTCCTCACTGGAGAAGGAAATGGCAACCCACTCCAGTACTCTTGCTTGGAGAATCCCATGGAGGGAGGAGCCTGGTGGGCTATAGTCCATGAGGTCACAAAGAGTCGGACATGACTGAGCGACTTCACTCACTCACTCACCTCACTTCCAATAAATCTCTATATGGGGAGCTTAATCTAATCTTGCATTACAGAACCTAACTTTTATTTTAATACAAATTGAATAAACAAAGCTATGCTACTTAACATCTGGACAGCAGTTAACATTCTTAGAAAATTTTATCAGACTTATTAGGATGCTACATTCCCTGAAGATATACAATGACTTCTTTATAACAACAAATTTGTATCGTAAAAGTTGTACCTTCCACAAATGGTGTAATTTTTCCCAAAGTTCCTCTTTTCCACTGAGCTTACACTCAGACTTCAAGTCTCTGTAGTTTAAATATATCTTATTTAGCTCAGAAACATCAATTTTGCCTTAATATAAAAGAAAAAAACAACTTTTAAATTTCAGCTTGAACCCTTCATATCTTCATTAGTCACAATAAACACATTTTTCATTGTTAAGGTTAGAAATCCCATAGAATAGTTTGTCATAGATAATCAATAATAAAGAAAGCAGCCCCATGCTATCCAGAATGTAGTATCAGATAAGAAGAAAGGAGGGGCTAATGTTCATCTCGTTTAAAGAGTTAAAGAAATAGTACTATTTACTAAGCAATTACCACATTTTGAAACAAATATTAAAGATGAAATTGGGAAAGTAATAGAATTTGGTGATTAAGAGTACATGTTTTGAAGTCAAACAGTTCTCAATAGAATTTCAACTCTAACTAGCAATGTGATTTTGGGAAAATTACTTAAATCTCTTAAGACTTATTTTTCACATCAGTAAATGGGAATAATGCCACCTACTCACAGGATTTTCTGAGATAAAATGAATTACTTTTACAAAGTATTTAACAGAGGGTCTATCACAATATATATTAGTATTACTTATAACGATAAGGATTTAAGTGGTCTTTAAACTAGTTAGGAACACAATTACAATCATTTGGCACCGAAACAAAGCAGCTTCAAATTATTTTACCATGAGATGTAAATGGCAGAGAATTAATTAACACAAGCTCATCTGGGATGGCATGACTTGGAAGATGTTTCTGCAGTTCTTCAAAGATGTAATCCTTTACTAAATCTTTTTTAGTCACCATGAACAAAATCAATTTTTCCTGGTTATACCATGTAACTGCACAAGACTCCACTTGTTGAAGACCTTCAGCAATCTATGAGAGAGATTATACAAATCCGCCGATGAGGACATTTAAAAATAAACTTCCTAAATGCTCTGACATCAACAAATTAAATTCTGGAATTCCCTAGAGATTTTTAAAAAACTGTTTCCTACCATCACTATTACCAGCACACAGGGTTCTTAATGTTTTCCAAAAACGACTGCACCCAGAGCAAAATAAATTTACTTTCACAGTTGTAAAAATCCATTTTGTCACTTATTAAAAAAAAAAACTCTCTTCAACCTGAGAGGAAAGCGCACAATGAATTATCCATGTCTTCTATTGTAATTCATCATTAATACAAAAGTCTTAAGTCTAAATAATACTGATAGAGAACCCTGGCAAAGCAAATTAGTTATGGTGGCCTCTAATACCTATGTATGTTAATAGATATTTTAATATTGGAACATTTCTACCTGTTGTACAAGTTCTATGTTAAGACGTTTGCCATGACGTTTGATCTGACTGTCCTTTCGTCCCAAGAAAAATATCTCTCCATCTTTTATAGTTACAAAGTCTCCTGTGGCTCTCATTGTGCCAAGTGGTACCATCATTTCGCCATCAAGAAAACATACTCTATTTCTGCCACCTTCATAAGATATAAACACCAATGTAGTAAAAATATTTAGGGAAAATTAAAACCATGAAATCAGAACATTTTCAAAAGCTCCATTACTAAGTTTGAAAGTGTTAATATATATATAAAATTGGGGACTCACTTTTAAATGTTATCTGACAGAATTATATACAATAACAATCTTAGTAAAATAAGCAAAGTGATAAAATTTATTTCTAAAAATATATACGTGATTAAGAACATTTAAAAAATAATTTTAAAAATTGAAATATTCTAATTAAATAAAATTCAGGCTATAAACAGAAATACAAACAACCAAGTTACAGTTCCCAAACTGCTTTTCTATCTTCCCTTAGAGTATTAGACCCAGTTATCTAAAATAATCATGTAACTTATTAAATGTTTCATTGACTGTGATGATGAGATTAAAAATTACCATCACTGAAAAGAATACTAGATTTAAGAAAAACTGAGGAAAGAATAAAATTAACAGACTTTTTTTCTTGGAAAAAAAAAATCATTCCCGATCAATAAATGTAGAACAACCTAAAAATACTTGGCCATTGCCTTCTTGAATTGTGAAACCATTAGTATCTCTGACTTCAACTACTGTTCCAAGCAGTGGAAATCCCAGCTGTACAGGCAATTCACATCTATGAAAACACAACAATCCAAACCAAATTTTAAAATTTTCACTTGAATAAAATATTCACCAATATATTTAAATCACATTGTACCAAATGAAGAAAAAAAGTTTCTGTTATAATTCAAAGATTGCCAAGTGGAAAAGTTATCTGTTTAGTTACAAAACACTTTAGCAGAATCTGTAGTAT
The DNA here is from genome assembly GCF_023091745.1 of Budorcas taxicolor. Classification (NCBI taxonomy): domain Eukaryota; kingdom Metazoa; phylum Chordata; class Mammalia; order Artiodactyla; family Bovidae; genus Budorcas; species Budorcas taxicolor. Next base: position 72,155,112 of record NC_068915.1, read on the forward strand.
CAGTTTTCTGAATTCCCAGCATAGAATTCTAGATAAAATAGTGTTTCTAAAATAATGACTCCAGCGCCTATCAAAAACACTATTTGTGTTTAGATACTGGAAAAATACCCTCTACTCTCGTAGTAACTGAAACCCATACTTCAAAGTAGAGTTAAGAATCTTCTCTGGAATCCTGTAGAAAGTCGCCCAACTTGACACCTCTGTGATGCCATAAATATTAAATATTTGTGTTTTATTGCCTACTCCTCTCCAGCTTTTGAGAACAGTTAATGATGGAAATGCTTCACCACCAAGGGCCAATATGCGAAGAGAAGTATTGGTGGATAAAACAGTTGATTTGATGAGCTGAGATCCAAATCTTCTAAGCAATGTCGGCGTTGCCTGTAAATACATCAAAAATAAACAATTTTTTCCCCCTTCACTTCTTTAAAAAATAAATTGTAGTAATTAGTTCAAAGTTTAACATTGGGAGTGCACATGGAAATTAAGACTGTGTTTACTAAATGGCAAATCGTATTCGGAAACCTACTGAAGCACCATTACCTTTTTAATGTTGATATAAATTTTGCTTTAGTAAAAAACTTAAGCACGGTATTGTTTCATTATGCAATTTATAGACAAAAAGGTTTAAAGATAAAAACAACAAAATCTATAAAATCAATTTACATTTCCTCTTTCATTATTTCTATATAGAAAAAGTATATAAAGTGTTTTTAAAATGTGCTTAAGCAGCACAATGAGTAAAGACTTTAAAAAAGAACTTTATTAAGATAATACTGACATAAATTATACATGTTTAAAGTGTACAAATTTTGAGATATATTGTTGGTGAAACCGTCACCACAATCCAGATAATGAAAATATCCTTCAGCCCTAAAATTACCTGCTGCTGCTGCTAAGTCACGTCAGTCGTGTCCGACTCTATGCGACCCCATAGACGGCAGCCCACCAGGCTCCCCCGTCCCTGGGATTCTCCAGGCAAGAACACGGGAGTGGGTTGCCATTTCCTTCTCCAATGCATTAAAGTGGAAAGTGAAAGTGAAGTCGCTCTATGTACCATTATAATTCTACCCTCCAACTGGACCCCTCCTCCAGCCAACTGCTGATCTATTTTTTGTCACTTACAGTCAGTTGACATTTTTGAGAGTGTCATAAAATGGAATCATACAAGTATTATTATAACCTGGCTTCTTTCATTCTGTACTGAGTGAGTGCAAAGGCCTTGTGATCCATGATATATGCATCGATAGTTCATTCTTTTTTGTCTCAGTCTATTCAGGGTGCTATGACAAAATACTATAGACTGGGTAGGATATAAACAACAGAAATGACCCACTGACTTGTCTTATACATGCAGATCTGGACTATGTAAACTACCAATATGTCACTTCAATGTATAACTTTTTGTCTCAAAAATGTATCTAACTGTGCTTTGACTTCTAACAGGCAGAATAGTCCTCAGATCTTTCTGAAATTGTCTCCTGGACTATAATCCTCAAGCTGGTTCAAATAAAATTCTCTGTTTCTTTCTTAGATTGACTAATTTTTCATCAACACATTTTATATTTCCTGAGACATCTTTCATTGCCTAGCATACACTCTATCCTAGGAAATGTTTAATTTACGTGAAAAGAATGTGTACTCTGAATTTGGTGGATAGTGCTCTGCATATGGAATTTGGCTGAGAATGTTCAAGTCTTCTTTATTATATACGCACTGATTTCTGTCTAGTTTTTCATTTAATTACTGAAAGTAGGGTATTAAAATTTCAAACCATTGAGTCAATTTGTTTTTCCTTTTAGTTCTGTCCATTTTTGCTTCATGTATTTGGAACCTCTAATTTTAGGCAAATATCATGTTTATATAACAATGTACTTCTTGATGTACTGACCACTTTTTATTGTTATGAAATGTTTTGTTGTGGATTTTTTGTTTGCTTGTTTGTAACTTGCCAGGCTAAATGTGAATTCTGTCTTCCTTGTGATATGTGGCCACTAATGTTGCTGCTTAGATGACTTTTAAAATATATATTCAGGAATTCCCTGGAGGTCCTGTGGTTAGGACTCAGTGCTTTCATTACTGTGGCCCAGATTCAATCTCTGGGGGGGAAACTAAGATTCCACAAACTGTGCAGTACAGCAAAAAAATAAATAATAAAATACATATTCTTATTTTCAAGTCTTACTTCCTTAGGGTCACCTTGTGTCTATATAGCTCAGAAGGCAATTGGACAGATCGTCCATACAGATGAATCTGGGAATGGACTGATGTTGGTATTCAGTCTCCAAGTTGTGTCCGACTCTTTGTGAACTGCAGAAAGCCAGGGTTCCCTGTCCCTCACCATCTCCTGGAGGTTTCCCAAGTTCAAGTCCATTGAGTTGGTGACGCCATCCAACCATCTCATCCTCTGTTGCCCCCTTCTCCTCTTGCCCTCAATCTGTCCCAGCATCAGGGTCTTTTCCAATGAGTCGGCTCTTCATATCAGGTGGCCAAAGTATTGGAGCTTCCAGCTTCAGTACTGGTCCTTTCAATGAGTATTCAGAGTTGATTTCCATTAGGATTGACTGGTTTGATCTCCTTGCTGTCCAAAAGACTCTCAAGATTTCCAAGTGTGGAAATGGCTATTTGTGTCAATTTTCTCCAGCTTTATAGTTGCTTTTTGGGGGAGAAGATTTGCCAGTCTCCTCACCTGGCCATAGTTACAGGTTCCATGTGAGTATTTTTAAATGGCTTCTTTCAATAAAAGCTAAAAGGACAGCCTGAATTTTAACTCAGGGAGGTTATTTAAGGTTATGGCGTGTCAAAATACTTAAGTAGCAGGTTGACCCTACATCCCAGCATGTACTTATTGTTAAGTCAAGTTCTTAACTGTCCCACCAAGAGTCTTATCATAAGGAAAATCTCCTGTCAAAATGATGGCTGAGGGCTTCCCTGGTGGCTCAGTGCTAAAGAATCTGCCTGCCAATGCAGGAGACCTGGGTTCGACTCATGACCCAGGAATATCTTACATGCTGCAAGGCAACTAAGCCCATGTGCCACAACTCTTGGGCCTGTGCTCTACAGCCTGGGAGCCACAACTACTGAAGCCCACATACCCCACAGCCCATGCTCCGCAACAAAGGAAGCCACTGCAATGAGAAGCCCACACACGGCAACTAGAGTAGCCCCACTTGCCACAACTAGAGGAAAGTCTGGCAGCAATAAAGACTCAGAACAGCCAAAAATAAATAAAATCCTATAAAAAAAGGTGGCCAAATGGTTCTGTTCTCCATTTTCAATAAGGTGAATCTGAAATATTCTGGCCTAATTTCTAGTGTTAAGTATAATGTCAACTTTGAACTCTATAAATAAATGCACAACTATCAATATTTAGCAAGGTAAAAGCACAATAACACTTTTCAGATACTCATATAAACGGAAATTATGAATTTAGTGGCACAATACAACTCGATATCCTTTGCAACCAATCGTCATAGGCATAAGAAAACAGGACTTAGCAAATGACAGGGGGAAAAAAGCAATTAGAAAATGTTACAGTTTCTTCTAAATTGTCTAAGTAGAAATTCATGTAAAAATGAAAAACACTTATAGTGACAATTTGGTAGCTAGAAATCTAAGATTCTGCTCTAACTAAAATGTTTCACTTTTAAAAGGCATCAACTTTAAATAATGTAATATTGTTACCCAGAGTATGCAAAAAATGCCCAAATATACTTTAGGTTTGTGAGAAACCAAATACTGAGCCTTTCTTCACAAGAGAAAACTCCTTACTCCTGAAATAAAGAGGTTCTTAATTTCCTCAAACACTCAGTCCATCTCACTTTAGGGCCTTTCTCCCCCACAATAATTCAAGATATTTTATTTTTTCAAATTTTTAAAACTTTAATAGCATATATTCTCTTTGAAAGCTTTTAAGACCCTTGCTTAGTATTCAATTAGATTTGGACAAGGTTATTAGTAAATAAAATCTGTACAAGGAGCCCTTACAAAGTCAAATGTGATCTGCTAATAATATTTCAAGTAAGTATATACTGTGAGTTATATCAAATCACAATGAAGTTATATGTGAAAACTGCTGTATTTTGGGAACAGAGTAAGTATGTATCCATTTCTCAGAAGGATCTATGATCCCAAAAAGGTTAAAAACCAATGCTAAAGTAAATTTATCTGAGATTGTGCTAAAACATTAAGCACGGGGATCAGATTTAAAGAGGCATAACACACTGACAACATACAAGGGAAGTTTCCTTTCTCTAGGTAACTATCACTCAAATCTATTACGGAACTAATTATATTTTTTATGCCCCTTGAATTTTATAGGAAAATAAAAGCTATATTAAAATCTTGCCCAGGTTCACAGAATAATTCACCAACAGATGAGAAAATTTGTATCATTGATACTCAGCAAGCCACATTCCTAAAATGATTTCATTTATGTATCTATATCTATACTTATATACATAAGATTTTTTTTAATAGGATGAAAAACACATTGCCCAAAAAGAAAGTCAACATCAAATTTTGTCTCTGGGGAAGAAATTTAATGTCCTCTCAAGTCTCATTTTTGAAATTTTTTATTTATCATGATCTGCATATAATTCTATTAATTAACCACTTACAATGAAATATCTTAAGGCTAGTGTACCAGGCACATGAAGTGAAGTGATGTCACTCAGTCATGTCCGACTCTTTGTGACCCCACGGACTGTAGCCTATCAGGCTCCTCCATCCATGGGATTTTCCAGGCAAGAGTGCTGGAGTGGACTGCCATTTACTTTCAGATATATTTTTAAAATCTTTTAAAATGACAAATTTAAAAAATATTTGGTTTTTTAGGTTAATATAAATATATTGAGGTAAAAATCAGAAAATCTAAATTTCTAAGTCAATTATAATTTAACTTACTTAAACCAATTTTTAGTGGGAAACAAAATAAATTCAAAACTTTAAGAAAGGAGAGGCGTATCTCAACAGGTTTGAGTAAAAGTCGAGTTCCTTTAGTTATTATAATATGTACAAATTGCATAGTAAAAGAATTTTCTACTAAATAAACAGAACTGATTTTTTTTTTTCATTCTCAAACAAAAAGTGACATCATCAGGTGACAGCCCTTGATAATCTAACTAGATTACCATGAATCCACTGTAAAGAGCTATAGAAACACAAAATATATTCTAACATACTTACAATATTGAACAATGATAGACAAAACATTTTATTTGCTCATAAAATGTACCTGTAAAATAGTCACTCTGTGATGGGAAAACAGAACAGCAGCTAATTTTGATGGGACCATTTTGACAGAAGTTGGCACAATAAGCAAAGAGGCACCACTTGACAAAGCAACAAAGATTTCCACCACAGAAGGATCAAAGGTCAGAGGTGAAGCCAGAAACAAAACATCTTCATGAGTGATTTCAAAAAGCACCCTAAGGCAAGACAGAATGTAATTACGAGAAATGCCTAACATTTAGTAAACATATATCCTAAAAAAGTATTTATGATCATTAAGTTTCCAGATAATAGCCAGATTTATGTTTCTCTCTTAAACAAAACGGTGCTATTAATTCTAGAACTCTCCTTTATAAATGTAAGGGTTAAAAGCCATTTTAAGCAATATCTGCTTTCTACCATAACATATTTTATGCACACACTACTTGAAGGGATTTTATAGATATGATTAAGGTTCCTAATCATGTGACTTTATTCAAAAGGGAGGTTATCCTGGATTGGCTGGCTTTTCTCAGTTGGAAGGCCTTTAAGAGAGTGATTAGGGGACTCCCCTAGAAGTCTGGCAGTTAAGACTTTGCGCTCCCAATGCAGAGGGCGTGAGTTCAATCCCTGGTCAGGGAACTAAGATCCTGCATGCCACATGGCATGGCCAAAAAAAGAGTGAGTGACTGTGTTTAGGCTTTCTCTGAAAAAGAGACTCCCTAGAGCAGCTGGGTCAGCAATTATTCTCCCTTTCCCCTGGATTCTTTCCTGACTTGCCTGTGGACAAGCACATGCCCACTGGGTTCAGTCTATTCACAATCACCCTTTCTAACTGTCTACCCAATGGACTTCAGTCTTGATAGCCAACCTCTACAAGTATAAGTAAACTCCTTGTAAGAGATCCCTGATAAATCCTCCTGGTTCTGCTTTTCTGGTAGAATCTTGACTTACTCTATACTACATCTTCAGTGATGATCAATAGAGCCCTCTGATTCCCTTTTCTCATTATTTGGCATTTTTTCTCAGTATCTCAACAAAGAGCAGAACAAAATATATGTGGTAAGGATATTACTGAGCATGGATGGTCAGTGATGAGACGAAGACACTGCTTGAATTTAAAGACAAAAAACTGGCAATTCTCTGGCAGTCCAGAGGTTAGGACTCGGTGCTTTCACTGCTGTTGTTGGGTTCAATCCCTGATGGAAAACTAAGATCCTGTAAGTCACTTGGCACAGCCAAGAAAAAAAAAAATAGCAACAAAAAACTCACTCTATCTAGAATTAGGAATTACCTTCAAAATATTACCTTCAATTAATTTCAATATATCTTAAAGTATGGTATTTGTGGGGACCCACTTGGAACCCCAGAGTTGGTATAAAAATTATTTCAAGCTGAAGACATTTTAGCTTCAACAGATGCAGAAAGAAGCCTTCTTAGAACTTTCCTTATCTGACAGACAGCAGAAACCTCTGAGGAATGAGACTGCTATAAATCCATCTTCAGGGTGACTTTTACTCCCAGAAAGTGCATCAAGAATAAATCTACCATAAACCCCCTGTACCCTCTACAGGGGACTTTTATGGCCCCGAAGATGATGAAAACTATTCTCATGTGCACAGATCAACATTACCACAGTTTATCTCCTTTTGTCTTTCCTAAAGAAACCGATTTGTATTTCCCATAGAAGCCTTTTCTTCCCCTCCCTTTCCCCTACTGTTATGTAGATAAGCTCCAATTTTAACCATTTCTAAAGAAGATGTATATCCACCCAGTACTTTAAATATCATCTCTTCCTATCTCATAGCATCTTACTCCTTTACCATATTTCTTCTACTTGATTATCCAAACCAATCCTCTCCACCAATTCTTTATGTCCAGCCTACAGCTCTCCCATCTAAAAGCAAAGGAAAAAAAAACAACACTTTCCCATAATTCTTTCATTTCTATTAAAAATAGTTTCTAGAAAATAACACCTTATTTTTGCTGTTTCCATATCTTCATCCCTCATTTTCTTATCTCTAGCCTGTACAGTCTTCAGCTCTGGGCATTAGAAGAAAAAATTCTTTAAAGACCAGAACTGTCAATTACAGCGGACACCTCTGCAGCATTTAACCATTCCTTCCTTTTAGATCTGTGCATAGAATATGGCAGCCACTAAATACCTGTGCCTACTGAGCACTAATAATGTAGCTGCTCCATACAGAGATATGTAAAGTGTAAAACACTCTAGAACTTGAAAATAACTGGTGTACAAAAAAGAATGTAAAATACCTAATAATTTTTATACTGATTACATATTAAAATGATATTTGGGGTATATTGAATAATATTGTTAAAATTAATTTCACTTTTTACTTTTTAAATGTTGTTGCTAAAAACTTAACTACCTAAAACTCACAATGACATAAAATTACATATGTGTTTCATGAGGTTTCTAGTTCTACTTCTGTTTCCTCCTTCGATTTCCTAAGACTACTTCTCTCTGATCTGGTTCCCTTCCCCCTCTATTTTCTTCTTTCTTCAAAAGTTGAGAATCTCAACTTTACAGAGATCACTCATCTCCCAGCCATAACAGTAAAACCAACTCCACAATGCTACAGGAGTAAACTTAATGAAATGCAAACTTTTTAATGGTTCCTGGTTACCTTTTGGATTAAGTTCCAACTTCTCCAACAGAGGATATCACGTTCCTGCCCCTCAGGTCATAGGTCTCCTACTCTTCAGCTCAGACCCAATACACTCTAGCAAGCCAAACTCCTCCTTTCTCCCATACCCCTGCCAGTACCTCTGCTAGGAATGTTTCCTCTCTTCTTATTAATAATTAAGAAGCAAATTTTCCAAACATATCATTTGCTATTTGGCTCCAGGTCTGGATCAAACGGGTAAAGCCCTACTCTGCAGAGAACTGAAGTTCAGATATAGCTGAAACAAGAGACCCAGGTTACTTAGGACTGTCTATAGGAACAAGAGTTATAAAGAACAGATGGTTCAAAACTCATTTTTTCCTTTAAATTACAAGTTCTGAAGAAGGATTCTAGGAACAAAACTTACCGAAAATGCTGGATGTTTGGCACTATACATGCATGAGGGACTCTGACAATCTTAGGTATCCCTGTAGTGCCTGACGTATGGAGGACATAGGCCAAGCAGTGCTTTAGCCTCACATCCATGCGCTCTTCTGACTTTTCTTCACTGCTGCTCTCAGAAGGCATACTCTTTGTCATGGTTCCTTTTTCATATTTCTCTTTTCTATCGTTTGGCACCAGGCTCACCTCAACATTCTTCCAGTGAAGTCTGAAGAGTACTAGGTCATTATGTTCTACTGTAAGCATATCATAGTTCAATAATGCTTCATAGGAAGACTTGAATTTCTGTATTAAATGGGGAACAAAGTTTATTATTACATAGTTTAATATTATATAGAAGATTAAGTTTAATATTATATAGAATACTGAGTATTCATTTACTGATTTAGCACGACCTTTTTTTTTTTTTTTTTTTTTAAGTATAACTGACCTTTGAACATGGGTTTGAACTGCACTGGTCCACTTATATGTGGGTTTTTTCCAGTAAATACGTATTACTCCATCTGAGTTAGATGAATCTAGGGATGTGGAATTACAACTGTAAAGTTATAGGCAGATTTTCCACTGAACAGGATTCGGCACCCCTAATCCCCAATTTGTTCAAGGGTTAACTGCACTTGCACTTTATCCAGGAATAAAAAGTAAAATGAGAAATCTCCAAGAGTAAAGTGTTACCCTTACTTTAAAACTCACCTTTAACATAGAGACACAAAAGCACACATCTGCAGTGCAATGTGATGTGGTAATGAAACATGCTTCGAATGTGAATGAAAACAGAGAAGACTGAACTGAACTTGCCTGGAAGGGCAGAGATTGATTCTTGGTATGTAATGTCTGTGTTATAAGTAGCCATTCTCCAAATAAAGAAAAGGGGTATTTAGATAATCAATAAACAGTACCTGACCTGACAATGTTGGTGTTAGAACAGTAAGCATTCCAATAAACTGCAGAATTGGGGGAGAGAGAGATGATGAGTAGTGCTGTTGACCAGAGATGAGCTGCTAATCCTTAATAACTATATCCTCAAAACCAAGGAGTTTAGATTGTAATCTGTGATAGGATCCAAATGAAAGTGGCAATAGCATAGACTAGACTTTGCTTGTCAAGAAGAGAATGATATGCAATTCTATAAGTGAGTGCCTTTAATGAACTTCCATAACAATTTAGATATGCTTACTCCTTGGAAGGAAAGTTATGACCAACCTAGACAGTGTATTAAAAAGCAGAGACATTACTTTGCCAACAAAGGTCCGTCTGGTCAAGGTTATGGTTTTTCTAGTAGTCATGTATGGATGTGAGAGTTGGACTATAAAGAAAGCTGAGCGCCGAAGTATTGATGCTTTTGAACTATAGTGTTGGAGAAGAATCTTGAGAGTCCCTTGGACTGCAAGGAGATCCAACCAGTCCATTCTAAAGGAGATCAGTTCTGGGTGTTCATTGGAAGGACTGATGCTAAAGCTGAAACTCCAATACTTTGGCCACCTGATGCGAAGAGCTGACTCATTTGAAAAAACCCTGATGCTGGGAAAGATTGAGGGCAGGAGAAGGGGACGACAGAGGATGAGATGGCTGGATGGCATCACCGACTTAATGGACATGAGTTTGGGTGAACTTCGGGAGTTGGTGATGGACAGAGAGGCCTGGCATGCTGCAGTTCATGGGGTCGCAAAGAGTCAGACACCACTGAGCGACTGAACTGAATATCTGCCTGAAGAGTCTGCTGCAGCAGAAATGAATGGAAAGGGCCTATGAACAAAGAATCAATAGAGCTTGGTGACTTTCTAGACAGGGAGTGAGCCTAAGATTGCTGAATTTCTGGCTCAGTTATCTGGTAGATGGAAACAGATTAAAACAGAAGTTTCCCTCGAGTATATCTTTTTAGGTTGATAAATAGCAGCTTAATGAAGTATAACAAGTTTTCACAATAAAGAAATTAACATAAATGAGAGGAAAAGGTCACAACTCAGGAGCCAGCAGTGTTTTCTGTTTGTACTTGTTTTGTTTTTATTAGGTAGAGTGTAGTATGTTCTATAATGTAAAAAAAAAATTTAAGGCCCACATAGTCTTAAGACCAAGCTTAAACACTGTTCTCCATTAAAACTGTCCTATCTCTACTAGGTTATGTATACTTCGCTTAGGGTGATATCATACTATGCAGACCTTGGAAGTACTAATCTTTTCTCTGCAACTATAAAAGCAACTGCCAGGCAGGAATCCTGTCTTAGGTTACTTTCAGATACTAATAATATCCTTCCAAACACCCTGTTCTAGTGCAGGCTTTCTCAGTCTCAACATTACTGACATTTTGGACCAGATAAACCTTTGCTGGGGTTGTAAACTGTTGGACTTTGAGCAGAATCCCTGACCTCTACCCATTAGATGCCAGTACCATCCCCTTTCCATCATGACCATAAAAAATATCTAGACCTGCCAGAATGTTTCCCGGCATGTAAAATCACGGCCAGCTGAGAACCACCACTCTAGGAGATCCTAGGCATACAGTAGATGCTCAATAAATACTTCTGATTGCTCTTGTGTTAAGTGACGGAAGACCACTTACACCATCACGAAAATTATGGAAAAGGAAGCAAGGTACTTTTTATGGGGTTCGCTATGTCTCCAACTCCTTCCCATATGCAGTTATAAAGACTAACTTGATATTGACAATTAATTCTTCCACCCAACCACCCCATCTACAAACCATTCACCCAAGGCTGTTTAAACAACTGAACCTCACACTCTCATTTTAGTTTTGCTTGTGTGTGCGTGCGTGCTCAGTTGCTTCTGTCATGTCTGACTCTTCGTGACGCTATGGACTGTAGCTCCTCTGTCCATGGAATTCTCCAGGCAAGAATACAGGAGCGGGTAGCCATTTCCTTCTCCAGAGGGATCTTCCCAGACCCAGGGATTGAACCTGGGTCTCCTGCACTGCAGGTACATTCTTTGCCACTGAGCCACCAGGGAAACCTTTAGTTTTGCTTATCAACAAATAACCAATTTGAGGAACAGAAAACTGTGGTCAGACAACCATACATGTATATTCAGAAAATATTTATTTACCAAATTAATACTGTCTCTTTCTGGAGGCCCTACTTTATTTAATAGCTATTATTCTATAGGAAGACCCTCAAATACCTGAAGCTCTTGAATTGTCTTCCTGATGTATGTTACAGATACAGATGCATCTATACACAAATAGGTGAAAGGCATTTAAGTTACTCTCAAATATAAAATGATTCATATAGGAAATGGTAGTAATAGGCTAAATTGAATATATTTTCTATAATTTTTTTCCATGGTAAAACAATATTTTATAAACAAAAAATGAAGAAATAATAATGAAACATGGGCTGCCCCTTGCTTAACATATAATACCAATTTTGCACCTAAGGCAGTGTTTCTTGACTAGAAGTGACTCTGGCTGGCAGTCACTTAAAAATTTTAAAAATAATGTATTTGGTTTCCCAGAAAGATCTGGCCGAAGTGCCAATCTCTTTCTCAAAATCTAAGCTTGGATACAGTTCTTTAATGCTGCTGACTCCTGTAAGTTGGCATAAAGATACAAAGATGAAAGTATCAAGTGCTGGGACTTCCCTGGCAGTACAGTGACTCCATGCTTCCAGTGCAGGAGGTATGGGTTTAATCTCTGGTCAGGGAACTAAGATCCCACATGCCACATGGCCAAAAAAAAATATCAAGTCTTATAAATGTTTCCTTTGGAAACTTTGGTAAGAGAAAAGTAAATTCAAGGCAATCACAATTCATTATTATGAGGGTAGAAGATATGTTCATGTCATTGAGCAGTGGTTCTCAATGGAGCATGGATGGTACCTCCAGGAGACATTTGGCAAAGTCCGAAGAAAATTTTGGTTACCATTGAGGGGTGCTGCTGACACCTGTTAGGTGAGGCCATGGGGTTACTAAACATCTTATAATGTAAAGGACACTCCTCACAACAAACAATTACCCAACCCAAAATGTCAACAGTGCTGAGACTGAGAAACTTTGCTGAGTTAGTGAATTTAGAAATCAAGATGGGGATGGGACTCCCTTCAACTGAAAAGTAAATAAAACACATTAAAAAAAACCTTAAAATAGCCAAACTTACACTTATATGTACTTTTTCAACAAGGATATACTTCAGATTACATTTTTTCATAAAATGAATTGATAATGCTGGCGGTGAATCTGGATCAACAGGTGCATAAGCAGCAGGGACTTGGAGAATTCTAAAGAAACAAAGGACAGAGTCAGCACAGGATATCTGTTGAAAATAATCTTACTTTAAGATATCAAATTTTCAGTTCTAAAGAATCTTACCCTAAAATCCAAGAGGGTAAGTTTATTGTAGGATGGCAGTAGAGACCAATTTCCCGAATTCCTTGAAAGTCACAGTGTAACAGTAGAAAATTCGATAATGTTGAAGCAGCATTAATCACAGTCTTGTAGGTATAGTAAACTGGAGGCTGGTTGTTACATTCATCAAAACACACAGCTATTTTATCTGAATAAAGAGAGGCAGCCTGATGCACCAATTCCTGAAGAGTCATTTCACTGACGCTTATCTGAACATCACTGGTAGCAGAGAACTCTACCTACATCAAGAAATGTTAGGGGAACAAGGAGTTTCATGGAGTTTGTTGCTGGGAGGGGGGATATTTGGAGAAAAAATTCTATACAATCACTCCTCATAAAAATGACTATATCAAAGTCACAATTAAAGAATTGCTGAACTATGAACTGTCTATAGTAACTTTGCTGAGAACAACAGGGTTGAAATTTTGATAGTCAACCTAATTCCGTGTCAGAACTGGAAGCAAATATGAGAGGGCAATGGTATATACACAGATGAGGATGAAACAAGTAGAAATGCAGAATTCTCTCCAAACAGACCACAAAGTAGAAAAGAAATAAGTAAATTACTACCCAGTAGAACCAAATTCAAAGTACCATACGCTTAGTTTTTTCATTTTTCTTGTTACAGGTTGATTAAAATCATTAATATCCTGTACGGTAACTTTGAAAAAGCTAATTCAAGTGAAGTCTGCTTTTAGGAACTGAACGAAGGTGAAAACAAAATCAATCTGATAGAAAAAACAGAAAAAAAACCCTTACATTTATCTAATTTTAGTCCTCTCTATATAAACTGTGCTTATTATTATTATTAATATATAATACTTTTCAAAGGTCACAGCAAGTCACTTTTATAACTGTTAAGAACTAAGCTCTTCATACTCTAGTTTGAAATATATATAACATATATATTATACACACACACACACATATATATATATTTCAGGATCTTAGTTCCCCAACCAAGGATCCAACCCAGGGCCCCAGAAGTGAAAGCACAGAACCCCAGCTACTGGGCAGCCAGCATATGGCCTCTAATTTTATTTTTAAATTGCCAATAAATTCATTTAAATTTAGACTCTATAACATTACAACTCAATAAAGTATTATATCAATACAGTGTTCTTTGAGCTTCTCAATGCAGGTCACATAAAAAGAATATGTGAAGCTGTACTTCATCAAAAAAAACCTTAGGCATGATTGAACAACAAAAACCTCACAACTGTCAGTATTTGAACATATTTCCCTACTGATTCATCCACATCATTTAATCAATATCAATTAGAGAAAATAAAACATTCCTAAAAAGAGCAAGGGACTTCATGGTTCAGCTAGTAAAGAATCTGCCCGCAATGCGGGAGACCTGGGTTTGATCCCTGGGTTGAGAAGATACCCTGGAGAAGGGAAAGGGTACCCACTCCACTATTCTGGCCTGGAGAATTCCAGAGTCAGACAGGACTGAACAACTTTTACTTCACTTCAAAGAGAGCAAAATGAATAACTGGTGACATCCATAAGGTTTGGAAATACTCTGATTTCTAAACACAAACTTTTAAATATAAAATAACTTTCGTATTTGCAGTATTTTTAATAAGCTTTTCTACAAATACTTGCTCTTTCTCTGATGCACAAGATAAAATGAATTTTTTAAAAGCCATTTTTATGACAAATTACAACATTCACTATACATATCTATACAATTAATATGTTTTTTAAACTTTCAATTGCCAGTTTTCTCTTTAAGAGAATTAAGGCCAAATCTATTCTTGTTGTCTAAGGTTTTCGTTTTCATTAACTGAATCATAAATACATTTGTTTCAATAGAGAATACTAAATGGATGTCCAAACATTTCTGGCATAAGGGGGAAAAAAAAGGGAAAATCTGGTAAATAGATTATATATGTAAGAGGATCATTAAGTTTTAAGATACCTGCAACTTTATATCAATAGAGGCTGCTATTGAGTCATGAGAGGTGTTAGGCACTCTTCCTATGTTACCGGTTATTTTAAATACTGATAAATAACCTAAAAACTTTATTTTCCCGTATCCACCGGCTTCTTAACGTTCACGAAGCGACTACGATTAATAACAATGCACTTTTTACCCTTCAACACGTTTTTCCAATTGCTTTTCGAAATCATGCTATTAAGAAAAGCTAACTTACATTTGAAATAAGGTGCAGAGTCTAATGCAGGGTGAGTGGAGAGAGCACACGTCAAGTTTAATCTTTGCACCACTCCATCCCGCCAGACACCACTAATTCAAATCCGAGGCCAACCGGTGGCTAGCCCGGAAGCTAAGCAAACCTGTGTGCAGGCAGCCCCAGACGTCGCCATACTTCTCCTCCCTCACACATGTCCCCACTGGATACCGCTTCCTGTCGAGACCCACTCAGAAGGCCTAGAGGTGAGAGGGTAGCGGGGAGGTCTGAGCCCATCCGGACCTTCTCCCGCCAGCCCAACCCCAAGGCGTCACACACAGCGAATAAGTCAATAACTCCCAAGGTTTAAATCCGGCCTAGCCTTCCGAGATCTGAATGACGCGGATTCACCCATAATCTTCTGCGTCGCCTTGCTGACGTCACACGAGCGACCCGGCGCAGATAGCGTCACTCTGCTCCGCCCCGCCCCTTCCCCGAGCTTGGGAGGCCACTGCTGAAAAGAATTGGCGTTTTGCTGATTGTTCTCATTTCAAATCTCCACTCCAGTCACGTTGGATTTTGGACAGAGTTTGCGAGGACTTTGGAGTTGACCCCCTTGGAGTCGTACCCTTTCATACTTGCCAAGAAACTCTGAGCGAGAAACTTTAATTCGAAGCATCTGGCTCCTCGTTCAACATACGGCTGGCTAGAAAGAGATCGCTTGGAGTTGATGCTGCTGCTGCTAAGTCGCTTCAGTCGTGTCCGACTCTGTGGGATCCGACAGACGGCAGCCCAGCAGGCTCCCGTCCCTGGGATTCTCCAGGCAAGAACACTGGAGTGGGTTGCCATTTCCTTCTCCAATGCAAGAAAGTGAAAAGTGAAAGTGAAGTCGCTCAGTCGTGTCCGACTCCTAGCGACCCCATGGACTGCAGCTTACCAGGCTCCTCCGTCCATGGCATTCTCCAGGCAAGAGTACTGGATTGGGGTGCCATTGCCCTCTCCAGTCTTGGGCTAACTGAATACTAATCAACCAGTCAGATGACTGTGTGTGTGAAGTTGCTCAGTCGTGTCCAACTCTTTGCTATCCCGTCGACTGTAGCCTACCAGGCTCCTCCATCCGTGGAATTTTCCAGGCAAGAGTACTGGAGTGGCTTGCCATTTACTTCTCCAGGGGAATCTTCCCGACCCAGGGATTGAATCCAGGGATCGAACCCAAATCTCCCCCATTGCAGGCAGACGTTTTACCATCTGATCCACTAAGGAATGCTATTTTTGACAACATCATTAATGTACTAAAATTGCTGTTGCAGATACATACATACTTATACATATACATATATAATGTAGGTAGGTATATCATCAATAATATACAAATTCAGGTTGTTTCTCCAGGACAAGATGAGCTCACAGACCTGTATCACCGGGCCAGAGAATTGTAAACTGCAGACAACCTGACTCACAAAACCAGATTAAGAAACGGTGGGGCTTCCCTAGTGTCTAGTGGTTGAGAATCTGTCTGCAATGGAGGGGAGGTGGGTTCTATCCCTGGTCAGGGAAGTAAGAGCCCACATGCCATGTAGCAACTAAGCCTGTGTGCCACAACTATAGAGTCTCTGCACAGTGAAAGATCCCGCCTGCCACAACTAAGACCCAATGCAGCCAAATAAATAAGTAAATATATTTTAAAAGTTAAAAGATGGTGATTCATCCCAATTTCTTTGTTCTTACCCTTTAAAACATCCCTAACTTAAAGACCAAGATGGGGTGCATCTGACACCTGTCTCCCATGCCCTTGCTTGGCACCCTGCAAATAAATCCTTAACTTGGCTACAAACATCTGCTGTCAAAGAGTTTGGCTTTCTGAAGCACTTTCCCAGTTAGAAAATGATCGGGGTTTTGGTTTTGTTTTGTCTAGGGGAAGGACTGAGGAAGCAGCCTGGCATCAACAAATGATGATATAAAGGAATGAGAACACAGTGCTCTTGTGTCCTTAGGCATTGGTGGCAAGAAACTGTAGCAGTAATCGAAGGAAGAGATACCTCCACTTGTCCATGAGTATGTACCACTGGTCTTTTATTTGGTGTGTGTGTGTGTTGGGGGGTGGGGAACAGTGTCAGATGTGTATCTTTGCTTCTATATTTGGCACTGACACCATTATCCACCCAGTGAGTCGGGGAGAAAAAGCCTAGATACCCACCCCCACCCAACTTCTTTTTACCCTGCTGTATGCAGTTAGATCCTCTGTCCTGCTGTCCCGTCTCTAGACCACTGCCCAGCTGGCCATATAACACATTCCAGATTCTTGAATCTCCATTCCAAGAGGTTCTGAATTCGTCATCCAGTGAGGAGGGGGCCTACAATCTATTCCTCCCCTGCCTGCCATCTGCATTTTTAAAATGCTAACTTCTGCTCTCTTACTTCAGGTGCTCTTGTTCAGCTTTTCCCTTAAGCCCTTCCAGTCTTGCGTGGCTACAGTAGGACAACTTAATTATCCTACTGCTACCTGCCAGGGTAATTTAATTCTGATATTAGTGATAGCTTGTTTGAGTTTTTCTTCCCCTTTCAGTCTCTATTTCTTCTGTTGCTTTTGGACTCTTATGTTAGAGGCTTCCACAGGTGTCTGGTAATAACGATTACTTAAAAGTGGGACATTTAAAAGCTGATTGAAAGTTCTGAGTCCGTGGGATGTTTTTTGAAAACCAAATGAGAGAAAAGGGCTGCAGAGGTTGGGAGGAGGTCTCAGAATTCAGTATAAAAATTTCTAAGTGCTTGATGTCCTCTAATACAAGGACTCTCTGTTTTACTCTCTGAAATAAAAGGGCTTTCAGAGTTAGGCTTTTAGGTTGATGGGTGGTATCATAAGGGTGTAATTCATTCCCAAGGGAACTGCCAATCCTTTTAGTTACCCTCTTTATCCTTACTTCCAGAAGCCAGTTTCTCAGATTTTTAGGGCCCTGATGTCTCAGTGGTAGGGAAGAAAAAAAAAATCCACCTGCCAATGCAGGGAGGGTTCAATCCCTGGGTGAGAAAGATCCCCCGGAGAAGGAAATGGCAACCCACTGCATTTACTTGCCTGGTAAATCCCATGGACAGAGGAACCTGGCAGGCTACAGTCCATGGGGTCCCAAGAGTTGGACACAACCTAGCAAAACAAAATGATGTAAATAGTATTGCTTACTGGCTTTGCTCCCTGCTGGTTTAGTCTTTCAGTTCACTTCAGTCGCTTAGTCGTGTCCAACTCTTTGCGACCCCATGGACTGCAGCACGCCAGGCCTTCCTGTCCATCACCAACTCCTGGAGTTCACCCAAACTCATGTCCATTGTCGGTGATGCCAACCAACCATCTCATCCTCTGTCGTCCCCTTCTCCTGCCCTCAGTGTTTCCCAGCATCAGGGTCTTTCCCAATGAGTCAGCTCTTCACATCAGGTGGCCAAAGTATTGGAGTTTCAGCTTCAACATCAGTCCTTCCAATGAACACTCACAACTGATCTCCTTTAGGATGGACTGGTTGGATCTCCTTGCAGTCCAAGGGACTCTCAAAAGTCTTCTCCAACACCATAGTTCAAAAGCATCAATTCTTTGGCGCTCAACTTTCTTTAGAGTCCAACTCTCACATCCATACATGACTACTGGAAAAACCATAGCCTTGACTAGACAGACCTTTGTTGGCAGAGTTATGTCTCTGTTTTTTAATATGCTGTCTAGTTTGGTCATAACTTTGCTTCCAAGGAGTCAGCGTCTTTTAATTCATGGCTGCAGTCACCATCTGCAGTGATTTTGGAGCCTCCCAAAATAAAGTCTGCCACTGTTTCCCCTTCTATTTCCCACAAAGTGATGGGACCAGATGCCATGATCTTAGTTTTCTGAATGTTGAGCTTTACGCCAACTTTCTTCTTTCACTTTCATCAAGAGGCTCTTTAGTTCCTCTTCACTTTCTGCCATAAGAGTGGTGTCATCTGCATATCTGAGCTTTTCCAAATCATCTGAGCCCTTTGCTTTTGGTTTCAGAATTTTGTTATCACTTTCTATCCTTGAGTTTGTGACCCTAAAAAATCCTTTTACTGTCATTTTCAGGGGGTCTAAGAGGAAGCAAATGTAGAAGACTATGTTTAAGATACCATTTTACCTGGTAATCTAGACTGATCATTCTAAAACATCCATCAGAGCAGCCACAGCATTCTTAAGAAGCTTCAGTGGTCTCATTGCCTACATGGCATTCAGCCTCTAGTAAGGCAAGTGAGATAGTTCATTATCTTTCTAGCCTAACCTCACAATTAACCACTGCTTCCTCAGCCCACGCTCCACAGTCCCCACACCTGATACTGTCAGATCCAGCTATAATAAGACCCTAGTTCTGGGAGAAGGCAATGGTAACCCACTCCAGTACCCTTGCCTGGCAAATCCCATGGACGGAGGAGCCTGGTAGGCTGCAGTCCATGGGGTTGCTAGGAGTTGGGACACGACTTCACTTTCACTTTCACTTTTCACTTTCCTGCATTGGAGAAGGAAATGGCAACCCACCCCAGTGTTCTTGCCTGGAGAATCCCAGGGACGGGGGAGCCTGCTGGGCTGCCGTCTCTGGGGTCGCACAGAGTCGGACACGACTAAAGCGACTTAGCAGCAGCAGCAGCGTAAGTCTTCTGGGCCTGCCAAACCCTTATCAAGTTTCCACACCTGTGCTTCGGCTGGGTCACAGGCTAAAAACCCTTTCTCTCTCCACACTGGCTCGAAGAACAGTTACTCCTCTTATGGAAACACAGCTTCAACATCGCCTTTCTTCAAACTTTGAGAATTTAGCTGTCCTCCTCCAACCCCCATCCCATGAACCTAGCATACTGCTGGGAGCAATTGGCCATGGACCCTGAGTGTCCCTGCAAATTCTTACTAAGTATGCAAAGAATACAAGGTACTGACTGCTTAGAGTGATCTATCTTCAGAGCTGAGGTAATGTCTTCCCCAAGTAGCAGGCTTGCTTCCACTTATTGTAAAAAGAATGAATCCCCACAAACTTAATACTCTTTTCCTTTAACACTACCCAGTTTGTGTGCAGACATCCATTTGTGTCTACCTCGGTCACCCAGGGGGATTTTGGAGGCTTGGAGAGCCATCAAACGGGATGCTGTGGCCACAAGTAATGAAATTCTCAGGTCTTTAACCCAGGAACCTCATGTGCACTGCCATGAAACAGTAACAGGTTACCTTATAAGCCTTTAAATAGGGCCCAAGCCTATACCCTTCCCAAACTGTGACTTAACACTTGTGTGACTTAACACTTGTCGTAGAATCTATAGCAGCTGCATTGTTTCCAAGTCTGACCTAATTTAATCCCTCTTGACAGCAGTGACTCATGTGTTTTGCACCTGTTTCCTGAGTATCTTTTTATTCTTCTCCATCTACTACATGGTTCCCATTCCCGATAATCAAATACATACCCCAGTATTTTGCGGATCCTTTGCACATTTATTGGTACATTCTCATTTCACTGTTTCTCTTCACCTACTTCCCAACTCTTCTCTCAGTTGTCAATGTCATTGTTTCCTCTGAAAATAAAAATTATTTCAAAACTAACTTCCAAAGTCCTTGATCCTACCCTGAGACAAGGTTAGGTTACAGGGCTATAACCTGTAGCATCATAGCCCATAACACAGTTGGGACTGTGTTGTATGATTTATTCTGAGGGAGCTCAGCTGCCCAGTTGAAGGCAGAGGAAAGAGTGACAGGTGGTTGAGTTCATTCAGGCTCGGCACATTTCCCTGGCAACTGAAAAACCTGGGAGAATAAGGGAAGTCAGGCTGTCTGCAAGAGTGAGCCCACCAGAGCTCTCTAGAGAAACAGAACCAGTGGAATAAATGGAGCTTAAGAAACTGGCTCAAAGAATTGTGGGGGCTGGCAAGTTTGCAACCTAGGGCAGACCCAGAGGCCAGAAATTCAGGTTAAGAGTTGATGCTGCAGCCCTGAAACAGCTTGGAAACTGGCAGGGTTTCTAGGGTGCAGGCCCAGGAATTCTAATTCAGGAAACTACAGTCTGTTCTTAAGGCCTCAACTGACTGGATGAGGCCTACCCACACTATGGAGGGCAATCTGCTTTACTCAGTTTACTGATTTAAATGTTTATTACATCTAAAAAATACCTAGACAGGTGTTTCAACAACAACTTGGCACCAGAGCCTAACCTAACTGAAACATAAAATTAACCATCACATCTAACATAACCATCAGTGAAGCCAAACAGGCAATTTTCAATGATTGAGGAAGGGTGTGAGGACCAACCCGGGTCTCCTTTGTGTCATCGTTTTCTGTTTGACATAGTGCAGTGAGAAATTCCAAAACAGTTAATCGATTCCTGCCATCCAACCACTGAGCTACATAAGAAGACAATTTCTGCACACAAAAACAAGCTTACATTGCATGCTGCTGTTTACTCTGAAGTGTCTGTGCAGTTCTACTGTTGAGGGGTCTGGATTCTCTCTTTGATCAACATGAGGGCTGTTTTCCTTAGAGAAGTTGACTATACCTACTTGAAACCCAAAGAAAGGCATGAGAAACTCACCTGATGCTCTAGGGCAAGATTCTGAGAGGCAATGATATTAATATGATTAAGTGGATTGTTTGTCAAAGCACACTTTGCTAGATTCCAGGGAAGTAGAGATAATATCTCTTGCCTGGAGAATCCCAGGGACGGGGGAGCCTGGTGGGTTGCCGTCTATGGGGTCGCACAGAGTCGGACACGACTGAAGCGACTTAGCAGTAGCAGAGATAATATCTAAAATTGGTAGAGTAAGTACTATGAACTAATTATTTAAAACATACAGAGATTAATGACAGAAAAAATATTTAAAATGTGGATGCACTATAGAAGCCTGGAGATGGCCTCTGCTTTCTTCACTTTAACTATATGCATCTATTTTTATTGTTTTTGTTTTTTTGTTTTGTAGGACGCTGGTGTCTTTATTTTGTGATTTTTTTTTTTGGCCATGCTGTAAGGAATGCAGGATCATATTTCCTGACCAGGGATTAAACCTGTGCCTGCTGCAGTGGGAGCTCGGAGTCTTAACCACTGAAGACTGATTAAGTCCCCTGGTATCTTTATTTTTAAACAGACTGTTTTTAAAGCAGTTTTAGGTTCACAGCAAAACTGAGCAGAAGGTACAGAGTTCCCATGTGCCCCCTGTGCTGGGCTGTGCTTAGTCATATCCAACTCTTTGCAGCTCCATGGGCTGTAGCCCACCAGGTTCCTCTGTCTATAGGGATTCTCCATGCAAGAATACTGGAGTGGATTGCCATACCCTCCTCTAGGGGATCTTCCCAGGGATCGAACCCAGGGGTCTCCTGCATTGCAGGTGGATTCTTTACCAGCTGAGCTACCAGGGAAGCCCCCCAAACGCCCCCTACCCCCACATATAATAACCTCCATTGTTATCAATCCCCCCCCCCCACCCTGAGTGGTCCATTTGTTACATCTGATGAACCTACACTGACACATCATTATCACCCAAATTTTCTAGTCTACATTAGGGATCATTCTTGGTGTCATATGCTCTATTCAGTTCAGTTCAGTCGCTCAGTCGTGTCCGACTCTTTGCAACCCCATGGACTACAACACGCCAGGCCTCCCTGTCCATCACCAACTCCCAGAGTTTACCCAAACTCATGTCCATTGAGTTGGTAATGCCATCCAACCATCTCATCCTCTGTCGTCCCCTTCTCCTGCCCTCAATCTTTCCCAGCATCAGGGTCTTCTCCAATGAGTCAGTTCTTCACATCAGGTGGCCAAAGTATTGGGAGTTTCAGCTTCAGCATCAGTCCTTCCAATGAACACTCAGGACTGATTTCCTTTAGGACTGACTGGTTGGATCTCCTTGTAGTCCAAGGGACTCTTAAGAGTCTTCTCCAACACCACAGTTCAAAAGCATCAATTCTTCGGTGCTCAGCTTTCTTTATAGTCCAACTCTCACATCCACACATGTCTACTGGAAAAACCATAGCTTGGACTTGATGGACTTTGTTGGCAAAGTAAAGTAATATATGAGAACCCGATATATTCTATAGGTTTGGACAAATATATAATTACATTTATTCACCATCATAGTAATATAGAAAATAGTTTGACTATCCTAAAAATTTCCCCTGTGCTTCACCTATTCAACTGTCTCTCCCCACCAAGGCCTGGCAACCACTGATCTTTTTATTGTCTCCATAGTTTTGCCTTTTCAAGAATGTCATATAGTTGGACTCATACAGTCTGTACTCTTTCAGACAGGCATCTTTCACTTAGTCATAGCCATTTAAGTTCACTCCATGTCTTTTCATGGCTTGACAGCTCATTTCTTTTTAGGATCAAATAATATTCTATTGCCTGGATGTACCACAGTTTATTCATTTATCTACTTTATTTTTATTTTAAAGAGTACTCCATTCCAACAATGCACACAGTTTGAAAATCTAAGCCTCCTCTTCTGTGACACCTTCCCTGTTCTTGCTAGTGTTTCCCAGAACTTGGCCACTATCACAGTGCTTACTCAGCACTGCATTTCTAATTACTTTATTCATGCCTCCTACTCCATCAGCAGTTTGCCTGGTTCATAAGAGATGTCCTATTATTGAAATGCCTGAATCAGAGAAGTAAGATATAGGTGAAGCCAAGAACGGATCCTGAGCATGACTGTCACTGTGCTGTTCACCATGATGCACTACCCAAAAATCTTATTTAGAAAAAGTACACCCACATATTTAAATGTACTCATTACATGTATTTGTCACCAATGCATCACAAGGAATTCACAAAAAATAGGCTTAGTTTGCTTCACAGTACAGATTCTGTGAAAACATATTTCTCATTTTCTCTGCAGTTTACCATACCTATATAAATTTAAAGCAGCTAAACAACATTTGAGATTACACTGATATAAAACTGTAATTCACAGTTCAGAAACTTGTGAAATAAAAGGTCATGGTAGAGAAAGAGTCAGAAATCTGTAAAAGTACTAAAGTGTCACAGTACCATTTTCTTTTCTAAAAACACCTCAATAAAACCAAAAACTATGGAAAACACAAAAGTCAAATCAGAGATTTTGGTTTAGTACTTTCCCTGAGTCTCTTGTTTTATTTTAAAAAATCAAATGTAAAAAATGTAAGTAAGGCTAGTTTAAAAGCGACACAAAGGTCTCGCCGCCTCCATGGTGCCACAAAGAATACATTTAAGACCAGAAGCTACACACACAATGGTCCCAGGGTGTCATTCAAATGCCAGTGTGCTTGTGTTCCCACCACAGGGTTATGTGGCCACTGCTGCCTGCCACATATGGGCTTAAAGAGCTGTCAACAGTTTCTCGTGCCTGCCATGACACAACATATGAAATTACTGAACAAAGAGAAAAAGACTATGGTTATTAATAAATATTATAATTCTGGGTGGATTTGGACACTATGTACACCATATCAAAGTAATGCACCTAAAAAAACACTTTTATGTTTTAAAAATCTTACATAAGCAAGGGCTGAGGGTAAGTCACCTCAGATGTTAACAGTTAAAAAAAAAAAACCTTAAAAAAAATGCAATTATTTAGATCTCGGTAAAGTAGAACAAGTGTTTAATGCTTGGAATTAGATGAGTACACTAACTGGAAAAAGTTGTCTCCTTGTTCCTTAAAATTGGCCCCTACAGTGTTTCTACTTGATCATCTCATTGCATACACATGTTTGCAAGTGATCAAGTACTTCATTAAAAGGCATATAATCCAATGAAGGATAAAACGTTTGTTAGGATCTAAAAAAAATGTATCTTTTACTTCAAATGTACTAGGTTACTTCCTGTGCTTCTACTATAAGGGCACTAAATAGTATGGATCATATTAACACTTTCTGGTCAAATGTAGGAAAATTTTTTGCACAGACATCTTTTTACAATCAGGGCATTTCAAAGCTAGGTGGCGAACTATGTCTCCCTTTTGAAATCTTGACTGCAGACCAACAGCAAACATTTCAAAAGCTAATTTACTGTCTTAACATTGGGAGGTGGAATGATGGCTCTAACCACCAAAATAACTGCTAGTTATTGAATTTAATAATATAAACACCTCATCACACAGGTGAGCAAAGTGAGGCACAAAAGGTATTTTTTTTTTAAGAGAACTCTAGATGATAGATAACTTTGGGGTATAATAGATTCAAGTTTAATTGAATCTGATGTATTGAATTGTATGATATATAATGAACAATGAACTCACAGGTCCTGTTTGCATCACAACACCTTAGTCTAACCTCTTGCAAACTCTTTAAAGCATGGACCTGGCTTCATTAACCACTTGTCTTTTGACCATTAACCACTTGTCTTCTCTAACCAAGCTAGCTAATGCTTGAGTGAAAAAAAAAAAACAACACACATACTGTTGTATTAAATGCAATTAAGCTAAGCTAAGTCACTTCAGTTGTGTGCGACTGTGCGACCCCATAGACGGCAGCCCACCAGGCTCCCCCGTCCCTGGGATTCTCCAGGCAAGAACACTGGAGTGGGTTGCCATTTCCTTCTCCATGAAAATATTCCATAAATGAATTTCAGTAACTCTTAAACATTCCACAAAATTTCCTAACAACCTGTGAGAGTATAATACCTGGCAATCCTCTCTAAAACAGAAATTCACCTATCTGCTACATTACTGCTGATGATCTGAAATGTACATGATCTCTAAAAAATAACAGTACTGAATAAAACTGAAAGGATCATCCAAGTTCCTATGTAATACCAAAGTATTTATCCAGGATTACTGAATAAATCATAGCAATTTGGTATCCTTTTCAGAAAAAAATCTCAGAACTTACAAGCATGTGGCATTTCACATTGTACCAACTGAGTAACAGTAAATGAAGGTATAACCACTACAACTTCTTCACCAGCTTTTATGTCCTGAAATATGATGTCTGCCCCTGGCAGCTACCATTCCAGTTCCACAGGGTATTTTCCAGTCAGACAAGCTGTACAATGATCATTCTTTTCAAAACATTCCAGACCATTCCCATTTTCTTGAATCATAATATCTTCCTTTGTACAATGACCATTGTTTTCAAAACATTCCAGACCATTCCCATTTTCTTGAGCCATAATGTCTTGCTTTTTCACTCTCTGTTTTTTCAGTGTTATTCCTTCTTGCACAGATGAAACCAGTCCTTCTACTGACAGATATACAACACTGTTCGCTCCTAAAGGGGGAAAGAAAGGGGGAAAGAGGGGAAAAGGTCATGACACTTCCTTTGGAAAGGAAGAACTGCCTAACAGAGAATAGTTACAAACAGAAAAACATAAGCCAGAATAAAAATGTCTCCTTTAACCTTTCTTTTTTTTTTAATTTATTTTTTAAAAATTTCAATTATTTACTTATTTATTGGCCACGTGGCTTCTGGGATCTTAGTTCCTCTACCAGGGACTGAACCTGGGCCCTCAGCAGTAAGAGCTCATAGTCCTAGCCACTAGACTGCTAGGGAATTCCCTCCTTTAGCCTCTCTTTTTAAAAAAAAAAGGAGGGTGGTGGTGGTGGCTGAAGCATCAATAAAACACAGGGTCTTTATTATTTTTTTAAGTTTTAAATTGGAATTTAAGGGATAACAGCACTGGAGAATTTGTGTCTAAAATGGATTCAAAAGGCTTCAGGAGTCAGTTTTCTTGAATAAGAGATTTTGAAGTCAGGAAGATCTGGGTTCTCATTTAAGCTCAAGGTCATTTACTTTTCCCAGGTCTATATTTTTCATCTATCAGATAAGGGAAATACTAACTATAGCATTTTCATAACATCATTACAATAATATAGATGTGGTCCTGGCAAAGAGTGAGTGTTCACAATGTATCAGTTGGGTAATGTTCAAAATACTTAACTGGTAAGGTACAGATACAACCAGGCATGACCAGTCAAGAGAAACACCAGCCGTAAACAGTGAATGTGGTGGACATACCACACATGGATGAACATGTAGATGATATTTATAGTTTATACCTCACCTGAATTTGAAAGGTAAATGTCTTCCCAGGCTGACCTCCATCTGCAAGTCTTCTGACCTCATTGTTAATGATGAGTCTACACAAGCTTTTCACTTTGATTTGTACTCACATCCAAATTGTTTTATTAGAAACCTGTGGTTAAAGTACTTGTTTTTCTTCTGATCTGAGCTTCGGGAGATGTGAACTGATAACACAGCTCTCTGCTGTGAAAGCCCTTCTTCCTTCTCCTCCAAGCTCACCTGGCCTAGCTCTCTTATCACAGCACTCACTATGGTGTCCATCTACACCAGGCACTCCCACTGTTCGTCTGCTCAACGTACATAACATCTTTTAACAAATACTGAACACTGTTTTTCATTAAAAGTATAAAGATTGATAAGCTTGGATTTTCTGTTAAAAAATGAATAAAGATCAAAGTTTATAGAAATTTTGATACCTACCTAGATAATCTGAAATATGCTCAAATTCTGGTTTATTGGCAATAAGCTCTTCTTTTGTTGGTATGTTTATTCCCATGAAGCATGGATATCTAATTGGTGGTGAAGCTACGCGAATATGTACCTTGGAAAGAAATCATGGCATGTGTTCATTAGTTCGACATTCACTGGAAGAACAGTTATGCAAAATTCTGTCACTGGCAAATGCAACATAAAATTGTTTTACAGAATGTTTTAAAAACATATGGGCAGCAAAGCACACTACAAAATTTCTTTCAAAATAATAGGTAGAAAAAAATCATGTGATATACATACAGACCTCCAAGTGTTCAGTCAGAATTACTTTTAGAATTAACTTAAAGAACAACCAAGAATCCTACAGGAGCAGCCCTGTTCTAGACCCTAAAGTGACCTGGGCACGAATTTTGAAATGTTAGCCACTTGTAAAGGGTTCTTTATACAGAGCTGTCCATTGTTTCTTTCTGTCACCTACTGACAAGGATATTTCTTTCTTCTGATCTCTCATTTCTCATTTATTACATTCCTAGGACCATCTTCATTTTTCTCTTCTAACACTTGAAAGGAACTTTTGCCTACTTCTTATTTTACCATTTTATTAGTAAAAAGAAAATAACACCTACCAGGATATAATTAAAAAAAAGAAAGCCTTACTATTACAAAGAACTATGTTTGTCTACTTTTTTTAATCTATCATTATTTTCTGACTTTTGTCAGGAAAATTTACAAAGCTATAATCAGTGTCCACATTTACTTTTTACCTTTCTTATAACAGCAAAGATTTCCCCATGTTTAGTAGTCTTTATAGTTTTTAATGGTTGCACTGTATTTCATCATACTGATGTATCAATTTACCAAATCATTTCCTGCTGGTAGATATATGAGCTATTTCCAGTTTTTGTATTTATTTGTGTCTTATTCTTTTTTTTAACTATAGTATGAGTGCTGAACTAACTTTACACTTCTTTGTCTTCATTACATGACTTTCACTGAATTCCAAAGAATATCATAATCATAACTAGTCATTAAAAAAGGCTAGAAATCTTAAGCATAATTATCTTAGACTGTCATATTGCTTTCTATATCATTTTCTTCACAGTGGATTTTATTTCTAAATCTGATCAACTATTAGTAAATGACACATCTCATTTAGTAATATGAATTACTGAAGTATTTAGTTAGAATAAGCTTTGTGACTTGATAATATAACCCACTGTGTCAAATTATTATAGTAGGACTGCTTCTACATCTTCATACAAAAAGTAATCAATATCCTACAAATTTAAAAGTATTCTATTTTGTGATTTGCTAGTTTTAAATTAGGTTTATAAAAATTTTAACATAAAATTTCACCGATTTTTATCATATTATAAATTATTGGTGCTTTAGGATAGGTGTTTTAATATTACTTACCTCTTTTGCACCAGATTCTTTGAGTAACTTGATTATGGGTGAGATGGTATTGCCTCTCACAATTGAATCATCTACAAGAACAATTCTTTTTCCTTTAAAGTTGTCTGACAGTACTCCAAATTTTTTCGCAACACCAAGTTGTCTTAACCTCATGTTTGGCTGAATGAATGTTCTTCCTACATACCGGTTTTTACATAGCACCTCCACGTATGGAAGCCCACACTAACAGAGAAGGAATAAAAGGACAATGAGCAGCACATATATGGAGAACTCAAGGGCCCTGTTTTCTCTGGGTCATGCTTCCATTAGAACATGTATGTAAAAATTTTAAATGCAGTTATAATTTTGAGCTCTCCATTGTCAGATTACAATTTTCTGTCACTATCTAAACTGTCGGGAAGACAAGGCAAAAAGAAAAATTATCAAAAGTCTTCTACTTAGTGGGGAAACAATTCATTTTACTAGAATTTGTAATGTTTCTTACGTATTGTTATTTCTCTATCTTAGAAGGAAATGCTAAGAATGTGAACACATGACACAGACTAAATCACTATGAGAAAAATCCATATATTGTATGCATATTATTTCTTTAAAAAGTTCATAAAGTGAACTTCCCAACACAATGAATGTTGGGTATTAAACCCCAGAATCACTATAATTATATAATCTACTCAGTTATGAAAAATGCAGTTAAGCATAGTACTAAGAACATTATACAAAATTTTTAAAAATAGCTTTATTACTAACCACACTCAGCAAGAAACAATACACCAGTGGCTTACGAGGGTACTTTATAGTAAGTAAATATTACCACTAAACTCAATATATAGTATGATGTTATCTTCCTAAAATGAGGGGATCATTCTCCTACTCTTTGGGTGAATTTTTTGTGGATCTACTAAAAAACAGTGCCACTAAATGAAAAGGCTGAAAAATAAGTAACTCTTATAAAGAAACACTGTCTTTCTCCTTTCTCATAAATTGATGAGTTTCTCTTTATATACATGAATTTCTAATCCCAGTGCTAAATAAGCAATTCACTGTGTGTTAATGAAGAGAAAATACCTTTGTTGCATAACCAAGAGCAGCAGGTGTAGCGGATTCTGGGACAGTGCTGACCAAATCTGCATCCACGGGGGCTTCAATGGCCAGCTGCTGACCACAACGATATCTTACTGTGTAAACCATCTGGTCTAGAATATTTGGAAAAGGAAATAGATTTTTACTTAGTATAATATAGCCCAGCATATCATTATTGGAAGAAACTAGCTTGTTAAAACTCTATTAGAATTGAGTACCAAAAGAAAAGCAAAACCAAAAAACATTAAAGTGGAAACTCATAAATCAGGGGGAATTCACTCTAAAAAAAAAAAAAAATTAACCTTGGGATTTCCCTAGTGGTCCAGTGGTTAATAATTCAACTTGCAATTCAGGGGACAATGGTTCAATCGCTGGTCAGGGACCTAAGACCTCACATGCTGCAGAGCATCTAAGACCGGGCGCTCTGCAGCCTTCATGCCACAACTAGAGAGCCGGGTTGCTGCAACTACTGAAGCCACAACTAGACAGCCAATGTGCTCCAACTACTGAAGCTGGTGCACTACACCTAGAGAGTCCATGCACCACCACAAAAGATCCCACGTGACACAATGAAGATCCGAGGGGCCACAACTAGGACCCGAAGCAGCCACATAAATATAAGTAAGTTAATCAGTTAATTTAAAAAATTAACCTTAATACATAGCTAAAAATCATAATCTTTACTCCAAAAAGGAAAAAAATCTGACAGTCAGAGGAACTGTGATCTTTTTACAACATGTAACTGTGCCTTCAAAGCTTTTGGGCCTAAGCACTTTCTTGTTTTAATGAGATAACAGATTTATAACAATAGTTAAGAGATATTTTACTTACCTTCAAATATACTATCTGGTCTTGCAAAATAAACGTATTCAAAGATACAGAAAGCCATTGCGTTTCCTTCAGACCTTGGTATAATGTCAAGAGTTTGGACTTTATGTCTGGATATTTCCACAATTTCTCCAGGCAAGACTTCACGGTAATATCTTGGGAAACAATGTTAAAGGAGACTTTAAACCAATCCTTAAGGCTAATTATCTACTATAAAGTGCACAGAGTCCCTTTCCTTATAAAGGAAAAAGGGTTCAGTTTAATATAAAGTCTATTGGCTTAAAAAAAAAAAAGTATTTCTCCAACAGTAATTTCTATAAATCTGCTACCCTACACTTGAATTTAGAATTTTAAAAAATAAAAGTCCTGCATTTTATTGATTTGCAGCATAATGAAGGTTAAAGAGAACATTTTTATCCTGGCTTAAATTTTTTTGCTCATAACTATTCCTTGTTGAGGAGATTCTTCCTTTCTAAAATAAGTCTCACGGTATTTTGAAAACAAGATCCCAGTTCCAGGATGAGAAGGTACTACCGGCACGTTAGGGTTTCCCTAGTGGTTCTGTGGTAAAGAATCTGCCTGTCAATGCAGGAGACATAGATTCAATCTCTGGGTTAGGAAGATGCCCTGGAGAAGGAAATGGCAATCCCCTCCAGGATTCTTGTCTGGGAAATCCCAAGGACATAGAAGCCTGGTGGCCTACAGTCCATGGGTTCACAGAAGTCAGACATGACTTAGCAACTAAACCGAGACATTAATGTTAGTGCAACTGGTGAGCACAATGTACAAAAGAAACTGCATTTAAAAGCATGTGTTCCTGCCGACATCAGAAGCAAAACTTTCATGTAAAAATTTTTTTAATTGACATGGAAAAGTTGTTACGTTGAATGATACAAAATTTACCTTGCACCGATAGATAAAAAGCTACAAGATTCTGAAGACACCACCCATCCTTCCGTTTCTGATGTTTTTTTTTCTGTAAATCACAAGACAATCAATTAATTCAGTTATTGAATTCAAGAAATTTAAAAGGGGCTACCTATTTCAGGAGAACAGTTAAACACCAATTTTATAAACAAAAGAACTCATACACTATCCATGACTATGACCTTAAGAACTCTTCATTTGACTAGTACTGAAGATAAGATCGCAAGCTTCCTTCAAACAAAATGATTTCATGGCTTGAATAAGACATCTGACAAGTCAAAAAGAAAATCACTGAAATCATACTACACAAATGAAAAAGCTGGGCAAAGGATATGAATAGGCCGTTCAGGCAGAACCAAACAGGAATGCCCATTAAATATATTAAAAGTGGTTCATCCTCAGAAATATTCAAGGAAATGTACTTTAAAAACTAAGTGCCAAGACTTCCCTGGCAGTCCAGTGGTTTAAAAGTCGGTGCTTCCAATTCAAGGAGTACGAGTTCGATTACTGATCAGGGAACTAAGATCCCACGTCCTACCTGGAGTGGCTAAAAAAGAGGAAAAAACTAAGGGCCACTTTTTTCTTTTTTACCTAGCCTTTTTATTCAATAAGTTCCTAATACCTAAAGATTTCAGGGTGTGCCAATAGTAGGACAATGACTTGGAAAAGCATTATGAGATTATTGTATTTCTTTTGAAGTTCATTACCTTTATCATTTATATCAGAAATAGGAATAAGACGACCAATGCATAAAGGACGATTTCCATAGGGATCTCGGACTGCATAAATCACATCTTTGTGCATTATAAGCAGAGAGTATGCTGTGGGTGCTTCCTTCATTAAATTTTTAATCCTGGAATCAATTAAATAATTCAATGAATAATTTTCATTATAAACACATGCAAGACAAAGGTCTCATTATCACAGCTGCAAGCTCAGTCTACTTTTACAATTACCTTGCTACCCAGTCTGGGGTGTCATCTTGTTCCTGAGGAGGGGTATAAGCCAGTAGCTGGGTGATCATTTCACTATCAGAACTTGTTGACAGACCAATACCATGACGCAGAAGCTATTTAGAAAGGAGAAAAGTCATAACCATTAGAGGGGAAGCTCCAACTCAACCTTCACCCAATAGCCTGCCATCACAGAAAGAGATCAGATATTGTGTGGATGCTGTTATGAAATCCTGCATTCTACCAAAGGTGAAAGAAAGTGAAAAGTGAAAGTTAAGTCATTCAGTCGTGTCTGACTCTTTGTGACCCCATGGACTGTAGCCTACCAGGCTCCTCCTTCCATGGGATTCTCCAGGCAAGAGTACTTGAGTGGGTTGCCACTTCCTTCTCCAGGGGATCTTCCCGACCCAGGGATCGAACCCAGGTCTCCTGCATTCCAGGCAGACGCTTTAACCTCTGAGCCACCAGGGAAGCCCACCAATGGTAGGTATATATATCTAATAATATACTAATAATAGACTGTATATCTACTGCTGGAGGCAATGGGAAGTCTCTGAAGCTTTTCAAACAGGAAAAAAAAGTGCTTTAGGAGGTATACAGGAAAGCCTTTGAAAACTAGGTCTGAAGGAATGTAGACCTGCAGTAGGTAGGTGGGGAGGCAGCTGGAGACAGCATGAGGGTTTGGGATTGTGGTTCTAACTTTTTCAGTCCACTCCTGAAAAACAGGACACATTCCCATAAGAGTGGCACACTGCAGCAGGGATTTTTAACCCACGTTTGCTGGTGGTGGTGATGGTGGCTACCTACCATCAGCCCTGATGCAGTGAAATGTGCTGAGATGAAGCTGAGTACCTGCGTAAGGGGTTAGGTCTAGAAATAATGTACAAGGTATTGTTTGTAATTGAACTTTTGCTGGTGATCTCTAAATAGTGAGTTTTAAAATAATTTTTACTTCATACTTATATTTTTGATTGAATAAAATATTTGTTTTCATTTGGTAGCAAAAAACTGTATTATTACAATGACAATGCCAGAGCCTAAGAAAAGGGTAGGACAAAGTTCTGGGAATAATTAAATCAGTTTTCCAAATCACTATTCCAAAATAATGCATCAGAATCACCTCAGGAGCATATTACACTGCAGATTAAGCCACCTCATTCCCACCTCAGGCTCTGGGGAGAATATCTTAGAATTTGTAATGAGAAAGAAGTACTCCAGGTAATTCTGTTACAGTTGTTCTTTGCAATTAGGTAACAGGTGGCAACAACAAGACAATACACTTTACCAAGATCCTCCATACTTCTTTTCAATAATTTATCACAATCATGAAAAAAGCATTAAAAAAAAAAAACTTACCTTTTTCCTTAAGCGCACAGCATTAACTAATTCGCCATTATGTGCCACAGCTATTTTTCCATGAAGTGTTTCAACAACAAAGGGCTGGCAATTTTCTAATTCACAGTTTCCTGTAGTGGCATACCTTGTGTGTCCAATTCCAAGATTTGAAGTATATAATTTCTTCAAATTGTCTTCAGTAAATACGTGATTTACAAGACCCATTCCCTTGCAAAGTCAAAATAAAAGCTCATCTTAGGGAAAAAAACACTAGTAGCACTTTTATAAGCTTCTGCTCAGACAATTCCAAATTAGAAAATGAAGTTCACTTAATTTCCCTGTGCTTCAGAATTCTAATCTTAAAAAAAAAAAAGACTAACCTAATTGTAAGAACTGTGAAGCATTAAAATATATCTCTGAGGTGGAATTCATATAAAAAAATTAATCATGCTTGTTTTATAAGATTGTTGTTTAGTCACTAAGTTGGGTCTGACTCTTTTGCCACCTCATGGACTAGAGCCCTCCAGGCTCCTCTGTCCATGGAATTCTCCAGGCAAGAATACTGGAATGGGTAGCCAACCCCTTCTCCAGTGGATCTTCCTAACCCAGGAATTGAACCCGAGTCTCCTGCACTGCAGGCAGATTCTTTACCTACTGAGTCACCTGTTTCATAGGATACTTCTTGATAAAACATTGAAGAACAGATGTACTAAGAGGTAACATTTGTCAGCTATGATCAACTAAATTATAATTTAAAATTCAAAGTATGTTAAAGTATTCAAATAAATGATAACTTATCTGAGTCAATCTAGCAAATTATCACTGGGAGAGAAATGCACCGTAGAAGAACAAATAAAAACGTTGACCCTTGAACAAAACAGGCTGGGACTGCACAGGTCCACTTATTCATGGATTTTTTTTCCAATAAATATATCAGAAAAAAAATTTTTGAGATTAAAAATGATATAAAAATACAGTAATCCATGTAGCCTAGAGTAAAAAATTTAAGAAACTGAGTATGTCATGGATGCATAAAATATTTGTAGATACTAATCTATTTTATCATTACCATAAAAATATACAGAAACCTATTATAAAATGTTAACATTTATCAAAGCTTATGCACACAAAAAACACAAACCATAACTGGTGCTATTTCCTTTTTCAAGAAATGTAAACAAGCATAAGGGTGCAGTCTTAAGTAACTGCATAAATGAACTATAGTCCATACTGCACTACTGAAATTATTTTGGAGCCACCTCCTGTTAATATTGTGGGGAGTTCAAGTGTTGCAAGTATCCACTTGAATGCAAGTATGCCATCTGATGTTAATCACCTCTGGGTGAGCCACTCATCTCTACATCAGGTTGCTTATTGCAGTGAAAAGTCTCCTCTCCCAGTTATTGAGTATTTTTCTTCGTGTTTAGTGCAATACTGTAAACCTTGAGTAACACCATGGGACTCGTACAAAGTGACCCCAGTGACACTGAAAGTGCTCTCAAGAAGTAAAGCCGTGACTTTACAAGAAAAAGTTGAATTGCTTGAGGTCTACTGTAGATTGTGGCCTACAGCTGTGGCGGCCCTGCCATTTCAAGATAAGTGAATCCAGCATAAAGACCATTGTTAAAAAAAAAAAGAAAGGGAAACACATGAAGCCATTGTTGCAGCTATACTAGCTGGCACAAACACTATGTACTTTTTGTGAAACACTCTTTTATCTCATATTGAAAATGCAGCTCTTAGGTGGGTTCAGGATTGCTATAAGAAAGGCATACGTATTTAATAAGATTTGAGAAAAAGTGTAGTTATTTAAATGATGACAATGCAAAAGGAAGGTGAAGGATCTAAAGCTGGAGAATTAAATGTCA
Source organism: Budorcas taxicolor (assembly GCF_023091745.1). Classification (NCBI taxonomy): domain Eukaryota; kingdom Metazoa; phylum Chordata; class Mammalia; order Artiodactyla; family Bovidae; genus Budorcas; species Budorcas taxicolor. The sequence continues at coordinate 72,190,755 of NC_068915.1, forward strand.
GTGAAGGATGGCTGGAGATTTTTAGGGAGAGGTTTGGCTTAAAAAATATCAAGATTTAAGGCCAGAAAGGATGGACTAACTCTCTGGTTTTATGCAAATACAGTAGTGTTTATAATTAGGACTGCCCTTATCTACAGGTTTCGAACCCCTGAACCTTGAAGGGAGAGGATAAACAGCAGCTGCTAGTCTTCTAACTCATGACTGAACCATAAAGCCTGCACAATATGAACTCTTTTTCTGGATTGGTACCATTCATTGATGCTTTATTCCTGAAACCAGGAAGTACCCTGCCAGTAAAGCACTGCTTTTTAATGTTCTTTTGATATTGGGCAATGCCCTTGGCTACTCAGAACCCCATAAGTTCGACAGTGTTGAAGCCAAGTGGTTGAAGCGATCTGCTTGTTCCCAAACACGACATCTCTAATTCAGCCTCGATGTCAGAGGATCATAAGGACTTTCAAGGCTCATTACACATGGTACTCTACGGAACGGACTGTCAGTGCCATGGAAGACAACCCCAACAGAAAGAACAGCCTGAAAGTCTGAAAGAATTACACCACTGAAGATGCCATTGTTGTTACTGAAAAAGCTGTAAAAGCCATCAAGCCAGAGACAATAAATCCATGCCAGAGAAAACCATGTCCAGAGGTTGTGCATGAGTCACAGGATTTACGATAGAGCTAATCAAGGAAATCACGAAAGAGATTCTGGATATGGCAAAAATTTAAAAATATCTGATGGAGACGAGTGCTTTCGAACCAGTGCCAGGTGATGAGGAAGAAAACATGAAGAAAGCAGTGCCAGAAAACAAACTGACCTCAGACAGTCCAGCAGAAGGGTTCTGATTGTTTAAGACTGCTTTTGACTTATTTTACGATATAGGCCTTTCTATGGGCACTAAGCTAAAGCAAAGGGTAGAAGGATGGTATTGTACAGAAACATGTTTAGAGAAGTAAAAAAGCAAGTGAGTGAGACAGAAATTATGACGTATCCAGCAAGTTACACCCAGTGTGCCTGCCTCTCCTGCCTCCCCTCCCACCTCCACCATCTCCTTCCACACTCGAGACAGCAAAACCAACCTCTCCTCAGCCTACTCATTATGAAGGATGACTACTAGGATGAAGAACTTTATGATGACCCACTTCAATTTAATGAACAGTGATTAATCATTATATTACACAATAAAGTTTTCTTATTGTGGATGTGTGAGAGGCTTTGTGTGAAAATCTAATAACTATATGGTGAAAACCATATGGACATTTCTGTGTCAGTACCATTACTGTCACCTAGGCAGTCAATGTGTAGAACAATATGTGCCAGACTGGTGTTAAAGTGGATAGCCCATCCTTACACTGGCATAAAGTAATGATATTTTATAACAATTCACTTATTAGTGTATAGGCTAGGCAACCAAAAAGCAATCATATTGCTATTTCTTTGTTATCAATGCATGAACTGTTATACCCTAAACAGGAATTTTTTCACATTATCTTTTCATTTTCGAGGTCTACGTTAGCAATACATATACCATCTACAGTGTTCTGTACCAACTTAAGACTATACTAACATAGATACTGACAACTTACATTATAAAAAGTCAACATAAGCTTATTGTATCAACAAAGACAGTACTGTACTATAATTTCTATTCCTTATGATTTTAATATTTTCTTTTCTCCAGCTTACTTTATTGTAGAACACTATATATAATATGACACACAAAATATGTTCCTATACTGTTAAAGGATCAACTATGCTTCTACATACAAAGTATTTTTATTCAAAGTCCCCCCCCCCCACCATATACTAGCTGTCTTCTGACTATTGTTAACTTTTATCATCAACGCTTGTCAATGTTTAAATATACCTTGTGTGTTTTGAATGTGGGTATCGAATTTCCATCACTGGTCACAATACCAGCACTCTCCTGACCCCTGTGAATATAAAAAGGTGTCAAACTGTTAAATTTACCCCATTGATACATTTCTTAATGAATCTTATGGAACATACTTTTCTCAATAACATCCACGAACTCAGTCTGACAACACATTAAATGCTACTTCTACTCATGATGATGACAATGATTAGAAGAGCAGATCAGACTGAGTTATGACTAATAAGCCAGGCACTGTCTTAAGCATGCATATGAATGATCCAATTTATTAGGCTTTCAAAACAATCCAACGGAAGTAGTAACTATGATTACTATTCACATTTTACAGATAAGGACAACACTAGAGAAACAAAGTCAACTCATCCAGTATCACACAGAGAATGGTAGCATGGCCAAGATTAGGACACAGACAACCTGACTTCAGACCTTGTACTTGTAACCTCTGTAATAGGTGACCTCTAAATAAGGTTGAGTATGTAGATATAAATTAAAAGCCCCAAATAAAATAGCAGGTAAAATGTTTGTGGGTACTGGAATCATAAAATTTTTTTGTTTGTTTTGCTTTTTTGCACTTCCCAAGTTTCTTCTGACATATAACTATCTCTTTTTTCATCAGAAAACAAATGCTGCTTCAAAAAGCCCTAAGCTGATCAGGCACTCTGTATCTCATTTCCTGACAGTGCTATTAGGTGAGGATACAGAGAAAGCCAGAAGCTAGGTTTTTAGCTCAGTAGGGTAACACACTGGTAAGACTTTAAAGGATCTGCACCACAGTGGAGTATAAACTCAAAAGATAAACTAAAAGCTCCACTGCTTAACAATTTTTAGTAGTTCTGAACAAGTGCCATAAATACTAGATGTCTGTTAACAAATTTTTGTTCCAAAAAATATGTATCAGGGTAGAAATAAAAAATAAATCTCTACTATATATGTATATATATACATTAACAATTACTAACATGATTTATTTGGTAGAAAGGATCTTTTCTAAAATTATAATAGGCATTTTAATGACAAGAGAAACTACAACATTAAATGCATTTGCAAAGGAAAAATCTAGAAAATTAAAAGTGAAGTAATTTTGCTAAATTACCAATGCATTAAATACTATGAACTATTATGCTGAAAACAGACATACATAATACTATACATCCTATACAACTGAATAATTTGTGACTTAAGATTAATTTATTTGGGGAAATCATGTGGTCTTCGGTTAACCAATGTCAGAAGAACTAAGTGATTCATATCAGAGGGGAAAAATTAACCTTAGTCACAAACCTTTGTGGCAGAAAGAACCTCTGCCAACCATTTCCAAAACAAACAAGCAAAAAAATCAACAATCGTATAGTAAATTAGAAATAAACAAACACAAAAAAGGTTTTCTTTCCCTTTTGTCTCAAGGGTAATTTGTTCTTTAAAGCTGAAATGAGTAACCTTAGGGATCTTTTAGGTCTAGGCTTCTTTAATCAGGAAGCCTGCTTATTTGGCAGTTTCTCAAGTTACTCCCCTAGGGCAGCTTGAACCAGTTAAACTAGATCCTTTCAGCGCTTCACAGCTTATTGACAACCAGCCGTCTGGTTTCCTAGGAAACAAAACCTTGGCTAGAAATAGTGAATCATTTCCAGGTCACTTTCAACATGGAGAGTGGAGCAGGAAAGCACTGGACTGAGGAAGAGGTTAAAGCTTTGCTAAGTGTCTGGGCAGAAAAAAATATACGAAAACAACTTTATGGAACACTGAGAAATAAAGGAATATTTATTTACATTGCTAAAAGGCTGCGAGCACTAGGAGTATACAGAGATTGGAAACAGTGCCGGGCAAAGTACAAAAATCTCAAATATGAATACAGAACAGTTAAATATGCCCACAACTCTGGAGACAGCTCTAAAACTATGAAGTTCTTCCATGATTTGGATGCCATCCTGCAGTATGAATCTGCCACACCATTAACAGAGGAAGATGCAAATGACAGGTGCCTGGCAACGCTGAGCCCAAGTACAGCCTCAGTGACCACCGAAGGTAAAAAGAAAAAGTACCATTCTTTTGTTTTTACCTAACAAACCGTAAGAGAACCAGACTTCTGAGTCCATATGATAAATATAGCCTGAAATAGCAAGGTTGAGAAAAACAACTGACCTGTATGTATATGCTATTTTGCACAAGGTAAAAATTAATTTTAAAAAATAATTGAAATAATGCCACCATTCAAAAGATCTGTAAAATAAAAACAAACACATTAAAATGGTACCAACTGTTAATGCCAACTGCTCCTTACTCATGTCTGATATGGTTTTTGGAAAATGGATTGGGTTCTGAAAGTATTTTTAATCTTAATTTTATGAGTACTGAAAAAAATATGTATGTATTGCTCAACTGTTGTTTTCCCAGCTCCAAAATAAGACAGAACTTTCTGCTCTATATTAATGTTCCCACTTTCCTAAATTTATAAACAAAAGAACTAAAATACTAGTAACTGATAAAAATGTCATTAGTAGTTTGGATGAACATCTCCATTTTAACAGAAAGTAAAACAAATAGATTTGATAGGTTAAATTATGTATGATTAAATGATTTAAATACTGACATACCTTGAGGATATTGTGTATTGGGTTCTAGATCTCTGCAATAAAGCAAATATCCCAACAAAGCCAAGTCATACAAACTTTTTGGACAGGGAAGCCTGGCGTACTGCAGTCCATGGGGTTGCAAAGAGTCGGACATGACTTGAGAGACTGAACTGAACTGAGTGCATATAAAATTTATATTACCCTATACTGTAGTCTAAAAAATTGTAATACCTTAATTAAAAAATACTTCATTGCTACAAAACACCATCATTTGAGCTAACAGTGAGTTGTAGTAGTTTTCATTTAAAAAAAAAATTTATTCATTTATTTTGGCTGCACCAGGTCTTATTTGCTGCACTCATTATCTTTGATAGCTGTAGCATGTGAACTCTTAGTTTCAGCAGATGGGATCTAGTTCTCTGACCTGGGGTAGAACTCAGTCCCCCAGTCACTGGACCACCAGGAAGTCCCAGAGTTGCTATTTTTAAGGGCAGAGTTGTTCAGTTCAAAATCTGTGTTCAGTTGTGTCAAAATCTGTGCTATCTACTGTCATTTCCCTCTTATATATGGCATAATCTACTTCCTCTTCCCTGCTGCACAGCTTGTGGGGTCTTAGTTCCCGAACCAGGGACTGAACCCAGGCCCCAGCAGTGAAAGAGCCAAGGCCTAACCACTGAGACACCAGGGAATTTCCTACAACTAAGTATATAACTTTTATCCAATTTAAAATTATCCCAGTAGGATAGACTATCAGAAGTTCAATTTCCGGTCAACATGTGGGGTATGATTACTCTGAAACATATTACTAAAATAACTTCTTTCTAAAAGAACTGTACTTTAACAATGAAACTGTCCCTTTTGTAGAACAGGGGGTGGGCGGGGGAGACTTTGCTGATTTAATAAATAATGGAGTATGCTAATCTGGGGCTTCCCTGGTGGCTCAGTGGTAAAGAATCTGCCTGCAATGCAGGAGACCAGGGTTCAATCCCTAATCGGGAAGATCCCTTGGAGAAGAAAATGGCAACCCACTCCAGTATTCTTGCCTGGAGAATTTCATGGACAGAGGAGCCTGGTGGGCTACAGTCCATGGGGTCACAAAGAGTTGGACATAACTGAGTGACTAACACTTATTTACTTACTACGCTAATCTAATAAATACATAGCCACATATAACAGTGTATGCAATCAATAACTGTTTATTTTGCATTTGTTTAATTAAAAGTGCTGTGGAACATTTTATATATATTTATTCAACTTTATGAACTGACGGTTCATGTCAGTTAAGGTCTTAGAAAAATTTGCATGACGACCTTTCACCTTAAAATTTTGGCTGATTTTTATTTAACCCACAAAAGTCAAAAGTTTTAACACAGTCAAACAGCTTCTTTTCTAAGGCTTTATGTGAAGTGAAGTGAAAGTCACTCAGTCATGTCGGACTCTTCGTGACCCCATGGACTATACAGTCCGTGGAATTCTTTAGGCCAGGATACTGGCGTGGGTAGCCTTTCCCTTCTCCAGGGAATCTTCCCGACCCAGGGATCAAACCCAGGTCTCCCACGTTGCAGGTGGATTCTTTACCAGCTGAGCCACAAGGGAAGCCCTTCTAAGGCTTAGAGAGCCCTCCTTTCTCCAATTCTGATTCATTTATGACATCTTCTGGTTTTTCTAAGGTGGAACCAGCAGAATTTTTATTGGTGTATCGTAAAAAGAAGGCAAGGAAGTGAATGTGTGTTTTCTACTGTTGGGATCAACCTGTTTCACGCAAGGGGTCCTCTTTCAAGGACAGAGGATCTGGCCCCTTTCGTTAGGCAGCAGGTAGCCTGACTAAGCCTTGGGAAAGGACTCTAAGAGGCTTCATCTTCTAAAAACTATAATCATCCTCAATCTCAGAATACCTTTGGCCTACTGCTGCTGTATCACATTCCTTCAGTGACCAATTTCCACTCTTTCCCTTTTCTTACTGTATACAAATGCATTAAGAATAATGATTTAAGGGTTTCGATTGAAAAATCTCCACCATGTGGGTCCCCTGCGTACAATTTTGGGATTCTTGCTAGGAATGATCAACCTGAGGGAAAAAAATTTCCTGAAGAAGGTGGAGAGAGAGATTTCTTTTTTGCCCCCACCTGTATGTGCAGCTCTAAGACCTTTTCAATAAACAGAAGCAGGCCCTAAAGCAGATAAAAGAATAGTAAGCCCTACCTTTCCTTGCTGTTCTCATCAAGCTCAGTCGATAAATTACCTGAGGATGTCAGTATCTTTTCTTCTTCTCTCTAAAGAGAGTTCTTATGTAATTTAAGATTTTTATTTTCCATATTCCCAACTAAATCAAAAACATTCCCTAACTGCAACTTAGCCTCAAATAATTGTGAAACTCAATTTTAAAATGACAATTTTTAAAATTATGTGTATGTGCTTTGTGGTAAGTCGCTTCAGTCATGTCTGACTCTGTGTGACTCCATGTACTGTAGCCCACCAGGCTCCCCTGTCAAATGGGATTCTCAAGGCAAGAATACTGGAGTGGGTTGCCATGCCCTCCTCCAGGGGATCTTCCCAACCCAGAGATTGAACCCATGTTTCTTATTGTCTCCTGTACTGGCAGGTGGGTTCTTTACCACTAATGCCACCTGGGAAGCCCTTTTAAATTTATGTAACTGTGCCACTTTAATTGAATTATGGGCTTTATTTGTAGCTCAGTCGGTAAAGAATCTGCCTGCAATGCAGGAGACCTGGGTTTGATTCCTGGGTCGGGAAAATTCCCCAGAGAAGGAAATGGCAACCCACTCCAGTATTCTTTCCTGGAGAATCCCATCGACAGAGAAGCCAGGTAGGTTCCCAGTTCATGGGGTTGCAAAAGTGGGACACAACTTAGCGACTAAACCACCATGCCACTTGAAATCATTGAGACTTCCCTTAGTTTTCACTTTTCTCTTTTAATATAAGAATCCCCAATATAATCTTTAAGATGATAAACAGTATTCCTTTTCTTATTCTTTAGTGGAATACCTTGTAATTATAATGGTAAATAGTGATTTTAAATGAATGTTTATGATATTAAAATCATACCCAACATTTGATCCCATTCATGTAAAATATAATGCTAATTCTGTTACTCAGTAAACAGCATTAGAAAAACATGGGAGAAGGCAATGGCACCCCACTCCAGAATTTTTGCCTGGATAATCCCGTGGATGGAGGAGACTGGTGGGCTGCAGTCCATAGGGTCGCTAAGAGTCGGACATGACTGAAGCAACTTAGCCGCAGCAGCAGAAAAACATGTGAAAATGATATAATCAAGGAGGGACATCTTTATCTTTTAAGGTTAGCAGGGTTCTTTTATTTTAACACATTGCAGGATTTCTCTTTCACATTACTAGTATTACTTAAAGGGCCTACTATGTTGAGGCACCTAAAATAGAAAAATGAAAAAATATCTCACTTTAAAGACATAGTTTAACTTGAAAACTAACTGCGACCGTCCTCAGAAACTTCAGTGCTAGGGGATGCTCAAAATGTCAGAACAGAATGGAGGAAGATAGATTTCTCTTTATATACATAGATACTTAAACCACATTATACCACTATTTTAAAAAACATCTATCATAAATCTATGATCCTTCATGAATATGATCATATTCAACTAAAACTATTAGCGTTATCAGTTGTTAATCCAATTTTAATTTTCCTTGGGACTTATTTCTAAAAGGAATTCTCTCTTTTCAGGCAAAATGTCAGTTACATCAGAAGACAAGGAAGACATCTCCGGAAATCCTTTACTTCTGGTTTCTCAAGTCAGACCAATGGAACTAGGTAGGCATGGTACAGGCTGCTCAAAAATATAATGAAAATGATCTACATCAAATTGGAAAGTAAGACTGATACCAAATCTGAGAAAATGGGTGATTTTTTCCTGGTAGAAATACTTTGGAAATATTAGCTTCAAATCCCCAGTCTTTACGCTTTAAATATAGTAAGGAATCTAATGGCCAAAATTACACATAGTAAGTGTGGTACTTAATATTTAATGAGCATATGACTTCAGCTATCCTGGAGGCTAAGAAAAGTAGAACTTTACATTTGAAAGTAAATACAAAATCCATAATGAAGTCAAGGATGATTTTATTCAACAAAAAGTCAACATAAGTCCCATTCTTGCTTATAAATTCTTACTGAAAGTTAATGAAGTGAGGAAAAGTGCTCACTTGATTTAAGATGAAAAAATCTTAAATTTAAAACTTTAAAAAATTTTAAAATAAGAACATCTTAAAATTAAATTAATATTTAAGATGAAAACCATCTTAAAACAAAGACATTAAATACAGCACAAAATAAAACACCTCCGTACCCAGGTAAATACTATGGTATTTTTTTTTAATGACTAATGTTATAGATGCTGAGGTCCAAACCACCTTTTTATTAAACATGAAATCTGAGTAAAATAATATGGTTGTGAAATATCCAATATAATGTCAAGAAATGACATTATTGTAAAATGAGTTGCAAAACTGTGCAGAGATCTAACACAAAGTTATTAAAGGATTTATAACTAAGTGGATACATTCTGCCTAATGCATTATGAAATTTCTGGCACATTTCTTTTCATTAAAAGGATATAATACTTCACTTAAAATGGCATTTGGTCTTTAACCAATGGGACATCTTTTATTTTCACAAAGAGTTAAGAAGCACCAATTATTAATGTGCTTCTTCTAAACCCTTCATTCATGAATAGTCTTGGCTCTCAATCCTGAATTGCACACTAGAATCACAATCTGGGGATAAAGGATGGGGGCAGTGGTTTAAAAAGGCTTCCCCAGGAGATTCTGACATGGAGCAAATGGAAATCATTAGATACAGAAAAGGCATGGGGAGGAGATAAATTGCTCACACTTATGGAAAAATTGTCTTCAACAAGCTGTTTTATACATAATTATATTGCTTTAAAGAAGTAAATATTACAAAATTATATATTCAACTTTCACTCTACACTATATATTGTGGGACATTAATCCCACATACTAAAGGAGCAGAATGGAAGAGAAAGAAATGCTAAAGAAGAAAGATGATCAAGATGTAACTAATTAAAAACACAACTTTATTAAAGTCAGTCACCATCACAATAAGGAACAGATTCACGTTCTGTACTTTGATTTCCCAACTAGTTTAAGACAAAAGCTATATTACAATTTGCATTCCATCTCCCATAGAGAAAACTACTGTCTTTAGTAATATTGCATCCAATTATTTATCTTGTCTGATATATGTAACCCATATATCTCTTTCCCTCCCCACCCAATACAGGTGACTCTACAGCAATAATGGAACCCCCTAATAATCCAGCTGTCATTCCAACTGTAGCAAATGAAGGAGGAAAACACTGGACTGTACCAGAAGTCAGGGCTCTAATAGGCATCTGGTCTGATCAAGGAATACAACAACAACTAGAGGGAACAATGAGAAATAAAAGGATATTTGAACAAATTGCTGCCAAGCTTCAGAAACTTGGAATTGAGAGAGATTGGAAGCAGTGCCGAACGAAGTACAAAAACTTAAAGCATGAATACAAGATTGTAACAACGGCTAGAGACCTAGGCATGGCTAAAAGCATGAAATTTTTTACTGAGTTGGATGCTATTCTAGGAGACAAGAAAACAGAAAACTCACAACAGGAATCCCAAGATGAAGAACAAGCCACAGGATGTGCCCATGTAAAGATGGAAGAGGATCAGACAGGTAGGAAAGCAAAGAAATCTTAACATCATGCCACCATATAAAAAAATGTCAATAACCTGAATATAGTCTAAGGTAAATGGCAACTCACTCCAGTACTCTGGCCTGGAAAATCCCATGGACGGAGGAGCCTGGTGGGCTGCAGTCCATAAGTCCATGGGGTCGCTAAGAGTTGGACACGACTTCACTTTCACTTTTCACTTTCATGCATTGGAGAAGGAAATGGCAACCCACTCTAGTACTCTTGCCTGGAAAATCCCATGGATGGAGGAGCCTGGTGAGCTACCATCTATGGGGTCGCACAGAGTCGGACACAACTGAAGTGACTTAGCAGCAGCAGTCTAAGGTAAATAGGTTTTACTAAATGAGACTCAACAAGCTAACTGCTCAATTTATCATGAAACAGATTTCATGCAAATTTGATCAGAACACAGCATGGTACAGAGTTATATAAAACAAGGAAAGAAAATTGGATTTCTAGAAATTTAAAAAGACCAATTTTACAGAAGCAAAAATAAAATTCTTGATGGCAGAAATTTTTTAAAAAATTTCATATCTGTTGTGGTAAAACTGTGAGTAAACAGAAAAAATGCATTGAAAAACTCAGAAAAATACAAAACCTGTGAGAATGTGAGTTCTACGACACATCATAAAATTCTTCAAAATGAGTTTAATCTAAAGAATTGAGATGCAATATACACAAAGACATGACTGCATGAAATAAACTGCATGAGTTCTAGGCCAGGAGTGAGGAAATACAAGTTCTACCTCAGTCTCCGTGGAACTCTGAACTCAGGAGTACCTCCTTCAGACTTGCTATGTAAAATGGTGGAATGGAAGAGATGTCATTAAAGACCTCGAGTGGTCACAATGTTTCTAGATCTTAATATCAGCCTTAAATGATACAGTCTTAATTCTTTTTATTTGTATTCTTAATTGGCGGATAATTACTTTACAATATGATGATAGTTTCTGCCATACATCAACATGAATGAAGTCCCAATTCCTAAAAGAATGAGTGGGAAAAGAGGGAAATGACAAAGAGTTAGGATTGGGAAATGGTGGTGAGAAGTCCTAAAATGTTTCACTAGTAGACAAGGAAAGAAACTGGTCTGCTAGAGAACTATACGTCTCCCCCATTGAAATTAAAATGTAAAATAACTAGTGATCAAGTAGCCCAAAAGCAATGGCATGACTGTGTTCATACAGTAACTACTGGAGATGCAGGTGAACATAATCTTGTCAGTTTTATGTCAACACCTAGCTAGAGACTTATAACACCAGATGTTTAGTGACCTAAGACTAAAATATGTTTAAGGATGGGCAATCTAACTACAGAAAAATAAACAACCACAGTTTTTAGTATCAAGTTCACTCTAAAAGGGAAAATACTATATTAGAGCTTAAAATATAGTTCTAAAAATAAAAAAACACACCACCATATATCCCACTGTATTTATACAGTTATTGCTGGAGATGCAGCTGAAGATGACTTGGTCAGTAATATGTCAGAAGACCTAAGAGAGACAGTTATGAGACAAAGCCCTTGCACAGGTAAAACAATATTCTTGTTTTTATGTGTGTGTGTATGTAATGAAATACATGTTACTATAAGATGCTGCTACAGACTCAATTGTGTCACTCCCAAGCTCATATGTTGAAACCCTAATTCCCACTGTTACTACATTTGGAGATGGGGCCTTTGGGAGAAAATTAGGTTTAGATGAGGTCATAAGGGTGAGGCCTGCAGTATTATGATGGTTTAATATACTTATATACACTGGGCTTCCCAGGTGGCTAAGTGGTAAAGAAACCGCCTGCCAGTGCAGCAGAGGCAAAAGACATCGGTTTGATCCCTAGGTCAAGAAGATTCCCTGGAGGAGGGCAGGGAAACTGACTCCAGTATTCTTGCCTGGAAAAATCTCAGTCAGAGGAGCCTGGCGGGCTACAGTCCATAGTGTTGTAAAGAGTTGGACATGACTGAACGCACACACACCCATTACATACATTATATAATAGCCACACATCTAACATTGTTATTATAAGAACATATACAAGCATGTTATAACATTATACAGTATTGTTGGATAATATGCACATTTCCAAAATGCAGAAATGGAAGGTGGAAATTATTAATGACAGTGAAGTGCCCTGTGGCTGCTGTTCGTAGTAGCATCGGCATCACCTAGGACTCATTCAAAATGCAAATTCTTGGGCCCCCTCCAGAACCAGAAATGTGGGGTGAGTTCCAGCAGTCCAATATGTATTTAAGGTGATTCTGATACATGCTGAAGTTTGAGAACCACTGCCCTGTGGTATAGGGCACTTAGGGAATGCAGAGTGTGCTTCCTCTCTGATAGTTTGCCTTTTAGACAAAATTGAGGGAAGAGGGGTGACCAAGCTCCTAAGCAGAAAGCCTAGCCATCATAGACCTTGTGCTAGTCTTTCAGTCCAAAGCTTCATGCAGCACTGAAAAGTTTAAAAACCAATTCTGATCCAAAAACCAGGTGCTCCACAGTCTTGGCAAACTTCACATTAAAAAGCTCCATGGAAGGAAAGGAAAGTGGCTAGAACACTCAGTGACAGGTGAAAATGGAGAGAAATTAAGGAGACTAACCAGACAGGAATGTGCAGCTGACTAGTAGGACAAAAAAGGTAAACAAAACTCTGTGCTCCTAAGGATTCTAAAGGAATAACTGCAATGACCCTTTGTCACTGGAAGTTAAAATCAGATTACCACATACAGTGTTTAAGAAGAAAGAAAGATTTCCATGAAAAAAAGTTTTAAAACTTTAGAATATTTTTTATGATTTTTAAATCTTAAAAAAATTTTAAAGATTTTTCAAAAAAATTCAGAAGATTAAAGCTCATTAGTCCTCTGGAGAACTCACTTAAATACACAACACCTCAGTATAACTTCTTTTATGTAAAAGGAAAATATTAAGCCAGATATAAACTGACAGGTTTTAAAAAATGGTACATTTACATGTTAGTATGGAATATATCTAGAAAATATGAAACAGGATGTTTACAGTCGTTTTAGAAATAATGGTATTTTAAACTTTCAAATGAATATAAAAGTAAAGGTATAAACCCACACAGATCCCAGCAGCTAAATATGTAAGAAAACACTTTATATATACTTCATGGTGCATAAGTTGCTAGTCCACTACTTGGAAGACTGCTATGTTAAGCTTAAAGACATGGATATCTATCTTTAGGAAAAAATCAGGTCAATAGGTAGAGGTCGGCTCATTTTGTTTTTACGTGCTTAGTTGCTCAGTCATGTCTGACTCTTTGTGACCCCATGGACTGTAGCCTGCCAGGCTCCTCTGTCCATGAGGATTCTCTAGGCAAGAATACTAGAGTGGGTTGCCATGCCCTCCTCCAGGGGATCTTCCCAACCCAGGGATCGAACCCAGGTCTCTCTCACTGCAGATGGATTCTTTACCATCTGAGCCACCAGGGAAGCCCATTTTGTTTTTTACAGATTTTACTAATAAATATTGTTATCGGAGTTGTCATTGCTCCGTATTGTTAACATTCGCACTTGGTCAAAAACCTGATTTCCCCAAAAGTAACACTTTACTATCTTAAAAGTATACTAAGCTGCTGCTGCTGCTTTTTTTTTGTTATTTCAAGTAAAAATCCAGCTAGAGCTGTGGACCCCCACATTCCGGAAAACTAGTTAGTTTCCAACTTAGAACCCCTGGAGATTTGGGTTTAGTATTATGTTGTAGAGTGGATTCAAGCTCCTGTATTTTTAGAGAAGATCATCAAGCATAGCCAAGGTGTCATGATTTTAGAGAATAAGACCAGCAGAGGGCTGAAAAGAGTAACACATGAGATTCAATTTGATTCCAGTCGGGAGAAAATTAGCTACTTCGAGTAAATTATCACTTAACAAATGTATGACCAATGAAATATGAAGAAGCTAATCACTGGGAATTATCATAGAACACTTAGGCTCTATTATAATAAGTAAAAGGAAATGATATCTTGGTATCTCTAATTTTCTTGAAGAGATCTCTAGTCTTTCTCATTCCATTGTTTTCCTCCGTTTCTTTGCAAAGTGAAGGCTTTCTTATCTCTCCTTGCTTTTCTTTGGAACTGTCCATTCAGATGGGCATATCTTTCCCTTTCTCCTCTGCCTTTCTCTTCTCTTCTTTTCTCAGCTATTTGTAAGGTCTTCTCAGACTACCATTTTGCCTTCTTGCAAATTTCTTTTTATTTGGGAAGGTTTGATCCCAGCCTCCTGTACAATGTTAGAAACCTCCATCCATTGTTCTTGAGGCACTCTGGCTATCAGATCTAATCCCTTGAATCTATTTGTCACTTCCACTGTATAATCATAAGGGATATGACTTAACGTCATACCCAAATGGCCTAGTGCGTTTCCCTACTTTCTTCAATTTAAGTCTGAATTTTGTAATAAGCAGCACATAATCTGAGCCACAGTCAACTCCTGGTCTTGTTTTTGCTGACTGTATAGAGCTTCTCCATCTTTGGCTGCAAATATAATCAATCTGATTTCAGTGTTGACCATCCAGTAATGTCCATGTGTAGAGCCATCTCTTGTGTTGTTGGAAGAATGTGTTTGCTACAATCAGTGAGTTCTCTTGGCAAAACTCTGTTAGCCTTTGCCCTGTTTCAATCTGTACTCCAAGGCCAAACTTGCCTGTTACTCCAGGTATTTCTTGACTTCCTACTTTTGCATTCCAATCCTCCGTGATGAAAAGGACATCTTTTTTTGGTGTTAGTTCTAGAAAGTCTTGTAGGTCTTTCTAGAACCATTCGACTTCAGCTTCTTCGGCTTTAGTGGCTGGGGCATAGACTTGGACTTCTGGGATGTTGAATAGCTTGCGCTGGAAATGAACTGAGATCATTCTGTCATTTTTGTGATTGCATCCAAGTACTGCATTTTAAACTCTTTCACTGACTATGAGGACTAACCCATTTCTTCTAAGGGATTCTTGCCCACAGTAGTAGACATAATGGTTATCTGAATTAAATTTGCCCATTTGTTCACTGATTTTTCAATTCCTAATTGATGTCTAAAATCTATTCCTAAAATGATTTAAATGAGGTAGAATACTTCAATACCTTGGTAATCAGGCCAAAGTCACTGATTTCTAGTATAAGACAGTCACAGGTAGATCAACTCTGGCTCCAAGCGGTGGTTTGTTGTTCAGTCACTAAGTCATGTCTGACTCTTTGTGACCCCAGAGATGGGCACATATATTCTATTAGAGGCCACCCTTATCATCAGTCCAAAAATCCTATGTGAAAGGCTACATGGCTCTTTTAAGAATAATCAAAAGGAAAAGAGCTTTATTTTCCTTTTGGCTGTAGTAAAATGTATTTCCAAAATGAAAATATTCACTATCCTGGCAATTTAACAAAAATTAGCAACATGATGGCCAGCAGAGGGCATTCAAGTATCTATTGTTAGTATCTCAGGTGTGCCAAGCATCTTGTTTTCTCCAATTCATTTATTTCTTTTAATAGACTGAAGATTCATCTGTAGTTTTCTTTAAAATGGAATATTTAATTACTTCTGTGTATTTTGCATACATTTGAATAATCTTAGGAGTAAAACTGTGCTCACTTCGCAACCCCATGGACTGTGGCCCACCAAGCTACTCTGTCTGTGGGGTTTTCCAAGCAAAAACACTGGAGTGGGTTGCCATTTCCTCCTCCAGGGGATCTTCCTGACCCAGGGATTGAACCTGCGTCTCCTGCATGGCAGGAGATTCTTTACCACTGAGTCACCCAGGATGCCCAGCACTAAAATTATTATATAAATTAATGTACCTCAGTCATATGAAACAATGTTGAGAACTTTTAAAAAATTAAATAGCTCAGACATAGGTAAGCTGATAAATTTAAACAGTCTACTTGTTAATTTAAAAAGTATAATTTCTATAATTCTTACTGTTTATACTTTAATAATCTTTAAAAAAGCTATGACAAAATAAAGCTTATGGCTGGTCTTTGCCCCTAGCTCCTGGCACAGAGTTTCAAAAACCTTTGGAATTTCTAGTGGTAGAAGTGTCTTTTTGTTTTTTGTCTTAACGATAGAACTTAGTACATACTGCAAGTGCACATACACACATTCATAGATGAGTACAAACAAGATTCCTAAATCGTAGTGGGGGATTATACCAATGTACCTTTGGATTAACAGAATATTATGGTTTATAAAATGTTGTTGTTTAGTCACTAAGTCATGTCCAACTCTTTGCAACCCCATGGACTGTAACAAGACTCCTCTGTCCATGGGATTTTCCAGGCAAGAATACTGTAGTTCGTTGCCATTTCCTTCTCCAGGGATTGAGCCCATGTCTCCTGCACTGGCAGATGGATTCTTTACCACTGAGCCATCAAGGAAGGCAAAGTGTAGAAGGAATCGTTATTATTTCTTACAATTCTGTTAATCTATAATTATCTCAATAAAAATTTCAATTAAAAAGACAAACAGTAGATTAGGGAGCCCCCAGTTGATGAAGCACAAGCTGGAATCAGGATTGCCGGGAGACATATCAATAATCTCAGCTACGCAGATGATACCACCCTTAAGGCAGAAAGTGAAGAACTGAAGAGCCTCTTGATGAAAGTGAAAGAGGTGAAAAAGTTGACTTAAAACTCAACATTCAGAAAACTAAGATCATGGCATCTGGTCCCATCACTTCATGGCAAATAGATGGGGAAACAATGGAAACAGTGACAGACTTTATTTTTCTGGGCTCCAAAAATCACTGCAGATGGTGACTGCAGCCATGAAATTAAAACACACTTGCTCCTTGGAAGAAAAGCTATGACAAACCTAGACAGCATATTAAAAAGCAGAGGTATTACTTTGCCAACAAAGGTCCATCTAGTCAAGGCTATGGTTTTTCCAGTAGTCATGTATGGATGTGAGTTAGACTATAAAGAAAAGCTGAGCACCAAAGAATCAGTGCTTTTGAACTGTGGTATTGAAGACTCTTGAGAATCCCTTGGACTGCAAGGAGATTCAACCAGTCCATCCCAAAGGAAATCAGTCCTGAAAATTCACTGGAAGGACTAATGCTAAAGCTGAAACTCCAATACTTTGGCCACTTGATGGGAAGAACGGACTTATTTGAAAAGACCCTGATGCTGGGAAAGATTGAAGGCAGGAAAAGCGGACGATAGAGGATGAGATGGTTGGATGGCATCACCAACTCAATGGACAAGAGTTTGAGCAAGCTCCAGGAGGTGGTGATGGACAGGGAAGCCTGGCGTGCTGCAGTCCATGGGGTTGCAAAGAGTCGGACACAACTGAGCTACTGAACTGAACTGAACTGATATGGCTCTAGACCACAGCCTGTCATTTGAAGTCTTGATATTGCTAGAAGCTAAACTTCGTCCTAGTCCCCTGGTCCAAACATGTCCTCCATAAGAAGATGAGGTCCTACCCTGATGTACATCTTCACACACCCACTGCGGCAATATGCTTATAGCCCTCTGTCTATACTTTTGCCTCAAGGTTATTAATATAAACCATTGTCTAATTATAGAATAATCATCGCAAGTAACTATATAGACACCTATACTTAATAACATAGAGTATTTTTTAAAAAATTTTCCAGTGTATAGGGAAGTACAGCTGAGACAAAAGAACACTACCATAACATTGTGATACTTCAACATAGCAATCCAACATACATATATGAGGAGGAGCTTTCCCCAAATTACCAACAGCGGGGTTGTAAACATCCTGAACATATACGGGTCCACCAGGACAAATTCCTGTTACATTTACCATGCTAAGCATTTTAAGTTCCTTAAAATGTTAATCACTGTCTGCTCAATATGAAGACTGCTAAAACCACTTTAGAGTCTTTTATTCTTTTACATGTATTGCAATAAGGATTATTCTGAGTTACAATGAGGACTGAATGAAAAAAAACAGCTGTAAGAGCTCTTTGCCAAGCATTAAAATGTAACAGTGAAAGCTGTTAAGCAAATTAGGTCACAAAGCACTTTCATACTTTCAAGCCAAGCTTCCTGCCTTGTGACTTTTAAGGCAGACTACCTTCCAACATTGTGTTGGTGGTGAATCCTCTTAAGGCCATCTTCACATCTGGTTCAAGATGGCAAATGTTCTTGGCTTTGAGGTTACACTTTTGATGCTGGGATCCAGACTTACTACGTTTTCAGTGCAGTCTTCACCTGCCAAAGTGCATTAGGGTTCTGTGAACAACACTGAAATTACTGCTCTCTTTGTTTTTCTGACAGAGGAAGACACTGCAAGTAATGCCTCAGATGAGGTGGGCGGCCCCACAGCACCTCATGGTATCCCTGGGTCAGGTAAGAGATCTAAATTGTTGAATTTTAAATGTACTTTTGATTTTTAAAGTCTAATATATATACCAATTGCAGTAGTTATAGGGAAGATGTCTACTAGATGATCCCAAATGCCTCATTATATTGAATACCTGAGTTGGTAGAGTATATGGTAGGGGAGTAAAGAAATGTGTATTCCTACTTCTTACTAAAAAAAAAAATCTGTAAATACCGAGACACTCTGTATTCATAAATATGCAATCAAGGATACCTGTTGATGAAAAGCAGCTAAATCATTCTCACTAATATTGGGGGTTAATCTGTCTTATTTTAAAATATTTGAATACGAATGTATGAAAAAAATTTTGATCCTCACATTGAAATTCTCAATGCTTTACGTCAGTCCAGTTTGCTTTAAATGAATGATACTGAAATATAGGATGTATCTAAGTTTGAATAATTGTGAATCATATTGATTCATAGGAAATCATATTCCTTTAGAAGATGCTAAAAGTCATTTACAGATTATAATAGTGAGTGACACAGGCTGGAAAACACTGGTGTGACAAGGAGGTCAGAGCACTTATAAACATAAGGTCTCAAGAAAAAATTAAGCAAATGCTTGAAGGGGCCACAAGAAACAAAGAAATATTTGAGGGAATTGCCAGAAGATGAATGCAGTTTGGAATAGACAAAGAGACTGGAAACAATGTCATACCAAATACAAAAATTTTTAATTATGAATATAGAGTTTTACCAAAGAAAAATGTCAACCCTCAAAGAAAAATGAGATTTTATGAAGTTGATGGCCTCCTAAGACAACCATCTCTCAGAACTGCCGGAATTAGACTTTTTAAAGTAAAAATTCTATAAACTTTCCTCTTTGCATTTAACTTAGCAAAAAATTCAATAATAAATTCCTAATATTATTTTATGTTCAAATGGTTCCCTAAATTATTATAAACCACATACCTATTAAGTCAAGAATTTCAATTTCTTTTCAAGTCTTTCCTAAAGATTTAGCGAAGATTAGTACCAAAATCTACCCACTCCAGTGTTCTTGCCTGGAGAATCTCAGGGACGGGGGAGCCTGGTGGGCTGCCGTCTATGGGGTCGCGCAGAGTCGGACACGACTGAAGCGACTTAGCAGCAGCAGCAGCAGCAGTACCAAAATCTGGAGAAGGCAATGGCAACCCACTCCAGTGTTCTTGCCTTGAGAATCCCAGGGACGGGGGAGCCTGGTGGGCTGCCGTCTATGGGGTCGCACAGAGTCGTACACGACTGAAGCGACTTAGCAGCAGCAGCAGCAATACCCAAATATTCCTAATTCTTAAACTCTTTCATCTGTCCAATCACTTAAATATTCTAACTGTAGTATATTTGAATGCGTGAAAACTAATGCACTTTTAGACGATGTCATATAATGACTCTTTTCCTATGTTCTCTTGTTTAAGAATTATTTGAAAATCATACCAAAAACCCAAGAACTTTGAGCATCAAGAGAAAAGCACTTGAAGATGGTAAGAGTCTGAGATATGCCAACTTTTCCCACATTGATTAAAACTTCTGTAGCTTTTTCCTGATAGATGTTTATTCTTGTCCTTGACAAATCAAGACTATTGTTTATGAGCTGTGTGAGAGCAAAAAATGCTGAAAAATTATTTCTTTCATAGCTTATTAAGAGTGAAAGTAACAAAGTAAACAGAAACTTTCCCACCTCAAATTTCTACACTTTTCTGTGATTGCCATTAGAATACTAGGATGTAAAAGGAAAACCCCCACAAACTAGTAAGTTCTGAATTTTGCTTTTCTCCAAAGGTAACTAACAATGGCCATAACTTTTTAGTAATTCTACAAAAACTGAGAAGCCAGCTAATTATGAAGCTGTCATTCCAAACTGACCTATTATAAGTAACAGAAAAGGTTACTTATAATGTGGGTGCATGCTAAGTGTCTTCAGTCATGTCTGACTCTGTGTGACCCTATGGACTGTAGCCCACCAGGCTCCTCTGTCCATGGGATTCTCCAGGCAAGAATACTGGAGTGGATTGCCATGCTCTCCTTCAGGGGATCTTCCTAACCCAGGGATCAAACCTGTGTCTCTTACATCTCCTACATTGGCAGGCAATTTCTTTACCACTAGCACCACCTGGGAAGCCCAACCTAATATAATATAGCATAAAGAAAAACACAGAATATAAGAAAAGGCACTGGTCTGAGAAACAGAAAACCTAATTTTTCTAGTTTCTCTTTACCCTTAAAATTCAACATGGAGCAAATGACTGCATCTCTCTAGATGGCTAAGATAATCCAACTTTAGCATTTTATAGATTTATAATTGATCTAACTGTCTTGAGTTCACATAAATAGTTGAACACGTCAGTTTTTACAAAGTGAAGACACCTGTGCACCTACCACTCAAATCAAGATATAAAACACCACCAGCACCGTAAACACCCCCCCCCTTCATTAATTATCCTGTTAGCCCCCATGCGTCCATGCTAAGTCGCTTCAGTTGTGTCTGACTCTATGTGACCCTATCGACTGCAGCCTGCCAGGCTCCTCTGTCCATGGAATTCTCCAGGCAAGAATACTGGAGTGGGTTTCCATGCCCTCCTCCAGGGGATCTTCCCAACCTGCATCTCTTACATCTCCTGCATTGACAGGTGGGTTCTTTACCACTAGCAGCACCTGGGAAAAGTTATCAGTGTTCATTACCATAGGCTAGTTTTATTAATAGAATCATACAATTGTCTTTTCCTTTAGTATGTATTTTGTAATGTCAAGTTTCTTTCACACAGCATTGTTTGAGAGTCATCCATGATTTTCCTTGCAGCAGGGGTTTGTTCCTTTTTACTGCAATAGAATATTCCATAATAGGAACATACATCCCTCTACCTTCTCTATCCAATGTTCCCAGATTGGGGCTACTAAGAATAATGTTGCTATACAAATTCCTGTGCATGTCTCCCAATAAACATATGTATGCATCTCTGTTGAGTACACACCCAGGAGTGGGATGCAGGGTCACAGGGTATGCATATATCCAGGTAGTGTTCTAAGCAGGTTATATATTAATACATTTAATCCCTACTACAACTCTATGAGGTAAGTGATACCATTATCCCCATTTACAGAGGAGGAAATGGAGGCATGAACAAGTCTGCTCTGTTGAACCAGTTGCTCTACTTGCCTCTCTGTGGGGGCAGGGACCATCAGCCTTGTGTAGTACAGTATTCCTAGTGTCAACCACAGGGCCTTGCATACACACAGGAAGGGCTCAACAAATATTTTTCGAATGAAGTATTAGAAAATAGCAGGACTCCACTGTTCCCCAACCCTGCCCAACAACACTTATATCTCATGAAAGCTGAAAACTTTATTCTCCATTTTTTGACATAAATTACAAATCAGATGAGTTGCCTCATGTTTTCCTTCTCTCAATGCCCTTTAATGGATGTGTGACTGAAAAGGGAAACTGCTAAGGATTAACCACACGAAAGTATCATTCCCAATGCACTGAATTTGTGCACCGGACCTTTAAAATATACAAGTCTAGCCCAACAGGTGAGAAACAGAGTCAGAAATTAGGAGACTTTCCCAAGATCAAACTATTACTAGGAAACCTGGTAGACTTCAAGTCTTACGTTAAAGAGGCTGTTCCCAACACTCGCCAGAACGACAAATCAGTAGTACCTTAAGATCCTTTGGGGGATAAGTCACTTTTCCAACTAAGGGAATGTAAAACACTAGAGGAATGTAACAAGTTTGGCTATTATTTCTAACAGATAAAAATCAAAAAAGTTAAACCCAGCCTTAATATGGCAATTCAAAGCAAGTTCTCTGATAATCTACTCCTGGGTTTCCCAACAAACTAAATGAAAACAACTGGGAACAAATTCCATAGGTTTGTCTGAGTGCATCCCTCCCCTCTACCTCCCAAGTGCCTTTCTAGTGATACATTATATACTTTTTACAGAACCAGCATCTGTATCTCTTAAGAAAACTGCTTCTGAGATGGCTGCAAATCAGTTTCCTCAAAGAACAACAGAGCCAAAAGATTCTTCAGAATATTTTTGCAGTCAGGAGACTCCCTACGTGACCCAACTTCATCAGGTAAATGTCATAAATTTTTAGAAAAGGTATGAAAATGTTTACCAGTTATAGGGTTCAATTCCTAACACAGGAAAATGATAATTCACTTGAAGGGCATTTTCATCCCCTAACTAACTAAGGAAAGGCTAACTAGCTGATTCATGTGGTAAATGTCTGAAATTTTAGTAATTCCTTTTATGGAATCTTCAAATATGTCCATGTCATTCTAGTCTCCATTAACTGTGAGAGATCTTTAAAGATAAAGATCTCTGATCTACAATGGGGTGTATGGTTTGTCCCAACTCTGCAAACCTCAGAACTCATTGATGTTTTCAGGCCCGAAAAAGTACTTGATTCTATTTATCTGGCATGAACAAGCATACACAGCTTTATAGCTGAAGAGGACAACCAATTAGCTTAACACTGAAAATTCCCCCTGACAGAAAGCAGAGCTATGGTATAAATCCGCAAATAGCCAAACTACTAAAAAAGGACTTCTGGATGAACCCATCTGGATTAAGCATCCAGTGCATGACTATCTGGTAATTGATATTCCATTTGTTTTTATATATAAAATACATAACACCACAACATTCAGGGGTTCTGTCATCCCTGACACTAAATATCTATGCCTAAGAGAGAACCAAAAACCATGCAAAAGTGATAGACATTTCAGTTTCTAGAGCCTTCTGCAATAGACCACCACCTGCCAATGTACACTGTATATAACTAATTCTATACTAAATTATAACAACCCATCTAGGCTTCAAATTTTGACATTCCTTGATTTACTGTCGAATGAAAACATTTTTTGAAAATTTATTTTATTGAAGTACAGTTGACTTACAATGGTAATTTCTGCTGTATAGCAAAGTGATTCAGCTATATTTATAACAAACATTCTTTTTCATATTCTTTTCCATTATGGTATCACAAGATATGTAACATAGTGTCCTGTGCTATACAGGAGGACCATGTTGTTGTTATCCATTCTATTAAAAACATTCTTTCTTAATCTTTCACCCCTACAGCAGCAGATTTCATCTTCTAGACATAAAGAAGTTTCATATTCTTAGAATCAGTTCCCCTAATGTGTGAGGACTTTTGCTAATTTAAAATTGTGAATTGGATAGGATTATGGGCAAGAACCAGCGCTCTCAAAGAATCTTAATGATTTTATGCCTGCTGCTGCTGCTAAGTAACTTCAGTCGTGTCTGACTCTGTGCGACCCCAGAGACGGCAGCCCACGAGGCTCCCCCGTCCCTGGGATTCTCCAGGCAAGAACACTGGAGTAGGTTGCCATTTCCTTCTCCATGCATGAAAGTGAAAAGTGAAAGCGAAGTCGCTCAGTCATGTCTGACTCTTAGTGACCCCATGGACTGCAGCCTACCAAGCTCCTCCATCCATGGGATTTTCCAGGCAAGAGTACTAGAGTGGGGTGCCATTGCCTTTTCCGGATCCTATGCCTACACAAGGCAAATTTAAATGGTTTTCCACTAATACCTTTCTTCTCCAGAAGCTATTGAGTTTTTTGCCACTATTACTGAAAGTATCACAAGGTCAATCTTCACCACCACAGTTTAGCAAATACTTGCTCTGTCAAATAAGCAGCCTGATAGAATCCATTTAGTTTTCTCTATCATCATGTAGTAATCACATTTTTATTGCCCTTCAGTTCAGTTCAGTTCAGTCGCTGAGTTGTGTCCGACTCTGTGACCCCATGAACCGCAGCAGGCCAGGCCGCCCTGTCTATCACCACTCCCGGAGTCCACCCAAACCCATGTCCATTGTGTCGGTGATGCCATCCAACCATCTCATCCTCTGTCGTCCCCTTCTCCTGCCCTCAATCTTTCCCAGCATCAGGGTCTTTTCAAATGAGTCAGCTCTCCACATCAGGTGGCCAAATGATCTCCACATCATTATTGCCCTTAGCTTGTATCAATATTATCTAATTTCATTAATTCTTTCAACTAAAAGCAACTGTAGAAAAGTGCATATAATTAGGAATAAAGTTATTCATAAAAAAATTACCCTCCTTTTCTTTATACACACATTTAAATAGCAGATCTTGGGGATGAACTTTCTGAGTTAACTAAAAAAGTAAATAGTTAAAAAAAACTCAAGGTCAGTTTCATATCATCCTCACAGACCACCAGGCAACTCTAAAGATCCCTTGTGTTTGTACACCTCTTCCCATGACAAGATATCCAAAATAACTTCTCTGAAGAATGTTATAAACTCATGGTGTTATGGAGTACCATATGAACAGCTTTTAGTTTTTCCTTGGATTATATATATATAATCCTTAAATAACATAAATGTATTTTAAAATAAGATTTCTATTATGGTCAACCCACAATTATCCAAAATTAATTCAAATTAAAAATATTCTTTTTGATTCATCCTAGAATTCTAAATTACTCTCAGCTTTTAGTAAACAAGGAATATACAAGATGTGAAACTCAAACCCAACTATTCTGGATCCTGAAAAAAGCAAAAAGCCTACTTCTACTTTAAGTTTTGTGGAGGGAAAGCTAATCATTTGGAATGCATTTATACATATTTCTCCCATATTGCTGATAAGTGCTTATCACCAAGTTCCTTAACTGTTGTAGAAGTTGTTGCTGAGGTATCCTCTTATAGAAACTGTAA
The DNA here is from genome assembly GCF_023091745.1 of Budorcas taxicolor. Classification (NCBI taxonomy): domain Eukaryota; kingdom Metazoa; phylum Chordata; class Mammalia; order Artiodactyla; family Bovidae; genus Budorcas; species Budorcas taxicolor. The sequence continues at coordinate 72,216,006 of NC_068915.1, forward strand.
TACTTTGTGATGTCAGGCTTAGGTTTATATTTCTTACCCTTAAGAAAACTGTTTATATTAAAACTTAGTTCAGTTAGTAGGAAATGGAAAGATCACAGAAGCAAAGTTATTTTTTAACTCAAAGGATCTATCAGTTTTTCAAAGTCAGTGTGTATCTTGTCATACAGGTTCTCTCCCTCTTTTAAAGAAGGGAATTGTTTTGGCATTTCCTTACTACTAATCTTTTCATTCAGTATCTAAAATGTTTACCGAAGAATTTTTTGCACATTCACTATTCCTCCGTGATTGGATTATTATCTGTTGGAATTATCTATCCGGAATACCGGATCTAGAACCGGTAGTTCCTTTTGAACATCAACCGATTCAGCTTCCCCGGGTTTGAATCCTTACGTTCCCACAGCTATGACTTCGTTCAAATACACCATCTGCCCAATAGCTCTGCTCTTGCAAACAAAAGCTTGTGGTGGTTGCAAGCTCCCCGCGAAACCTCAAAGTGTATTGTAGGTCCAGGACTAGCAAACACCCCACACAGTTCTATCACAAGAACAGCTTCAGGCTCTGGGAGATCAAAACGCGCAAGCAAACAAGGAAAAACCCCGACTGGGCTAGTCCTGCCGACTGGAGCCTTACAATCTGGTCAGATCCGGGAAGGGTGCACTACTCCGCGAGCGCGGAAAGCCCCTAAAGACCGTTAAGGGTGGCGGGGGACAGGCTGAAGTCCAGGGAGACAAGAGAGCCCCGGCGCACGCCCTGGCAATCTGGTGGATGCCACAGGAAGGTACCAGTCCAGGTAAGAGAAAGGTCCGGCCCCTGGTTCTCAGGCGCCCGCGAGATCGCCAGCTCCCGCCGCGAGAAGCGGATCGGGCAGATGGAGAACACGAGCCGCCATCCCCACCCCTCACCCAGTCGCTCACCGGTGCTGCAGCCCCACGAGTCCCAGAGTGATCACATGTGGCACGTCTAGCTGCGTGGGCCACTCTCCTGAGGCGATGCACCCGAACACGCCACATTCCTCTCGGATCCCTAACTCCTCCAGCTCCATGTCGCCGCCGAAAGCACGTGGTGGGACCCGCCGCCGCGGCAGGGGTCTAAGCACCAACCAGTAGACTGTTCGGCCTGCAAGCCTCCGAAGCTCCGGCCGGAGACAGCCGCTTCCTTCGCAGCAGCTCGACCCTCGCTACTGCGGCGGCGCGTGCTTTCCTCTAAGTGAGAGGGATGTGTCGCCCCCCGCCCCCGCCACTCTGCCCCGCCACTCCGGGCCCGCCAATGAGCGAGGACGGAGGGCGAGGCCCCGCGGTTGAGGGGAGGAGTCACCGGCCCTGTGGGGGTGGAGCTAGCCCTCCCCCTGAGCCCTGAGGGAGGGTAATTTTTCCGCAAGTGCAACTCTCCGTTATTTTCTAGCACCCAAGACGGAGGTAATGGTACTAACGGGGTTAATGTCATTTCTCTCCCAGAGGATATATACTTTGTATGTCCCTCCTCATATGCTTTCCCCTGAACCGTCACTACTTGGTATGCTCCAACTTCTGAGCCGCTCTCTCTGGCGAGGAGGGGCCCCGGTCAGCAAGCGGCAGTAAAGTGGGGAAGGGCCGCCAGTGCGCGCCATTTTTCTTCTTTCCAGGAACTGCGCCCGCGCGGGGCGGGGCGGGGGGGCCCGCGTCGTTGCGCCTGCGCGGCGGGAAGCCTTGCTCCGGGGTCCAAATTTCTCTGGGTAGGTTAGGGACCCCCGAAGTTCCGTGGCCGCAGCGATGTTCGAAGAGACCCGGAGGGGGCGCTATGGGTCACGCGGCCCTGCCAGGGGCGTGTCTGTGGGCGGTGCCTCGCTCCCGCGCCCCGTGAGCTTCTCTGATCTCTCTTCTTTTTCCAGAGTCCTGCGTCTCTTCCCAACGCGGCCGAAACCCCCAGACCACTCCGGACAATGGCGGCAGTCGAAGGTGAGTTAATTGGCGTCCGCAGGAGTTGGGACTCCACGGTCTTCCCGCCTCTCTCACGCTGGCCTGTGCGCTCTCCCTGGCTCCCCACGGCATCCTTCCCCGGAGTGTGCCCAGCCTCCCTGCACCCGCTTCTCTAGGCCACTGCGCGGGCACGTGGTCCTGACGCTGCAGAGCAGTGCGTTGGAAACAAAGCGCTCCGGGGCCTCCGAACTTTTTGTAACATCCAGAACTTCTCATGGAATGAGGAAAAGGCGCAAAGGGTCATTGGAACGAGAGATGGCCAGAAGCTAGAGAGATACCGGCAAATTACGTTTGCAATCAATAGGTATTGCAAAACAAACGCAGGAACATCTAATGTTGATTCCCGAAACCAAAGTCTTGCTTTTCCCTTTAGGTTAATAATAACCTGTTTCAGAAAGTTAATAACTGAACCTTCTGAAAAATTTTCTATTTCCTGCCGAGACTTTGTTTTTAGCCATTTTATGCCAATGACAGTTTCAAAGTGAAGTGAAAGTGAAGCCGCACAGTCGTGTCCGACTCTTTTCAAAACCAGGCAAAAAAAGTTTCCTGCTTCACTTTGCATTTATCATGTTACATATTTATAACCGTATTGTTCATGCGTAATGAGGATCCTCAGGAAAGATAGTTTGTGCTATTTTTACTGATAAACTACATCCAAAGTAGTACCATTTCAACGCATAATCAATATAAAAATTGTGATTTTTGTGAGTTTTTAAAAAAATATTGAAATCCACTGTGTATTTTACACTTACATCATCTCAATATGGAGTAGCCACATTTCAGATGTTTCATAGGCACCTGTGGCTAGTGACTGTCTATTGGACAGCACCATTCTAGATGGTGCACCATCTTATCTCTTGGCGGAAGTTCTGTAGTTTTCAGTACTCTTAAATTTCAATTCCATGAATTATTCTCAGTCCTCATCAGCCTCTTCTGAATTCATCTATGAATTTATAGCAAGCATTTTGGCACTGGTAGCAATTGTCTTCATGATGTTATTTCTATTAATGAATAGAAAAGCAATTAGGTAATAAATAATGATTCAGGGGATTCCCTGATTGCTCAGTGATTAGAACTCCATGCTTCCATTGCAGGTGGCAGTTTGGCAAACTAAGATTCCACAAGCCACAGTGGTATGGCCATAAATAAATAAATGCCGATTCAACTAAATTGAGAGGGAATAGCATTGGGTACAGACTTCTAACCTAGGCACCATCCTTAACTTTCCATATTTCCCATATTGAATCAAATGTTATTAAAACTTTTACCTTTTAAATAGCTTGAGTGTGATCCCACTTCTTTTTTCTTTAGCCCAGGTTATTTGTCACCTGGCTTGCTGCTGCAGCATCCTAACTGGCCTGTCATTCGGTAGTTTTCTTCCACCCACCCCTGATTCATCTCATTCTCCACACAGCAGCCATAATGGTCTTTGTAACAGACATCTGCCATTTTACTGCTGTGGTTAAGCTTTATGGTTGTTCTTAGGATAAGGTCTAAACTCAACCAGGATGGCTTGTGAGACCTGAAGAATGAGTAGTGGAATGGAAGGGCAGGAAACAGTGTTTGGGGCCTTTGGAAGAGCATGTCAGAAGCCTGAGAGGAGGATTTAGAGATTACAGGAAGTTAGGGTTCTCAGTTCAGTTCAGTCACTCAGTAGTGTCCAACTCTTTGCAACCCCATGGACTGCAGCATGCCAGGCCTCCCCGTCCATCTCCAATGCCTGGAGTTTACTCAAACTCATGTCCATTGAGTCGGTGATGCCATCCAGCCATCTCATCTACTGTCGTCCCCTTCTCTTCGTGCCTTCAATCTTTCCCAGCATCAGGGTCTTTTCCAATGAGTCAACTCTTCACATCAGATGGCCAAAGTACTGGAGCTTCAGCTTTAGCATCATTCCTTCCAAAGAAATCCCAGGGTTGATCTCCTTCAGAATGGACTGATTGGATCTCCTTGCAGTCCAAAGGACTCTCAAGAGTCTGCTCCAACACCACAGTTCAAAAGCATCGATTCTTCCGTGCTCAGCTTTCTTTATAGTCCAACTCTCACATCCATACATGACCACTGGAAAAAAACCACAGCTTTGACTAGACTGACCTTTGTTGGCAAAGTAACATCTCTGTTTTTTAATATGCTGTCTAGGTTGGTCATAGCTTTTCTTCCAGGGAGCAAGTGTCTTTTAATTTCAAGGTTGCAGTCACCATCTGCAGTGATTTTGGAGCCCAGAAAAATAAAGTCTGACACTGTTCCCACTGTTTCCCTGTCTATTTCCCATGAAGTGATGCGACCAGATGCCATGATCTTCGTTTTTTGAATGTTGAGTTTTAAGCCAAGAGGCTCTTTAGTTCCTCTTCACTTTCTGCCATAAGGGTGGTGTCATCTGCATATATGAGGTTATTGATATTTCTCCTGACAGTCTTGATTTTAGCTTGTGCTTCATCCATCCCAGTGTTTCTTATGATGTACTCTGCATATAAGTTAAATAAGCAGTGTGACAATATACAGCCTTGACATACTCCTTTCTTGATTTGGAACCAGTCTGTTGTTCCATGTCCAGTTCTAACTGTTGCTTCCTGACCTGCATATAGGTTTCTCAAGAGGCAGGTCAGGTGGTCTGGTATTCCCATCTCTTTCAGAATTTTCCACAGTTTATTGTGATCCACACAGTCAAAGGCTTTGGCATAGTCAATAAAGCAGAATTGATGTTTTTCTGGAACTCTTTCTTTTTCAGTGATCCAGCGGATGTGCACAGTTTTGATCTCTGGTTCCTCAGCCCTTTCTAAATCCACCTTGAACATCTGGAATTTTCATAGTTCATGTACTGTTGAAGCCTGGGTTGGAGAATTTTGAGCATTACTTTACTAGCACGTGAGATGAGTAATTGTGTGGTAACTTGAGCATTCTTTGGCATTGCCTTTCTTTGGGATTGGAATGAAAACTGACCTTTTCCAGTCCTGTGGCCATTGCTTAGTTTTCCAGATTTGCTGGCATATTGAATGCAGTTAGGGTTCTAGGAAGGGAATAAAGAAATCTGAATTTGGAGCACTAAGCTAGTGCTACATCTTGGAAGGACCTTTTAAGCCTTGTCAGCGAATCAAGACATCGCAATAAGAGGATGGGGATTCATCCTCTGAATTATGTACCCTGCAGATGCAGCCATTGAACTGAGCTGTAACTGTTTGATTTAATGGTTATCTTCACTCCCTGTTGATGTGACCTCTGCCCCTTCTCCAGGTTTATCTTCTGCCTTTCCTTTCGACTTCTCAGCTGCTGCCCCCAGCCCCTTCTCTGCCTGGCAGGAGTGTACACACACGCATTGTTGCAAACTTGCTGAAGTTCTGCCATGCACTCTCACCCCCTGGTCTTCGTTCACTGCCACTCCCTACCCCTTGACCGTTCCTCAGATCTCAGCCTAACCCTCACTTTGTTCTAGATGACAGAGGTTAGGTTAAGTGGTCCTGCTGTGAACCTGTGATCCCGTAGTCTGTGTATTTCTCACATTATACTTATTATGATGGTTAATTTCAGCTTCTCTCAGACTCTGGCCTCTTGAGAACAGGAACGTGGTTTACTGGTACATCCTTGGGACCTGGCACATGGACACTGAAAAATTGCAGATGCTGAGAATGAGTCAATGTTTTGGAAGAATGAGGGGTGGTGATTTCTCCTCTTGGAAATTTTAAGTCCTTAAACTTCCATTATCCCTGATCTTCATCAAAATCATTCTTTCTAATGACCAACGTCTAATGACCTGCATCAGTTGGATGCTCTTGTCCTTACTTCTCACAGTTTTCTATAACTGTTAGTGAGGAGAGGGGTTCAAGGGTGGGGGGCAGGGAAGCAGGGAAGCAGGATTAGAAAAATAGAAGTGCTTCCAGGTCGGTTGACTGCAGTGGATGGAGGTGGCTCCTCTTGCACATTGACTTGAAATCAAGAAGACCACCTGGCTGAACTTGCCCATTTTGCTTGCCATGGAAAACAGAAGTCGGGAAAAATACAGCATTTTTCCTCCTGCAAGCTATTTTAGTTAATTGTATTATGAGTATATATATGAAATTACTAGTGTTGTCACATTAATTTTAATGTATCTTAACTAATTCTACTTCAGTTCTACTGTGAGAGACAAATTGACAGTAGAAAGACCACAACATACCATTAGATATCAGAAGACATAAGGTTTTTTCTGGTTCTGCCATTTCTTAACTATGTGGCATCTACCTTTTTGGTACTTAGTTTCCTAATCTGTATGATAATTCGCATAATTGTAATTCTTGACAAAATTGTGTGGATGAAGTGTGATGGTGCATTGAAAATACTTTGTAGGGTATAAGGATCTATGCAGATGAGTTAATTTTTTATTAAAATTATTGGATTGCTCTGTATGCATACCGATTCATCATTCTAGATAATTTAATCTTCTCGATTATCTTTTACACGACATTTCCTGAAATCTGATGTTTCCATTTTATTTCCACAGTACTGAAGATTGGTAAGAAACTCTATGAGGGTAAAACAAAAGAAGTCTATGAATTGTTGGATAGTCCAGGAAGAGTCCTCCTGCAGTCCAAGGACCAGATTACAGCAGGAAATGCAGCCAGAAAGAATCACCTTGAAGGAAAAGCTGCAATCTCAAATAAAATTACCAGCTGTATTTTTCAGTTGTTACAGGAAGCAGGTGAGTGGCTCTTCCCAGTAGCCTCCCTCTTTGTGGTCTCTCTCACATATACTTACTGGTCCTTTTTATTGGGAAATAACATTATTTGGGCTAATAAGATGTTGATTACCAGTAGATTTTTTTTTTTCCGGTTGTTTTAGGAAGCGGGTAAGTGACTCACCGGAAAAGGCAATGGCACCCCACTCCAGTACTCTTGCCTGGAAAATCCCATGGACGGAGGAGCCTGGTAGGCTGCAGTCCATGGGGTCTCTAGGAGTCGGACACAACTGAGAGCGACTTCCTTTTCACTTTAAACTTTCATGCATTGGAGAAGGAAATGGCAACCCACTCCAGCATTCTTGCCTGGAGAATCCCAGGGACAGGGGAGCCTGGCGGGCTGCCATCTCTGGGGTCGCACAGAGTCGGACACGACTGAAGCGACTTAGCAGCAGCAGCAGCAAGTGACTCACCTCTCACACACACCACTCCGATCTCTTTAAGGAGATATTTGGATTAATAATGTGTTTGGGGATGCCTCACATGCTACACTTATTTAAATTAAACCAGAAATTTAAATACCACTGTAACACTACTTGGTTTGGAATTACTAAGTAGTATCATTTAGTTGAGAGGAATTTGAACAGTTTGCTACAGTTTTTGTCTGGAATGTATATCTTCTCTGCAGCTTTCCTCTCCTAGGACATCTTAGGAAAGGCTTACCTATGAAGGAACTTAAGAAACTTAACCTGTGAAAGAAGCATATTGTGGTGTTTGGCAGCTCTGATTGGTGAATTTAATCCCTAAAATTCTGTGTGCATAAATTTGCTCTGCCCCTTGGAGATAATACAGAATTTCAAATCCCTCTTCCACTGGAAGGGGCTTCCCTGGTGGCTCAGAGGTTAAAGCATCTGCCTCCAATGCGGGAGACCTGGGTTTGATCCCTGGGTCGGGAAGATCCCCTGGAGAAGGAAATGGCAATCCACTCCAGTATTCTTGCCTGGAGAATCCCACGGACGGAGAAGTCTAGTAGGTTACAGTCCATGGGGTCGCAAAGAGTCGGACACGACTGAGCAACTTCACCTTCACCTCACCTCTTCCACTTGAAAGCCCTGAAAAGTAATTGAAGACTACAACCACACCTTCTCATCCTGCCATTCCCCACGTGAGGGATTTGGACTAGATCAAGATCTCCAGGGTTACCTCCTACTCTAAAACTGAGTAAAGACTGTTTCCAATAGTGAAATCTATTTGAAAGATGAAATCCGGAACAAAACATTCTGTGGAGGGCAATTGGAGTGAAAGAAACAAGTTAAATACTTTGCATCAGCATGGAATAGGTTCTTGAGTAATTTTGCCTTTTCCAAAGTACCCCATTTCCCCATTTTTAATTACTGTGACAAAAAAAAATATGTTTAATTGCCAACCTAAATTATCATCCATATCATAAATCGCTCTATACATTGAAGGTAAAAATATTACATAATTTTAAAGCACTTCCTTCAGTTCTTAAATAATGTAACCCATGATTTTTACTTCAAGGTTTCCTTGAGTGGTGGTTTTCCAGTAATTGAGTAGATTTCGAGAGAGAGCATCAGACTAGTGTTAGGTTCCTCTTGCAGTACAGATGAGTGATCCTTTGATCTTTTTTTAACCTCACAATTTTTTATAGTTGCTTAACGCTATAAGTTGTTAACAATATAACTAGCTTCTGTGTCCCCATAGTAGTATGTAGCTATGGGATTAAAGCAGTGGAAGATATGTACAGGCCCGAGTTCTTTTATTTGCTTATTTAATACGACACCATTCAGTGTACTTGCTGGGGCTTCAGGAGGGTGAATTAAGGTGATGCAGTTCGAGTCTGAAAGGCCTGCATCCAGCTGGCAAAGTTGGTCACACAAATGAAGCACTCCAGCAATTATCTACTAGCACACTGAACATACCTACAAGTTACTTGGTTCACAGAAAGTGTGGAAAGGTGCTTTCCAGGTTTTATATACTGTGAAATTAAGGCAAATCTAAAAGTTTTTAAAATTCATAATAGATTGTTAGTTTTAGGGTACAGATTAAGAGTTCTTTTAAGCCTTATTTATGCAATTTTTACTTGCTAATAGTTAAATGCTATGTCTAGTTGACCATCAGTGGTCTGTTTAAAACTGCTTTCTTTATAACCGTGGATATGTTCCAAATTAAGGTATTTCTGGATACTTGAATGAGAAAAGCACCAAAATGAGAATCAGTACATCAGGATTCTACTTTTCTCTTTGTCACTCATGAGCAAACTGTAAAAGATGACACAAATAATAGGTATAGATATAGGAAATAACACTGTACATGCTATGTAGTGAAATAACACTTATACAGGAATGTTGAAGTTCCTAGATTTAGTTTCTGTACTTTAAAATCAAAATTTAACCTTTTATGTTTCAGTTCCTTCTTGCACAGAAACCCACTGTGGTTACATTTAGATGTGATAGTAGTGATATGACTAATAGTCTCACAGTTGTTTTCTGTGAGACGAAAACACAATTGGGGAACTTGGAACCTTAATACAGAGGTGGTGCCGGGATTAGCTGGGCTGATTAGCTGTCGTACTTGGATGTTGTAATTCATAATGTGAAGTGACGTTTACATTTTCTTAGTAGTCTTGATAGGAGTTTTGAATTTTGTAAACAACTGAGACTAATGGGGGAAGTTCTTTTGTATATGTGTTAGAAGCAATCATTATACCATCCAAACTGAATCCCTTTTGTTAGAAGCAGGTTTTTTTTGTATGACTACCATTAGTTGATATTATGTAGTTTTGATTCCCTTAGATACAGGGGAGGACTTTGCTCTGCGTAACGGTAACTATTGTTTATGTTTAAGCAATAGATTTGGACACTAGTCTGTAAAGCTTGATAGACAATGAGTAAATATGACTACTGGGTAAAAAGAGCTCTTAGACCTAGTTATGTAGTTACCACCTCAAGTCAAGGATTGGTTTAAATTCCTGACTGCCCACGAGCCCAATCATTTGTTAAAGGTTAAAGTGGCCTAAGTATTTTACATACACTTTTAACATTCTTTCCCAGAGTTCCTGTCTACATAGTATACAACAGTTTATACTTTTCCCTATTTTAATTGAATCTTCCTGGTCAAACCCAGAGGGAATACAAAGAAAACCATACAGGTTTAAGAACTGCACAGTGCATTTTAGGTCCAGGCTCCATTACTTACTAGCAGCATGACCTTGCTATTAAATTATTTCTGTGAGCCTCTACTTTCACTGTAAAATGTGAATGATAGCAGCTAGTTCAAAAATTTTATGTATGGTTAAATGAGATAACATGTAAAAAACACTTAGCATGATGCAGGGTTTCCATAAATGTAGGTTCCCTTCACCTGTGGATACTCAACATATATATGTAAGATCAAAGATCTTCAATCCTTTGATGATAACAATTTGATCTTATTAGAGGTTTAAATTGGGATTGGAGGTACTAATATTATAGCCTAAAGATGAGCATAATTATGTTAAACCCATGCAGGTTTCCCGGAGATATTTTAATTCACATTAGTGTGATGATATAATAACACCTCTAGGAGAGTATAGCATAAAGCAGCCTACAGAGAGCCTACATAACTACTGTGTCTCAGTGTTACCTATTTCTTGGGAAGATCATCACACCTTATCAGGTATTATGAGGATTAAGCAAAAAGAAACCGAATTTATAGTGCCTGACCTAAGGTAGGTCGTGCAAACTGTGGTAAAATATACACACATAAAATTTACCATGTTAACTGTTTTTAAGTGTACAATTCACTGATGTTTAAGTATGTTGACAGTGTTGTGCAACCCATTGCCACTATCAATTTCCAGAACTTTTTCGTCATTCCAGGCTGAAACTCTGATCCATTAAACAATAATCTCCCCAGGTAACCTCTGTCCTACTTGCTGTCTCTATGAATTTGCCTACTTTAGGTATCTCCTCTAAGTAGAATTACAGTTTTGACCTTTGCTTAACTTAGCATAATGTTTTCATGAATCATCCATGTTGTAGCATGTATCAGAAAGTCCTCCTTTTTGTAACTGAGTAGTAATTCACTGTGTGTAAACTACATTTGGTCTCTCCACTCCACTTATCTCTTGTTGGACACTCTGGTCCTTTCCTCCCTTCTGGTTACTGTTAATACCCAAAACATCCTGAACATAGTGAACAGTGGTGTTCAGATACCTGCTTGAATCCCTGCTTTCAGTCCTTTTGTGTATATGTGGAATTGCTACAACATACAGCTTATGATATATTGTAACTGTTATTAGAGAAGTTATTTTCCAAGGCCACCACATAAAGTAGCCCCAGTCCCAAACATCACAAGGCAGCTGTTTATCTTAGTTTCCCAGTAACAGTTTGAGAAAGAGAGAGGAGAGGAAGGACAAATATTTTCTTTGCTCTTAGCCAGATTGGTCACTGTGTTCCTGCTGGTATCTGTTGAATGCCTTTTTCAAGGATTATTTGCTTTAAATATTAAGAGAAAAATGCTGTCCAAAATTTAGGGCTGTATCTGATTGTGATAAATTAGTATTTTACAAGGCCCATATAATACTGGGCCAATGAATGTGACAGTCCTGCCACCAGATCTGATTTAGAGATAATTCAGTGCCATTTAGGTATTTACATGCCTTGTGCAGTTAGGTGCACAGTGGTAGAGAAGACACTAAATATTTTTTGAAAGAATGAATGAAGAGACACTGGAACTCAGATTTTTAGAATCAGTTTATAATTTGCCTTGCAACATAAAATGAAATATTCCTGAATATTTTGATGGTCAGTAGAAAGCCATATTAAAATTGTTTTCCTACTTCTGCCTGTTTTTAAAAAATTATATTTATTTTTGATAGTGCCATTTAAGGATAATGTATTTGGCTATGCAGCATTTCTTTTTTTTAATTGGAGGATAATTGCTTTACAATATTGCATTGGTTTCTGCCGTATATCAACATGACTCAGCCATTGGTATTGGTATGTCCCCTCTCTCTTGAACCTCCCTACACAGTTTTTTTTTTTCTTTTTTATAAAGGGTAGAGTTTTATTATGCCTCAGATCTAACTTTTTAAATATAATTTAATGCTTTTTTTTTCTTTTTGTCATCAATATGTAGGTATCAAAACTGCTTTCACCAGAAAATGTGGGGAGACAGCTTTCATTGCACCTAAGTGTGAAATGATTCCAATTGAATGGGTTTGTAGAAGAATAGCAACTGGTTCTTTTCTCAAAAGAAATCCTGGTGTTAAGGAAGGATATAAGTTCTACCCACCTAAAGTGGAGATGTTTTTTAAGGTAATTATTTTATACCTCCCTGTCTTAACTGTAACTGAGCAACAAGTTTATCACAGAGTCAAAAGATTTAAATACTATTTAAGCTTTGTTTTTTTCTATTTAAGTTTTTGATACTAAAATTATCATTCCAGAAATATTTGTGGAGAATGTACACTTCAGTTAGTAATGATAATTCAAAATTTAGGAGAAAATGTCTTTGAAAATCTATTTATCTTACATTGGAACAAGACAACGAATAAAAAGAACAAATTGAAATTAGCAGTTAGGAAGAAGAGAAAAGGAACAATTCAGTAAATTTTAAAATCTACTGTTGAAGACTAATATGAGGGATCTTTTTATAGTCTAATACAGAAAATTGTTAATGTGTCTTATAAGCAGAATCATACAACAAAAGATGTTGTATGAGTCAACAGTTAGGAATTTGTATTGGTTTTCTTTACTGAAACTGCTTTTCTCTTTTCATCTCTTTTCATGCTTTTAAGAATATTTCTTCTATTTCAGAAGCAGGGTCATTGTGCATCAGTGAACTGCACAGTTTAAAGCATTTGTCTTATGATTATAATTATACAAATCAAGAATCCATAAAAGAAAACTTCATGTGCAGTTGGGACACTACTTAGAATAAAATGAAAGTATTTTATTTTTTTACCAATCTCTCTATATTGTATGAAGTCTCTTGAATTATCGAGTAACATTCTTGAAGACTTACAGTCTTGTATAAATTCTTACCAAAAGTAAAGTCAAGGGATTATGAAAGTTGCATTCTGGAAGGATTTTGTTCGAGTAGGATGTGTTTTGGTCTTCTTACCATCTCTCTTGACTGATTAAGAAAAAATAAAAATCATAAACTTCTATTTATTTATATAGAGAAAACAAATTCTTTAAAATTACTTTATGACTTAGAATAAGTTATTCCAAAATACTGAATTTTAAAGTAGCTATTGAAAATAGAAAAGTTTGAAATGATTGTTGTGAATTAAAGGGTATTTTAAACAAAATTAAATCTTTAGCGAAAATGAATGTTTCTGAGGAATTCATCATGCTCAGTTTATCTGAAAATTTCAAATATTTTATATTTATATTTAAGTTTCTTGTACTCCTATACTTTTTTCTCAGGATGATGCCAATAATGATCCTCAGTGGTCTGAGGAACAGCTAATTGCTGCAAATTTTTGCTTTGCTGGACTTGTTATAGGACAAACTGAAGTGGATATCATGCGTCATGCCACACAGGCTATTTTTGAAATACTGGAGAAATCCTGGTTGCCCCAGAACTGTACACTAGTTGATATGAAGGTACAAATAAAATGGAGATTTGAAAGTAAAGATTATAACTGAGAAATGTCTTTAGTAGTATAGTTTTGAAAAACTCTTTGTTGAAATGCTGTTTCTAGATTGAATTTGGTGTTGATGTAACCACCAGAGAAATCGTTCTTGCTGATGTTATTGATAATGATTCCTGGAGACTCTGGCCATCAGGAGATCGAAGCCAGCAAAAAGACAAACAGGTAGGTAATACTTCAGGCTTTCTTTAATCCTTTGCAAGATCAGGCTGGGATAGAAGAGAAAGGGAAGATGCGAGGAAAAGGAAGGGCAGTTATTGTTTCTGACAACATGAGCCCGAGTTGTTGATTGCTATTTATTTTTAAAGATAAATATCTTCTATGTTTCCTATATCCTGGAGAAAAGGATAGGAATAATACTTTACATTTATGAAGCAGATTTCTCATTTATTATCTCAGAGCAAATATTATCCTTTTTTGATTAATTGAAAACTAAGGCTCTTAAGATGATAGATATCTTCACAATTAACAAGAGTAAGTGACAAGGCTTTTCTGATAAATGGCCTGACCTGAGGTGACCTCTAAAAATGGTTTGCTATTTACTTGAGCCAGAGAACTCTACAAAATCATGCAAATCAAGGGGTTCAAATCTTCATGTTAAGAACACTCATAAAAATGCCCAGGGTATGCATATTTGAAAAGCCGTCAGTCTGAAAGATGTCCCTTTATGGAAGCTATCTGTGTCATCCATCATTACAGTGGTGGAGTTGGTAGGTCTGCCGAGGCCAAACAGTGGGGCTGGACGCAGGGTCAGTGGCCCAAAAAGAGTGCTGAATTTTTACTGCACATGCTCCAAAATGCAGAGGGTAGTGCTGAACTTAAGAGCTTAGGTGTGGATTCTCTGGTCATTGAGCACATCCAAGTGAGCACAGCAGTCAGATCATCCCATACATGAGCTCTCCCTGCCACACTGAGATGATCCTTCCTGAAAAAGAACAGATTGTTCCTAAACCAGAAGAGGAGGTTGCACTGAATAATTGCTGCACCACCCCCCCCCCCCCGCCCCCCAAAAAAGGCAAATAAAAGGTTTTAAAAATGAGCAAGTGGCAGATGTGGAACTCTATCCCAGGTCTTAGAGATCTTACCAAGCTCCAATTCTGTTCTTTACTATAAAAAAAAAAATTAGGGCAAGATCTTCTCTATACTTAATACGTAAGAATTATCAGGGCAGCTAATTATAATTGCTCGTGTAGGAAGCAGTTATCTTTGAATGAAACTGCAAGAATTCATCACTATCTGAACTTTCTGTAGTCTAATTCAAGAAATTAGTTTGTAGGCTCAGATATATTTTTCAGATATATCTTTTGCTATGCAAACTTCATAATCTATACCCTAAACTCAGAAACCAAGTCATTTCAGATAGGAAGAATATTACTAGTAGAATACTTTACCCAATCTCCTTTTCAGTCAAACTCTGACTCTCTGAACTGACTTGGGTGTGGGAATTGGGTGTGAGGTCATGAGTCTCTATAATGGTGGCTCAAATCAACCCTGTTTGCCGGATGTAGTTGCTGGGTGTTTGGGGTTGGGTCTCATGCATGTCTGGTATTTATGTTCTAAGCTTTCTTATTTTCTAGTCATATCGTGATCTCAAGGAAGTAACTCCTGAAGGGCTACAGATGGTAAAGAAAAATTTTGAGTGGGTAGCAGAAAGAATAGAGGTAAGCCTTTCATTGTCTTCTGTATTTTTCTCCAAGAAACTTGTGCTTCAGAAAGAAACAAAAATGAGAGGGTGCAGTGCTTTTCTTTTTTTCCAATGACTTTTAACAAAAGGAGCACTTAAAAAAAATGTCCCAGCTGAACTATCCTCACTGGGACACTGGAACCCCCTGCAGTGAAACTGGCCAATCTGCTTCTCCCAAATACTACTGGGAAACCTGGAATCCTTTCCTCCTTGCCCCCTGCAGGGGAACCTGACATTTCCTACTCACCTTTCTGTTGCTGCTCGGAGTCCCTTGCAAGAGTATAGAATTGGAACTCCATGTGACATTAAAATATCACTTTATAAAGTTTATGTTTTTATTATTGCTATACTTCCATGGAAAATGAATGGGGTTTATGGTTATCCAAGGGTAATAACTACTTTTTAGAACATCATTTCCATGGGAACGTGCATTTTGAATTCCATACAACTAACTTACAAAGATTTATAACATGACTTCTGTCTTGGCTGATTATGTCTTAAAACGTGTTAAACAGAATGTACTAAAACTCTTCGATGAACTATTTTACAGCTTCCTGAATATTAATTGTTTTTTATTATAATAGTAAACATAATTTATCTGATTAAAAATCTTACTCATTAGGTCTTAATTAGGAAGGCCGCTTTCTTTTATATAGAGAGGTTATTTTGAAAAATAAATCCTCTATCATTTTGTTCTGCTTGTCTTAAATTCAGTTTCTTAAGGAAATACTGTGTCAAGTTGTAATTTTACTGTAAACTGTTCTTACGGTACTCATTCCCATATTTATCCATTTTTATCTTTGCCTTCTTTTGCATATTCATATTTTTCTTTTCCAGTTGCTTCTGAAACCAGAAAGTCAGTGCAGGGTTATAGTATTGATGGGCTCAACCTCTGATCTTAGTCACTGTGAAAAAATTAAGAAGGCTTGTGGAACTTTTGGCATTCCATGTGAACTTAGGGTCACCTCTGCCCATAAAGGACCAGATGAAACTCTGAGGATTAAAGCTGAGTATGAAGGTAAATGTTGAATAAATAGAGCATTTCAGGAAGTCCTCCTGATTCTGCCCCAGAATTTTATGTTTAGACTAATAATGCTGAAAAATAATTTTCTACATTTCCAAGGGAAAAAATTTTAAACTTTGATGATGTTTGCCTCCAGAAATTTTAAGGTGCTCTAGGAGCTTATAATGGAGAAGGCAGGAGCTTATAAAAGAATGGATCAGGGAGAAAAAATTGAAAATGCAAGCATGGGAGGAAAATGAAGACTAGAATTAGTCCTTACCTAATCCCCTCAAGCGCTGTTTCTAGTACCCTGTAACAGAAAATAGACCCCAATTACAGAAGAAAGGGCGAGGTTGAAGCCGCAGGTCCTCTCAGGTATCTCTAATGGTCGGCCTTTCCTGGGAGACAGTCAGACATGAAATGAAGGAACAATTTCAGAATATAGTATATAAAAGAAATGTCTTGATGGGATAGCATCTAAAATAAGGAGCCCTATAGACTGGAATGATTCTCAACTGGAGAAAATATTGGTTGTATATTCCTTCTAAAGGTAGTTGGTATAAGAGTATAGTTATTGAATTTTTAAGAGCTTTTTTGGGGGGCGGGGTGGAGGTCAGACCCCTACGATAAGCTAATAAAAACCAGATCTCTTTGTCTCCAGAAAAATGCAAACATAACATTTTGGATTCCAAGTAGACTGCTGTGGGAAACAGAAATAACTTATGAGTTTATGAAAGAATAAGATGTTTATGAGATGTGATAAAAAAAACTTATTGAAGAGTGTTAAATATTTGGGTACTCTATTATTGAATTTAATTCCTCAAGAAGTGTCACTCAACCTCTAGTCTCTATTAACTGTGCGTCTCCCATACCCTGCTGGTTGAAGGACAGCAAGATAGATGCTGGTTCAGGTGGTGTCATTCTTTGTTTCAGTGAGCCAAGAAGGGGCCTTTGAACATTTCCCACTCTCATAGAGTGAAAGTGAAGTCGCTCAGTCATGTCCGACTCTTTGCGACCCCATGGACTGTAGCCTGCCAGTCAGTCTCCTCTGTCCATGGGATTTTCCAGGCAATAGTACTGAAGTGGATTGCCATTTCCTTCTCCAGGGGATCTTGCCGACCCAGGGATCAAACCCAGGTCTCCTGCATTGTAGACAGACGCTTTACCGTCTGAGCCACCAGGGAAGTCCATACCCGTGTGTTAACACCTCCTTAATGCTACAGATCTCAAAGATGGTCAAAACTATTCTTGCTACTTCATTACTTGACATCCAGTAAGTGGCAGGATGAACCTTGTATTTTGAATATATTTAATAATAGTGACTTAATATAGTGTTTTATCTAGAGACTACTATTAAAGGAACTCAGGGAGTTACTATACAGGGACCCCTTTTTAAAAAATTACCTTGAAATCTGTTTTGAGTGCTTAGTGTAATTATAACTTGTCATTTACCTAGGGGATGGCATTCCTACTGTATTTGTGGCAGTGGCAGGCAGAAGCAATGGTTTAGGGCCGGTGTTGTCTGGTAACACTGCATATCCAGTTATCAGCTGTCCTCCTCTCACTCCAGACTGGGGAGCTCAGGATGTGTGGTCTTCTCTTCGATTACCCAGTGGTAAGATAACTGAATCTTCTAAAAACTTTTATTCACAAGCTTCAAATATGCACAATGGTAGAGAGAATAACATAATGAAATTTGACATAGCCGTCAACCAGCTTCAGAAATTCACATCTTGTTGCATCTGTAGCCCTCTCCTGCTGCATGATGTAAAGCATATCTGAGACATGATGGCATTTTATACTTAAATACTTATTTTCTAAGTGATAAAGACTAATTTTAAAATCATAACCATGATATCACATTCATAACTGTCCTCTGACATGTTCCCGTAGGGACTGACTTTTCCTAATTTGGCTGATATTAGTTATGTAGTAAATAGTGGATCTATATAAATTGAGTTATTAATACAAATTAAATATCCTTGTGATTTATACTTGATTCTTATTGGAGATCATGAGAATCAAAGAGCCTGATGAATTCCAAGAGTATTTCAGGAAACTGGAGCTTTTGGATCTATAACCTGTCTAGTCCTTGACTAATGACATAATAGTCCCACCTCAAGAAACTCTGCATGAAGAACTTGCTTGGTTACCAAGGAGAGAAGGGGGGTATGGGATGAGTTGGGAGGTTAAGATTGACATATATACACTACTATGTATAAAATAGATAACTAATGAGAACCTACTATATAGCACAAGAAACTCTACTCAGTGATCTGTGGTTACCTAAATGGGAGGGAAATCTAAAAAAGGAGATACATGTGTATGTATGACTGATTCACTCTGCTGTACAGCAGAGACTTACAGTACATTGCAAAGCAACTATACTCCAAAAAAAAGGGCGGGCCACCATGGCTTTAGCTGAAAAAAACGAAACTCTGCCTGAGCAATGTGTGGCCCCCTAAGAAGTTACTTACTCTACTGTCTTATAGATCTATTAAATTAGTATTGAATGTATAACCTAGTATTTCTTAAAATTATTTTGTGGATTTGACTTTTATCACTTCTTAAAACTGTTAGAATGATTCAAGTGCAAAGACAAAAGGAATAGCTAGAAAATTACCAAAACAACAAACCTCGAGTTTGTCTAAGAACAGATGATTCTACCCAATTAACCTCACGCCTTATTTTATTGTTTCTGTTGGCCTTTTACCAGGGAGTTAAAGGGATAGTATATATGAAAAGAACTTTGCAAAAGGTAAATTTCTTTGCAAGTAGATTCAATGAGAAGAGTGATAGTTGTATATAAAATACCTGTTCCTAGCTGATGAATATTATTTATCACTCCAGATAGTAAAGATGGAAACTCCATCCACAGATCCTAGTTTAGAAAAGGATAATATAGTAGCTTTATTGTCTGTGGCTGGTGGGGCTTCTGAGAGTATAGAATAGTTTGCTAGGTGGTATTTTCATTTTATTAATTTACAGCTCAATTTTCCATCTTTTCTGAACCAATAGGTCTTGGCTGTTCGACCATCCTTTCTCCAGAAGGATCAGCTCAGTTTGCTGCTCAGATATTTGGATTAAATAACCATTTGATCTGGGCCCGACTGCGAGCAAGTGTATTAAATACATGGATTTCCTTGAAGCAGGCTGACAAGAAAATCAGAGAGGCCAATTTATAAGAAAGAATATCACTGCATTTTTTTAGGAGGAAAACTATAATTTTCTAGTTTAGCTGCCCCCCCCCCCAAATCAAGATGAAAAGATTTTAAATCATTGAGAGAAAAATAAAATTTGTAAGTGAATAAATGCTTTTCTCAATTCATGGAGTAGTAAAATGTGCACATATTTATTAATGTCTCTTTATAAGTAGTGAAATTACATTCAAAATTAATCTCTTACCCACATATGGTCATTATTAGGTAGACAGTATAATTAATTATATTTATTAAATGCTAATAATGTCCTATTACAGAGTTCTCTAGTTATTACTTGACTTTCTACATTTCAGCCCATCAGTTTTAGAAATGTAAAATGGTTGTATCTTAGGGTGGTTAAGCACAATATAGGCCTTTTTCACAGTCTGATCTTAACAAAATTCTAAGGGCATGGTTTTTTATTTGCAGTCACTATGTCAGAAAATGATGTTGTATTTAGCTATAGATAGAGATGAAGTTTGCGTTTGATATTGCCTTTTTTTTGACAAAAGCCAAGATTGTTGCTAGGGCTAAGAAAGACAAGATGAAGGGGCACTGAGTACGCCATATAGAGAACTTCTCTGTTAAGTGTTAAGGCAGTTTCCAATGGGAAAAAAGTAGTTACCTTTGCCATTGCAAATGAAAGATTTAGTAAATCTTACTTGGCTCTACTGCTACTGCTACTGCTAAGTCACTTTAGTCGTGTCCAACTCTGTGCGACCCCATAGACGGCAGCCCACCAGGCTCCCCTGTCCCTGGGATTCTCCAGGCAAGAACACTGGAGTGGGTTGCCATTTCCTCTTCCAATGCAAGAAAGCGAAAAGTGAAAGGGAAGTCGCTCAGTCGTGTCCGACTCTTCGCGACCCCATGGACTGCAGCCTACCAAGCTCCTCTGTCCATGGGATTTTCCAGGCAAGAGTACTGGAGTGGGATGCCATCACCTTTCTTTTCATTCTAATATATATTGTAGTCAGACTAACAATTCCCAGCCTACCATCATTTTCAGAAATTGGAATCTCCCAGTTAATGACCATAACTAGTTTCTTTCTTGTTAATAGTATTAAGCCTGGGCAGTATACCCAGCAAAATGTACCTCTAAAGGAAGTCATTACTGAGAAGTATTGCAGTTCATCATGAGTCTATAAACCGTATTTGGAAGTCAGTATTATATTATGCAGCCTTCGGAATTTTACAGATGATTTAAAGTTTTATCCAAGTGTCCACACAGCCCTTAAGCTTGCATGTAAAAATTTATGTAGATGTTCACTTGGAAAAGAGGGCCGTTTTTACCAATTAATCTGTGTCCCTCCATCCCTTCCCACCCACCCCACCCCCCAGCCCCCAATACTGAGTCTCTGCTACAGATGAAATCCTGAAAACTTTTGCCGCTGGCCTACACTGTCTGTGCTTTTTCACCTTCCTGTCAACTGTTAACAAGCTAGCATCTTATCACTTTAACACGATCTCTTTAGGGAATAATTGACCTGATTATTCCTTTTCTTGGGCTAGACACCAAATTGTTCCAACCTCAGTCATGATCATTCCTCTTTCACTTAATTATTGGTTTTTCCTGCTGTTCAGTCCATTGTTTACAAATAGTGCTAGAACAATCATGTTTATAGTGAATGTCTATAGACTTGTATTTTCAGCTTTCCATTTCCCTCTGAGTGCTCCAAACTTAACCCATCTTCCAAGCCTATAGCTGGCTATACTCACTGTCCCAAATCAGAAGCTTAATTTTATCCCTGATAGTTTTCTCTGGGAGAAGGAAATGGCAACACACTCCAGTGTTCTTGCCTGGAGAATCCCAGGGACAGGGGAGCCTGGTGAGCTGCCATCTATGGGCTTGCACAGAGTCAGACACGACTGAAGCAATTTAGCAGCAGCAGCAGTTTTTTAACTCATCACCAAGTCTTGAATTTACCATTTACCCATCCTCTACAAAAATCTCAAGCAAGGGTCAAATTCTGTTACTAGCCTGGTCTAGATCTTCATTCTCAACCTAACCTTTTTGAAGATTGTCCAAGGACTTAGAACATAAACTCTTAAATAAGCTTCTTTTGCAACATAGACTCCTTTGAAAATAAGAACACTACTGATCCTCTGTCTAGAAAATTGCACAGAATTTTTCAGTGTGTTCCACTGGTTCCTGGGTTCCCTTGAAATCTGTCCATAGTCTGTAGGTTAAGAATCACTGATGTAACCTATCAAGGGAACTTGCTTTTCCCATAGTTTTCAGACTTAGAATGTCCTCGTGTCATTAAAATCATGTTACTAGGGCTTCATCTTCACTGTCTCCATTAAACCTTCCCTAATAAACCTTCTAGCAACAATGACTACAAGTATTTTCTCTGTTGGATTGTAAGTTCCCAAAGAGGAGAAAATAGAGTTTTACAGTTTATTTGCCTTATGCTCTGATGTGCTATGCCTAGCTATCTGCTAGAAGTGGGGGGAATTGTAAAAATCATATCCTGCTTAGTTTTCTATCTTAAGTTAGATCACATTAGATCACAAGAACAATTAAAAAGATTTGATCTTAACATCTTTGAACTTGGGATTCTTAAGGTCTCTGAATAGTTGTTATAGTTGTTGGCTGCTATTTCAGCTCTTCTCTCCCCACCTAGCAAAAGCTCTGACTGTTTTTGTGCAGTACATAAAAATGTCAAACATTGAGACTGGTGGGCAGGACTGACCTTTATTAATGGTCATCATAATTTTCACCATTAGTTTCTTAATAGAGTACATATATCCTCAATAGTATAGTTCATCAATGCTAGAGTAAATACTTGTTTAAAACTATTTTAACTGTGTTCTAAAAAGTAACTTACACAAACCTACCTGGTTTGCCATCTTTGGATGTTTATACTTTGTGGGCTTATAGTTAAAAAGAGGAAGAAAAATTGTGTCCAAATAACTCACTAGTTTATATCATAAAGCCACACTTAAAATTGCTTTGCTTTAATGCCTTCTGAAATGTAAACAATGCAGCCAAATAAAAGACAAAGATAAGCTCTTGTGTGAAGCTTTATTCATTTATCCACGTGTGAAATACATGTTTTGCCTGATTTTATTCTAGGTCCTAGGAAAGTAACAGAGACGAGGACTTCAAGCTCACAAAATTTACATTTTATTTGGGATAACCATAAAAGATAAAGCAGATAGGTTCGAGGAAGTATAAGTGCACATGAAGAATAACCAAGGTGAGAGGACAGTGATTGGGTAGGAATGTTTTTGAGGCAAGCAGGGCAGGATGTAAAGAGCAAGCCATGCAAAGATACGGGGAAGTAGTTTCCCAGACTAAGGGAACAGAAAGTAAAATAGCTTTGCCTTTTTGAGGACCTGCAAACATGCTAATACTGCTGGAGCCCTGTGAGCAAGGGAAGGGTTAAGAGTGGAAGGAAATGTTGATGGAAACAAAAACTAGATCTCAGGGTCTATGGGCTACCCTGAAGTGTGACAGGAAAAACTATCGGTAGGTTTGAGCAGGAGCTGACATAATGTATTCAACAGGTTTCAAAGCATTCTCTGCTGTTGTGTGGACTAGAGGAGATTGGTTAAGAAGTTAACTGTATCCAGTTATCCAGTTGAGAAGATGTGACTTTCAACAAGTTAAATTTTGTGCTTCTATTTCCTCATGTGTAAAGTGGGACTAATACTACCTATCTCAAGTGACTATGTGAATTAAATGAATCAATATATGTAAAGTACGTCCTAGCACATGAATGCATCATATAGAAATTCCATTTGGCTGACTGTAGAGGATAAAATAACTGGAACTGGTTCCATGAAAATTACCTTGAATTTGATATCCCTTCAGCTGATTTAATCTCTTGAAAATAGGAAAATAAGCACAGAGCATGATGTGACTTAAATAAAACATGACATGCCATCGAACATTCACAATTTCTCCCTGCCATCTTCTGCCCAGCAGTCCTCAGAAAGCCAATGAAAACTTACTTTCAGTGGAGCTTTTTGCATTTAACTTCTCACAACTTCAAACAGTTGAGGAAGAGTTAACCTAGCATGGTGGTACAGTAAAGATAGCAGTGGCCATGAGCTGGACATAGTTTCTGTTCACAGGGAACTCAGATCAGAGGAGAAATAAGCAAAAACTCATTCAGATAAAAAGTTGAGTACCAACTATATGCCAGGATGTGGGCTAGATACTAGGGATGCTACAGTAAACAAGGCAAATATAGTCCATCTGGAGAGAGGTCTTAAACAATGAGCAGTGCTCAGAAATAGAGAACTCTATTAGAGCCTGTAATGAGGAACCTTGCATAGTCTGCAAATACAAAAGAGGTAACTTTTAACCTAGGACCGGATAAGATGAACAGAAATACCGAAGGATGAAAAAGAATGAGCTAGATTGCTGGCAAAGAGGGCAGGGGAGTGGCAAGAACTGGTAGAATCAGGGCAAGAAATGAGTGCAGACTAGGCGTTCAATAAAATGTTCAGTCATTCTCATCAAGAGTACCCAACAAGGACTTCCCTGGTGATCCAGTGACAAAGACTCGATGCTCCCAATGCAGGGGCCTGGGTTTGATCCTGGTCACGGAACTAGATCCCATACACCCGCAACGGAAACACCGGACACCCCCACCCCTACCCCGCCACAACTAAGACCTGCCAAAGTCTTACATGAATAAACAATTTTTTGTGTGTATATGAATAAACAAATGTTTAAAAAATAAATATTAAAATATTCAATAGTATTCCGTCCTGACATTCAGTACTGTTGCCTGGAAAATCCATGGATAGAGGAGCCTGGTAGGCTGCAGTCCATGGGGTCACTAAGAGTCGGGCATGACTGAGCGACTTCACTTTCCCTTTTCACTCTCATGCGTTGGAAAAGGAAATGGCAGCCCACTCCAGCGTTCTTGCCTGGAGAATTAGAGGGACGGGGGAGCCTGGTGGGCTGCCGTCTATGGGGTCGCACAGAGTCGGACACGACTGAAGCGACTTAGCAGCAATAGCAGCAGCCTGACATTCAAACACATCTTAAAGTCTTACAAAAACTTCACCCCGCCCCGATGTCTACTTGAGTGCTTACTATGCCAGGAGGCATGAAGTATCGTTTATCTCTGAAACAATGATATATTATCCCTATTTTTACAGCCGGGAAAACTGGGACTCTAATAATACGGTCACAAGCCAAACATCTAGCGAGTCACAACGCCAGGAACTGAACCTGGGTATTCTCACCTCAAAACAACTTTTTCTTACTGCTAACTGCTCTCGAAATGCAAAACAAAGGATAGACAAAGGGTTCTCACCAAACTGTTTTGCACTTGATTCTTTTCTTCCGTGCGCCTCCTCATATTCGCTTCTCTGCGTGAACTTGACCCAGAACTAACCCGTTTTCCTAATCACCTTTCAAGATCCCCTTCAAATACCAATACCTCTATGTAAAGTATGCCCGAGCAGCAAGAAGCCGTCTGTCTCTTTCTCCCCTTCTCTCCTACTCTTTCAAGTGGCTCCCTACAGTTTGTAGTTGGTATTTTATCATGCCATAGACCTTTCTTTCATTTCATCTTCCACAGACTTCGTCTTGCTTCGCCTTTAGCGACCTGGACACTTCTCCGCCCCCAGCGGTCGCCCCGGAAACGCACGCTACTTTTAGCTGAATCTGTTCGGTGAATCCTTTTCCACCTCCTCCTGGGGTCCGACGCCTCATTCCCCCAGACCCGCTTCATATAAGGTGTACCAACTCTATCTCCGCAAATTTCTAGCTACTAGAACTAAGACCGCTGTCTTCAACGCTGACTCCGGGATGGGGACGCTTCGGACGCCGAAACGCTTAGCAACCACCGGCTTCCGTCTTCTCTTGCCCACCTCCGAGATCCTCTTCCGGGGCAGAGGTCGGCTCCCCTCTCCTCCAAGATGGCGAGCGGCGGCAGTGGGGGGGTTTCGGTGCCTGCGCTTTGGAGTGAAGTGAACCGTTATGGCCAGAACGGTGACTTCACGCGCGCTCTCAAAACCGTCAACAAGAGTAAGTGTCCGCATAGCGCCGGGCGGGTGGGAGGATGCAGCCCCTTTGCGACGCGCGCGACCGTCTCGGAGCAGATGCGGGGAGAGGAGACCCCAGCCGCCCGCTAGGGCCGGAACGTCCAGCCGGCGGGGGTCGCCGTCCATTTGTTCAACCCGGCCAGCTCTGGGTCCTGGGTGGCTTAGAGCCACGTGTACTTCCCTCTTTAGCTCCCCCCAGCGAGAAGCGAGGGAGGGATTTAAAGAGACCGCAGCTCCCAGCGTCTTCTGTAAACTGTTTTTATTTTACTCCGTTGATTTCACGCCTTATTTCGCAAATACTCCACGTTGCCGCCTTTTGGCTTTTCTTGTAGTGGAGTGATCAAGACAGTATTGCTAAGGGAGCTTTTCCTTTTGGGCCGCAGTGCGGGGGAGGAACCTGCCTGGGACACGTAATTTGGAAGCTAGTGCTGACGAAGTGGAAGCTGTACAGACTCATGGTAGAGGAAAGGGCTGTATCTGGATGTTAGGCCTGTCATTCCCACAGATAGAATCCCTCCAGCGTCCTAGACAAGAAAATGTGTGTGTGAAAGCACTAACATTTGAAATAATGTTACAAAAAAGAAAGGTGTATTGTTTTTTGTCCAGTAACTGCTCGTTTTTCGAGTAAACTGTCTTCGATGTGACGTTCAATTCATTATATTCTTTTATCATTTACTACCTAACTGTAATATAGCCATGCTTTTTAATGCTCTCTGTCGTGCTAAATTATTTACTGAAGATATTGCCTGTATTTGTTTGGTTTGGAAATGTAATTACCTGGACAGGGTTTGACTGTTCAAAGCAGTAATAACACACAAGATGTTTCTGTAACATACAAGTATGGATTTTCAATAACCTATTGCTGAGTTAATGTGAAAATAAGTGATTATGCCCACAATGCACTTTTTGTGATTTCACACATTGAGGAAAATAGCTACTAATGAGCATTGTTTGATTCTTGTTTTGAATTAACTTTGGCCTTTGGCTAGGCCTGCAACCAATATTAATCAGCACTGTAGTATTTTGCAGGCATTCTTTAATCAGCAAGGACTGTCAGTTTGTTCTCCAGTATATATTTTCTTAATTGATAGAAAATACTCTGATTCTTAGACTGGGAGTTGAATTCCTATAGTTGCCCAAAAGCACGAGGAGTGATCCTAGTCATTTTGACACTGAACAGCTGTTTAGCATTGACACTTGGCCAACTGAATTCTTCCTTGTATTTCTGGTTTAGTTATATTAGCCGAAAAGGGAAATTTTGAATGATGCTTGGAAATATTGCCAGCAAAATAAATTGTATATTTTACAGTACACAAACTCTTTATACAGAGTATTCTCATGTAATTTTCTTAATAACCTTGTAAAATAGGTAGTGCTTTCATATTCATTTTGCAACCAGAAAGTTGACATTTGGCAGTCAAATGACTTGCCCAATACCTCAAGGCAGTTAGTGACAAACTTATAATCAAACCTGTCATTTGCTGCTAAGTTCTATGTGAACTTTTTTCTTTCCCTGTGAAGTAATGAAATGTGTAGGATATACCATGCGTCCCAAGATGAAAAAGCAATAGAAAATAGCTTCATTCTTTATTTCACTGTACTTTTTTTTACAAGCATCTTGAGAAGCTATCTCACTGGAAAGGCTAACTAGCTCTTCTTATTGTCACTTCTTAACTTAAAGATCAGCCATTTAAAAAATATTTTGACCATTCATTTCTGCTGCAGTAAAATTGGTGTTGTAGCTTCCTTAGGTGGAAATGTGCAAAGCGAATGGATCTAAAAATTGCTTCCCTAAAATTGCTCTCTAGTACTGCAGATCAACAAAGACGATGTTACTGCCCTGCACTGTAAAGTGGTATGCCTTATCCAGAATGGAAGTTTCAAGGAAGCCTTGAATGTCATCAACACTCACACCAAAGTGTTTGCCAAGTAAGTGATTTAATTAGTTGCTTGTGCACATTTACCACAGCTATAACCATTTCCGTGTTTTCCCCCCATTATTCAGTGATTTTTTTACCTTTTTCCTTCCTTTCCTCTTTTTTCCTCTTGCTTCCCAGTGGTGTTTCTGAAACTGGAAAGAGCAGTAGTAACCTCTGTTCTGTCATGCCTTAAGGAGCCTTTTCTTTACACCTGTCTTCCCTTTGAAGGGAAGGGAAGAAGAAGGGATACTCTGGAGGAGCATGGGCCATAAATAAGAGTCACAAGAATTCTTGAAGGATGTAGGGAGAGCAATTCAGCAGAAGTTTAATTTGCAAAAAGGGGTGGGGGACAGAGGAGGGCAGAACATGTAGGGTCGGGATGTGTAAGTCAAGGTCTCTAGGATGGTTTGGCAGTCTTAGCCTGACCTCTGTGCCTGTCTCCTTTGAGAACTGTTTAGGTGAGTATGATATTAGGCCAAGATCTTTCAGAGTTCTTTAGCAGTCTTTAGAATATATAGTCATTTTTAATTTATTACTGTTTATTATTATTTTGGGGTTGCGCTGGATCTTTGTTGCTGTGCAAGCTTTCTCTAGTTGCAGCCAACAGTGACTACTCTGTTGCAGTGTGTGGGCTTTTCCTTGTGGTGGCTTCTCTTTTTGCAGAGCACAGGTTGTAGGCACACAGACTTCAGTAGTTGCAGCTTGCAGGCTCCAGGATGTGTGGGCTTCAGTAGTTGCAGCGCATGTGGGATCTCAGTTACAGGACTCGGGATCTATAAAACCTGTGTCCTCCTGCATTGGCAGGTGGATTCTTATGCACTGTACCTACCACCAGGGAAGTCCAGCAGTTTTTTATTGTTATTTCATTTTTCATTTCATGAAATGTGAACCTAAATTCTGAATTGTTACTGTAATTTCATTTTCGTTAGTTATGCCTAAGCCCCAAATGAAATGTGTATTGAAATGCAGGTTGTATCATATTTATTCTTTAATGTCTATAAGGTACACAACAGTGTATTGTATACTTCCTTCTGTATAAGGATATAAGAATTTCTATGTGTATTTTTTTGTATTTGCAAAGACAAACACTTGATGCAGAAGCAATAAATAAAAATAGTCACTTGTAGGAGGAGAGGAGAGCATAGTAGATTTGAATAACAGTGGAAGTAAAACCTTTCAGTGCATACCTTTTTGTTTTTTTTACTGGGGCCAACTGCATGTATTATAGATTAAAAAAAAATTTTAGACTTTATTAAAAATAAAAGGGTTATCAAAGGAAGCCCCAATAAAAGGTATCCTGTTTTCCTCTAATAAACATGTTTATACTAAAATTCACTGTTTTGATTTTGGGTGATTTTGTGGGGGGGGGAAGTTTTCAAATAGTATTTTGTTAAGTCTAGGATATTGCCATCTGCTTGATATTGGTTTTTTCCTCATATATTATGGTTGAAACTTCAAAATGAGTTTCATGTGTGACATTCATGTAGATGAATTCTTAAGTCTATGTGCATAAGTAGTGTTCTGTGTAGTTGTGTGTTTACCAGTTGTTTAGTTACAAGTGCTGTGCTCTTTTAAGATTTCTAGTTACTTTTTCTTTGCTAATTATTCTTTAACAAGTTAAAACTGCATTTTATGGCTTATTATTTGATTAATAGATTTAAGAAACTTGTAGAACAACACATTTAAAACAATGTTGAGATTGTCTGTATATCTAAAACAGTTTTTAGCTAATTCAGAGTTTTTTTCTATATTTGTTTCAAAAGGCCAGTAATTCTAGTAAGAATATCCATGAAAACAAGAGAGCCTCGGGGAATGAATGTAGTATTTTCTATCACTTTTAAGCTGTCTGATTTTAGACAAGTCACTAGCATTTGTCATCTTATTAATGATTAAATAACTTAATATGTATCAAGTGTGCTTAGAGCAGTATCTGGCTTATAGTGGGTGCTCTGCTAGCTAATAATCACATATTGGTTTTTGCTTTTTCAGTAACTCTCTTTCCTTTGAGAAGGCATACTGTGAGTATAGGCTGAACAGAATTGAGAATGCCTTGAAGACAATAGAAAGTGCCAACCAGCAGACAGACAAACTAAAGGAGCTTTATGGACAAGTGGTAATTACTGCTTTAAAATCCCTGTTTGACAGTCATCCTAAGTGAACGAGATTCTGCCTAGAGCAGGGAGTGGGGATGAGGAACCCCAGCCCATCCTGATGCTCCATTAAACTTGCCACCAAACCAGTTCAACATATTCCCTCTTCTTGATCTTCGTATGAGCAACTGCATGTATAGTGTTCTATGAACAAATGACTTCCTCGGGGTAGTTGGGAAATTAAGAACTATCCTATGACATTTGAACTTTGTCGTTGGAAAGATGAAGGCCAGTAAGTTTATATACTATAGTTTTGAGGTAGTCTTTATAGTGTTTAACAGGTATTTTATTCTAAGTGTAAAATGAAGAAAATCATGATGAATAAGAATTTGGATGAATTCAGATGGTTCATGAAATCTCTGGAAATACCTTATTTTCAAAGAGTTTTGAGACATACAAATAAGCCTATAAGGTTATTTATGATAACAAAACTGAAATGTTTTACTAGAACTAGCAAAACCCTCTTAAAATTTTTTAAAATGTCAGTTTAGGGCAAATAATGTTGTATTGAATTATATATTGTCCCTAAAAGGTGGTGTTAGTTTAACAAAGAAAAATTTGGGCACATTTATGGATTATAGGTCCATAAAACACATTTCATGTAAGCTGGGTTAGTTTAGGGTGAATGCCTGCATTTTGGTATTGATAAAGGGTACCCGTCTTTGCATACATGGTAGGCTAATTGACCCAGAGTGGCAGTTCTCACTGCCCTCTGAGAACAACTTGAATGGAATAAGCAAGAATTATGTTGTGTACACTTGATACTACCCAATACAATAGTTGGTTTCTGGGAAGGGGTAATGAAGATGAAGTATAATGAGCCCCTAGAAATAGTAAGCCCTTGTGTTAATATCTAATTTTGTTCCTGTTTACTAGGGCTTAGTAATCTTCTGGGAAATTTTTTTTTTATTGTTGAGTCAGACTTAGATAGCAAGGTTGATTTCTACAGAATGATTTTCTTTTACAACCCACTTAGACACTTTCCTGTCAAGATGGGAGTTGATACAATGGCTTTTCTCACTGAATCATGCCTACAAATATGCAGTATAGTAGAGATTCATTGCAAGTAACTTTTGGGAAGTATTAGTAGCATGCAGAACTAATTGAAAAATTGTAAAGGAAAACAGTTAATTTCCCACATTATGTTGAATTAGGTTTCTTATATAACAGTTCCAAAAAGGGTTTATATGGGGTTAGGGATATAACACAATACTTGTCTTCTCTGATTTTTGATCTGCTATTTATCTCTTAAGTTATACCGGTTAGAACGCTATGATGAATGCCTGGCTGTATATAGAGATCTTGTCCGAAACTCCCAAGATGATTATGATGAGGAGAGAAAAACAAATCTTTCAGCAGTTGTTGCAGCTCAAAGCAACTGGGAAAAAGTGGTTCCAGTGAGTATCTCTGTATGTGCATACAGCCATGAAACGTTGTTCCTGTCTGGTGTTTGACTGGTGTTTTGCTCTGTGGCAGGAGAACTTGGGTCTCCAAGAAGGCACGCATGAGCTATGCTACAATACTGCGTGTGCTCTTATAGGACAAGGCCAGCTGAGCCAGGCGATGAGAATTCTGCAAAAAGCTGAAGGTTGGACACTTGTTAAAATTATATGTAAACGTAACATGCATATAACTTTGCAGAGTATTTCCAAAACCTACATTTGGTTTCTGGGACGTTTTTAAGTGGAAATTATTGATGCAGTGGAAATTTCTCAGAATCCACCTAGCCTTCACTTGGTATTCTGACTGTGTCTGTCTCTTGGTTTCTTATCCTTAAACCAGTCTACTTGTCCATATTCAACCACGCCAAAACCTAAGTTTGATTAGTAGGTTTTTGAACAAGTTGCTGTGAATTTTAAATGCAAGGTAACAGAGTTAATAAACATTTGGTAAATGTTATAATTATTATTGGTATTAAGTATACAAGTACAGTGTGTGCCTGTATGTGTGCCTGAGTATACACTATATTTGTGCATTGATAACACTGTTCAAGCACATTTTCACTCCACTTAGTATGTTTCCATATACAGTACCTATATACTTGAAAGCTGTTACTGAAAGAAAATAATTTATTAGAGAACTTAATGACTGGTCCCAACTCCTGAAATATTTCAACTTGCTTCTGCATACATATTCCTTGGAAGCTATGAAAGTGATGTTGTTGAACTGCAGTGAATGATAGGAAGGAAAAAAAGATGAAATAGGCTCTGGTTTATTAATACTGATGGTTAAAACAAGGGCCAAGGTTAGAGCACCATGAGGCGAAAACTGTGTAAGAATTATGATTTCTGGATCATACCTAGCATTGAAGTGGTATGGAGGACACCCTCATACATAGTTTGAGGTTTGAATATAAAAGTAGTAGATGCTTTGCAGTGGGCAGTTTGAGGCAGTGTAGCAGATTTTGAAATTTGCATACCCTTTGATCTAAGAATTTCATTTCTAGAAATTTAAGGAAAAACTGGATACATTCATATATATATATGTATGAATGTTCATAAGAACAAAAATTAACAAACATGTGTTTCTGTCCTATTAGAGGACTAGGTAGTTTCATTATAACCATAGAATAGATTACCATGTGGTCATTAACAGTATTCATGTTAAAAATAATAATGTAGATGTATCTGTGTTATAAAGATGTCCATAGTATATTAATGGGGGAAGGGAGGTTTTAAAATAGTAGAATATCCCACTTTTGTTTAAAAATGCAACTGTGCATTTACATTAAAAATAATAACTGAAATGCTAAAGAGTAGTTACTTCTGGGCGGCAGGAGTATTGTCTTTATACTTTTCTATAACTGATTTTTTACAGTCAACATTTGTTGCATTTATAGATTTTTAATTCCCTTAAAAAAATTTTAACAGGGATTACAAGTAAAAGAAAATGCCAAAGAGCAAGAATAATCAAGGATTGATATTTATATAATGTGTTTGATGCTAATGATAAATCTCAAATTTGCTTGTTATCAAAATTATCTTAAATCTTCTGCTTAAGAATTTTGTTTTTGCTCATTGGAACATGAAAGAAATGAGAGTTACCCAGCAATGTTAATTTTAAAAACATTTTTTCCTATAGATCTCTGCCGCCGTTCATTTTCAGAAGACTCTGTAAGTATTCCACTGTGGTTAAGCCCAGATATTATACTGTAGCTAATATAAATTTGTAGTAGACTTCTTTGTAGTATTTATTGACTTTTTGAAATGATGCTGATTCATTAAATAGGAATCACAGAAACCCTCTGGAATCTTATTTGATGGAATAAGATCAACAAAAACCCTTATTTGATAGAATGTCTTAGGGTGAGAAATTATAATACAAAAATTTTATATGCCTTATGCATTTCATTTTAAAGTCATATAAATATAAATTAATTCTTAGGTTTTAAAGAAGAAATGATCAGTGAATAATATTCCTGAACTTGTTACCATGTTCTTCCAGAATCTATCTTTTTGCCATTCTCATTTAAGCTTCCCTGTTTTGATGGCAATTCCTAAATTTAACAAAACTGACTCTATAGGAAAATTCCTGAAAATTATATATTTTCTTTCTGTTTATATAGTCTTTTGTATATGTGGATCAATTTGGAGACTATATGGGGAAAAAAATTTTTTTTTTTTGCTTAGGATGGGACTGAAGAAGACCCCCAGGCAGAACTGGCCATCATTCATGGGCAGATGGCCTATATTCTGCAGCTTCAGGGTCGTACAGAGGAGGCTTTGCAACTTTACAACCAGATAATAAAATTAAAGTAAGTGAGTTATAAAAATGTGTCTTTTATAGGGGATAAGGTTTCTTTTTAACGGTCTCTTCCTTTTTGACTGTTACTTTTTGTTCACAGACCAACAGATGTGGCATTGCTAGCTGTGATTGCAAATAACATCATTACAATTAACAAGGTATGGACTATCCATGGTTTTCCTACACTTATATCTTAACACTAGAAGCATATTACCCCAGCCTTGTTCTAGGATAGGCTTTTCCATGACAAAGTCCAGTTGCAGCAAAATCACAGTGAGTGAGTGAAAGTTGCTCAGTCATGTCCTACTCTTTGTGACCCCATGGACTGTACAGTCCATGGAATTCTCCAGGCCAGAATACTGGAGTGGGTAGCCTTTCCCTTGTCCACGGGATCTTCCCAATGCAGGGATCGAACCCAGGTCTCCTGCATTGCAGGTGGATTTTTTACCAGCTGAGCCACAAGGGAAGCCCAGGAATACTGGAGTGGGTAGCCTATCCCTTCTCCAGTGGATCTTCCCGACCCAGGAATTGAACTGGGATCTCCTGCATTGCAGGTGGATTCTTTACCAACTGAGCTATCTGGGAAGCCCAAAAATCACAGTGGAGAGTGTTATTTAACTCTCATAATGATTCTGCAAGGTATGTTCAAATAATAGAACTATTTTGTAGCTATATACACTGGACTTTAAAATCTTACCCTTTTCCCATTATTTATTAGAATTATCATATTCTATATGATTATATTATTAATATAGCTATAATAATATTTCCCATTATTAACATTATATGTTGAATATTTGTTAGAGAAGTAAATTGCTTAGACTTTGATTTCTTCATCTAGTAAGTCTGAATGCAAGTTTTCTGTTTATAGTTTTTGTCTTTTCAGTGGTTTTTGTTTTGAGGGAGAAGAGCCATGGGCAGGTTTTCTCTCGTTCTCCATCGCCCTCCTCAATCCAAGCCCTGAGTAAAATATTACAAGCATGTATATAAACAATCCTAATGAGTCCTGTGTGAGTCAGATTAAACACCTTTTGGAACATTGTTTTAATGAGAAGATATTTCAAGTTCAGATTTGAAATTCAAGTCAATAGAGAATTAGAAAAGTAACAGTTGGTTTCTTTTCGTAGGCTGTGTGATTTTCCAAGCGCCAGCTTATTTCATCCTCACAGTTATCTTTTTAGGTGACAGTACTTGTCTCCAATTTATAGAAGTATAATCTGAGGCTAAAAGGAGTTAAATGATTTGTATAAGATCACAGCCAATAAGAGGTAGAACTTGGAGTCAGATTCTAGTCTCTGGCTCCAAAGTGCTCTCCTTCTAGCCATGTATGGTATCTCTCACCTCATTTGGCAAAGATTCAGAGGGTTCACATATATAGGATAGTGGCATTGAAAGGTAATAATTACAGGGTGTTGCAGGCCATTGTCATGGTGTAGGTTTCCAGAAATTGATGCTGGCATTTGATTCTTAGCAGCAAGATCTACCTGCTTACGTTCATGAACAATTTGAAATGCTGCTGCTGCTAAGTCGCTTTGCGACCCCATAGACGGCAGCTCAACAGGCTCCTCTCTCCCTGGGATTCTCCAGGCAAGAATACTGGAGCAGGTTGCCATTTCCTTCTCCAATGCATGAAAGTGAAAAGTGAAAGGGAAGTCGGTCAGTCGTGCCCGACTCTTAGCAACCCCATGGACTGCAGCCTACCAGGCTCCTCCGTCCATGGAATGCTAGTGAGGACAAATTGTTTTTAACTGATATATAAATAGTGAGGAGGAGTGTGTGTGAAGTACTAAATATCTCAATCCATTAGATTAGTGCAAAAGTAATTACGGTTTCAGACCCTGAATTTTAAATCCTTGTAACTAGGCTCAAACACATCTTTATTAATAGGAACCATTACAGTCAACACATTTTTGCCATCGAGAAATAAGTTTGTTTATTCCTATAGCATAAAAATTCATGCTTTGGGATTTGATGAATTCTTGGAAAGCTTTCTGCATCCTGCTTGCTGGTTGTGGAAGCGTTTTCCTGCAAAAAGTAGTCAAGATTGTTGAAGAAGTGGTAGTCAGCTGGCAAGAGGCCAGATGAATATGATGGATGAGGCAAAACTTTGTAGCCCAGTTCATTCAACTTTTGAAGCATTGGTTATACAATGTGTGGTCAGGCATTAACACGGAGAAGAATTGAGCCCTTCCTGTTGACCAGTGCTGCCTGCAGGCGTTGCAGATTTCTATGCATCTCATCAATTTGCTGAGCATACTTCTCAGATGTAATGGTTTCACCTGGATTCAGAGAGCTGTAGTGGATCAGACCAGAAACAAACCACCAAACAGTGACTATGACCCTTTTTTGGGTGTAAGTTTGACTTTGGGAAGTGCTTGGTGCTTCTTGGTCCAACCACTGAGCTGGTCATTGCTGGCTGGTGTATAAAATCCACTTTTCGTTATATGTCACAATCCAGTCGAGAAATAGTTCGTTGTTGTGTAGAATAAGAAAATAACACTTAAAAGCAACGCTTTTTTTGATTTTCAGTCAGCTCATGAGGCCCCCACTTATTGAGCTTTTCCACCTTTCCAATTTGCTTCAAATGTCAAATAACCATAGAATGGTGGGCACTGAGTTCTTGGGCAACTTCTCGTGCAGTTGTAAGTGAATCAGCTTCAATGATCCTCCCAGTTGGTCGTTGTCAACTTCCAATGGCTGGCCACTGTGCTCCTCATCTTCAAGGCTCTCGTCTCCTTTGCAAAACTTCTTGAACCACCACTGCACTGGATGTTTATTAGCGGTTCCTGGGCCAAATGTGTTGTTGCTGTAGTGAGTTGTCTTTGTTGCTTTATGACTCAATTTGAACTTGAATAAGAAAATTGCTCAAATTTGCTTTTTGTCTACCATCATTTCCATAGTCTAAAGTACATATGAAATAAACAGCAAGTAATAATTCATTAGCGAAAACTATAAAGCAAGAAATGTGCATTAAAATGATATATAACATAACTGCATTTATTTAAGAATGTATTCAGTATCAAATAGCAAAGTTTAATAATATGAAACCAAAATTACTTTTGCACCAACCTAATAAATAGATACTGAATTTTTCTTCACTCAACATTTCTGAATTTTTCTTTAGTGTATTGCTGAATCCATTCAGTTCAGTTCAGTTGCTCAGTCGTGTCTGACTCTTTGTGACCCCATGAATCGCAGCACGCCAGGCCTCCCTGTCCATCACCAACTCCTGGAGTCTATCCAAACCCATGTCCATGGAGTTGGTGATGCCATCCAGCCATCTCATCCTCTGTCGTCCCCTTCTCCTGCCCCCAATCCGTCCCAGCATCAGGGTCTTTTCAAATGAGTCAACTCTTTGCATCAGGTGGCCAAAGTATTGGAGTTTCAGCTTCAACATCAGTCCTTCCGATGAACACCCAGGACTGATCTCCTTTAGGATGGACTGCTTGGATCTCCTTGCAGTCCAAGGACTCTCAAGAGTCTTCTCCAACACCACAGTTCAAAAGCATCAATTCTTCGGCACTGAGCTTTCTTTATGGTCCAACTCTCACATCCATACATGACCACTGGAAAAACCATAGCTTTGACTAGATGGACCTTTGTTGACAGAGTAATGTCTGCTTTTTAATATGCTGAATCCATTAGGTAATGCAAAATAAATACGAAACATGGTCTTAATCATTGTGTAATATTAAAAATCTCATTCTAGTGTTCAAAAAAATTGTGCACATTTAAATATCTAGTCAGATACTTTGTAACTGCGGTTTTTGGTGAGGAAAAAAAGATTCTGAGTTGGCTAATTTCAGCAGAGCCTTGCAGGAGGGATATGATTTGAAGGTTAAGCATTTCCCATGCCTAAGCGTATGCAAATGACTTCTGAGGGGACAGCGAGAGCAAAAGATACATACACGCTAGCTAGTTTCAAAAAGGTTTCAATTTATTGATGATCAAGGTGTGGGAGTCCTCAGAAAATGTAAAATTTTATTAAGTGCCATGATGGCAAAGTTTAAGAGAAATCTGGCAGTGGCATGCATGGTGAATTTAAGTATTAAAATAGTGAGATAAGAGTACCAACTAGAAATAGTTTATTAAAGATTTATATGTTTCTTACTGTATGTTTAAAATAATTTCACATTGGATTGAAGCTTCACCCTCAGAAAGTAAAATTTATTTTAGATTTCTTCTTTGCCTCCTTTTAGTCTTTAATAGAAAACCTGGTTTTAAAAGCACAGTGGTAACACATATTTGCAAATATTTAACAAAGCTAGAATGCTATGCTCGTAGACACTCAGAGATCTGATTGTCCTTCTCAGGGTGCAGCATGACTTAGTCCCTTCCGTTCTTCAGTTCAGTCGCTCAGTCATGTCCAACTCTTTGCGACCCCGTAAATCGCAGCACGCCAGGCCTCCCTGTCCATCACCATCTCCCGGAGTTTACTCAGACTCATGTCCATCAAGTCAGTGATGCCATCCAGCCATCTCATCCTCTGTCGTCCCTTTCTCCTCCTGCCCCCAATCCCTCCCAGCATCAGAGTCTTTTCCAATGAGTCAGCTCTTCGCATGAGGTGCCCAAAGTACTGGAGTTTCAGCTTCAGCATCATTCCTTCCAAAGAACACCCAGGGCTGATCTCCTCTAGAATGGACTGGTTGGATCTCCTGGCAGTCCAAGGAACTCTCAAGAGTCTTCTCCAACACCACAGTTCAAAAGCATCAGTTCTTCAGCGCTCAGCCTTCTTCACAGTCCAACTCTCGCATCCATCCATTCCATTTGTTTATGTATGACAGTAAGTCAAAGAGGAGTAAATTACGTTACTCATCGGTCATCTAAATTCTTGAGATAGTTTGTAGAAATTACAAATTTAGGTATCTTTGTAGTCCTGATTTTCACTGTAAGATTTGTGCAGTCCCTCTGTACTTTTAATCAAAATGCTAAAAACAGGCCATTATTAGTGGAAAGATAAAATCAAGAACTCAAGCCAAATTTATATGCATCATAGTAGCATAGGCACCTCAACCAAGTATATTATCTTCCAAGCTTTCTTGTTGTGTTAACATAAAATAATACCTTGGAGTGTTGAAATTCGAGTTGAAGTCTAAGATTGTTGTTAATAATGAGTGATCTTTTCTTTGTCAGGATCAAAATGTCTTTGACTCCAAGAAGAAGGTGAAGTTAACTAATGCAGAAGGAGTGGAGTTTAAGCTTTCTAAGAAACAACTGCAAGCTATAGAATTTAACAAAGCTTTACTTGCTATGTACACAAATCAGGTAGGTAACAGAGCTCTGG
This sequence comes from Budorcas taxicolor, assembly GCF_023091745.1. Lineage (NCBI taxonomy): Eukaryota > Metazoa > Chordata > Mammalia > Artiodactyla > Bovidae > Budorcas > Budorcas taxicolor. Next base: position 72,254,266 of record NC_068915.1, read on the forward strand.
TCCCCCTGACTAAACCTTTTGGAGTATGGTACATGATCCATAATGGTTGTGTCAGTCCAGTCTGTATTTTCATTTTTTGTCTTTAATTCATGCATACTTCAGAATGTCATGTATCAAATTTTAACTGTTAAATAAGTAATTTGCCCATTTCTTTGTACAGGTGTGTAGTTGGTGGCTTCTAAGAAGAAGACACTGTTCACAGCTGTAAATGAGATAATTTTCTCATTACCTTATTTCTAATTTCTCTAAATTAAGGAAAAAATCAAAGGTGCTGGTCATGAGTATAGATTTAAGAGCCATCTTTCATTATAGTTTGTGCATAATCACCTCGAGCTATAAATGAGGTCGATTCTAACTCTCGTGTGTGTAAATTCTAATTAAGTTATGATTTTGTACTCTTCTAGAGCAGGAGTTTTCAGTGGGCTGAGAAACGTTTTCATTATTTAGAGCTGAGTCATATTGTTCTTAAATACTTTAGCAAGAAATACCTGCACATTTTGTTGCTTTGAAGCAAACGGTGACACTTGATATGTGTGTGTGTTTAAACAATATTCTGGAATTAAAGCATCCCAATGAATATTTAGGACTTATTCTTCCTAAATGCTTTCAGAACCTATAGTTTATATTCAGTAAATGGAAATTTTTTTTTTATAAGAAAAAATTGAGGCTACTATAAACCACCTCTCTCGACCTAAGTGGTTCTTCACCTACGATTTTGTTTCAACTGATTTCCTTCCACCTCCCCTATGCTTTTCCCTTTGGTCATTCACTTAATGTTTGATTTAATTAACCAGCTTATGGGTGGGGTGGGGTGTGAAATATTGTTTTTTAGGCAGAACAGTGTCGCAAAATATCTGCCAGTTTGCAGTCGCAAAGTCCTGAGCGTCTCCTTCCGGTGTTGATCCAAGCTGCCCAGCTCTGCCGTGAAAAGCAGCACACAAAAGCAATAGAGCTGCTTCAGGTAAAAGAATTTTGAGCTTTTCATGAGCTGTCAGACGGCTGCAGCCTTGTTTCATTTTCATTATGTTATAATAATGTAAGCCTTATAAATTTCATGGGAAAATGAGTAAGTATTGATAATATACCACTAGATACATGCCAGAGTGTCACTTCAATTAATTCTTGGGCTGCAGCTTTCTTTATGTAAGTTATTTGGAGATCAGTTAAACAGTAGTTAATGATTTGTTAATGGAGAAGGAAATGGTAACCCACTCCAGTATTCTTGCCTGGAGAATCCCATGGACAAAGGAGCCTGGTGGGCTACAGTCCATGGGGTCGCAAAGAGTCGGACACAACTGAGCGACTGACACATACACACACACACAATGGTTTGTTTTAGATGTAAAATACCAATAATGTATTCTCTAATTAAAGTCCTGATCCAAAACATCAATTACAGAAATACTGACTTGATTTTTAATTAACCAGAGTGAAATGATAAATCACATTGAATTCCCTGAGAGTAGACCACATTGGAAAATTGGATAGTGTAAAATTAGGACCATCTTCAGGGGAAATGTTCCTGAACAGGGATAAGGAGTTAAGAGTCATAATTTTTTTTTTTTTAGTATCTTAAAAAATCTGCATAGTAATCTTAATTATTATTTTTCTGCTGGTGACTTCTTAGAAACTTGATGTTATTGCACTTACTTAATAATTTTGAAGTCAAGAGCATAATTTTGAAGCCAAGTGGGTATCAAATAAAATTTTTTCAAATTTAAACATTTGTTCTGAAACAAGAGATTTAATATTTTAAAGCTAGATTTAAAATTTAATAAGGCTGAAATAAGCAGTTAGAATATGTACACTTAGTTGTGTAAATTAAATGTGATTTCCCCCCCTCCCCCAACTATTTAGGACTATTCAGATCAGCATCCAGAAAACGCTGCTGAAATTAAGCTGACCATGGCACAGCTGAAAATTTCCCAAGGTAGTCATGATTATTTCATCATGATCAAAATAATCATGTTAACGGAAATATATGGTTGGAATGATTCTGAAGTATTTGTAGACTATGTGATTTTTTAAATTTTTGCATCATAGTGAAGCATAATCCTGTTGCATATATGAAGCTAGATTCTATGAGCTCCAACAGATGTAGTAGTGAGTTTAGTAGGCCTTTTCTTGGGTTAATTCCTAAATTGTTAGAATGTTTCTCAAACTATGCCTTGAAAGTCTGTAGAAGCAAAGAATTCATCTGTTCTATACTTAAATTTCCTGGATGTGGATGTCTGGTATAGAAATGCTTATGTCTATCATGTGGTAGTGTTTGCATGAAATAAGTGTGACTTTGCATCCTAGTTTTCAAAATTTCTTATTTAGTCCTTTATTCTTCTTTTATACTTCATAACCCATATCTTTGGTAGAAAAGAGGCCAAGAAGTTTAATGAGAACTTAACGTTTTTGAATCTTAAAAGAAAACTAGTAGTTTTTTTGTTTATGGTTTTGAACCAGTGTGGAGTGAGTGTCTAGAGCTGTGTTGTCTCTATTTGGTAGCCACTATCCATGTTTAAGTTTAAATTAAAATTAGACAATGTTTAAAATTCAGTTCCTCAGTTGTGTTGACTACATTGCATAAGTTTTGTACCCACATGTGGCTGGTTGGACTGCACAGATGGAGGATGTTTCCATCATCACAGAAAATTCTGGCAGACTGCTGTCAGACAGCTCTGGTGTCGGCCATAAACCAGGAGGTGTATTCTCAAGGGGGGGGATGATTGGTTTGGTGGGAGCAGAGGATTGAAAAAATCTTTTGGATATTATGATGGCTAGAATGAAAATTTTATGGGTAGAAGGGAGGGGAGTTGGCAATTAGGGAAAAAAATGTCTAAAAAGTCTTCTTATTGAGACCAGCTTCCCTTTTCTCAAATTTCTTATGTTAATCTTTTGTTTCTTTTTCCTTTTCCCACCTCTCATTTTTCTTTTTCTTGCTTTCCCCTTTAATCTTCTTTTCTCACCCAATTTTCAGTTTATTTTTGTAAAGATAATTTATCGTACTAATTACTGAGAGTGAATGTGTCATGGTTTTTGTTTTGTGGAAAGTGTAACTTACTGAGGTTTGCAATGAATAGAAAACTAGCGTTTCAACATTGTAGGACTACTGTCCAGCGCGCTCATACCTACAGTAACAGTTTCAAGGCCTTTAAGGAAGGATTCCTACCTTTAAGTTACCCTCTGCAAAGAGAGAAATGGAATTCAACAGGCTGAGAGTTGGGAGACTTTTCAGATAGCAGTTCTGTCATTAACTTTGTGGGCACAAGCAAAGTATGTTGTTTCTTTAGGATTTAATTTCCTTTGTTGGCAAACTGAGTAAATATTGATAGAACACATTATTTCCGAGGCCCCAAAGCTTGAGTATTTAGAGATGTTCTCAAATAAGACTCTTAAATTTTCTGTTTTCTTTTTTTCTCCATGAGACGCTTTCTTCAGTGTGATGCTGATTTTGTTTTTGTTCTCTTAAGGTAATATTTCCAAAGCATGTTTGATATTGAGAAGCATAGAGGAGTTAAAGCATAAACCAGGCATGGTGAGTTTATAACTAAAATAGTTTAAGACTGAAAAAGTAATGGCATTAATATAAGTTCACGGTGTATCTGATATTTCTTTGTTTTCACTTTAGTTTCTGCCTTTTTTATATATATTCATAATATAGAAGTATTTAAAATAATAGCTTTCTGGTGTAAATTTAATTTCATTTTATGCTCTGCTTTGCATTGACTTATTATTAAATCAAATGTGTCAGGAACTATTTAGGCCTTGTATTACCACTGAAAGCCAGCCTTAAATTATCTAAGACCATATATAGGAATTTCTTAGCCTATTATTTTATCATGTCTTCACTTTTGATTTCTTTTGAGTTAAAACAATTTGGTAATAGTGACCAACAAATTTAGGTTTTAGTTCTCTGATTATTCAAGCATCACAGGTTTAGATCACTAGTATAGCTGTGAACACATCTGTCTCAAAGTAAAGATTAATTCTGTAGTGGTGGTATGTGCATTTATTGTACAGGGACTGTTTCATTCTACATCACAGCTTGTTTACAGATAGCGCTCAGTAAATGTATAATAGTATTATAGTAGTGTTTTCTCTTGAAGAATCTTACTTTAAGACTGGACTGTGATTACTTTATGTTAGAATCAAATATAATATGTGGCTGAAAATAATCTTTAATATCTGCAGGATATTTTGTTTCTGTTATCTTTTTTTCTAATTAGTCTAGCCAGAGGTTTATTGATTTTATTGGTTTTTCCCAATGATACAGCTTTTTGTTTCTGCTTCCTTTTTGTCCTCATCTCCTATTGCTGCTTCCCCTTCACTCCACTCCAGCTTCACAAGCCTCCTTGCTGTCCTCCCAGCACACTAGGCAAGCTTTCACTGGTTTTATACGGCTTATCATGGGAGTTTAACCATGCTAGTGCGTTTATTTCCATGATCATGTCTTGAATGTCTTGGCAATGTCTTATACTATATAAACTAATTTTCTAAGTGCTTATTATCAACTTCTGTATTTACCTTGTTGTGGACTGGTAACAAACCATTTGTCAACTAGTCTTAGAGGAGGTATTTTTTTTAATAGGTAACCACCTTTGTATTTGGAAAGCCCCATTGTTCTTGATGTTTCTAGTTACGTGCTAGCAATTTTTACAATGGATTAGGTACTAGCAGAGAGCCTACCAACCTTTATTTGCCCTTTCTTTAATGTTAACTCGTTTTCAAAAAGTTTATTCTGAGAGAGACAGAGGAATTCTGTTCACTCACTTATACCTTTGACTGGGTAGGTGTCTGCATTAGTGACTATGTACAGCCATGAGGAAGATATTGACAGTGCCATTGAAGTCTTTACACAAGCCATCCAGTGGTATCAGAACCATCAGGTAAATAAATGGAGTAAAATGTTACGAGGGTACATTTTTGCATAAGAATAAAAAGCTGTAGTAATGATTTCATACTTAAGGCAAATTGAAACATTTCAACTCACTGTTTAAAAAGTGGAATGCTATTAGACTATCATTCAGTTTTTAAGTATCCCAGGTCCAAATAAAGTTATTAGAAGTAAGAAATGGCTGCAAAATAAATTTTTTTTTTTAAAGCACAGTTATATTTTCTGAAGCTCCTTCCTGAGTGTATGTATGTGTGTTTGTGTCTGTAATCTCAAGAAATAAGAATAGTAATTGTACATGACTACATATAAGAGAGTTCATCTTTAGTGGCTGTCTAGAGTAGAGCCGCTAAAGTAGAGCGCATGGGTGGTAGTAATGGATAGAACAGCGGTACATGAATGATTGTGTGTCTCTAATAGGAACATCTTTGTTTTTTCCAGTATGGGTCTCTGCATAGCAATATCTAATACACACAGGTGTACATACACACAGGTGACATGAATACTGTTAGCAGTGAAGATCAGTGTTCTAGGAAGTATTATGTTAAATTAATGTTTGAGCACTATAGTGAAAAACTTTTTAAGATTTGATTATGCAGTAATACTTCTAGTTGTAGACAGTTTAGATGGAGATGGATTGTATCCCAAATTCTTAAATTGGTCTTCACTTGTACTCATTTATCTGTCCCACTGTGTGTGTGTGTGTGTGTGTGTGTGTGTGTGTGTGTGTGTGTGTATGTTATTTTGTGCATTCAATAAAACTTAAGATGAGAAATCTAATGGATAGGTCCATTTTAAAGCTCTAGTGAATAAAAACTTCATTGCCTTGCTAGATATGTAGTTTAAACTTTTTCTTCTTTCTTTATTGAACCTATAGCCCAAATCTCCTGCTCATTTGTCCTTGATAAGGGAAGCTGCAAACTTCAAACTCAAATATGGGCGGAAGAAGGAGGCAATTAGTGACCTAGAACAGCTATGGAAGTAAGCTTTGAAGGGTGGAAGTGTAGAAATCCAAGTTTTATTGCTCTTATTTGACATGTGGGAGTTACTTTGCTTGTTTATATTACTTTCTCCAGTTTTATAGACTGTTTAGTGACTTTTTCTTATTTCTTCTTTTAGACAAAATCCGAAAGATATTCATACCCTGGCGCAGCTTATTTCTGCTTACTCACTTGTAGACCCTGAGAAGGCAAAAGCGTATCCTTTTGGTTGTTCCAGACCTCTCTCAAGTAGTGCACTAGATCTCGTCCCTTACCTGTTTTGACCAGGGTCTTTTTGTTACAAATTTCAACAAACAAAACCCCTCCTCTAACTAGTAAAAGCAAAAATGAGAATTTATTGATCACTGTGACCTAAAAATACAGTAATATTCAAATGGAATACAGTTTGATTCATAAGCAAAAATGCAGTCAGCAAGATGCAGCTTATATATCTCCAGGTTCAAGTAGAGTAGGAAAAAAATAAGAAAAAGCATATTTTATTGGGTGGTTGCATATGATTCTGAGGTAGCATTCTGATTAATGCTCTTAGGTCACTTGCCCACCTCAGTTACTGATGTAAGAGAGGGTTTAGTGCCCTGATTGGCTGAGTTTGGACCCTGTGTGTTACTTCAGTATGGGTGATCCCAAAACCAACGTGGGGATGGTGGATGCTAACCAGCCACAAGTCTAAACTTTGCAGTGAGCAGATCTGTTTTATAAGCATGATAACTGTTTTGGAATAGAGTTTTTATTAAGCCACCACTTTGAAGTACATTACCAAGTTAAGGAATAAATGATTATGACTCCTTTCTCAAGTTCTCCTTTCACAATATAGTATCTATAATTGACCTTATGATCTGCTGACTTGTTATTCTATAGAAGACTTAATATTTTTTTGATGAAGGGAACCCAAAAAAAGACTGTTTTCCTACTGGCATAGATACATTGGCAAAATAAAAATGTATATATATATATTGTCTTCCTGAACAAACTCTTGTTCTGTCGTAGTCTTAGTAAACACTTGCCCTCATCGGATAGTATGTCTCTAAAAGTAGATGTTGAGGCTCTTGAAAATTCTCCTGGTGCTACATACGTTCGGAAGAAGGGTGGAAAAGTTACTGGAGACAATCAACCAAAGGAGCAAGGGTAATGTGTTTTATTATAATATTCACTAATGCCAACTTTAAGTTATATAAGGGATAAATAAATGCATTCTTATAAAAATTCCATGTGAATAAAGTTAAAGTCCCTTTAGTTTCTTTTCTCCTTTGCTGTGCCCAGCTTTTTGTCCTTGTTACCCATCCCCCTTCCCCACCCAGCATTTACCTCTAGTACTAATTTAGTATGTATACATCCAGATCTTTTTCTTTGTGTTTACACGTGAAAGTGATCTTGGAATACTTTTCTTAGATTGGATTCTTTTCTGTTTTTTTTATAGAAACTGGATTATATTGTATTTAACTGTTTTTGAACTTTCTTTAATAAGTCTTAGAGATTTTTCCATATTATCAATGTAGACATATTTTATTCTTTTTGTGCATAGTACTGGGGCTTCCCTGGTGGCTCAGATGGTAAAGAATTTGCTTGCAGTGCAGGAGAACCAGGTTCAGTCCTTGGGTTGAGATGATCCCCTGAAGAAGGGGATGGCTACACACTCCAGTATTCTTGCCTGGAGAATTCCATGGACAGAGCCTGGCGGGTCACAAAGAGTCAGACATGACTGAGCGACTGACGCATGCATAGTGTTCCATAGGCTAGATGTGCCCGACTTAACATTTATTTACCTGTGGGTTATTGACGTACATTTAGTATATTATTTAGAATTCGAAGCCAAAGTTCAGATGAGGTTTATTTTGCTGATTTGGAGGAAACATTAGCCAGCTTCAGTAACTTATAAGAAGTCAAATTCTGATTTTTCACTTGTTCCCATACATTGTCATCTCAAAAATAGCAGAGGCCTACTAAACAAAATGTTCCCTTAAGATTCTGTTTTTGACTCAGGATAAATAGAGAATGAAAGAGATACACCACTTTCCCGATTTTGTGACTTTCATAAATTTTCAGTCTTTTCTCTTTTGAATGACTTAAAATATAATTTTTCATAACTTAAAAAAACATGTATCAGCAACAGCATATGAGTGACCTCATTATGAGCCCTGTACTTGTTCCTTTTTAACTTAAAAGTTAAGTAAGGAATTGGCGTCTCAGTGATAATATTGTTTCAGATTTCGTTGAATCATTGTCCCAATTTCAAGCCTTATCAAGAACTCCAAAATAATAAATTCAAACCATATCTTGGGGAATTTGCATATAATGCCTTTTAAAATATTTTCAGGGTTTTTTTTGTTGGTTTTTTCTTTTTCAAAACAGGGCTGGGTAATTAGTAAGAACATACAGTTCTTTTCTAATCCTTTAATCTTCTTTGTATTTTCCCTTAGACAGTTACTAAGATGTTCATTGACTCAGTTTCAGCACAGTATTTTCATTAGGCATTATTAATGCTTTTTTTTTTTAACTTTATGTTGACTTTTTGATAAAAAGGATTAATTTCTTTTGAAGTTATATTGTGTTGCTGACAGAAAATAAATCATTGTCCTTGCCCTCAAAAGAACTTCAGTCTAGAAGAAAGAAATAAGCAGCAATTGAAAATAAAGGTTGCCTGTGCTATCATTGTGCAGGCTAGAGCAGTACACCAGAGGAAATAGTCAGTCCTTCCTGGGAACAATGGGAGTTTAAGAAAGGCTTCCTGGAGGAGGACTTTGTTGACTCTAGAGGAAGATGAGGATGAGATAGGCAAAATGTGAGCAATAGCAGAGAAGTAAGACATGCAGAGACTCTTTGGGAAATCGCAGATGCGGTTGTGGAGTGTAATTTGTAGAGAGACAAATCCCTGTCTGCCCTTTTCCCACCCAAGGCCACAGCTGATGTTAACTTACCTTGCATATCCTCCCAGAAATATTCTTTGCCTGTATGATACTTGTGCATATTCTCCTGGCAAAGATTTTAGATTACATATTTACTAGTTTTGCCAAATATAAAGTGATTTACCACAGAACTGTAGATATTTGTGCTTGTACAAATTTCTTTTTGCATAGATTTAATATGTGCTAGTGTAAATTGTATTTCTTCTGTGAAAACAGTTGTCACCCATTTTCTAAAGCACCTTCCAAAAACTACAGTATTTGACGCTTGATTAAATTTAACCTGAATAAATATCCAAACTGTTTCATTAGCTTTGGTGTGGTGACACCACATCTTAAACTTCTTCATGATAAAGTACCTAGCTCAGTCTCTTGCACATGCTTAATGCTCTGTAATTATTTTATCACAGTGATAATGATTTTTCTTCTCTTTGTAGACAGGGAGATTTGAAAAAAAAGAAGAAAAAAAAGAAGGGTAAGGCTTTTTTTTTTAATCTTTAGATTTCTTTCTATAAAATAAAAGCTTAAGGTTAGCCTTACATAGAAATCTTCAGAGATAAACTTGTCCTCTCATATCTTTGAAATTGAGTTTTGATTTGACTGTGGCTAACATTTATTTTAAATTTCTAACTTTTAAAGAGTCCAGTTCTAAAGTTTGCCTGAATTTAAATTGTTGCTCTAGTAACATTGCTCTTTTGCTGTGACTGTGAACAGGTTCTTAACATACCTTCCTGAGTTTTTCATCTGTAAGATGAAATATGATACTGCATATAAAAAGCTCTTAGAACAGTGCCTGACACACAGTAAGCTCTTACACAGTAGAATGCCTTTGGCTACAAGTACCGTAGAACTCCATCGAACTGGTGTAAGACAATTGACTGTTTATGAAACCGACAGTGTAGAGGAAGGTTAGCATTGAGGTTGGTTTATCCAGTAGTCGCTACCTTTCTGTTCTCCTCTACTGTACATAAAACTGAATCCCGTTAGAGTAATCAGATGTTTATTGGAAATAGGGCCACATTCTTGTTATCCAGAAGGACAAAGGGACCCTCCCTGAATTTGGCAAGTCTTTCGCGTTAACCTGACTGGGGCAACATAGGTCCGTGTCCAGCCCTGGTACTGCCAATTAAATTGCTTTGTACAAGGACTGTACCAGTACCAGTATACACCTTCTGCCAGTTTTGCTTGTTTCCCACAGTCTCATCAACACTGGATATTCTTCTTCTTAGAATATTTTATCCTTTAAAATTCTTTCTCTTTTTTTTGGCTGTACTGCACAGCTTATGGGGTCTCACTCAGTTCCCTGAACGTGACCCGGGCCGTGGCTGTGAAAGCCAAGAGTCCTAACCACACCAGAGAACTCCTGTGTCCTTTTTATTTTTAATCAGTGAGGTCAAGCATCTTTTCACATGGTTAATGACTTATTTCTCCAGGCTTACTCTAATTACAGCTATGCCCATTTTCTATATATGATTTACCTACTGATTATCAAAAACTAATTCTATAATAAGACTATTAATTCAGTTACATAGTATTCAAATGTTTTCTTGTTTTGTTTCTTTTGAAAAGTATCTTTTACTAAATGAGAATTAAAATTTTTTATACGGATACACCTATGAAATATTATTAGGGCTTCTGAATTTTGTGTTATGGTTAGATATAAGGCCTCTTCTGCTACTAGATTATATAAATAAAACTTTTCTCAGATAAATCTATTTCAGTTTTAATGTTTAGTCCCAAATTTGGATACAATGTTTAAACAAACTGTCTTGAAAACATTATGCACAAATCTCTCATTTCTTTATCAATTAATTGTTACACAGGAAAACTGCCTAAGAATTACGACCCAAAAGTGACCCCAGATCCAGAAAGATGGTTACCAATGCGTGAACGTTCCTACTACCGAGGAAGAAAGAAGGGTAAAAAGAAGGATCAGATTGGAAAAGGGACCCAGGGAGCAACTGCAGGAGCTTCCTCTGAACTGTAAGTCACTGTTCCCCAGTTGAGCATAGGTTACTTCTTTCTGAGATCGACTCAAGGTCATTAGTAATAAATTTTCAAAATATATTTTCAGTATGAGAGTTATAGTCCAATAGCCTTTAATAAATGTTTTGTAATATGGTTATGTAAAGGAAAGAAAATGGGTTGTTTCTGGTTTGGTTGTATTGTAAATACTAGAATTGTAGGATTGTATTGCAAATATTGGGATTATATTACCTTCAAAAAGAAACTAAATACACTGAGTAATTCAACTTACTAAATATCTAGATAAATAATTTGACTAGAAAGCAGAATTTAAAATGTTACTAAATGAGGTTATTTCTACATAGGATTATAGATCATTAAAAGGTTTTTTTTTTCCTAATCTTTCTAAAATTTGACATGGACCATCTATTACATTTTAAAATTAAAAAGCAGTAAAAATTGTATTCAAGGAAAAATGGACAGGGAGTTGAGGAACACACCTTTAAAGAAAACGTGTGTGGGGACTTGCCCCATGGTCCAGCGGTTAAGGCTCCACACTTCCACTGCAGGGAGCGTGGGCTCGATCCCTGAGCAGGGAAGCGAGATCTCACATGCCGGGTGGCACAGCCAAAAGAAAACGAAAATGCGTATGGGAGACTGTGAGGGGTGGTTTCCTTTGTTGAGTGTATGAATGACCAACACTTTCCTGATCTGATGATTTCAGGGATGCCAGTAAAACTGTGAGCAGCCCACCCACCTCGCCAAGACCTGGCAGTGCAGCCACAGCGTCTACATCTACAAGTAATATCATACCCCCACGACACCAGAAACCCGCTGGGGCTCCAGCAACAAAAAAGAAACAGCAACAGAAAAAGAAGAAAGGTGGGAAAGGGGGCTGGTGATTAGAACAGTCTTGTTGCCATTTTTAAACTAGCCTCAGTGACACAAGGAACATAAATAAAGGTAACAGCAAGAAGCACAGAGCTGCTCCCTCTCCCCTCCCTACATTTTCATGAAATTATTTTGTTGTGCATCAAACAGAAAAGCATCTTCCTTCAAACTCTGCCTAGTCAGACTTGGCCTACTTGTACCACCTTGCTTCGCACAAATGATGAGGACGCAGAACAGTTGGGCATTTACCCACCTTGATATCCATTGCATCCTTTCTCTTTGTGTGCTGATCTGGTGGTGTTTTCAGTTTCAGAAACAAGGCATGTTATCCAACGTTTCCTAGGATATAAACAGAAACTACTTCTGTTTCAACTGGAGTCCAAAGATACTTGTTCCTTCAAGTCCCATTTTATGTCTTAGGAAGCCTTAGGAGACTGAAAGTGGAGTCTTCTGAGCATTCCAAATATCCGCTTAGAAATAGCATGTAATAAAAGGGACCTTATTAATATACTGGTGTTTTCACTTCACTACATGAGTGGCCACAAGAAAACTAAATTAAATGTCTTGATTATTCATGAAATTCTGTCATGTGATAGTGGAATATGGGCTACTAAATATATGTGGTAATGAAAAGTATGTGTATGTATATACATATATACACACAGAGATATAAAGTAGGACTTCTTTGTGCCCCCATGTCATTTTCAAATTATGATAACATTATGCTAATTTAGCACTGTCAAAGATATCAAGAGAAATACATCAATGTTGCAAGAAGTTGACACTTAGACGCAACGTTCTGAGGTCAGACTGACTTGGACCCTCTTGGTCAGAAAGATTCAAATGGCCCTTACCGAGCATGAACATTGACTTCCAGCAGAGAGAGGTAGTCAGTGCCAGAGTTGAGGAGTCGGCAGTATTAAAGCTTGAAAGAACTGTTTGGCTCAATTAATAGATCTCAAATGACTCCTCTTTCTAGTTGCGGGGCATGACCATTCATTACCTTTCTCAAAGTAATGAAAGTCAGTCCGTGATACCAGTATCACTTTGTTCTTGCCTTGCTTACAGGTCACTTTCTTCTTAAACAGGTGTGAGGCAGACACACTGGCATGCCTGCCCAAGTTAGTGTTCATTTTATGCTGCCCCAAGATAGCATTCAGTTTAGACTTACAAGTATTTCTTGTGATCATATTGCTCTGTCCTTGTTAATGAAGTGCTGCTATGTTTAAACATACCTGCTAAAACTTCACAGGTTTTTTTGAAAGTTTTTCCTCCTTTACCAGAGTAAGAAATGTGGTGCTGCCTTTCTCTTTAACATAATCTGTGGTGGCATCTAAACAAGAGACCCTCTTCTATGAATGATTTATTATGGCATTATACTTTTTGAACTCTCAGAATAGTCTTTTGGTAAGAGTGACAGATATTTATTCCTTCTGAATATAAATCCCACTACAAAAATAATTGTTATTAAATTTATGGTTTTAGGATTCTGTTAAATTTCTATAGTGAAGGATAATCAATTCTTAGGTTACAGAATTTTGGTGAAATTTATCCATCAATGAAAATTTTGACCCAAGGCACAACAAGAGAAATTTCCAGTTCTCTATTTAGTCATTGTAATTGCTAGTTGCTCTTATCATCAATCAGTACTAAGCAATTGAAACCTCAGTTCAAATAAATTGTCATTGTCAATGAAGTGTAAACACCTATGTTAACTTCCTAGTAATTTCTTCTTTTGGACAGGTCTTTAACTCATGACATATATACTTTGTGTATATATGCATGTGTGTGTGTGTGTACATTTATAACAAACCAATATGGATACATCCATTCACTGTGGCACATTTTAAAATAAAAGAATCTAGCAGTGAGTATGGATTAGATTAAGATGTTTGGGGGTATTGGCATTTTGAAGAGGCATCCTGCTAGTACATCTAAGAATTTTTTAAACTGAGCATCTAAAATTACCTCTTGCCCCTTCCTGCAAAGCCAGAAAGTTAAACTAAGGTATTGAGAGAACAAATTTTTCACTGAAAATTCATCATGTGGATACCTGTACATAACCAAATTGAAGAGTGAACATTTTTTAAGTTTTGGCTTTTGAGGAAAAAAAAGCTGACACCTTTATTGCCTTTGAAGAAGGGGATCACTCAGGAGCTCTGTTGTGCAGGCTTCGCACTGTGCAAATGGCACTGGCTTAGCAGATGGCACTTCCAAGACTACTTCGGAAACTGCTAACCTTAAAAACAAGCTCTCTGAAACCTGTTCATTCGTTTCTTTTAAACCTGTTCGAAACTTGGATCTGATGAAGGAAAGTCGGCTTACCACATTAAGATAGTTTTATTAGATTGTGGACCATACTAAAGAGTGCTGCTGCTGCTGCTAAGTCGCGTCAGTCATGTCAGACTCTGTGCGACCCCATAGATGGCAGCCCAACAGGCTCTTTTGTCCCTGGGACTCTCCAGGCAAGAATACTGGAATGGGTTGCCATTTCCTTCTCCAGTGCATGAAAGTGAAGTCACTCAGTCATGTCCGACTCTTAGCGACCCCATGGACTGTAGCCTACCAGGCTCCTCCATCCATGGGATTCTCCAGGCAACAATACTGGAGTGGGTCGCCATTGCCTTCACTAAAGAGTGCAGTTGAACGAAACAATAAAAAGGACCATCCGTATACTTCTCACACCACCTTTGCAGAGCCCCATGGGTATCTAATTTACTATGCATTTGATCATTGGGAACAACAGTTGTTTCAGTTCAGTTGAGTCGCTCAGTCATGTCTGACTCTTTGCGACCCCATGAATTGCAGCACACCAGGCCTCCCTGTCCATCACCAACTCCTGGAGTTCACTCAAACTCATGTCCATTAAGTCGGTGATGCCATCTAGCCATCTTATCCTCTGTTGTCCCCTTCTCCTCCTGCCCCCAATCCCTCCCAGCATCAGAGTCTCCAAATGAGTCAACTCTTCACATGAGGTGGCCAAAGTATTGGAGTTTCAGCTTCAGCGGCAGTCCTTCCAGTGAACACCCAGGACTGATCTCCTTTAGGATGGACTGGTTGGATCTCCTTGCAGTCCAAGGGACTCTCAAGAGTCTTCCAACACCACAGTTCAAAAACATCAATTCTTCAGCACTCAGCTTTCTTCACAGTCTAACTTCCACATCCATACATGATCACTGGAAAAACCATTGCCTTGACTAGACGGACCTTTGTTGGAAAAGTAATGTCTCTGCTTTTCAATATGCTATCTAGGTTGGTCATAACTTTTCTTCCAAGGAGTAAGCGTCTTTTAATTTCATGGCTGCAATCACCATTTGCAGTGATTCTGGAGCCCAAAAAATAAAGTCTGACACTGTTTCCACTGTTTCCCCATCTATTTCCCATGAAGTGATGGGACCAGATGCCATGATCTTAAGTTTTCTGAATGTTGAGCTTTAAGCCAACTTTTGCACTCTCCTCTGTCACTTTCATCAAGAGGCTTTTTAGTTCCTCTTCACTTTCTGCCATAAGGGTGGTGTCATCTGCATATCTGAGGTTATTGATATTTCTCCCAGAAATCTTGATTCCAGCTTGTGCTTCTTCCAGCCCAGCGTTTCTTATGATGTACTCTGTATATATACAGCCTTGACGTACTCTTTTTCCTATTTGGAACCAGTCTGTTGTTCCATGTCCAGTTCTAACTGTTGCTTCCTGACCTGCATGTAGGTTTCTCAAGAGGCAGGTCAGGTGGTCTGGTATTCCCATCTCGCAGGATTTCCCACAGTTTATTGTGATCCACACAAAGGCTTTGGCATAGTCAATAAAGCAGTAATAGATGTTTTTCTGGAACTCTTCCTTTTTCCTTGATTTAGTTATGGTTTTAATGCCTGGTTTTAACAGTAGCTGTGATCCTGGCAGACTAATCTCCAGAGCGATTTTTTAAGCGAAATGTAACGTTTGAAATAAGGGAACCAGTCACATTCCTTTTTTCCTTAAGCCTCCTGGATAGCGGCTTTAGACGCTGCTGGTGGAGTTAAACAGGACCGGTGAGGAGGCGAGAGAGATCCAACTTCACCCTCCAGACTTGTTACTAACGAGGGGAAGGCAGGAAAGCCTGGGGCTCTCAGGACTCGGGCGCCTTCTCCAGCGTTCTGGTCGGAGACACACGGGCTGGCAGGAGGCCGGGGAAGTGAGACGCTGAGATGGGCGGACGAGAAAGGCCTTTCTGAGACACCCTACCCAGTCCAAGCGCATCTCGCCGTGGCGCGCGCTTCCAAGGAAGCGACACCTGGGGACGCTTTTCCTGTTGCTCCGGTCCTTCCCAGCTCCTGCGGCCGGGTCTCCCGGGTCCGCTGGCCTGGCCTCGCCTCTTGTCTAGCTCCCACGTCTTACTCTCGGTTCGGCGAATCTGCTGCGCGCAACCCGCTGACTGGCGAGCGAGTGCAAAATGCCCAAGGGGCAGCCCGGGGCCCTGGGGTGGGGAGGGGCTGGCGGTCACCGCGGGGGCGCTGTACGCCACGTGGACCTACGTCTCCCCCGGCGCTGCCCCCACAGCGGCGACCACTCCGCCGGGATCCCGCCCCGCAGCTCCGGCGCGCGGGCGCGCGGGAGGAGGGAAGCAAACCCGGGTGGTGGGGATGGAGAGGGGGAAAGTAAAGAGGGAGAAGGGCAAGGAGCCGGAGAAAGGGAAAATTCAGCAAAAAGGAGAGGAGAAAAACAAAAAGGTGGAGAAGGAGAAAATTAAGGAGAAAGAAAAGGGGAAGGAGGAGAAAATTAAGGAAAAGAACGGGAAGGAGAAAACTGAGAAGGGGAAGGAGGAGAAAATTAAGGCGAAAGAAAAGGAGAAAATTAAGGAAAAGGAGAACGGGAAGGAGAAAAAAAGGGGGAAGGAGGAGAAAATTAAGGAAAAGGAAAACGGGAAGGAGGAGAAAAGTAAGAGAAATGAGGATGAAAAGAGGCAAGAGCGGGAGACAGAGAAAGAGAAGGAGCAATTCAAGGAAAAAGAGAAAGAGAAGGACAACAGCACGTTGATAAAAATCCCGCTGGCGCCGCTGGTAAGAGACCGCTGCCTCGGACCCTCACCCGAGGGCATTGTCCAGTGTTTCGCCGGCTCTGTTACGTGCGAGACCCCCGGTGGGCTCGCGCCGGAAGGAATCCGGTCTCGTTTGCTGGCTTTGTATCCGCGGATGGAATCGGAATGTGTCAAGCTTCGAACAACCCATCGCGAGCCCCTTCTCCCCAGCCGCTCGCCCACTCACCCCTAACCCCGACCCTGTGTCCAGGTCTAGTGTTGAAGAAGACACCTTGCTGATGTTCACAGCGGTGCTGGAAATAGCCTTTTTTCCAGCCCCATCTCTGCCCGGCGCCAAACACTAGCCCCCATACCCTCACCACACGTGCTCTCTCTGTTCCAGTCTTTTCTGTTTAGTGTGGGGGGCTGGGTGGGGAGGGGAAGGTGTAGCTTTCCTGAATTTATGCAGGTTGTGTTTGGGGACTGCCTGGACCTTTTCTGTGGGCGCTCTGGTTACTATTATTTACATTGTTTTCAGATCACCAGCACCCAGAAGAGAGGGTCACAAAGGTTTAACTGAGAGGCCTCAGAAACCAAACTTTTAGTCGTAAAAGAACAGATATGTATGATTCTACTTAGATGGTTTACCTAGTGTATTCAAACTCGGAGTCAAAGAGCAGAATGTAGGGGGATGGTGGGGTTAGGAGTGTAATGAGTACAGTTTGTTTTACAAGATGAATAGTTGTGGGAAGTGGTGATGGTTGCACGGTATTATGAATGGAGTCGATATCACTCTGGGTTTGAAAATGGTTAAGATGGTAAATTTTGTGTTGTATATGACTGTGTGTGACCCGTGGATGGTGTCCCGCCAGGCTCCTCTATTCTCCAGGCAAGAGTACTGGAGTGGATTGCCATGCTTTTCAAAACCAGGGCATCTTCCCGACCCAGGGATGGAACCCACATCTCTTGTATCTCCTACATTGGCAGGTGGGTCCGTTATTACTAGCGCCACCTGGGAAGCCCTTTATGTTGTGTACTTTGCCACAATTTAAAAATTGGGGGAGAAGGAAAAAAAACAAGCATTATTTGGCTCAACTTAGTGAGCTCTGTACTCCTGGAGTTCCTGAGCTCAGAGCTGCTTTCTGGTTCTAAACAATATGAATTCTTAACAGAGATTTCATCTCTGTAAAATAGCCAAAGAACTGATGCTTTCAAACTGTGGTGTTGGAGAAGACTGTTAATTAAGAGTCCCTTGGACTGCAAGATGAAACCAGTCAATCCTAAAGGAAATCAACCCTGAATATTCATTGGAAGGATTGATGCTGAAGCTGAAGCTCCATTACTTTAGCCACCTGATGGTGAAGAGCCGACTCATTGGAAAAGACCCTGATGCTGGGAAAGATTGAAGGCAAAAGAAGTCAGCAGAGGATGAAATGGTTATATAGCATCACCAACTCAATGGAAGTGTTAGAGCAAACTCGGAGATAGGACAGGGAAGTCTGGTGTGCTGCAGTCCATGGGATTGCAAAGAGTTGGGCACAACTTTGAGACTGAACACACAAAACAGACTATATAGATTCACTTATAGTTAAGGAATAACTTTTAACAAGGAACAGTGGTGTTGAATCATATTTCATGTCTGAACTCTTGGTTTACAGTAACCCCAGCTTTTCTTAAGAGATTATAAATGTGAGGAAGCTTGAGTTTTAGACTAAAAAGTAAGCAAAATGTAAAGCATCAGTGACTACAGAATTTCTAAATAGGGTCAGGTTAGTGGCATCGATGTGATTGGAAAGGGAGTAGGGAATGGTTTTTATTCACAAAATTCATAAGATCCAAGATGCTATTATTTTAGGTACCACAGAGAAAGGAAAAAAAAAATGCTTCCAGCCAAAATATGACATACTATAGATCGTAAAGCCCTCATTTCAGAGATGTTAAAATGTGGAGAAAGAAATCTTGAAACTGATAAAATATGTTGGAGTAGCCCAAGTGTGGGGCCACTGGTGGAGATAAAGAGGGGACACAGTCTACATCGTGCAGCCATTTCTTGGTCACCATTGCTTTAAAGCATTCAATTAAAACCATCCACTGACATCTCCTTAGAGCAGCATCTAGTCCCTTTTCCTTACCGCGACTCTCTGAGGATGACACTATAACGTTTAGATGCAGATGTAAGAGAATGGGGAGGAAGTGGGGATGGATATAGGAAACACCTATGGAAGTACCATTTGCTTTAAGAGCCATCAAGAATTCATTCCAGTAACAAACATTTACTTTAAAAAATTCTGTTATTCACTAGACAGGTTTCATAAATGATTCCCCATACATAAGTCTCTATTACAGCAGACCTTAAAACATCTTATTTTTACAGATCTTCTATATTACAGACAGGAGGGACAGGGATAGATGCATAGTGCTGTTAAGGATCACTTTTTTTTAACAGAAATCTAGTCTAAGTCTAAGGCTTCCCTGGTGGCTCAGACGGTAAAGAATCTACCTCCAATGTGGGAGACCTGGGTTCGATCCCTGGGTCAGGAAGATCCCTTGGAGAAAGAAATGGCAACCTACTCCAGGATGCTTGTTTGGAGAATCTCATGGACAGAGGAGCCTGGCGAGCTACAGTCCATAGGGTCACAGAGTCAGACGTGACTGAAGCAACTTAGCATGCAGTCTATGTCCAATGTCAACATTTACTGTTCAAGCAGAAATGTATAGGATTATTATTTTTAAACCAATGGCCTTGAAGATGTGTACAAGTTTTTTTTTTCCCCATATATGAGAAACCTCTTTGGTAAGCTGTTTGAGAAATAGAATTCCTATGAACAGTCTAACTGGGTTGCTCATTTATTACTGTTTACATTGAAGTTTGTATGCTAAAAGCCACCTTTCTGAGCACTCTGAACTTTCTGTTTCTCTCTTCATACCAGTCTGCCCTTCTTGTCCCTCAAACACTTGTCATAAAAATTTCTAAGGTGGGTATGCTGGTAGAATACTTCTTCCTAAAGTTTACAGTTCTAGTTCATCAGGTTTTAGCATGAGAGTTTAACTAGTTTAACAATTTTTATAGTCTTTGCCTTTTCATTTAATAATATTTATATTAAAAAGTACAGAAGAGAGTAACCTTGCCCTAAGAACTTTTAATCTATGATTCAATTTGGGGAGACAAGACAGATTAATAATATGAGACCTTAGATGCTTACATGCCAAGTGGCAGAGTCAATACATAGACCAAGAAGGTCCCAAGACCCCAAACAACAAACTGAATTCTCGTGCAGTCTCCAATGGGCATGAACTAGGGAAGCCAAGTGAAGTGTGAAAACTGGCCCTGAAAATATGGCACCTCCTATAAATCCTGATATATATAAAGTATTTATTTGATAAATTGACACAGGAGTTGGAAGATGGAGAGAGGGTATGCAGTTAATATCACATAAGTAATGACTGATTATATAAAATACAAACTGAGTAGTACAGTTTGTTCTAGACCTATTAAATTTTTTTGCAAAGTTTTATACAATTTCACAAATATTGGCAAGCGCACTTCCCAGAGCCAAGAAAACAAGGCCCTGATAGCATATTATTGCCTTATCTTTTGTTTCACAGGAGAAAAATAAGCAGATCCTAGTGCTGGGCCTGGATGGGGCAGGAAAGACCAGTATTCTTCACTTTCTAGCTTTAAACCGAGTCCAGCGCAGTGTGGCCCCCACCCAAGGTTTCAATGCAGTGTGCATCAGCACTGGGGACCACCAGATGGAGTTCCTGGAGAGTAAGCGCTCTTTCTCAGTGGTTCTGGGGGTAGCTAATAGCTTATATAGCCACATGATTGTCAAACCTTAAGCCAGATGCGATGTCAACATCACATGGGTCCTTGTGAAATGAATGATAAAATGAATACGAAATGGATGATAGGTCTTTATGAAATGAAACACTGGATCAAATTTTCCTAGACTTTTAAAATGCATATGTAGATGAATGCTAGGGTGCAATGTGGGTAAAATCACTTTCTGTTCTTTTTATTTTCTCCTTTTTCCAGTGGTGGTGATAAAAGGGAGTTGAGAGGAAGGCTTTAGCACCCTCTCCTTTAACAGCCCCCCTCCTCCTATAGTGTGCTTCCTTCTCGAAAATGCAAATATTCACAAACCTCTTATGACTAGATCACAACATATATACTCTTGTAATCAGATCACAACCCAGAAGCCCCTACTCTATAGTAATTCTGGAGTCACTGCCTCTCAGAATATTGCTGTTTCCCAAAATTGTATCAGATCCTCTTGTCTTCTCTTTACACTCTCCCAAATTTACCTATCCAGCCAAACATACCCGAGTGCCACCTGACATCTCTACTTGGCTGTCTCATCGGCCTCTCAAACCTAACATTGTCCAAGCAAATGCTTGATATAGCGCCACATCTGTTCCTGTCCCTGTAATCCACTGATCAATAAATGTCTCCTCACCCATCAAGATGCTCAAGCCAGAGGACCGGGCATTTTCTGTACCCCCACCTCCAGTATGCAAGGAAAATGCTATGAATTTTTGCTTTCATCCAGTTGTAAAGAGAAAATGATGGGCAGAGAAACTGTTAAACCTGTAGGCAAATCTTTCTGATAAAAGTATTATTAGGAATAGAGATTTCAATTCTCTCAGAAGCTATAGAAGAAATAATATT
Organism: Budorcas taxicolor; assembly: GCF_023091745.1. Lineage (NCBI taxonomy): Eukaryota > Metazoa > Chordata > Mammalia > Artiodactyla > Bovidae > Budorcas > Budorcas taxicolor. Next base: position 72,275,564 of record NC_068915.1, read on the forward strand.
TTTAATGAAATAGATGGCTAGGAAAAGAGTCTCAGAATATAAAAAGTGAAAAAGGACAGGGTGGGGGGCGGTGGGAAGGAAAGGAAAGAGAAAAGAAAGGAAGATAGGAAGAAAAAAGATTCCAATTAAGGGGGGAAATGGACAGATTTGTTGGAGTGAGGAGTTTCAACATGTTTGTCAATTATTAATGGAATCAAGGAGAAAAAAACTGCAGAGAGTATATAATGTTTGAACACAGTCAACCAATTTGATCTAATGAACAATATAAAATTGTCTAATTCTTCTCAAATACCCATGGAACAGTAAACAAACACGGACCACTTCCTGGGCCATACAGCAAGTCTTAATGGCGTTTTCAAAGAAGCATCATATAAACTGTTTTCTCTAACTATTTTACCATTAAATTAGAGGTTAATATCTAGGGACTTCCCTGGTGGTCCAGTGGTTAAGGATCTACCTTCCAATATGGAGATATGGGTTTGATCCCTGGTCGGGGAAGTTGCCACGGAACAACAGAGCCCATACGCCACGACTACTAAGCCCAGGCTCTGGGGCCCTTACTCCACCGCTGGAGTGTCGCCTGCACGACACAATGGTGATCCCCCCACCACAACTAAGACCTGATGCAGCCAACAATAAGTAAATGGATAATTTTTTTCCAGTCCTGCGCCCTCCCCAACTAATATTTTTTTTTAAAAAGAAGTTAATAACTAAAAGATAACAATTCCTATTATAGAGGAAATGTCGTGGTGTTGGCAAAAAAAATGGAAATGCCTGTTTAAGCTTGTATGTTAAAGGATATGAATTACTTAGATTACATTCTTTTAAAAAATTAAAACACAAAATACTTCGAAGAATGACCAGCCTGGCTCTCTGTACAAAGGAAAACAAAGGAAAGGCAAATAAAGACCTTTTCCTATTAGTTTTTGAAATGTTTTTGTTCAGTGCCCATAACAGTGGTCTGTATACTTTTCCTGAAAAGGGCTCGAGAGTAGATAACATAGACTTTGTGGCTACATGATCTCTCTGCTGCTACTCAGTACTGCGAAAGCAACCCAGAGACCATGTGTGAACAAACCTGCGTGTCTGTGTTGTCACACAACTTTGCTTGTACTGAAATCCAACTGTGATATAATGTTCATGTGTTACAAAATGGTATTCTTTTTTTTCTCCAAATGTTTAAAAATGTAAAATCCATTTTTTGTTCACGGGCTGTACAAAAACAGGCAGTGAGCCAGGTTTAGACTGTGGGCCATCGTTTGTCAATTTCTGTCCCAGGAGAAAAATAAAAACTGAATTCATTGTGTCTGGGAAACTTTCTTCTGGGAAGCATCAGCAGAATGAAATAACCCAAAGACGTTTTTTTTCTGAGGCAAGTATTCTTGAATACCCGCAGGACCATATTAACTTTTAGTGCAAGATTAAAGAAAGGAAATTAGATTTGGGGTTTTGACAAAGGAAAAAAGTTGTGCAAGAGAGGCTAGCCAATGACATTTAAATCAGTCCATCTAAGACATTTTAGAGAAACGTGTTTTAACCCACCACCCTGAATTCTTTCAGTAGACCACTCCTATTTACTGATCCATACTTGATAGACATGCACTGCTGGCATGACTGCTCTGTATAACAGATGCAGAGGCATCCATGGTGTACAAGTTTGCAATGTAGGACACCCGAGTTTGATCCCTGCCTGGATTGGAAAGATCCCCTGGAGAAGGAAATGGCAACCCACTCCAGTATTCTTGCTTGGGAAATCCCATGGACAGAGGAGCCTGGCAGTCCGTGGGGTCGCAAGAGCTGGACCCGACTTAGTGACTAAACTACCACCATGCTGGTCCTTTGTGTTCCAGAACTTAATGAACCACTTGTGGAGGGTAAATATCCCCACCAATCATTTCCCCAGAAACATCACTCTGCTTGTTCTCAGAATTGGGTCTAGTCTCACAGTGGTCTTTTATCAGAAGACCTGCCAGTGTTCAGAAATTATCAAAATGTGCCTTACCTGGCTGCCTCGATGGACTCTTCTGAGATGTGTGTGTGTGTGTGTGTGTGTGTGTGTGTGTTCTTACTTCACTTTTCTTTGTAGTTGGCGGCAGCGAACCTTTCCGTTCCTATTGGGAAATGTACCTGTCCAAGGGCTTGCTATTGGTATTTGTGGTGGATTCAGCAGATCACAAAAGATTACCTGAAGCCAAGAAATACCTTCATCAGCTAATTGGAACAAACCCAGTCCTTCCTCTGGTTGTGTTTGCAAACAAACAGGTAAAAATCTGTGCAAATATAAAGTGTACTCAATATTTTTTTTATTAATGCAGTAAACAGAAATGTTTACTTTTTGAATTTGATCTTTTAAATTTATTTTTAAATTTTGATTTTTTAAAATTGGAGTATAATTGTTTTACCATGTTGTGTTAGTTTCTGCTAACAGAAGTGAATCAGTCCTAATACACAGATAACGCCTCCCACTCCTGGACCTCCCTCCCAATCCCTATCCCACCCCTCTAGGTCATCACAGAGCGCTGAGTTGAGCTTCCTGTGCTTTATAGCAGGTTCCCATTAGCTATCTATTTTGCACATAGTAGTGTAAATTTGTTGTTGTTCTTTAGTCACTAAATTGTGTCTTACTTTTGTGCTACGCCATGGACTGTTGTAGCCTACCAGACTCCTCTGAAGGGATTTCCTAGGCAAGAATACTGGAGCAGGTTGCCATTTCCTTCTCCAGGGGATCTTACCCACCCAGGGACTGAACCCGCGTTTCCTGCATTGGCAGGTAGATTCTTTACCAATGAGCCACTTGGGAAGCCTGGTAATGTATATATGTTAGTCCTAATCACCCAATTCATCCCACGCTCTCCTTTCCCCTCTATGTCCACAAGTCCATTTTCTCCCTCTGAGTCTCTATTCCTGCCTTGGAAATAGATTCATCTGTACCATTTTTTCAGATTCCACATGTATGTGTTAATATATGATGTTATTCTCTTTCTGGCTTATTTACTCTGTATGACAGACTCTAGGTCCAACCACATCTCTGCAGATGACCCAAAGAAACATCTGCTTTTAAGAGCTAAATATTCAATAATATGCTGTATGTTCATTTCAATTTATACTATTAGGTCTACTGGAGTGTATTATACAATCAGCCCTCCTTATCTGTGATTCAACCAGCCATGGATCGGGGGAAAAAAAATTCCATAAAGTTCCAAAAAGTAAAACTCATGTTTGCCACATGTGAGCAACTGTTTTCATAGCGTTTACCTTGTATTAGATATTATAAGTAGTCTAGAGATGATTAAAGTATATGGGAGGATGTGCATAGGTTATTTGCAGAAATGACACCATTTTATATAAGGGGCTTCAGCGGATTCTGATGTCTTCTGATGTCTTCTAGGGTCCTGCAACCAATCCCCCCACAGATACCAAGTAAGAGTGAAAGTGTTAGTCACTCAGTCGTGTCTGAACGCTTTTCAACCCCATAGACTGTAGCCTGCCAAGCTCCTATGTCCATGGAATTCTCCAGGCAAGAACACTGGAGTGGATTGCCATTCCTTTCTCCAGGGGATGTTCCCAAGCCAGGGATGGAACCCAGGTCTCCCGCATTATAGGCAGATTCTTTACTGTCCGAGCCACCAGGAAAGCCCACAGCTGTAAATTCGTTCAGAACAGAGACTGTCATTCACCTTTGTGTCCCATGTAAAACCTAGTATACTATGTTGTATATAGTAGGAATTCAGTAAATATCTGTTAAGTTTAATTAAACATTTACAGACTGTTGAATTGATTTCAACAAAATCTTTAAGTGCTTACTATGTATCATGGACTTTCCTGGTGGCTCAGATGGTAAAGAACCTGAGAGACCTGGGTTTGATCCCTGGATCAGGAAGATCCCCTGGAGAAGGGAATGGCAACCCATTCCAGTACTCTTGTCTGGAGGATCCCATGGATAGAGGAGCCTGGCAGGCTATAGTCCATGGGGTCGCAAAGAGTCAGACATGACTAAGCGACTAACACACACACACACACACACACTATGTGTCAGTATACAGAAGTAGTTTTAGATTAGCTGGCCTGACCTGAATTTCACACACATGCATTAAAGTATTAAACACTCATGAAGAAATGGAAACCTTGTGCAGTGTTGGTGGGGATGTCGCATGGTCCAGCCGCTATGAAAAACAGTATGGCAGTTCCCTACAAAATTAAAAATAGAATTTTCATGTAGTCCAGCAGTTCTGCTTCTGGGTATATTACCAATAGAATTGAAAGCAGGAACTCAAACAGATGTTTGCACACCCGTGCTCATAGCAGAATTATTCCCAGTAGCCAAAAGGTAGAAGAAACTCAAGTACCCATCCACGCATGAACGGATAAACAAAATGTGGTGTATACATACAGTGGATATTATTCAGCCTTAAATGTGTCAGGAAATTCTGACACATGCTACACCATGGATGAACTTTAAGGACAGTATGCTAAGTGAAATAAGCCAGTCACAAAAGGACAAATAATGTATGATTACACTTTTATGAGGTCCCCTAGAGCAGTTAAGGGCTTCCCTGGTGGCTCAGATGGTTAAAGAATCCACCTGCAATGTGGGAGACCTGGGTTCAGTCCCTGGGTTGGAAAGATCCCCTGGAAGAGGGCATGGTAACCCAGTCCAATATTCTTGCCTGGAGAATCCCCATGGACAGAGGAGCCTGGCAGGCTACAGTCCATGGGGTCGCAGAGTTGGACACGACTGAGCGACTAAGCACAGAGCACTTAAAATCAGAGAGACAAAAAAATAGTAGTTGCCAAGGGCTGAGGGAGGGAGAAATGGGAAGCTATTGTTTAATGGGTACAGAGTGTCAGTTTTACAAGTTGAAGAGTTCTGAAGATGGTTTACAATAATGTGAGTTCACTTAACTGTACACCAATCTGTACACTTCAAAATGGCTAATATGGAAAATTTTGTTATGTGTATCTTACTACAGTAAAAGAAATTTAAAAAAACATTAAACATCTATAGCATTGTGCAGGCATACCTAATTTTATCGCACTTCACTTTGTTGTGCTTTGCAGATATTGTGGTTTTTACAAAGTGAAGGTTTGTGGCATCCCTGCATGGAGCAAGTCTATAAGCACCATTTTCCCAACTGCTTTTTCTCACTTTATGTCTCTGTGTTGCCCTTTGGTGATTCTTGCAATATTTCCAACTTTTAGAATTATTATATTTGTTATGATGATCTCTGATCAGCAACCTTTGATGTTACTATTATAAAAAGATTATGACTTGCTGAAGGCTCAGATGATGGTTAGCATTTTTTTTAGCAGTAAGATATTTTTAAATTAAGGTATGTACATATTTTTAGACATAATGCTATCACACACTTAATAGATTGCAGTAGTGTTAAAGTAACTTTTCTATGTACCAAGAGACAAAAAAAAAATTCATGTGACTCGTTTTATTGCAGTATTCACTTTATCACAGTAGTCTGGAACCAAATTTGCAGTATCTCTGAAGTGTGCTTATAATGCTGTAGACTCTCTCTCAATTGCCAGGCTTACCAGTCATAAGAGAGCTCAGTTCCTACCCTTTCTCCCACTCCTATGAGTGAGTGTTTATGGAAGTAAAATAAATCATTATAATGATGATCTAAAAGTAGGAGCCTATATTAAAGTCCAGCATAAATGCTAGTCCAGCAGCTGCTAAGTCGCTTCAGTCGTGTCCGACTCTGTGCGACCCCATTGACGGCAGCCCACCAGGCTTCCCCATCCCTGGGATTCTCCAGGCAAGAACACTGGAGTGGGTTGCCATTTCCTTCTCCAGTGCATGAAAGTGAAAAGTGAAAGTGAAGTCGGTCAGTCATGGCCAACTCTGTGCGACCCCATGGACTGCAGCCTACCAGGCTCCTCCGCCCATGGGATTTTCCAGGCAAGAGTACTGGAGTGGGGTGCCATTGCCTTCTCCAGCAGATTATTTTTTTTTAAAGGCTGGAGTTTTTTGGTTTTTTTTTTTTAGTGAACATCTTAAGTACCACAAACTATGACGATTTAGAAGATCATGGTAAATGTAAGTGAGCTGTATAGTATTGCATTGCATGAATATACCACCACTTTACCATTTTCTTGTTGGGCATTTGGGTTATTTCCAATTTTTCATTGTTGTAAAGAGTTCTATAGTGAATCTTCATGTATGTGTCTTTTCATAGATGTGTACCAACAGTTCTCTAGTGCGTGAGGAATTGCTGGGTTTGGGGATTTGTACCTTGTGGCTCAGCTGGTAAAGAATCCGCCTGTAATGCAGGAGACCTGGGTTCGATCCCTGGGTTGGGAAGAGCCCCTGGAGAAGGGAAAGGCTACCCACTCCAGTACTCTGGCCTGAAGAATTCCAAGGACTGTATAGTCCCTGGGGTCGCAAAGAGTCAGACACGACTGAGCGCCTTTCACTTTTCTTTCACATATTCAGTCTTACTAGATATTACCAAGTTGCTTTCCAAAGATATTGAACTGGTTTATTCTTCCTACCAGCAGTATATGACAGTTTTTATAGCCCTACACCCTTGTCAATACTTGGTTTGTCAAACTTTCATTTTTGCCAGTCTCATGAGAATGAAATTTTATATTATTATTCTAATTTGCATTTCCTTAATTACTAGTGAGCCTGGACATTTTTTTCAGATGTTCACTGGTTATTAGTTTCAAATTAGTTTCATTCTTTGAAGCAAATTTCCATATCTGTGAATTAACTTTTAATATCTTTCCCCAAATTCCTATTGGGATGTTTATCTTTTCACATTTGAGTTGTAGGAGTCTTTCATATCTTTTAGAAAAATCATCCTATTTCTGTTACATGCATTACAAATATCTTCTCTAGCAACCTATTGCAGAGAAGGCAATGGCACCCGACTCCAGTACCCTTGCCTGGAAAATTCCAGGAGCGGGGGAGCCTGGTGGGCTGCTGTCTATGGGGTCGCACAGAGTCGGACACGACTGAAGGGACTTAGCAGGAGCAGCAGCAACCTATTGTTAACATTTTACTTTGCTATGGTTCTCTTTTTAATACACAGGTTTTCATTTTTAATAGTCCAATTTATTGATACTTTCCTTTGTGGTTTATATCTTTTCATCAAATTGAATAAATAGGACCATTTGGTGTCAGATTTATAACTTTTACTGGAGTTTAATAATAAAATGTTTGGATATTCTCAGACAGTAAAGAATCTGCCTGCAATGCAGGAGACCTGGGTTCAATTCCTGGGTCCGGAAGATCCCCTGGAGAAGGGAATAGCAACCCACTCCAGCATTCTTGCCTGGAAAATTCCATGGACAGAGGAACCTGGTGGGACACAGTCCCTGGGGTCGCAAAGACTTGGACTCAGCCGAGCAGCTAACACACATTCTAGTTTAAGGTCATGTCGGTTATTACTCCTTGATCAAAGTAACTTAAGCTTTTAGATGACTCATTGTTTCAAGTTATTACATAAATATTTTTTAAAAGTCATCTTACTATCGTTATTCTTTGAGTGATGACATCTATTAGGGCACAATTATGTGAGTGTGGAATACACCTGATATTTATCCCTGATGTTCTTTTATCATTACAAGGAGCCCCTCCTCCCTTCCAACACCCTTTTATTTTCTTCCTCTCCAGTTCCATTGGTGGCATTTCTTTTAACTTGAGACATCGTCCACATGTTACTAGATTCATTAAAACAATTGCAAAATTCACTACATGCTCTAAGACTAAGTGAATTCAGGTTTCAGACAGGCAATAAAGTGGAAGAACCAGAAAAGGTAATGATACCACATGAAGAAAACCTCACAGACTTACAAGAATTTGATAGGTTCATATTGGTACAAGAAAAAATGACAATATTGTACTATTTTAAAACTTTGGGAGAACACCGTGAAACAAAAAGCCAATTACAAATTCAATGTTAAGAGTGAAAATGCTTAAACTTTTGCAGAAGACTTAAAAACTGTAACTGAATCTGCATATGTATTTAGGAGAGGGAATATCAGAGGTTTTTTGCCATAAATAATTCTTGATGTGTGAGAGGCAAAGAAATATGTTTCGATCTTAGCATGCAGCATAAACACATGCTTTTTGTCTCCTCATTTTAATCTCTCCCCTCTCTCCTTCTTCGGATGGGTTTTCCTCCTTTAAGCCTTCTCCACTTCTCCATCTCATCTTGTTTCCCTCCACCTGTCCCTTGCCTCTCAGCCTTCTTCACCTACTATGCCATTTTCTAAACTTATTCTGTCCCTGATCCCTTCTCTACCTCCCTCCATCCCCCCAAATTTGATGTAAAACTTTTTGTTCAGTAGAAATAATTTTTGCAAAAGAAAACTTAACATTTGGCAAATGTTATAATCAATAAAATATTATATGGACAAAAACCAATTAATGAATCAAGCTTCTATTGTAAAGACAAATTAAAAATAATCTTGGAGGGCTTCCCTGATTCTTCAGTGGAAAAGAATCTGCCTTCCAATGCAGGAGACACAGGTTCGATCTCTGATCCAGCAAGATCCCACATGTCGCAAAGCCATTCAGCCACAAGTGTTGAACCTGGGCTCTAGAGCCAGGGAGCTGCAATTGCTGAGCCCTTGCGCTGCAACTACTGAAGCCCAAGCTCTACAGCCTGTGTTCTGCAATAAAAGAAGCCACCACGATGAGAAGCCCAAGCACCACAACTAGAGAAAAGCCCCCGCTCACCACAACTAGAGAAAAGCCCGTGCAGCAACAAAGACCCAGCACAGCCAACAATAAATAAATCATTAATTAAGTTATTTTTAAAAATTAAAAAAATAAGTCTTGGGAAAATTCAGACAAAATTGGAAAAACAAAACTAGAAGCAGATCGCACTGGTTAGGAAATTGATTAAGGTATTATATTGGCTTAACTTTGTTCCAGAAAATACTCTTTTGATAATAACTCATAAATGCTGATATAATTCCGATGAAAATCTTTATATTCAAACGGCCTTTAGGATCCTAGTAATGGGATTTCAATATCCTCGATATTATAATGGAGGTGCAGTCATTGAGAGTAATAAAGGTATCTATCCAAAAATGTTGCAAAATAACCAACTTTTTCTCAATTCTTTTTCCATTCTTGTGAAGGATCTTGAAGCAGCCTATCACATTACAGATATCCATGAAGCTTTGGCATTATCTGAGGTGGGAAATGACAGGAAGATGTTCCTGTTTGGAACCCAGGTGACTGAGAATGGCTCAGAGATACCTTCCATCATACAAGATGCCAGAGACCTAATTGCACACCTGGCTGCAGACATGAGTGATCAGGCATAGCCCACTGCGAGACTCAATTTGGATGTCACCAGGGAACGTGACGTGGCAGGCTGGAAGCCAAAATTTCCACTTTCAAATAAAAAATAAGCCATTTCCTATTTTCTCAATGCACGACACATATACACATATAAGATAATGTTAATTGATTAAAAGGATCTCTATTTAGATTTTGAACTTTAAAAGTATTGGTAAACAATGTGTTTGGAGGGATTTGGATTTTTAATCAAATTAAAGTGAAAATTAGTAAGCATTCATCCCGTTTGTAGTTTCTTGGTGAAATGAGATTTACATTAAAATATTCTAATAACTTTCCTCTTTTCAAGTAAATCCTGGTGTCTTTCCTTTAAGTGGATCCATTTAACAATGTGGGAAAAGAAGTCAGGATAGGGCAATAAGAAAAGTAAACACTATCAAAGCCACATAGAAATACCAATTAACAGCATTCAGAAAGATTTGGGAACGGCTTCTTTCTAAGAAACTACCACTAACGGAACACCGCAGGGATTTGTGTTTCAATTTCTCGATTTTTTATTTTTTTTATATAGATAAGCTTTATCTTTCCTAGAAATATTTAAGAGTGATAACTCTGCTTACCTACAGATATGATCCAAATCCAACTTTTAACCTTAGTGTCTTCTCCCTGATTTCTTTTTTTAAAAAGACTTCCAGCTTCCAGTCCAGCATGCAAGAAGCTTGGAAGCCATGAGCCCATTCTAACAAGTAAAAAGCTGAACAGACTGAAAAGTCAGCATTGGAGAGACTAACGGAATACAGAGAATAACAGTTTACCAGAGCAGAGACTCATAATGGGAAACTCCCCATGGGAACCAGTGCCTGCCTGTTAGTCACTCAATTGTGTCCAACTCTTGGCCACCCATGGGCTGTAGCCCGCCAGGCTCCTCTGTCCATGGGATTCTCCAGGCAAGGATACTAAAGTGAGTTACCATTCCCTTCTACAGGGGATCTTCCCAACCCGGAATTGAACCTGAGTCTTCTGCATTGCAGGCAGATTCTTTACCACTGAGGTACCAGGGAAGCCCCACTGGGAACTAGTGCCAGCATAGAAAAACCAGAACTATAATTGATGAATTGCTGGTTGCTCAGACTACTCTGAAAATTAAAAAATTCTAGGGGAACCCAGTCATAGGAAGGCCTCCAATTTTTTGAGATTTACCTCTAAGACCTTGACCAGATTCCCCCAATAAATATTAGAGAAAAATCCCCTGGTGCTTCCAAGGGAGGGGGAGAAACCCTTTTGAAATATGCCAGAGCATTCTGTTGTTCTTAACGAGGTCTGCCCTCAGGGGAAACTAGTTAACCAGTGCCTAGCCTGGAGTCGGACACTGAAGCGACTTAGCAGCTGCAGCAGCCTGCTGGAGTATTGCTGTGTTCATGTGTGCTTGCTCGTGTCCTTGCAGCCCCATGGACTGTAGCCCAGCTGGCTCCTCTGTCCACGGGATTTCCCAGGCAAGAATACTGGAGTGGGTTGCCAGTTCCTTCTCCAGGGGATTTTCCTAACCAAGGGATCGAACCTGCTCCTTCTGCATTGGCATGCAGATTCTTTACCATTGAGCCACCTGGGAATCCCACTCTGGTATTACCAGAGAATAACCAGAGCCTAACTGACCTGGAGGAAAGGAAATACCTAACTCTAGTCCACTCCAGTCATTCTGTTCCACCTAAGAGGGCAGAAAACTAAGACTTAAGTCTGCAGTCCAGAGGCACAGAGTCTCTAAAAGGCTAAGACCTCATCATAAGACTATAGAATATTCTCCCTTCCCCTACCCCCACCTCACCAACACATTGCTAAAGGCCTGTTTACAGAAGTTCCTTTTACCCAATACATCATGCCTGGCTATCAGGAAAAGCTACAAGACATACTAAAAGGAAAAAAACACAGAAAAGACACAGCAAGCACTGTACAGAAATGAATGTTTGATGGGATTGTTAAAAGACTGGACACAGCTAAGGAAAGAATCTTTGAGCTTGAGGATATCTCAATAGAAACTTCCAAAACTGAAAATCTACGAGAGCAAGGACTAGAAAAACAGAACAGAATATGTAAGGACTGTGGGACAACTATAAAAGTTGCAATATGTTTAATGGGAAACCAGAAAGAGGAAAGAAAGGAACAATAAATATTTGAAACAGTGACTGAGAATTTCTCCAAATTAATGTCAGACACCAAACCAGAGATCTCAGAAGTGCGGAAAGCATCAAGTAGGATAAATACCCCCAAAAAACAATACATAGGCATATCACTTTTAAGCTGCAGAAAATCAAAGACGAAAAAAATTTAAAAACCCAGAAAAGAGTCAGAGGGAAAAACACCTTACCATGAAGGATCAAAGATAAGAAATACATTAGACTTCTTAGAAACTATGGAAACAGGGAGAGTGAAATAAATACAGCATTGAGAGAAAGAACAATCAGCCTAGAATTTTGTACCCTGTGAAATCCTTCAAAGGTGAAAGGGCTTCCCTGGTGGTTCAGTGGTAAAGAACCCTCCTGCTAACGTAGGAGACATGGGTTCTATTCCTGATCCAGGAAGATCCCACAGGCCATGGAGCAGCTAAACCCGTGTGCCACAACTACTGAGCCTGTTTTCCCCAGGAGCCGCAACTGCTGAAGCCTGGGTGCCCTCAAGCCCACAACTAGAGAAGCCACCACAATGAGAAGCCTGAACAATGCAACCATAGTGTAGCCCCCACTCACTGCAACTGGAGAAAAGCCCACACAGCCACAAAGAGCCAGTATAGCCAAAAATAAAAATTAATTAATTTAAAAAATTCTAAGTGAAGAAACAAGAATCTCTGAGACAAAAATTGAGGGAATTTGTGGCCAGTACTTCTGCATTGCAAGAATGATTAAAAGAGAAGAAAAATAATAGAGTTCAGAAATTTGAATCTATATAAAAGAAGAACACTGGAAAAAGAATAAGTGAGGATAAAATTAAAACTTATTTTTCTTATTCTTAATTGATCTAAGAGATTACAGTTTCTTCAAAATAATCACAGCAACCACTATATTTGACCATGTATGTTTATGTGTGTGTATAAATGTTATGACAGCAGTGATAGAAGGAAAGAGAGGAAGGAATCAGGATTTAGTCATCATAAGGTTTTCACACTACTTGTGAAATGGTATAGTGTTATTTAAAGTAGACTTGGATTTGTTGTTAATATATATCGCAAACTAAGACAACCACTGAAAAAATAAAGGAAGTTATAACTGATATGCCAAAAAAAGAGAGAAAATGATATCAAGTAAAATGCTCAAAACCACAAAAAGGAGAAAAAAAGTGGAAGGCAAAAAGAGAAACAATGAACAAGGACAAATAGAAAACAATAAAAAATATGGTATCTATTAATCCAACTAAATCAGTAATTACTTTGTAGGTCTAGGGTCTAAATGCACCAATTGAAAGACAGAAATTGTCAGGGTGGATTTGAAAACAAGATCCAGCCATATGTTGCCTACGAGAAACTTAAAGTATAAAGAGACATATGGATTAAAATTAAATGAATGGAGAAAGATATAACACTAATCAAAAGAAAGCAGTAATAGCTATATTAATTTCAGACAGAGAAGACTTAAGAGTAATGAAAGTTACCAGGGATAAAGAGGGCAATTATATGTAAAGCACAAAGAACAACAAACTAAAAAGCCTCTACATAGCAAAAGAAACCATCAACAAAATAACAGCCAATGGACTGGGGGAAATATTTGTAAACCACATATCTGATAAAGGGTTAATATTAAAAATATATAAAGAACTCATACACTCCATTACAGAAAAATATAAAGGACAAAGGACCTGAACAGAATTTTTTTTCCCCAAAGAAGTTATTTTATAAATAACAAGTACATGAAAATATACTTAACATCACTCATCATTAGGGAAATATCAATTAAGCAATGAGATATCTCCTCAAGCCTAGTAGAATGGCCATCATCAAAAAGATGAGATAACAAGTGCTGCCTTGGATGTAGAGCAAAGGGAATCTTTGGTATTGTTGGTGGGATTGGGGGCGGGAGGAGAAGGGAACAACAGAGGATGAGATGGCTGGATGGCATCACTGGTTGGATGGCATCACTGACTCGATGGACGTGAGTCTGAGTGAACTCTGGGAGTTGGTGATGGACAGGGAGGCCTGGCGAGCTGCGATTCATGGGGTCGCAAAGAGTCGGACACGACTGAGTGACTGAATTGAACTGAACTGACCATATAATTCAGCAACACCATTTCTGAGACTATAACCAAAGGAAATGAAAATACTAACTCAAAAAGATAACTGCACCACATTGTTCCTAGCAGCATTATTTACAATAGCAAGACATAGAAACAACCTAAGTGTCTGCTGATGGGCAAATGGATAAAAGAATCTATAGTGTATACATATGTATTATACATACATACATATGGTGGAGTATTATTTAGACGTAAAAAAGGAAATTCTATCATTTGCAACACAGATGGACCATGAAGCATTATGCTAAACGAAATAAGACAAGCAGAGAAAAGCAAATATTATATGATTTCACTGATATGTGGAATTAAAACAAACACAGATTCCTGAAAAGAAATCAGATTTGTGGTTACATGGATGGAGGGGTGTGGCCCAGGGCAGGGTGGGTCAAGGAAGGTGGACAAAAGATACAAACTTCCAGTTATAAGTTAGTACCAGGGATAGAACGTACAATATGATGATTATATAGTTTACACTGCTGTATGATATACAGAGAACAGGGAGGCCTGGCATGTTGCAGTCCATGGGGTGGTAAAGAGTTGGATACAACTTGGCAACTGAACAGCAACAATAATATACAGAAAACTTGTTAAGTGAGTAGATCCCCTTAAGTCTAGTAGAATGGCCATCATCAAAAAGATGAGATAACAAATACTGCTTTGGAGATAGAGCAAAGGGAATCTTTGGTACTGTTGGTGGGATTGTAAATTGGTACAAAATTTTCAACACAAGGAAAATTTTCTTCTATTTATTTTATCAATATGAGATGATGGATGTTAACTAAATCTATTGTAATCATTTCATGATACATGCAAATCAAACCACCATGCTGTACACTTTAAATTTATACAGGGATGTTTGCCAATTATTTCTCAATAAAACTGGAAAAATAATAGTTAATAATAATAGTTAATAATAATAAATAAAATATAGGTTTTTTTAAAAGAGGGGGATTACATGGTAAAGAGGTTAACTCTCTAAGCAGATATAATGAACCTAAACGCAAGTGTATGTGCTTTGAAACAGACTTCAGTTCAGTTCAGTCGCTCAGTCGTATCTGCGACCCCATGGACTGCAGCACACCAGGCTTCCTGTCCATCACAAACTCCCAGAGCTTGCTCAAACTCATGTCCATCCAGTCGGTGATGCCATTCAACCATCTTATCCTCTCTCGTCCCCTTCTCCTCTTGCCTTCAATCTTTCCCAGCATCAGGGTCTTTTCCAATGAGTCAGTTATTCGCTTCAGGTGGCCGAAGTATTGGAGCTCCAGCTTCAGCATCAGTCCTTCCAATGAATAGTCAAAACTGATTTCCTCTAGGATTGACTGGTTTGATCTTCTTGTAGTCCAAGGGACTCTCAAGAGTCTTTCAACACCACAGTTCTGACTTAACACCACAGAAACAGACTTCAAGGAGGCAAAAACAGCAGATTAGGAGCCCGCCCCTCTTCTCCTTTTCAACTGCTTCTCATTTCTCCCGGGAGGAGCCCAGGTGGGCTCCAGCAGCTTGGAGTGTCCCCTTGGCAACCGGAGAACGCGCAGAGAGGGGCCCAGGGGGCGGGGCTTGTCGGGCGGCGGCCGCAGGCGGGTTGGGCTCGCTGGGGCTGGGCGCGGGCCGCCTGCATCCTCTTCTATCTTCTGGAAGGAGACTGGCGTCCGGCAGTCAACCAGCGGGAGCTTCTGGGCCCCCAATGGAGAGCCAAGAGTTTTCGGGTCCTTCTGGGCTGTCCGCTGGGCACCACACGGCAGAAACATCCGCTCGCTCCGAAGCCCTCCAGAAGCCCCTTGTCAGGATATTCGACAGGAACAAGCAGCTAGAGGAGTCTGAGGAGGCGGGGTTTTCCGAGGAGACCGACGAGCAAGACCAGCGAGGCGAGTCCGAGGAGTATGCAGAGTCCGACGAGATCCCCAATCACTCCAAGCCCTATGAGCTCTGCCAATCCTATGAGTCCCACAAGCCTCTCAAACCACATGCACCCTACGAGCCCCATGCGCCCCGTGAGGTCCGCAAGCCCCGCGAGCCCCGAAAGCCCCAGGGGCCCCCTGTTCCCCGCAAGCCCCACAAGTCTCAAGAAATAGAGTTGCTTCCTAGAGCCAGCGTGATGGTCTCCCCATCTCTGCTGATGAGACTCCCGCCACAGTTTGCACCGTCTTCCCTGAGCGGTAGGTGTTTGGGTCTCTCCCGGGCACTGAGCAACCCAACCCCATCTAGACCTGGGGGCTCTAATGGGAAGGTTTGTCTGCAAGGGCCCATTTTGATTTAAAGGAAAGTGATACTTATGTCATTTACCTACTGCTTTTCAGTGCCCTGTCTTTGGACCTAAAGAAGCCCTGATAGGAAATTGAGACTCTTGTTAATGAAACAATCTCTTCTTTCTGCCCTCTCTCCACCTGGTGACTTCCTAGCAAAGGGTACATTCACTAAGTGTTTACTATATGCTCAGTCTTTACCAGGTTCACAAAATAACAGGGCTGATGGGATTTTGGGGTATAAACATCCGGCTCACTTACGGCCTCTCATTGATGACTCTACCCAGAACAATTCCTTATCCATGCTGGGCTTCCAGTCCCTTGGCTGACCATGTTTTATCTCATGTTCTCCTTGACTTTTCTTTATCAGTCTTGATTCTATGGTCTGTCATTTCAGTTGCTTACAACATCTTCCACCACCCCACTGGCTCACTGGCCATTTACCGTACTTCTCCTGGGAAAACCTCAACCTTGGTTAAGCCCAACCAACCACCCTCTGCCTACACCTGAGCAGCTGACTCTTCCTGTAGAAAATCACACAGCCCTACTGACTGCTTTTATTTCAGTTTCATGACCACAGGTCTCAGCTGGTCACTTGGCACCGCCTAGCAAGCCCATTTTATTCACCTAGTAAATTAGTTCCCCTAATCTGTGAGATGTCTAAATGTCTTCTTTACATCTCCTCCAGCCTTCACATCTTTGACTCCAAACAGCTGAAGACTTTGCCTCGCACTTGAGAAAATAGAAGCAATGTTATTAACTCCCTTATTTTCTTACCACTAATCTATTGCCTTACTTGAATCTGCGTCCGTGGATTCTGTCTCTTCTCATACTGCAGGGAAGAGCCACACCTCTTGTGCAAATCTTCCACATGTGCTTTGGAGTCCACTCTTGTCTCCTGAAGAACTTTGTTCCAGCAGTTATTCCCTTCTCTCCTACAGAATCAGTTTCTCCCTTTCTAATGAATCAGACCCATGAGCATACACATACACTCTAGAATCTTCTGTCTTGAAGTAACCGTTAACCTCAGGTCTTCAGACCTTCCTCCTTCAATCAGCTCCATTTTTCTGCATTTTTCTGCAAGTCATTGCAGAGCTTGTCGAAAGAGTTGTCTGTACTCACTGACTCCTTTTTCTTGCCTGTAATTCTTTACTCAACCCACGTAGTCAGGCATCTTTCTTACCCACTCCACTGAAACTGCTCTAGTTGACTGCCTTTCTGTCCACTGCCAACCCTGTTGTCATGCATGGAGATTTCAGTATCCATATAGGTGATCCACTTGGCTTCATAGTTCTTTGACCTCTTCACCTTGAATGACGGGATCTTTCACCCCATTTTAGACATCCACTGCACTGGCCTTTGATAATGTCAATTGCTGTACCATTTCCAAAATATCTATTTCAAGCACTCTAATCACTTCCCATTTTTCCAGTTCACTTACTCTTCCTTGTACCTTCTCAATTCTTCAGCTTCAAAGGGACCTCTAATCCACTGATGCTATCAGCTGTTCATTATATATCACTCACTACCTTATGTCTTTTTGTCTCTCCTTTCTCACTTTGTAGTCCATGATCTACCAATGAAATCACTTCCTTGCAAGTATTGGCTTCATTGTCTCTCCTTTCTTGCTTGTTTAAATCCAGTTCTGGTCTGCACTTGAAAAGATGAAAAAAAAAAAGAGAGAGAGAGAAAACAAACAACTATGTTGACTGATTTTAAATCCATGACTGTAAACTTCAAGTGTGTTTTCAGTGCTGCTTGGCAGTCATACTACATTTCCCTAATCAATTCACTATCTAACATGGAACCTATCAAACTACCAGGTTCTATGTATATACTCTAGCTTTTCTTTTATTAATAATAGACAAACTATCTTTGTTCTTACCAGAGGCCATTCTCTCAACCTTTATGTTAGATCCTATCCCGTCTAACTCTAAGCTCTTTGCTCCTCTCTTTCCTGTATCATTTTATTTCACTCTCAACTGGATCATTCCTATCAGCACATGAACTTGCAGCAATAACTCCTAGCTTGAAGAAACCAAACCTCCCCTTAGCCTTGTGTATCCTTCCTGGTACCACTCCTATTTTCTACTCTTTTTTAGAGAAAAAAGATCCTGTAAATAGTTGTTTATGAGTCATTATTTCCACGTTCTCTCTTCCCATTCTCTTAAGAACCTACTTAAGCTTTTATCCTCTCTATTTAGCTGAAGTTGCTCTAGTTGAGGTCACAATGATTGTTGACCTCACAATGATTGTTGCCAAATTCAACCACTGATTCTTCATCCTCAGCTTACTTGTTTGATATCTTCCTTTTTTCTTGGAGATCTTTCTTTATTTGACTGCTGGATACTCCTGCCTTCATCATTATCCTACCTCATCGATTGTTCCTGACTCAGTTTCGTTTGCTGGATCATCTGTCTCTTCCCAGCCTCTCAGTTGAAGTGGGTGATGGCTCGGTGGTCTCAGATTCTTTAGATTTCCCTTGTTCCCTGGGCAGTGTCATCCGTTCTAGCTTTAATTGTATGCTGATGACTTCCCAAATTATCTCCAGCCTCAATTTCTTTCTTTCCAGAATTTTATAACCAGTTGTCTTTTAACATTCCTTGAATATCTAGTAGGAATGTAAAATTTACCATATCCATAACTGAACTCTTACTTTTACCCCCAAACTTGATCTTCCTCCATTTCAGCAAATGACACCACCATCCATTCATCCAGGTGCTCAAGTCAAAAACCTGGAGTCATTCTCGACACCTGATTCCTTTACACATTGCCTCCAAGCCATTAGCAAACCCTGATTTTGAAATATGTCATGACAATATCCATTCTTAACATCCAGACCTTCACCACCTTTGTAAACCACGGTCATCTCTTGCTTGATCTGCTGCAGTAGCTTCCACTCTTGCCCCATTCACTCATCCCCCACTCTATTCCCACCAATTCATGCTTCATGTAGCAGTCACAGGGATCCCTAAGAACATAAATTATACGCAAATTTTCTGCTCTCAGCTCTCCAGAGAGGTTCCCATGTCACAGAGTTTGTAGATGAAAATCCTAAGCAGGCCTACAAGGCCTGATCTGACTGTCTCTCCAGCCTCCTGTCCCACCACTCTCCCCACTGTCTCTGCTCTCCAGCCTCATGGGCCTCCTTGCTCCTAACTCAATCGTTTCACTTGCTTTTTCCTCTGTCAGTTTGCTCTTCTCTTAGGTATTTGTCACCTCCTTATAAATATGTACCAGATCACTCTGTCAAAAATGTTCTCCTTGAATCACTACGAATGACCCAGTTTCATTCCTTTTTATAGCTGAGTAATAATCCATTGTATGTATGTACCACATCTTCCTTAGCCATTCAGCTGTCAGTGGACATTTAGGTTGCTTCCATGTCCTGTCTATTATAAATAGTGCTGCAGTGAATATTGAGATACATGTGTCTTTTTAAATTCTATAAATCCAACTTTCTCAGTGCTTACTCAGTTGCTAATGCTATCTTAACATAGATAAAATCAGGTGAAATGAAGCATATATTTGAAAATAGAGAAAAAAGCCACGAAAGTACAGACTGAGGGGTATGAGAGGAGACATAGCTTCATAGGTAGCTTGGGGAGGTGATATTTTTGAGCTCTAGTTTGCATGGAGGTCCCAGTTTTTGTTGTTGTTACATCAGACAGAAGAGCTTTGGCCTTTTCTTCTGCCTTCTCACTGGCAAGCAAAAGCCTTTCCCATACTCTCCCATTTCTTGCCCACATGACCCAGAGCTAAGGCAGCGGGGAGCGCAGTGCGAGGGAGCTGTGCCTGAGAGAAGATCAAAGAAGAATGAATAGTAGTAACAATTATACGGCTTAACCTGTCATGTCAAAGAACATCCCAATGTCTGTTTACATGGTCATACCCAGCATAGAACTCGACTACTTGAAGACCTAAAACAAGCACAAATTTTAGTTCAGAAAGCTCTGAGAAGTAACGTAGGTTTTACTGGAGTATCTTCCAGGGAATTATACCATCTCATACAGAGCAAAGCAGGCTAAAAATGTTCTTGAGACACATCTCTTCCCAAGTCCCTGTCACCATGACAGCGCTTCCCCACAGACACCTTTCCTCTTCCTCTCAAGCGCCAGCTTGCCTCTCTCTTGCCCCCTAGATCTGTTCTGAGAGGTGCTCCCTGGCTTTCCTTGATAGATCAGCGGTGTCCCGGTCACACCTGAAAGCTGAGCAGCTCAAACATGGGCTCCTTAAGAAAACGGGGTAGAGGGCAAGGTGGAGAATAGTTATACTTTGGTACCTCATCCTTTTCATGTTAGAAACGCTTACTGCCCCCATCAGGGAACAGCCTTGATCGTGCTTCCTCCCAGCAGATGGCAGCCTTCCCCAGAAGATAGTTTGGAGCACAAGCCAGCTTGTTCCACTTGCTGGCTTGGTGGCAACGTGAGCAGTGTAGTTTGTGTGCTATGCAATAAAATACAGATATCTAAAGGGCATAGTACAGCAATACGTTCTGATTATCTCTTAAAGGGAGATGCTTTTCACCATCCTGCTCAGAATCCTTTCGGGGCTTCTTCCTGTCAGCCTTAGAATAAGAGGTTCCTCCAGGGCCCACCGTGATCTGACAGTGAAAGGTAGTCGCTCAGTCGTGTCCAACTCTTTGCAAGTCTTTGGACTGTAACCCACCAGGGTCCTCTGTCTATGTAGTTTTCCAGGCAAGCGTACTGGAGTGGGTTGCGATTTCCTTCTCCAGGGGATCTTCCCAATCCAGAGATCAAACCCACACCTCCTGTGTCTCCTGCATTGCAGGCAGATTCTTAACCTGCTGTGCTAACATTGCTGCATGCAAGCTCTTTAGTTGCCGCATGTGGAATCTGGTTCCCTGACCAGGGATCGAACCCTGGCCCCTTGCATTGAGAGCACGGAGTCTTAGCTACTGGGCCACCAGGAAAGTCCTTGTATCACTCTGCAAAGTACTTTTTTTTTCTTCCTGATTGGGAAAATAACTTTATTTTGTTTGGAGTAGTAGGCAGGGGTCCAGTCTTAGAACTTCTGAAATTGCATCTTGGTCCTAGCAGCCTTGGCGACCTCCACGTTGAAGCACACTGTCTTGCTCAGAGGCCAGCACTCACCCATTGTGGCAGTGTTGAGGATCTTGACATCCCTAGGAAAAAGGAGCTGGGAAATATTTTAGGGAGTGTTACTAGAGTCATGCTCAGGAAGGTCTGCCCCAAGGATGGATTGGATGTGTACAATCCTGCCCTCGCCCCCAAAGAAATATGGCTGCTTGAACCCTGCTATGCCCGAATCATGGCTCCGGCCACATTCTGGGGATTTCAGTGCAAGCACATACTTAGTAGAAGAGGGAGCTTGATGCTATTGGAAAGAGCACTAAACTAGGAGGTAAGAGACTTGGAAGTTACTGTTGGTCTTGTCATAGATGCGTGTTTCCTCTCTAGTGAAATTGAGATGCGTGAACTAAGCACTCTCTACAGACACTTGTAAATGCTGAGAATCTGGATGTTAATACAACTGCTTAATTTGATACAGCAAGGTGTTGCCAAAGTGAGATTACTATAGATTCTTGAATATAAGGAAAGAAAAAATTCTGGGCAATTTGAATAGATAATCTTTTAGGGAGAAAGAATAGACAAAACGTTTGTTTAGAATTGTGTTAACTTCGCTATACCTATAAAATTAAAATAACATTAAAATCAGTGATATAATTTAGAAATAGTTATTTCTAATGTCATATTTCGTAGAAAAACAGTTTTATTCAACTTTTTCACTTGCATGCTTAATACCACTATGGTTACCTCTTGACTAATTTAACAGTTTTTCCAGAAAAATCATTTTTATCTCTACAGCTTTATTATAGAAATATTCAAATGCACCCAAAATAGAGAGTGTTATAATACACCCCCATCTAGTTTTAATATTTATCATTTTGCTAATTGTTTCATCTAGGCGTTCTCCTGCCAACCCTTCCTACTATACACACATGCATGAGCACGTGCACACACACACATTTTGGGGCCTCCTGTAGGACAAATTGTTTTAAAGAAAATACTAGACAGCATGTCATTTTGCCCATTATATCTTGTATGCCTTTCTAATTACTAAGGACTTTTTAAAGAAACGTATCATGTCAGACTTCCCTGGTGGTGCAGATGGTAAAACGTCTGTCTACAATGCGGGAGACCTGGATTCGATCCTTGGGTTGGGAAGATCCCCTGGAGAAGGAAATGGCAATCCACTTCAGGGCTATTGCCTGGAAAATCCCATGGACAGAGGAGCCTGGTAGGCTACAGTCCACGGGGTCGCAAAGAGTCAGACACGACTGAGAGACTTCACTATATTCACTATATAAGTATCATGTCATTATTTGCACTTCAAATCTACAATTATTATTTATTACCATCTAATACCTGTTAAATATTTAAACTTCCTTAATTGTCTCTGCCTGCAATGCAGGAGACCTAGGTTTGATCCCTAGGTGGGGAAGATCCCCTGGAGAAGGAAATGGCAACCCACTCCCGTATAGTTGCCTGGAGAGTCCCACGGACAGAGGATCCTGGTGGGCTACAGTCCAGGGGGTCACAGAGTTGGAACAACTAAACGACTAATTTTCAGTTTTAGTTGTCTCAAAACTGTATTTTTACAGCTGGTTCATTCTAATTAGGCCTCAAACAAGGGTCACATGGCTCTTCTCTGTCACTCTTTAACACTAACTCTAATCCTCTCTCCCTTTTTAAAACACACTTGTTAGAAAAATTGGGTAAAATATCCCATATTCTGAATTTAATTTGTTTTTTGTGATGTCTTTTAACTTGTTCTTTTAGCTCCTCTGTTTCTTGCAAAGCATATAGATTGAGAGACTTGCTTAGACTGAAACTAAGTTGTTTTGAGCAAGAATTTTTCATAGGTGATGCTATACTTGGAGACACACAGTGTCAGGCTCTCCCATTTGTGGTGATTCTCAGGTTGACAAGTGAGTTCAGATGAGGTTGGCTCCATCCCTCTTTGATAAAGCTCCTATCCACATTTCAGCAGCCAGTTTCAGTTTTTGCCTAGATTCCATCATAGCATTAGGGATCTGTGTTTGATGCTATTCCTGGCTATTGTTAGGAACCCATTCATGTAATATAACAGAACTCTTAAAAAATTCATTCTGTAGCTGTACTTTTATCTTCACAATACAATCACCTCATTCTTTGTGTTTTGTCTTTCTTTTTGCTTTTTAAAATGATGTTTGTTTAAAGCAACATCCAACGCTTAAGATTATAAAATTATATCACCAAAATATTATTAAATCTGTTTTCAATTTCTTTACCTCTTCCCTCTTTCGTAAAATACAGATTTAAACTTAATTGTATGGAGAGCTCTATAATTATTCCATTCTAGCATTAACTGAAATTATTTCAGGCTGCTGTGTTTTTGTTTGCCATTTCTTTGTTGGGAAAGTAATTGAGGAAGTGCTTCCTAAGATGAATTCTTGTAAGGTAGCCTCTTTTCTGAGAAATAATTTTTGGGAATAAAATCTAGCCTTATATTCAGTTATTATGATACTTTACTGAAAACTTCTTATTTTTTAAAATTTATCTTGGTTTCATGTAATACATATATCAAAAATAAAATTTGAAGAAGGAAAAATCTTATTTTCTTCATCTTTTCATTATCAAGTCTTATAATTTATTTAATGTGTGTGTGTGTAAAACCATTGAGAGACCTCACGAGAGGAGTTTCAGATTTCATATTAGGAAAAGTTTATGGCTTTTGCTCTCAGTGGTAAAATGTTCAGATATAATGGTACATGACTTTATTTTACATTCTTCATTTTGTATTTTTATTTCCCTTCTCCGTCCACCTGTTTTTCTACCTGTTTTCCTGAATTTTTCATCTTAGTAATATCCTGTTATGTGTTTATGTAAGCAATTTCAAGTCCTTTTAGAAATGAAGGGGAGGGTATACAGGCATAAAGAAATCAGTGAAAATACACGTGAATACATGTTCACAATTATGTTCTCATTGCATTAATATTACTTTTCATAGTTGGAACCCTTAACAGTAAATTACTTAAACTTTACAATTACTCAAACTTAATAGTTACTTAAACTTTTTCTTTACTTATAGAAAGTTAAGCAGAATCCTAATTTAAACATTTTTAGCATTCCTCTGGGTCATCCCAGTGCACCAGCCCCGAGCATCCTGTATCATGCATCGAATCCAGACTGGCCATTCGTTTCACATATGATATTATGCATGTTTCAACAGAGGGATGGAATGGGGAGGGAGGTGGGAGAGGGGTTCAGGATGGGGAACACGTGTGCACCCGTGGCAGATTCATGTTGATATATGGCAAAACCAATACAATATTGTAAAGTAATTAGCCTCTAATTAAAATGAATAAATTTATATTTAAAAAAAGAAAAGAAAAAATTTTTTAGCATTAATTATTTAATTTGCCCAAGATTGAACAGTTGAGTAAGTAACAAAACTGGGGTTTGAGCCACGTCTGTCTGATGTCAGAGTATACCCACTTTCATTTATCCCGAACACGCCAGACAGTAGAAAATGTTATTTCAGAGCTCCCAGATATGGTTAGAAACTCCCCAGGAGAAACTGGAACAATTTGTCCTAAAGAAGCCTACTGTAATAGGCCTTAGGATAAGGCCTATATTTGCCCACATTAAAAAAGAACTTCTAAACATGAATTAATTTGCTTCCATTTCATCTGTTTTGGATAATACCAGGTGTATCCAGCTTTTTACTGCTGAAGATACCACCATTAACATTTTTGTGCATAAGTCTTTGCCCACATTTGTAGTTACTTCTTTAGAGGACTAAAGAAAGTACTCTGAAGTACTTCTATTTTAGAAGTAGAATTAGGTTAAGGAAGATAAGTATTGCTGACTCATACACCAAATTATTTTCCACAAAATGAACTAATTTAAATATCCACCAGCAGCATGGAAGTACTTCATCTGATCCTCCCAGCGTTGTTATTCTTTGTAAAAACATTTTGCTAATGTGATAGTTTTTTAAAAAATCTCATTCTTTATTTGTATTGTTTTGATTACAAGCAAGTTTGAACTTTTTATGTTTATTAGCCCTTCATATGTCTTCCTCTTCTTTGAACTCCTCTTCTTTGTCTATTTAACGTTTGAAACTTTTTTAGTGTTTTTCTTATTCATCTGTACTTTTATACTCTTCAGATATTAAGACTTTATCATTTTGTTACTACATATTTCTCCCAATTTGTTTTCTAAGGTTTATTTTTTGACACACATTTTAAGTTTTAATATTTTAATCTGTATGTTTCCTCTCTATCTTTCATCACCTTTAATGCAGATTATAATCCAGTCATTAAGTAGATATTCTCTTATTTTTTAATTCAATTTTTTTTTTTTAATTTAACCATTTGATTGACTTGTGGTTTACTTTGGCAAGATGTGCTGTGCGTAGTCTCTCAGTCATGCCTGACGCTTGCGACCCCATGGACTGCAGCCTGCCAGGCTGCTCTGTCCACGGGGATTCTCCAGGCAAGAAGACTGGAGTGGTTGCCATGCCCTTCTCCAGGGATCTTCCCAACCCAGGAATCGAACCCAGGTCTCCTGCATTGCAGATGGATTCTTTACTGTCTGAGCCACTTTGGCCTTTCTCCCAAATAGTTATTTTTCCTAGTCCCTTTGTTTATTGATTTCTAATGGCTATTTTTATCATATCTTTCATTTTTAAAAAACTTATTTATTTGGCTGCCATGGGTCTTAATTGCAGCTTGGGAATCTTCAGTCTTCTTTGCAGCATGCTGGTCTTTTTTAGCCGTGGCATGTGGAATCTTTTAGTTGTGGTGTGCGGGAATATCTTTGATTCTTATTGAATCTTATTTTTGCTTTTACTTTTCCTTTTGCAGATCCTGGTCCTTGTGACTTTGTAAGGAAACGGTAAGAGTATAGATATAGCACTATTTTCTCAGACTTTACCAGCTGAAAGGGGCACTCAATCTGGGGCATTTGAAATGAAAGCCTCTCTTGGGGGTTTTGAGAAGATTCCTGTTCTTTCCCTTTGTCATAAGGCCCTTTTCTAGGGGCAGTTCCCTTGGGAAAAGGAAAGAAGAGAGATAAAGTGGTTAAGATAGAGATGTAGGAGAATTCTTGCTCAGTGTTTACTTGTCACTCAGTGCTGGTGTGTGTCACTTAATAGGGCTGAAACTAAAGGTTAAGTCCCTAAAGACACTTGGGATTCTGCACTGACCATCTCATGTCGCAGATTTTGTGAAGCTCCATGTTAGTGTATCTCAGTCTCCTCTTGCCTCTAATTCAAAAGTCAGTAGCTAATGAGATTTCAAGAAAGTGCCCTCTATGAAGAAAAAGAAATGTGTGAAAAATGTTTAAAAAAAATAAAAGTAAAAAAAATAAAAATTAAAAAAAATACTTAAACTTGAATAAAATAACCTATTCTTTCCATATGTCTCTATAATAAAATTGATTCCTTAGTTAAAAAATAAATAAAAAAGAGAATGAAAGTAAAATAAAGCATGATAGAGCAATCTTGGGGGGAAAAAAAAAAAGAAATGTATGTGTGTGTGTATATGCAATGTATAAACTAGATGTCTCCTGAAAATAGATGCTTATTCTTGATTTGGTTAAGATATATTTAGAAAAGGTAATAGAATAAAATCATTCAAGAGAAAATACCAAAGGTTCATATCAATAGCTCATATAGATGAGAAGTAAATAATACCAGATTTGATTTTTTCACTCTTTTAATAAGTGAGTTGAAATTATTCATATTGTTATTGTTTACCATCTACATTTATTGTCATTGGTTGGACTTAGTTTGCGTTTTCTAAGTGCTATATTTTCTAGTTGTTTTTTTTCTCACCTCTTTTAGGCATTAAATACTGCGGCCTTATTTGTATGCACTACTTTGCTGTTTAAAGTTTATTTTCTCACAGGAATCCTGAGAAGTTGATAGAGTGGATATAATCAACTAGATTTTCTGAGAGAAAGTGAAATTCAGAGTAATCATGTCACTTTTGTAAGATGACTAGGCCGCAAATCCGGAGAAGGCGATGGCACCCCACTCCAGTACTCTTGCCTGGAAAATCCCGTGGACGGAGGAGCCTGGTCGGCTGCAGTCCATGGGGTCGCTAGGAGTCGGACACGACTGAGCGACTTCCCTTTCACTTTTCACTTCCATGCATTGGAGAAGGAAATGGCAACCCACTCCAGTGTTCTTGCCTCAGGAATCCCAGGGACGGCGGAGCCTAGTAGGCTGCCGTCTGTGGGGTCACACAGAGTCGGACATGACTGAAGTGACTTAGCAGCAGTAGCAGTAGCAGGCAGCGAATCTGGCAGAACTAACCTTTACTGCATATTCCTGAATATCCACTTAAAATACCAAGTTACTTCAAATAAATGCATGCCAAGTGAGCAGACTCTCCTATTACTAAATAGACAGTGAAATCATTTACATCTGGAAAGTTTTTATACTTAAAAAAAGACTATGACGAGTGTTTCTTTCAGTGTTTTTGTTTTTGTTGTTATATTATTTCTTGCTTTCATTTGATTGGTTAATTTGGTTTGACTCTGTGAGAAAATTTTGTTTTGTGCCTGTCCCAGTTCTCTAAATAATCTTGTTAAACAAATGTGCTGTACCTAATGGTTTTAAAAGAAATATTTAGTATAAGCAAAATATACATGGGTGTTCAGTCACTCAGTCATGTCCAACTCTTTGCAACCCCATGGACTATAGCCTGCCAGGCACCTCTATCCATGGAATTTTCCAGGCAAGAATACTGGAGTGGGTTGCCATTTCCTACTCTAGGATAAGGAAAATTGTCAAGTGTAAAAGAGCATTCTGACCGAAAGAAAGAATTATTTGAATTACCCCATCAATTCAGACATGAAATTGTTTCCTAATTGTTGCTATATAAACATATATTTATTGGTCTGCTCCTAAGGTAAGAATTTCCAAAATTTTTGTTAGTTATTGGCAAACTACAGGAGATTAATTATCAATGAAAATATGGAACAGCAAAGTAATCCTCATTAAAAAAGAAATCTGCCTTCAGGAGTTCAGATCCTTCCACCACATTCTTTTGTTTCTGCACAGGATCACGAGTAGATGTTGTAAGGTAATGTAATAATTGAGAGAGAAGGCAAGCCTGTGTTAAGATGAAGAGATGTAGGTTGAAATCGTAGCTATGGTGACACAATGCACAATAAGTAAATGAAAAGGAGAGATTAGTCAGACCTTCACGCAGGATTAGCAGGTGTTAATGAGATCATTTCCAATTAAAGTAACAATACAGTTCAACCATCTATATAAATAAATGGAGAAACTGTCAGTAGTCTTATATATAAAGTGATGCATTAAAATAATATTATTTAGGTGGTGAAGAAAAGATAGAAAGGGAAAACCTGGCTTAGAGGTGATGATGAAGCCAGGAGCTAAATTGCCTGCAAAGATTCATATATAAGAAGATGTTTTGTCTGCACTATAGTTTGCTTTTTCCTCCGCCTAGCTACCCTCTCTGGAAAGTTGGTTCAGGCCATCATAGCAGGGTTCGAACAGTACTTGCGTAGCAAAATCATTTTTTTTTTAAATTGAGTAAGGTTGTAGTTATTTTTTCCTTGGCAGTGGACAGTATCTTCATTATTTCTAGACAACAGCAGACATGGCTTGGGGCAGGGTGCATTTTATCAATTACGTATGTATGTGGTCAGTCACGCAGTCGTGTTCAGTGACTCAGTCGTGTCCAACCCTTTGTGACACCATGGACTGTAGCCCACCAGACTCCTCTGTCCATGAGATTTTTCAGGCAGGGATACTGAAGTGGATTGCCTTTTCCTTCTCCAGAGGGAGATCTTCCCCACAGAGGGATTGAACCTGTGTCTCCAGCATCTCCTGCCTTGGCAGATGGACTCTTTACCACTGAGCCACCTAGGAAGTCCATCAATTACATATCAGACCTCAAACATTTAACTGCTAAAGAATCTTTTGGTTATCTCAAATCACCATCACAATCTCATGTTTGAAAAGATTTGTTATTATTCAGTAACTTCGGCTGAGGATAGACATAATTAGTCACATAGCTTCAAACAGCTGCAAAGGAGTCTGGAAACTGTAAAGGAACACGTGGATACGTGGGGACCACAAACTGTCTGCTATAAGTGGATTCAGGATAGTCAGGGAAGTCCAAGGGAGCAGAATAGAGCAGGATGGAGGTTGAGTGGTACCCAAAGTATATTTTGCCTATTTCATAGTTTACCTGAAGCCACAAATTCTGTCTGAAGTTTTCCTGTACAGTCTCTTCAACATCCAGTGCTTTCAAGCGTTTACAAACTTACTTTCTATGAAAATTGAGGGGTTTTGCCATTAAGTGTACATTTTACTTGGATTCTGCTGGAGACAGTACAGTCTTGGTTATATTGTGTATTTATTTTGTTTTATTGTATAGTATATTTTTAATGATTTTAAAAGTGAGAATTTGGGGTTCACAATATTTTTGAATACTTTTAGCTTTTTTAGTACTCTTCAAATCCTATATAATAGAACCTTGGTTTTTATTTCTCCCTCAGATGAGATTTGTTTGATTACATCTAATGTAAACATATTTGTTAAGCATCCTCATTGAATTAATCTGCTGGTATTTGTTAGTTCTTTTTCTAGGAAGAGAATTCAAGATCTTTCTAGGCCTAAGAAACAATGGGGAGCCCCAGATAGGTAAGGTAATATTATGTAGTCTTGTTTGTGATGATTATTCCTTACATTCAATGAGTATTATTTTTACCTGTCCGCTTACTCCGCATCCTAGCACCTCTGTGCTCAACTGGAGCCACTGAATCAGTATTGTCACCTCAGCTGAGTCAGCACATGGAAAGCGAACCTTAGCTCAGTAGTTCTCAAATTTGTCTGCACACTGGAGTCATCTGGAAAATTTAAAAGCTGACTGATTCTTGTGTTCCATCCCCAGAAATCTTGACTCACTTGGCCTGGGGCACAGTCTAGACTTTAGGAGTGTTAAAGACTTCCCAGATGATCCTAACAGGCAGACAGGTTTGAGAATCACTGTCTCAGGGCATTATTCTACACGCATGTGACACACTTGCGTCCATCCTCCGAGTTCGGGTTTGCCACTTCTAACATCTGGTCCTGTGTCTCTAAGCCTCTGCCGAGAGCGTATCTGTTCTCTGGGGTCTCCAGCAGGCTGGACCCACTGGCTTTACATTCCTGATCACAGGATGTCCCCTTTTCTCTTTTGGTTCGTGAACAAAGCCTGATTTTTTTCACTAATCCATTGCTCTTTTATTTTCTAAATTAATGGATTTTATTTTTTAAAGCAGTTTTAGACTTACAGAAAAACTTAAGTACAGAGAAGGTTTCTGTATTACCACCCCTCCCCTAGTTCACCTTATTATTAACAGTATTAACTTGCATTGAAAAGTGACAGTTTAGTCACTTAGTCGTGTCTGACTCTTTGCGACCCCATGGATTGTAGGCTACCAGGCTCCTCTGTCCACGGGATTTTCCAGGGAGAATACTGGAGTGGGTTGCCATTTCCTTCTCTAGAGGATCTTCCCGACCCATATTATTTTACAGAATAGTTTCACTGCCCTAAAAATTACCTGTGTGACACCTATTGATCCCTCTCCCTCTTTCCCTTCTCTCCAAACCCCTTGCAACCATTGATCTTTTAACTGTATCTGCAGGTTTACCTTTTCTGGAATGTTACATAGTGTCAGAATGATACAATATGTAAATTTTCAGACAGCCTCCTTTCACTTAGCAAAATGCCTTTAGTGTTCTTCCATGGCTTTTCATTAATAGTACATTTCTTTTTAGCATTGAGTAATATTCCATAGTCTGGATGTACCATAGTGTATTCACTTACTGAAGGACATGTTGGTTGCCTCTGACTTGGTGCAATTATGAATAAACCTGCTGTAAATAGTCATATGCAGGTTTTTGTGTAGATAAAGGTTTTCAGCTCATTTGGGTAAAGACCTTGGAGTACGATGACTGGATCATATGGGAAGACTATGATCTTGGCTTTGTGAGAAACTGCAAAACTGTCTTCCAAAGTATCTGTACCCTTCCTACCACCAACGAATGAAAGTTCCTGCTGCTTCACGTCTTCACCAGCATTGGTGTTATCAGTGCTTTGTACTTTAGCCCTTTTAATAAATGTGCAGAGGTACCCCATTATTTTAATTTGCAGGTCCCTAAGGACATGATGTTGAGCATATAACATATGCTTATTTGCCATCTGTGTATCATCTTCTTTAAAATATGTATTCACATATTTTGTCCACTTTTTAATTGGATTGTTTGTTTTTTATGGTTGAATTTTTAAGAGTTCTTTGTATTTTTGAATGCCAGTACTTTATCAGATAATACAGACTGAATGTTTGTGTCCCCTCAAATTTTACATGTTGAAATCCCGAGCCCCAGTGGGATGGTATCTGGAGGTGGGGTCTATGGGAGTTAATTAGATCTGACTACCTGGCACAGTGCTTCACCAAGGTGAGGTCACAGTGTGGATAAGTGGTGTGCCCATTTTATGATGATCTTACTGTAATTACAGCATCCATTACATGATGGCAGAAACAGAACTGTCTCTAATAGATTCGTTTTTGGTCATCACCTTTTAAGACAGTAGATAAAACAGCCTTGTTCTTGTTTTAACTTCCATAAGTAGTTTATCAGCTCCTGATGCCTGGAAATTGTAAAATTTTATAATAGAGATAGTTCTTGAAGTGAAGTAAAATCAATAGAGAAGCCACCAAGAGCCATTTCTAAGATGTCAATTATCAGTGAATTTTCTTACCATTTTTTTTTTTCTGCTTTTTAACAGAAAACTGTTTTGGGGAAATCAAGATCCTATTCGCCCTGTTTCCCGGAGTGCTATGAAGGCTCAAATGACCCAAAGATTAGAGAGCCTTGCCCAGCCTAAGGAAGTCTCCCACAGATATGTACCTAACAGGTTAGTATTTGTGTATTACCAGGTTGTATATTTTCAGAAACACAAAATTTACTAAAGATTAGGGATTCTATATCCATTTCCAATCTGATGCTACAGTAAAACTTTTCCAGAGCAACATCTAATATTTAGCTACTGCAGACTTATATCTTACAGTTTCTTGGCTTATCATGATTTTGATTTTTTAATAAAATGAGGGTGTTATGCAAGGATGTGTACCATAGATGGGCTTCCCAGGTGGTGCTAGTGGTAAAGAACCCAGCTGCCAGTGCAGGAGACAGATGAGGGTTCGATCCCTGGGTCGAGAAGATCTCCTGAAGGGCATGGCAACCCACTCCAGTATTCTTGCCTGGAGAATCTCCTGGACAGAGCAGCCTGACGGGCTACAGTTCATAAAGTCGCAAAGAGCTGGGCATGACGGAAGCGACAGCACACACACAAGTACAATATGTAACACTATTGTGTTATATACTATATACTACATATAGTACAATATATAACACTTATTTTATTCATGAAACTGTGAATTTTGTATAGCACCCATGGGCTTGGTTATAATGAGTTAATTAGGGCATCTCAAAGTAATAATGTTGTTAAGACTTTTGATGCCCTTTGCAAATTTGTTTTCATTGAATGTTTGTTGAATGACTGGACTTTCCTAGTTGGCGCTTTGAGGAAAGACGATAAGGTGTGGGGAGGATGGGTACAGGCATGAGGGAAGTTAAAGTAAAGAAAAAAGGGAAGATAACCATTATGTGAAGTTTGGTTTATATGATAACTGAGGTAGCCACTTCTCTACCTCCTTCAATATACAATTCAGTTAAAAGTCAGCAAACTTTTTCTGGAAGGGGCCAGATGTAAAGTTGGCCATAAATTGTCTGCTGCAACTCTGAGAAAGTACCTATAGACATATGTAAACAATTGTGCCTGTGTTCCAATAAAACCTTAGAATCTTTGCATCTATATTCGTAAGATATTAATCTGTAGTTTTCTTCTAATGTCTTTTTTTTTGTAGTGTCTTTGTTTATGGTAATGCTGTCTTCATAGAATCAGTTGGAAAATGTATAGAATTTATTACTTCTTTGTGGGCTCCTATTACACTATTAGACTGCTTGGATTTGATCATTCAAATTCATGCCTGTTTCACTCACTTTCTCTTCTACAACTTGCAGGGTTCAATATTATTATAGCTGCGGTAGAGAGTCTGTAATCTGGGAGATTCCCTCTCCTGCACTGTTTTGCCACCCTTCCAAAAGGATCCAGAAGCTGGCACAGCCCAACAGATTCAAGAGAGGGTACCTAACAGACAGGTAGAGTACCTTGAGAATCTCTATAAATTCTCATCTGATTTGGTGACTGTCACAATATTGTTGTTCTTATTTGAGTATATGCAATTTCACAAAATAGAAGTCCACTTGGTTTTCAAAGGATCAGAGTGAAAAATCAAAAGTTTGCAGGAATTTTAGGTAATCAGAAGATCATCATCAATAATTATATTTGACTCAAATTGTAGTGAAGCTAAAATTCACACCATACTCACCATTGTCAGCCAGTTCAAAAATATTCAAATGAAACATTACAGGTTTTTGCAATTCATGTTCTCTTATGCCCCTGTGACTATAAATGCTCTTCCTTTTGCTTTAAATGCTGGATTTCTACTTGTCTTTAAAAGATCTCTGGGTTCGGAAGATCCCCTGGAGAAGGGAACAGCTACCCACTCTGGTATTGTGGCCTGGAGAATCCCATAGACAGAGGACCCTGGCAGGCTATGGTCCATGGGGTCACAAAAAGTCAGTCACAACTGAGCGACTTTCACTTTAAAAGACAGCTTAGGTGATACCTTCCACATGAGAACTATGATTGCAATGAGGTTATTGGGGAAAATGTTAGGTTGTATTAGTGGAATATGTGCAAGGTTCACATACAGGAGTGTGATACTACTACTGTGCACTACTTTAGTCAGTGCACATTAGGTGTGCATGTCCACTCATGGATGTTATACCTTAAGAAACTGATAATAAATTTGAGACTATTCAGATGGGAATGAATAAGATGTTGAGTCTTCTGGAAAGTGTTATATGAATAATAGTTAGGAGAAATAATATGTTTAACTTAGAGAAGACACCAAAGAAACAGTGATAACTGTGTTTAAAAGGTGATAGCTGTGTTTAAAAGGTCAGCATCTGAAAGGGGAAGGGAATATCAAATTAAAGTTACTTAATGCTGATTCTAGAACTTGAAGTAGAACAAGGAATTTATAGAGCAGCCAGCGTCACCTAAGTGTACAGAAATCTTTCTGATAGCTATTCAGTAGGGAAAGTGTTTATCTGGAGAAATCAACTGCTATCTCCACCTAATTCCCTGAAAATGTTCAAGTGCAAACAGGGATGATGACTTTCAGTTCAGTTCAGTTCAGTCGCTCAGTCATGTCTGACTCTTTGCGACCCCATGAATCACAGCACGCCAGGCCTCCCTGTCCATCACCAACTCTCGGAGTTCACTCAAACTCACGTCCATCAAGTCAGTGATGCCATCCAGCCATCTCATCCTCTGTCATCCCCTTTTCCTCCTGCCCCCAAACCCTCCCAGCATCAGAGTCTTTTCCAATGAGTCAACTCTTCGCATGAGGTGGCCAAAGTACTGGAGCTTCAGCTTTAGCATCATTCCTTCCAAAAAATACCCAGGGCTGATCTCCTTTAGAATGGACTGGTTGGATCTCCTTGCAGTCCAAGGGACTCTCAAGAGTCTTCCCCAACACCACAGTTCAAAAGCATCAATGCTTCAGCACTCAGCTTTCTTCACAGTCCAACTCTCACATCCATACATGACCACTGGAAAAACCATAGCCTTGACTAGACGGACCTTTGTTGGCAAAGTAATGTTCTGCTTTTCAATATGCTATCTAGGTTGGTCATAACTTTCCTTCCAAGGAATAAGCATCTTTTAATTTCTTGGCTGCAATCACCATCTGCAGTGATTTTGGAGCCCCCCAAAATAAAAGTCTGCCACTGTTTCCACTGTTTCCCCATCTATTTCCTGTGAAGTGATGGGACCAGATGCCATGATCTTCGTTTTCTGAATGTTGAGCTTTCGGCCAACTTTTTCACTCTCCTCTTTTACTTTCATCAAGAGGCTTTTGAGTTCCTCTTCACTTTCTGCCATAAGGGTGGTGTCATCTGCATATCTGAGGTTATTGATATTTCTCCCGGCAATCTTGATTCCAGCTGGTGTTTCTTCCAGTCCAGCATTTCTCATCATGTACTCTGCATATAAGTTAAATAAGCAGGGTGACAATATTCAGCCTTGATGTACTCCTTTTCCTATTTGGAACCAGTCTGTTGTTCCATGTCCAGTTCTAACTGTTGCTTCCTGACCTGCATATAGGTTTCTCAAGAGGCAGGTCAGGTGGTCTGGTATTCCCATCTCTTGAATTTTCCAGTTTATTGTGATCCACACAGTCAAAGGCTTTGGCATAGTCAATAAAGCAGAAATAGATATTTTTCTGGAACTCTCTTGCTTTTTACATGATCCAGTGGATGTTGGCAATTTGCTCTCTGGTTCCTCTGCCTTTTCTAAAACCAGCTTGAACATATGGAAGTTCATGGTTCACATATTGCTGAAGCCTGGCTTGGAGAATTTTGAGCATTACTATGTGGATTTTAAAAAATATTCCTGCATTCAGGGAGTGGTTGAACTGGAAAACTTGAGTCTTTTTCCATCATAAAATCCAGCAAAAGTGGCCCAGTTCATCCACAAAATTTGCTTATTTATCAATTTATTCAACAAAATCCATTAATTTAGTTAAAATATACATGTAAATTTGGTATTTATAGATTTCAATGTATAAACTAAAAGACTACTTGTTTGTCACCAATTTTTGAGACATTTTTGATGTTTCATATTAACCTACAATACCTAACTGACATTTATAATAAGACAGTATACCCAATAACAGCAGAACATACATTCTTCTCAATTGTACATGAAATATTCTTTAGGATAGATCATATATTAGGTCGTGAAACAAATGTCAATAATTTGAGAAGAGTTGAATTCATATAAAATCAGTTCTCTGACCACAGTAAAATGAAATTAGGAACCAATAGCAGAAGGGAAATTTTAAATATGTGAAATTAAATACCTTCCTAAACAAAAACAATGGGTCAAAGAATGAATCACTTTGATATTAATAAAAATGAAAACTCAATATGCCACTACTTATAGCTAAAATAGTGATTAGCGGGAAATTTTAGCTATAAATGCCTACATTAAAAAATAAAAGATTGAAAACCATAATTTAACCTTCCATCTTAAGAAATTACAAATGAAAATCAAGCTAATTCAAAAGTAGCAGATAGAAGGAAATAATAAAGATCAGAGTAGAAACAAATAGGAACTAGGGAAATGGAGAAAAATCAACAAAGTTGAACATTGGCTCTTTGAAAAGATCATCAACAATGACAAAAACACTTTGGCTAGACTTAACAAGACAAAAAGATTCAAGTTACTAAAATCATGAAAGATAGGAGCTTCCCTGGTGGCTCAGTTGGCAAAGAATCCACCTGCAATGCAGGAGACCTGAGTTCAATCCCTGGGTGGGGAAGATCCCCTGGAGAAGGAAATGGCAACCCACTCCAGTATTCTTGCTTGAAAAATCCCAAGGACAGAGGAGCCTGGTGGGCTATGGTCCACGGGGTTGCAAAGAGTCAGACACAACTTAGCAACTAAACCACCATGAGAGAAAGAAAGGACCTTTCTAAGGAATAATATGCAAAAGAAGAGTTATTACTATTGACCTTATAGAGATAAAAAAGGATTATAAGGGATTACTCTGAGCAATTATAAGGTCAACAGATTAGATAACATAAATGAAATGGACAAATTCCTAGGAAGACAAACTACTGAAACTTATTGAATAATAGAAAATCTCAAAAGACTCATAATAAATAAAGAGATTTAATTAATAATTTTTAAAAACTTCCTATGAACAGCTCAGGAACAGATGCCTTCAATGATAAACTTAGTGATATGTGTAGAGAAGAACTAACACCAATCCTTCAGTTTCCTCCAAAAACTAGGTTATGGGATCCATATTATTCCTGACACCAAAACCAGGAAAGGTCATTATAAGGGAACAAAATGACAGACGATATCTCTTATGAGTATATATGTAACAGTTCATACCAAAATACTACCAAACCAAGTCAAAATATACATGCAGCAGTCCATACCAGAATACTGAGAAAACAAATCTAACATATAAAAACAATTATACACCATGACAAAGTTGGATTTATTCCAGGAATACAAGAATATATTGAGTTCAGCATTCTGAAATCAATGTAGTACACCAAACAGAACAAAAAACCTTCTTCAGGAGATGGGAATACCAGACTTATCTGCCTCCTAAGAAATCTGTATGCAGGCCAAGAACCAGACATGGAACAGACTGGTTCCAAAAAGATCCTGATGCTAGGAAAGATTAAAGTACATCAAGGTTGCATATTGTCACCCTGCTTATTTAACTTATATGCAGAATACATCATGCAGAACGCTGGGCTGGATGAAGCACAAGCTGGAATCAAGATTGCTGGGAGAAATATCAATAATTTCAAATATACAGATGATACCACCCTAATGGCATAAAGTGAAGAGGATCTAAAGAGCCTCCTGATGAAAGTGAAAGAGGAGAGTGAAAAAGCTGGCCTAAAACTCAACATTCAAAAAACTAAGATCGTGGCATCTAGTCCCATCACTTCATGGCAAATAGATGGGGAAACAATGGAAACTGACACTTTCTTTTCTTGGGCTCCAAAATCACCACAGATGGTGACTGCAGCCTTGAAATTTAAAGACGCTTGCTCCTTGGAAGAAAAGCTATGACCAACCTAGACAGCATATCAAAAAGCAGAGACATTACTTTGCCAACAAAGGTCCATCTAGTCAAAGCTATGGTTTTTCCAGTAGTCATGTATGGATGTGCGAACTAGACTATAAAGAAAGCTGAATGCCGAAGAATTGATGTTTTTGAACTGTGATGTTGGAGAAGACCCTTGAGAGTCCCTTGGACTACATGGAGATCAAACCAGTCAATCCTAAAGGAAATCAGTCCTGAATATTCATTGGAAGGACTGATGTTGAAGCTGAAACTCCAATACTTTGGCCACCTGATGGGAGGAACTGACTCATTGGAAAAGATCCTGATGCTAGGAAAGATTAAAGGCAGGAGGAGAAGGGGACGACAGAAGATGAGATGATTGGATGGCGTCACCGACTTGATGGACATGAGTTTGAGCAAGCTCCGGTTATGTACAAGGAGCCTGGCATGCTGCAGTCCATGGAATCGCAGTCGGACATGACTGAGCGACTGAACTGAACTGAATTGAACTGAGCATGATTACCTGAATAGACTCAAAGAAATAACTTAAAATTTAACACACATCATACTCAACAAACTAGGTATCAAAGTGAATTTCTTCAATTTGATAAAGGGCATCTACAAAAACCCACAGCTAACATCATAATTAATGGTGAAAGACTGAATGCTTTTACCCGGAGATCAGGAGTAAGACAAGAACATCAGCTCTTACCATTTTTATTCAACATCACGTGCACATGCTCAGTCACTAAGTTGTGTCTGACTCTTTTGCAATGCCATGCACTGTAGCCTGCTAGGACTCATCTGGCCCTGGGATTTACCAGGCAAGAATACTGGAGTGGGTTGCCATTTCCTACTCCAGGGTATCTTCCCAATCTAGGGATCGAACCCGTGACTCTTGCATTGGCACGTGGGTTCTTTACCACTGAGCCACCAGGAAAGCTGCCATTCAACATCATACTACAGATTGAAGTCAGAGCAATGAGGCAAGAAAAAGAAATTAAAGGTTTTCAGGTTGGAAAGGAAGAAGTAAAACTCTCTCTTCTCATACCTATTAAAATTCTAGCTATCTTTTTCGACCCCATGGACTGTAGGAGCCTACCATGCTCCTCATGGGATTTTCCAGGCAAGAGTACTGGAGTGGGTTGCCATTTCCTTCTCCAGACGATCTTCCCAACCAATGGATTGAACCTGGGTCTCCCACATTCTAGGCAGATGCTTTACCGTCTGAGCCACCAGGGAAGTCCTAGAAATTGGCAAGGTGATTCTAAAATTCATATACAAATGCAAGAAACCTAGAGTAGCAAATAAATAGTCTTGCAAAAGAAGAGCAAAGTTGTAAGACTTACAGCTTCTGATTTGAAAACTTGCTAAAAATCTGCAATACTCAAAACAGTGTGTTACTGGCATAAAGATATAGATCAATGGAAAGATCAAAAGACATACAGATCAATGGAAAAGAATTGAAAGTCCAGAAATAAACCTTTATGTTTATGTCAATTGATTTTTGACAAGGATGCCAGGAAAATTTAATTGAAGAACAATAGTCGTTTAAACAAACGGTGCTATGATAACTGATTTTTTTTTAAGTCACTCAGTCGTGTCTGACTCTTTGCGACACCATGGACTATACAGTCTGGAATTTTCTAGGCCATAATACTGGAATGGGTAGCCTTTCCCTTCTCCAGGGGATCTTCCCAACCCAGGGATCGAACCCAGGTCTCCCGCATTGCAGGTGGATTCTTTATTAGCTAAGCCACAAGGGAAGTCCAGGAATATTGGAGTGGGTAGCCTATCCCTTATCCAGGGGATCTTCACAACCCAGGAATTGAACCGGGGTCTCCTTCATTGCAGGATTCTTTACCAACTGAGCTATCAGGGAGGCCCATGATAACTGGGCTTTTCATTCCTTGTATGTTTGGTGTGAAGTAGGGGTCCAACTTCATTCTTTTGCAAATGACCCCTACTTCACACCAAGCATAAAAATTAATTCAAAATGAATCACAGACCTAAATATAAGAGCAAAAATTGTAAAACTCTTAGAAGAAAACATAGGCATATATCTCTGTAACTAAGCAGTGGCTTCTTAGATATGACCCCAGAAACACACGTGACAAAAAAGTACAATAAATTGGACTTCATCAAAAGTAAAAACTATTTTTGCATCAAAGGGCACTCTCAAGGGAATGAGAAGACAACTCATACATTGGGAGAAAATATTTGCAGATTATATAAGGGACTAGTATTCAGAATATATATATAAATAATTCTTAAAATTGTACGAAAAAGACAACCCAGTTTAAAAAATAGGCAAGGGACTTGAATAGACATTTCTCCAGAGAAAATATACAATAAACCAAAATGCATATGAGAAATGCTAAACATCATTAATCATCTTGGAAATGCACATGAAAACCGTGAGATTCTACTTCACACCCTAGAGTGTCAATAATAAATATACATAAAATAACTTGTATTGGAGAAATTGAAACCCTCATATATTGCTGGTGGGAATGTGAAATGGTGAAGCTTGGGTGGAAAATAGTTTTCCAGGTCCTCAAAATGTTAAACATAGAATTATCTTATGATCAGCTACTCCTAGGCATGCACCGAAGAGAACTGAAAACATGGTCACACAAAAACTTGTACGTGGTTATTCACAGCAGCATTCCAAAAGAGCCAAAAAGTGGAAGCAACTCAAATGTTCATCAGAGGATGCATGAATAAACAAAATATGACAAGTCCATATAATGTGATATTATTCAGCCCTAAAAGAAACGACCGTTGATACATGATTTTTGAAAATATGCCGAGTAGAGTAAGCCACACACAATAAGCAACACATTTGTATGATTTCATTTATTTGAAATTTCTAGAATAGGCAAATCCATAGAGACTGAAAGTAGATTACTAGTTCTAGGGATGATCAATGGAGTGATGGGGAAGGACTGTTAATAGCTATGGGATTTCTCTTTAGAGCATTGAAAACATCCTGGATTTAGGTAGTGGTGATGATTGCACAATTTTGTGAATGTTCCAGAAAGCACTGAATTGGACATTTCAAAAGGGTAAATTCTATGATATGCTAACAATATTTCAGCTTTTAAATCTAATAGACTAATCCTAGAGGGTAATCGTATTTGAGAAAAACTTTTTCCATACTATGTTTGTAGGTTTGTTGCTTGACAGATCTCTGTTCTGGAAAAGGCATACATAGGGAAACCACTATGATAATCAACCAGGTTGCTGGGAGTTATGGCCAGTACTCTCAGACTGCACTGCAGAGGAGCGGACCACAGAAGGTTCTTGATAGTGACTGGAATTTTTATCTCAGGGTTTTAATATGATGTTTTGGTAGACAGTGAAGTGTTTTTTAAACTGCAAGTCTCAACCCATCAGTGGATCACGAAATCAATTCCAATTATTTTCTTAATGAAATCAAATGAAATTTAAAAAATCAGAATATATTGCCTAGGGAAAGCATCATTTCATAATCATTTAGTTTCAGATATGCAAATTTACATATACTATGTCATAAAATCTTCCCTGGTGGCTCAGAGGTTAAAGCGTCTGCCTCCAATGTGGGAGACCCAGGTTCGATCCCTGGGTCGGGAAGATCCCTTGGAGAAGGAAATGGTAACCCACTCCAGTATTCTTGCCTGGAGAATCCCATGGACGGAGAAGCCTGGTAGGCTACAGTCCACGGGGTCACAAAGAGTCAGACACGACTGAGTGACTTCACTTACTTAGTACTGTGGGTCATAGTAAAACAATTTTGAGAAACACCAATCTAATAGAAAGAGCATGAATGATTTGGGGAAAAGATGCTCCTGAGATAGCAACAATATATATATAATTGATTGGAGGTGAATTATAGCAATGAAGAATGGAGTTATGGTTCTTCCAGTGATTATATTTCATGTTCCATTTGCCTATAGACCCTTCAGTGATTACTTAATAAGAGATTCTCTTCAATTCTCTGATCCTTCTCCTCGGATATTACGACTCTCAGTAGCCAAAGCCACAAATCCAAACTATGTTCCTCCAAAGAGTGTAAGTGGGTCTATATGTGAAAGAGACAGTTCCTATAGACTTTGTAACCTGACTGTAACTGTAATGTCTTCCCTCTTATTTCTAGGTGGGTATTTTTCTTTTCTTCCTGTTTGTTTTCCCCTCTCATCAAATGAACTTTTCTGTCTCCACTGTGCCTAATATATCAGTCAGGATTTGATGTGAGAAGCAGATTCACGATGAGTATTATGTTAAATTAACCTTAAGAAATTATGGGAGCTGATGAGAAGTCTATGGAAGACTGTCATAGCAGCTGGGACTTGGGTCTGGTCATAGACCTATTAGAAATGAGAGAGAGTAGGGGCAAATCAGAAGTTCCCTGGAAAATGCTTCAGTGGCCATTTCAGGTTCTTCAGTCCAGGAGAGTCTCGCCTCTTCAGACAAGGGAGGAAGGCTCAGGATACTCAAGGGTACCCAGCTTCACTGGAATGTGCCCTTATGTTTCAATTCCAATTTTTAAGGTCCAATTCCTTCTCAACCTTAACTTTAATTCTTTAACTTTAATATAGGAAACGATATAAGTCTGGGAATTCAATTTGCACTGAACTACACCTATTCACCGGAGAAGGCAACAGCACCCCACTCCTGTACTCTCGCCTGGAAAATCCCATGGATGGAGGAGCCTGGTGGGCTGCAGTCCATGGGGTCGCTAGGAGTCGGACACTACTGAGCGACTTCTTTCACTTTTCACTTTCATGCATTGGAAAAGGAAATGGCAACCCACTCCAGTGTTCTTGCCTGGAGAATCCCAGGGACGGGGAGCCTGGTGGGCTGCCGTCTTGGGGTCACACAGAGTCGGACACGACTGAGGCGACTTAGCAGCAGCAGCAGCACACCTATTCACAGAAGTAGATTTTGAGTTTGATTTTCAGTATTTTCAGTCCTGTGACCATAGGAGATAAGGATTTATGAAGTCACAAAAACTTTTCCAGTCTCTTAACTACACCTTCAAGTGGGAATTTAAAGCCCTGAGCTGATAATTCTTTTCTCAATTTCTCCAGTGCACTTAGAGGCAATAAACCAACCCCATATACTTCTTTATTTCATTTGGTTACCCAAATGTTGCTTTCTGTTTTGTCAATGGATGCCATGGACTACCAGTGTCTTTTTTTTTTGGACCCCTGGCAATAGAATCATTAATAGCTTTAAATCTAATCTGCTCAGAGAACAAATTCCAGATAGTCTAGAACTAATATAGGTATGCTGCTGCTGCTGCTAAGTCACTTCAGTCATGTCCGACTCTGTGCGACCCCATAGATGGCAGCCCACCAGGCTCCACCGTCCCTGGGATTCTCCAGGCAAAAACACTGGAGTGGGTTGCCATTTCCTTCTCCAATGCATGAAAGTGAAAAGTGAAAGTGAAGTCTCTCAGTTGTGTCTGACTCTTAGTGACTCCATGGACTGTAGCCCACCAGGCTCCTCCATCCATGGGATTTTCCAGGCAAGAGTATTGGAGTGGGGTGCCATTGCCTTCTCCGAATATAGGTATACTTCAGAGATATTTTGGGTTCAGTTCTAGACCACGCCAATAATGCAAATATTGCAATAAGTCAAGTCACATGAATATTTTTTTTTCCCAGAGCATATAAAAGTTATGTTTATACTACTGTAGTCTATTAAGTATGCAATAGCATTATGTCTAAAAACCCAATGTATATACTTTCATTAAAAAATATTTTACTGCTAAAAATTCTTGACCATAATCTGAGCCTTCAGTGAGTCATAATCTTTTTGCAATAGTAAAGTCAAAGATCACTGATCACAGATCAGCATAATATAACAGTAATGAAAAAATTTGAAATGTTATGAGAATTACCCAAACATGACACACAGATTCAAAGTGAGTAGATGCTGTTGGGGGAATGGTGCCTATAAACTTGCTTGATGCAGAGTTGCCACAAACTTTTAATTAAAAAAAAAAAAAAAAAAAGACAGCATTTGCAAAGTGCCACAAAACACAGTATGCCTGAACAGAGGACGCATCCCTAAGTTCTGATCTGGTTATCTGTTGCTTTATACCAAACCACACCCAAACATAGTGATGTAAAACAGCAGTTATTTTGTTATGCTCAAGGATTTAAAATAAATTTTTT
Organism: Budorcas taxicolor; assembly: GCF_023091745.1. Lineage (NCBI taxonomy): Eukaryota > Metazoa > Chordata > Mammalia > Artiodactyla > Bovidae > Budorcas > Budorcas taxicolor. The sequence goes on from NC_068915.1 coordinate 72,319,368, forward strand.
TTTAATTTGTTTATTTTTGGCTGTGCTGGGTCTTTGTTGTGCTCAGGCTTTTTCTAGTTGCAGAGTTGTGTCCTATGTTGGCAGGCGGATTCTTTACCGCTGATTCACCAGGGAAGCCCACTCTGCTCAAGGATTTTATGAGTCAGCAGCTCTGACAGGGAAGCAGGTATGATGTGTCTCTGCTCCATGATGTCTGGAGCCTCAACTGGAAGATTTCTAATGGCTTGGGTGTCTCAAATGGTAGGGAGCTGAAATCAACTGAAAGCTCCATACCTGCCTTGGTTGGCCTGCTGTTAACAAAATACCGTAGACTGGGTGGCTTAAATAACAGACATTTCTTACAATTCTGGAAGCTGAGTAATCCAAGTCAAGGTGCCCTTAGATTCTTTTCTTAATGAGGACCCTCTTCTGGGTTGTAACAGCCATCCTCCCTATATGTGTCCCATGACCTATGCTTTGTATATAAGCAGAGAGAGTTCTGATCTCTCTCCCTTTTCTCATAAGCACACTAATCTCTTTATGGAGGTTCCACCCTCACGACCTCATCTAAACCTAATTATCAAAGCCCTCACCTCTAGTGCCATTGCATTGGGGGTTAGGATTTTAACATAGGAATTTGGCTGGAGGTTGGAGGGGTGCTGAGGGAGTGGATAGAAACATTCAGTCCATTGTGGTTATTCAGTCGCTAGGTCATGTCCAGCTCTTTGTGACCCCATGGACTGCAGTAAAACAGGCACCTCTGTCCTCCGCTATCTCCTGGAGTTTGCTCAGATTCATGTCCATTGAGTCAGTGATGCTATCTGACCATCCCATCCTCTACTGCCCCCTTCTCCTTTTGCCTTCAGTCTTTCCCAGCATCAGGATCTTTTCCAATGAGTTGGCTCTTTGCATGAGGTGGCCAGAGTATTTAGAACTTCAGCATCAGTCCTTTCAATGAATATTCAGAGTTGATTTCCTTTAGGGTTGACTGGTTTGATCTCCTTGAAGTACAAGGGACTCCCGAGTCTTCTCCAGCACCACAATTTGAAAACATCAATGCTTCAGCACTCAGCCTTGTTTATTGTCCAGCTCTCACAGCTGGAAAAACCATAGCTTTGACTAGATGGACCTTTGTTGGCAAAGTAACATCTCTGCTTTTTGATATCCTGTCTAGGTTTGTTGTAACTTTTCTTCCAAGGAGCAAGTGCCTTTTAATTTCATGGCTACAGTCACCATCTGCAGTTATTGTGGAGCCCAAGAAAATGAAATGTGACATTGTTTCCACTTTTTCTCCATCTATTTGCCATGAAGTGATAGGACCAGATGCCATGATCTTCATTTTTGAAATGTTAGCCTTTAAGCTATTTATTTCACTCTCCTCTTTTACCTTCCTCAAGAAGCTCTTTAGTTCCCCTTCACTTTCTCCCATTAGAGTGGTCTCATCTGCATATCTAAGGGTGTTGATACTTCTCCTAGCAATCTTGATTCCAGCTTGGGATTCATCCAGCCAGGCATTTCACATGATATACCCTGTACAGAAGTTAAATAAGCAGGGTAACAATATACAGCCTTGTCATACTCCTTTCCCAATTATGAACCAGTTAGTTGTTCCATGTCCAGTTCTTGACCCACATACAGGTTTCTCAGGGACAGGTAAGGTGGTCTGGTATTCCTATCTCTTAAAGAATTGTCCACAGTTTTATGTGATGCACACAGTCAAAGGCTTTAGTGTAGTCAATAAAGCAGATGTTTTTCTGGAACTCCCTTGCTTTCTCCATGAAATGATAGCTTGCAATTTGATCTCTGATTCAGTCCATTACAAAAACTATTTGTAGTGCCCCCAACTGGAATGACTTGAAGGTTAAACTTAGCTGGGACTATTTACAGGGTCACCTTTGTATGGCCTTTTTATGTGGCTTAGACCTCTCTCAGATGACAGCTGTTTTCTGAGAAGGAATATCCTAAATTATAATGTTCCAAGGGTGAGCCTTCCAGGAGAATCAGGTAGAAGCTCCATGTTTTTCTTATGATTTGGCCTTGGAAGTCACATTATGTCCCTGCAGGCATACTCTGTTGATTGATAAAGGTACAAGTCTGGCCAAATTCAAGGGGGCAGGGCCGCAAACTCCACCTCTCCATGAGAGAAGTGGCAAAGAATTTATAGGCACTTAAGAAAAAATTTCCACACCCAGTGATGTTAGTCTTTTGGTATCCTTGAGCATGATTTTTGTATGAAGAAAAAACTGTGCAAAGGTATGCTCTTAAGTAATTAATAGCCAATTTTTTAAATTTCAAATTAGAAAATCTGTTTATTAGACTTTTAAGTTTAGTTTGGTAGTTTTATTATTCTATTTATAATTCTAGAAGTTTTTGACAGCAACTTTTAAGAGTCCTAAGTAATATTTGATATACAAACTTAATTAAATTCATTCAAATAGTTTAAACTATATTTATACATGCTTACTTGCTCAGTCATATCTGACTCTTTGCAACCCCATGGACTGCAGCCCACCAGGCTCCTCTGTCCATGGAATTTTCCAGGTAAGAATACTGGAATGGGTTGCCATTTCCTTCTCCAGGGGATCTTCCTGGCCCAGGAATTGAACTTGCATCTCCTGTATCTCCTGCATTGGCAGGCAGATTCTTTACCACTGCACCACCTGGGAAGCCTAAATATATTAAATTTAATTTCTTTTTAGGTTACTTTATGTCAACCATCTACATTAATAAAACCTCAAGTATTAAATAGTTATTTAAAAATATAATACATTAAACTTATAAATACAGTGAACCTGAAGTTTTTGGTTTTTTTTTTCTGAAGTTTTTTTAATGTTGTAAGAATTGATACTGGCCCAGGTTCTTGGACTCTTTAATCAACAGATTGATAAGAGGCCAGATGAAAAATTCAGGCAAGGCTTCATCAGGATTCATGCTGCAGCAGGGGGGAGGGAAAACAAGTAAGAGGTGCCCTTGCTTGCTTCCTGAGAGGGGGGTGAGCTGCTCCCTTAAACGGGGGGAGGGTAGGGACAGATGGCTAGGTGGCTCGGTGGTAAAGAATCTGCCTGCCAGTGTGGGAGAGGCAGGTTTGATCCCTGGGTTGGGAAGATCCCCTGGAGGAGGAAACGGCAACCCATTCCAGTATCCTTGCCTGAAGAATCCCATGGACAGAGGAGCCTGGTGGGCTACAGACCATGGGACTGCAAAGAGTTGGACTCAACTGAGCCACTGAAGGGTGGCTTAGGTGGTCTCCCAGCTCCCTTGGTGGTGCTGTGTGCAGGGATCATGCTTTTGCTCCTGGTATCTCAAAGTGGCAGCTGAGTTTTGGCCTTTTTGTATCTTCTACTTATTCATAATTTGCCCCGGCTGTGCACATAAGCAGTTCTTTTTAGTCCCCTTATAGTTTCTTTGTATTCTGTTGCTCCAGGAGGCATTTGTCAAGGTGCAGGCACTGCAATAAAAGGCCCCAGGTCCCAGCTTGTTTCAGGATGACATAAAGTGAAGATTTCAGCTGAATGTCATCCTTCCAAGTCAGTTTACTCCGTGATACACTGCAAATTGCAGTTGTAATGTTATCATTCTTACAGGCCAAATTCTCCTAAAACGTGTGCCTACTTTTATTTTAATATACACTTATTTTTTGTTTGTTAGTAATTTCAAATTTACTCACAATCTGCAGAAATTAAAGTCCATTGGCTTTGTCATTCTCTCTCCTCTCTGTAGGGTGTGTGTGTGTATATTTAATTTTTTCCCTGAATCACTTTTCAGTTCATACGTTTTTCTTTTTCTTTTTCATACGTTTTTCTTTCTCGGCCACCCTGCACAGCTTTTGGGATCTCAGTTCCCTGACCAGGGATCATACCTGGGCCACGGCACTGAAGGTGCCAGATCCTAACTAGATCATCAGAGAACTCCCTCCCTGAATCATTTTTGAAAGTTAGTTACAGACATCGTATACCCCTTTTACTCAGTGCTTTATTGTGTTTCCTAACAATAGGCTATTATCTTTTAGAACTACAGTACTGTTACCAAGATCAGGAAATTTAACATTGATATAGTACCACATCTACTCTATGATCCCTGTTCAGATTTCATCAATTTTTGCACATATTTATACTGAAGACATGGGGAAGGCAATGGCAACCCACTCCAATACTCTTGCCTTAAAAGTCCCATGGACGGAGGAGCCTGGTAGACTGCAGTCCATGGGGTCACTAAGAGTTGGACACGACTGAGAGATTTCACTTTCACTTTTCACTTTCATGCATTGGAGAAGGCAGTGGCAACCCACTCCAGTGTTCTTGCCTGGAGAATCCCAGGGATGGGGGAGCTTGGTGGGCTTCCATCTATGGGGTCGCACAGAGTCGGACATGACTGAAGCGACTTAGCAGCAGCATACTGAAGACAAAGTGTTATTTCTATGAGTTTTCTTTTCTTAGCTATTTGACAGTTAATTCTAAATCTTCTAAGAGTTTAAAAATAACACACACCCACAAAAGAAGTCAAGTTACTATTACAAGTGCCTGAGGTTACTTGCCACCAGAGACTTCTGATGGATACACTGTAGGAAGGCCTTTTACCTCTATGAATGTCATACTAAGTCTCTTTTAATAGTAACTGTTAGGACTGTTGTGGTTCAGTTCTTCCCCATCTTTAGTTTAAAAGTAAGTTCCAAAACAGCTGAGTTTGAATCTATACAACCTAGTTTCAGAAGGATGGAAATTGATCCTTTTGGCTATAATCATGGGTTACTACAATATTCTCATCTCTTCTGTTGAATTTACTGAGAAGTCTGGTCTAGCAATCAGACACTACTTTGTAACTATGATCTAGATAGTATTTAGTGTTTGATGCTTATAATTACTATTTTCTTTTTCTCCCCTAGATTGAAACCAAGATTTTGTCGTCTACCCTGACTGCTATTGCAGCTCCTAGAATTGTAGACCTTGCCCATCCACGGATTAAGATAGAGGGTCTGTGCTTTGAAAGAGAAAGAAGTGAAAAGCCCGTTCGTCCTGTAAGCCGTCACTACCTTGGCATCCTTCAGCTCACTTTCTGCTCATTCCAAGGTGTTACTTTGCCTCTGTAGGGCATAGACCAAAGTCATTGGATGAGAAAACCTTGAAAGGGTAGTCTGTAGCAGGAAGGAAGTTCTAGCTGCAAGATACGGAGAGAGGTTGAGGTGAAGAGCATCATGGATTTGGGAGTCAGTAAGAGCTGGGTTCAGGTTCCTGCCTCACTACTGCTAGTTCTATGATGTTATGATAACCTTCTTGAGCCTTATTCATTCAATAAGGATTTGAATCTCTACTGCGTGCCAGATACCATGCCCAGTGAACACAATGGAGGGAGACCAAAAAAAAAAAAGTAAACAGATAAGATGATGTCAAGTAGTGGTAAGTGCTATGAAGCAAATGGGAAAGGAGGGACTATGGCTGAGGGTAGAGAACACGCTTCTTGTGTATAGTGATCAGGGAAAGACTCTCAAGGGAAAGACTATTTGAGCTGAATGAGAAGGGATCAGCTAAGGGAATGAGAAGAGAAGAGAATATTCTAGTAAAGGGAAGAGCACGTGCCAAAGTCCTAAAGTTGTGATGGCATTGTGAGCAAGGGGATTGTCAAGATAGTAGTTCCAAGTTTCAGGACTATGGTGACTTGTGGTGTCAAGAAGGCAAGTGTTTAGCCCAGAGTCCAACGCCTTCCGTGGTTTCCCTCACTCTTCCTCCCTGACACTCCCCTCCATTCATTGTAGTGGCTACTTGACTTCTAATCCCAACTGAGTTTTCAATAAATACCTAATGATCATGTTGCCAAAGGAAGTCACACCAATTTCATCATGGTAGAAATCTGAGGATTAGATGTGGAATTCTGTTAGGAAATTCCCTAGGGAATCAATAAAACCTTGGGAGAGTGACTTGAGTTTGCTAAAATGAATTGTGACCTTTGGGCAAATCAAAACTTGATTCTCGGTTTTCTTGGTATGTGATTATAGCCATCTTTAATTGCTAGAATTGTCTGGGGGTTTAAAAAAATCTTTTAAAAAAGTGATTCCACTGTAGATGAGGCTTCCCAGGTGGCTCAGTAGTAAAGAATCCACTTGCCAATGTAGGAGATGAAGGTTCGATCCCTGGTCAGGAAGATCCCCTGGAGAAGGAAATGGCAACCTAGTCCAGTATTCTTGCCTGGAAAGTTCCATGGACAGAGTAGCCTGGTGGGCTGTAGTCCATGGGGTCACAAAGAGACAGACATGACTGAGCAACTGAACACGCACTACTGCAGATAATCATACTCCTCAGAGGGAGAGAATAGTAGCTATATGTCATCTTTCCTATTTTACCAACAAAGCAACATAATAGAAAGGCCTCCTGGCAGATGTGGTTTCCAAAGTAAGACCAAAATGAGTCAATGAGTCAGTCAGTCAGCCTATCTTTATTCAGCAATAATTATGCACCAGAATCTAGTCTAGCTTTGGGCAAACAGGTACATCTCTCAAGCAGCTTATATTCTGGTGGGGAGAAGCAGACAGTAAACACCCCAATAATAAAATAAATGAGCTAAGGCAGGTATTGGTGAGTTCTGTGAAGAAGATAAAATAGGGTAATTAGAATGGCTGGTATACCTTGGATGGTCAGGGAAGGGCTTCTTGAGGATGTGATGTTTGAGTCTAGAGACTTGAATGATGAAGAGGAGGCATGACAAGAATGGGGAAAGAGAGTTTCAAGCAGAACTGGCAGGTGCAAAGGTCTTGAGATGGAAAGAGCTGGGCCAGAGGGGCCTGTATGGCTGGGGTCTTAGTGATCAAGGGAGAGATGGAAGGAAGGTGAGGTCATGGAGGATAGCAGGCAGATCATGTAGGGCCTTCTTGACCACAGTAAGGAGCCTAATTCTTAGCAAAATGGAAAGCTGCTGGAAGGTTTAAACCCTGAGAGTGACATGATTTGACTTGGGCCTTGGAAAGTACATTCCTCATCAAGTTATTATGGTGATTGCATGGGAATGACACAGGCAAATCACTGAGAACACTCTCTGGCTCATGGAATACATTTGTTAAAATGCACCTTCTCGCCCTCAGTAACTGCTGTATGAAGGCTGGATTGTATGGGGCAAGAAGGGAAGCAGAGAGGCCAGTTAGAGAGTAATCAGGAGAGAAATAATGGTGACTCAATAAATGCTGTACCTGGAAAGAGAGATGTGAAATTTTTGTGTCATTTTGTTTCCACTATAGATCTCCCACGCTGCCTTGCTGGCCCACCCTAGCCCTCGAATAGTAGCTCTAGCTAAGGCCAAGCCTCTTCATAAAGATTATTTACCTCCCCGTGATGCCCTCTGGCCAGTATCTTATGCTGCTATCCATTCCAAGATATCTCCCAGAATTCAAGAACTAGCTAACCCAAATACAAGGTATGTCAATTAAAGGCTAAGATGGGACAGGAAAGCCTGGGGATACTAAGGAGAGGGAAAAGGTGATCTGGTAAGGTCAGTGAAATGAATTGCAGGAAAACAATACATTTTAAAAATCATCTCACTTGTTACATTTATTGTGGCAAATATATGGTCTTCTTACCATGAATTGTTGATAAGACTACAATTAAATAGTGGACTAGCTTTAGACCTAGGATACAACTAGCTTTGAGCTTTAGACCTAGGATACAACTCTGTTATTATGGGTATGGGATTATTTATCGATATTATTAAGGGAATAATCTATCTCTATTGTTGGGACTTCCCTAGTGGCTCAGGTGATAAAGAATGTGCCTGCAATGCTGGAGACCTGGGGTTCATCCTTGGGTCAGGAGGATCTCCTGGAGAAGGGAATAGTTACCTACTCCAGTATTCTTGCCTGGAGAATTCCATGGACAGAGGAGCCTGTTGGGCTACCGTCCATGGGGTGGCAATGAATGGGACAGGACTGAGCGACTAACACACATCTATACTTATATTGTTAAGGAAAACAAATTATAGAACAGAAACATAATTGTTACAGTTTCCTACATTGCAGGCAGATTCTTTAAGGGCTGAGCCATGGGAGAAGCCCCACTTATATTATCTCAGAGTACATAATAAGCTGGTAACAATGGTTACTTTGGAGGCCTAGGGAGCTAGGATGGGAGGAAGACTTATTTTTCCCTAAATAGACTTTTGTAATTTTTCAATGTTTTTGCATCATGTGCATGTATGAACTATTTCAAATAAATCAGAAAAAATATTCAACAAAGAAAAACTTGCCTCTAATTCCTATTCATTTTTCAGAAGACTTCTCAACTTGCCTGAACCTCAATTCATTTCGTTACCTTCAAGGGATAATACTTGATCCCCTTTTTCTAGCACCATCAAGAAAACATAATTGAAAAAGTTGTAGTAGTCTTGAGCTCAGGGAATAGGAAATATATTCAATCTTATATAATAAAATATTTTAAAATTTTGCAATAAGTTTTTCTTAAAAAAAAAAAAAAAGTTAAACATCAAATGAAATGACAGTCATTCTCTGTACACTGACCAAGGAAACGGAAGAGTAAGATCAGCTACTCAAGATTCTATCCTGGTAGCAAAATTCTTATTTGGTGGTTAAGGATGGAAACTTCAAAAAAACATAATTTCTTCAAGTTCACTAGTGAACTGTCTGGCTTTGTTTTAACACTGCCAAATTATTGAGGAATTTCCAGAATTTGTTTTCTATGGAAAGAGGAAAGGCTTTGGAATCTGACACAAGTCTAGATTTGACCACAGGTCATTCTTACGACTTGCCTGAACCTTCATCTCCTTATCTGTATAGTGGAAGTCAATGATACCTGTTTTATGAGATGCTTATGAAAATCAAAATGGGATAATATCACAGTGCCCAACATATAGTGGATGCCTGAGGAGTGTTAGTTCTCTTTCCCTTTCATCCTATTTCAAGTTGAATCTTTTTTTCCATTTCAGGACTCCTATGCATATTGTATATTATGATCCAGAAGTCTTTAAAGTCAAGCCAGCTGCGTTGAAATCACAGTGTTCTCCGAGGATCCAGGAGTTGGCAGAACCTATTACTCATTAAAAACAGAAAGCCACAGTTCCCTAGTCTGTTGCTGTCAGTTTGCAGCCTCCACCCCCTCAATGCACCCTGGACCTCTAGGGAACACCACTGCTGCTGTTACCTGCAATCGTGTCTTCAGCAGGTCCAGGGATTCTAGCATGCTTTAAAGAGAAAATGAATGCCCGCCTTACTATCCTTACTTCTCTCCTCATGCATATCTCAGTGGTCTCATTGCTCTGGCAGACCTGAAAAATCAAAACCTCGATATATTTGCTGGTTTTGCTTTTCTTTTCCCAATGCGATCAGTGTTCTCCAGTAGCTGATCGCATCTCACTGTCTTCTCAAATAAATCCTGAAGACTGAAATCATTCTCCGTGTTACTTTTCCATTGCCCCCTCTTTACTGAGAAGTAACACTGAAAAACGGTGAAGCCTTTGTGGATAAGTCAAAATGCTTTCTATAATCTGTAGATGAAATTTAGGAAACAGGTTACTATATTTTTTTGAATAAGTAAATGAACATTTATTAAATATTTTTGTGACAAGTGCTACACTAGATACATATCAAAGGAAATACAGTAACCTTATGAGATAATTATTACCATCTTCAGTTTACAAGCAAGAACATTGAGATCCAGAGTTTATATGCCTAGATTATATTGCCATAGAGTTATAAATCAAATTGCAACCTTCAGCTCCAAATTGAAGTATAATTTTATTAAAAATATAGTTACATATTAAAATCAAATTATTGATAAACTTGGTAATTTCTGCTTACTCTGGATCAGAATTTTTTAACCTAGAGTCTGAAGACAGCCTTTGCAGGGTCCATAAATCTTCTATGAGTTCATGTACAATTGCATGCATGTCAGTTTGCTGGGAATAGCACCCATGCTTCTTTCTTTGGCTGTGCTGGGTCTTCTTGCTGCTTGTGGTCTTTCTCTAGCTGCAGCGCTCCGGCTTTGTAATTGTGCTGTGTGGGCTTAGTTTCTCTGGCAGCACGTGAAATCTTCTCAGACTAGGGAATGAACCATGTCACTTGCATTGGTCATTGGATTCTTTATCACCAGACCACCAGTGAAGTCCACGTCCATGGTTCTTATCATAGTCTGGAAATAATTCATGACCTGAAAAAGGTTATGAAGCAGTGTTCTAGATGATAGCTTTTCATTTCTCAAAATATTTGATTAAACTAGTAGACTTCATGTTTTACTACTATATATTTATCACCACAACTGGAAGCAGAAGGGAGCCTTGGGTAGCTTTTGTAGCTCAAAAGAGGACTGAGTCTTCTGGAGAATAAGGTGATGGAGTCTTTTGGTTCCTCTTGGGGTTGCTGCAGTGGAGTGTTTTGGTCTCCATTTTGCAGAAGCATAAATGTCATGCCGGAGAAGGCGATGGCAGCCCACTCCAGTACTCTTGCCTGGAAAACCCCATGGACAGAGGAGCCTGGTAGGGTGCAGTCCATGGGGTCGCTACTAGTCGGACACGACTGAGTGACTTCACTTGCACTTTTCACTTTCATGCATTGGAGAAGGAAATGGGAACCCACTCCAGTGTTCTTGCCTGGAGAATCCCAGGGATGGGGGAGCCTGGCGGGCTGCCGTCTATGGAGTCACACAGAGTCAGACAGGACTGAAGCGACTTAGCAGCAGCAGCAGCAAATGTCATGCAGCCAATGGTGAAGGCAGTGCTTCCCCCCAAAAAGTAGTGCTGCCTCATGTTTCCATAGGAAATGGATTACTTTAAATGATTCCGTCTCCGCCAGCCTCTTCCTTTTCTCACACTCAATGTCACTTATCATGAGTGACAGGAACTAGGCATTTGGTAACTGCTATAATGCTTTGTCAAATTGCATCCACCCAGAATTTTTTTAATTTAATTTGTTTTATTATCTCCATGGATTAGTATTTTATGAAGTAAACTAACTTTCATGGCTTATCTAGATTTGCATGAAAATTAGCTTGTTTGGAAACCAGTTTTACAGATGATTGAGCTCTATCTCTAAAGCCTTTATGTTAAGCTAATAACTAGTGTCATGGAGAGGTAATACCATGTAGTAGTTTTGGTTGTTTTTTGTTTTGGTTTGATTTTGGGGGTTTTTGTTTGTTTGTTTTTGTTTTTTTTTAGATAGAAGGAAAAGAAAGCTAGGTTTATTGGTTTAAATGAAATATGGGGAATTCCCTGGTGGTTCAGTGGCTAAGACTTCATGCTCCCAATGCAAGGGGACTGGGTTCCATCCCTGGTCAGGGAACTAGATCCCACATGCTGCAACTAAAGAGTTTGGATGCCTCAGTGAAGATGGAAGATCCTGCATGCCACAACTAAGACCGGGCACAGCCAAATAAAACAAAAATTAAGGTTTCTGGAAATGACCCTTAAGACAAACAGCAAATAAAGAAACATCTATTCAAGGATATCTATGAAAATTCAGTAAGAAAGGTGAGAGTCTTGTGACATTCAAACTCCTTTTTGGCAGATTGTGTCTTGCCACAAATTCCAGTTCTGTCTTTAAATCCCTAAGTTTTCACTTTTTACCTGTTTCCTCCTTTGACTTGCACACAAGAATCTTAGAGCTTAATGAATGTAATGTTCAAATGTGGTGAGCCCCCTCAGCAAATAAAATTCCTGGCATCATGCCTAATCATAGCAGGAAACCAAAAAATAACAGCTGCTACCGTCATCACCTCCACCACTACCCCAGGAGATTGACAGCTTGTCTGTGCGCTTTTCTGCTTGGTTTCTGACATCAGTACTTTAATCTGAATTTGTTTTTACTTGCTGCCTGGAGTGGATATGTGTGTGTATGTTCATATGTATGTGTGCCTGTCTTTATTATGTGTTTGTGTATAAGCTGAAAGTTTCCTAAATCCTTTAAAGAAGTAATTATTAAATAAGATTATTGAGGAATTATACAGAGGCTTATGATTAACTACCAAAAGTTATAATAATTTTGCTAAGAAGCTCAAATGTCTTCTCACCCCTTTTAGCTGTCAAGTGTAATAGCTGCAAATGGTCACCTTTCTGCAGCTTTTATTCCCAGCTGGTTGTATTAACTGTCTCTGTTAAGCCTTAGAGTGATTTTCAGCTCCTTATTAGCAGAAAGGTAGAGAATATAATTATTAGATTTGTGAAATTTGGGTAAGTTAATATTGTCCATTTTGGAAAATGGCATCAATGAGACTATTCATAGTCTACCAAAACTATCAAAGAACTTTTTTTTTTAAGCCACTAGTTCAGAAAGGTCTGAAATTTCTCAAGACACAGGATAAAGGTTAAAACTGTTTTATTCTACCTCTGATGATAGTCTGTCTTTCACTCCTCTGGTTTTAAGATGAAAGCTTAATTGAAAGTTCTCATTAGGTAAACTCAGTTAAACCATATTAAAATTATATTTTATGGCTGTATTAAAATAAAGATGAATATATCAGTATTTTATATTAAGACTTTTTTTAAACTAAAAGTTCATTTTTTTTCCTTTTCATATAAAAAGGGCTAAACCCACCCGTGGTGGATTCATGTCAATGTATGGCAAAACCAATACAGTTTTACAAAGTAAAATGAAGTAAAAATAAAAATTTAAAATAAAATAAAAAATCTCAATAGGGAATTCCCTGGCAGTCCAGTGGTTAGGACCCTGTACTTCCACTGCAGGGGGAATGGGTTCCATCTCTGGTCGGGGAACTAAGATACCTCATGCCACATGGTCAAAAAAAAAGGGCTAAACCATCTTTGTAAGTTCCTAAAAGTATTGGGGGCTGTAGGTACTGAGCCTGCTGTGCCGGGTGGGGCAGTGCACCATGTTCAGGTAGGTAGTCCTTGGGTCTGTGTGGCAGCGTAGAGACCTGAAAGCTCCCAGAGATACACACGTGCAGGTCATCTCAGTTAGCTGTGGTTGGGACAGGGGGTTGGTGAGAGGTAGGACCAGGAAATGAGGAATCCTGCTTTGGTACTTGCTGGTATTGCAGAAGTGCTGTTGATTATGTTTAGGAGGGTATTGATATGGTGATTATGCTTTTAAAAGCTTTTTTAAAAATATTATTTTTTAGCTGTGCTGGGTCTTTGTTGCTGCTTGTGGTCTTTCTCTAGTTGTGGTGAGTAGGGGCTACTCTAGAGTTGTGGTGTGCAGGCTTCTCACTGTGGTGGCTTCTCTTGTTGCGGAGCATGGGCTCTAGGGCCCGTGGGCTTCAGTAGTTACAGTGCATAAACTTTAGTTGCTCTGAGGCAGATGGAATTTTCCCGAACCAAGGCTTAAACCTGTGTGCCCTGCATTGGCAGGCAGATTCTTAATCACTAGGCCACCAGGGCAGTTCTGGTCACGCTTTTAAAAGCAGTTCTTTTAGAGATGGAAGCTGAGACATTTGTGAATAAAGTGATATCTAGAGTTTGTCTGTGTGTGCTACGTTGATTCAGTCATGTTCAATTGCTTGCAACCCTATGGACTGTAGCCCGCTAGGCTCCTCTGTCCATGGGATTCTCTAGGCAAGAATACTGGAGTGAGTTTCCATGCCCTTCTCCAGCAATCTTCCCGAACCAGGGATCAAACCCGCATGTCTTATGTCTCCTGCACTGGCAGGCGAGTTCTTTACCGCTAGTGCCACTTGGGAACCCTATCTAGAGTTTGCTTTGCAATAATCCCAACGGGAGTGGATGAGAGTATAGATGAAACAACTCTTGGTTGTGAGTTGGTGATTGTTGAAATTAGGTGATGGAAGCACAGGGTTCATTGTAATAGTCTCTCTTCTATTAGACATGCTTGAAGTTTTACATAATAAAGTGGAAAGTCCAAGGGGAGCAGGGATGGACAGGTCTCAACAGGTCTCAACAGAGGCTTGAGAGGCCTGAGCAGCACAAAACTCCCCCATCACTGCATGCCACCAGCCTGATCTGCTTGCCTCCCACACAGTTGGTGTTAGGGTTATTTAAGTGGGGAAGTCAAGGTAATTTGTCTGTATTCCATGGCTGGTGTAGGGGAGAAATAGCACACACAAGATGATAAAATATTTTATAATTTGGTGGAAATAGGATGGCGGAGAAATAAAACGAGAAATAAACGAGATAAACTGGTGTTCCTACCCCAAATCCAGGGGAATGAGCGAGACTTAGAACTTTCACAACACTTCTGGTGGGAAAGGGTTTTGAGTCAACTCTAATTGAATTTTCCAAGGTCAGGATGCCTCTGTTGACCTCTGGGTTGCAACTGCTTGACTCTCAAGAAGTGACGGACAAGTGGGAACAGAGAAGAAGTTGACTTTTGTTTGTTAACCTGGATTTGGTTGAAGGAAGGAAAATTGGAGCATTAATGTTACATGGCTTCCTGCAATCTAGGAGAGAGGGGGTGAAGGCAGTGCTGTTTCTGTTCAAGGTTGTTGGCTCCAGAGTGAGGCTTCACAGAGTTTTAGCTGTGCAACCTTGTACAAATTACTTCTCAATGAAAAGTAGCTAATAGTGTGTGCTGTTGAGATTTGACAGTCTCCAATAAATTATACCTGTCCTTTCCTTGCCTTAGTTCAGAAACAATTGAGAAACCCAGACAAATGGAGTTCAATATAACTCCTTTACAACCAATAAAGCTGTTTGGAGAATGTGATTTCAGTGAACCAATTGGATTTCTAAATACCCCTCCTCCAGGCACACCTGCCCCCAGAGCAGACAGACCACACTCTGCTTATGGCTCTGAGATCTCAAGGAAGAAGAAATGCACTCCTTCTTCTAGATTCACCAGCAGAGGAGTCACTGCTCCCATAGGAAGGAGGAAATAGCGATGGGTGAGGGCAAAAGTGAGGGAATTCTTCTCTGGGGAACTCTCCATCTCCACATGGAAACAGGAGCATTGGGAGATAATGTTTATCATTGGGTTCTTGTGAAGTGCTTAGCACAGTATCGAGTACATGGTAAGTAGGCTTTGTCTGCTTAGTCATTATTAATAGTGAATATTAAGAAGCTTCCCACATCTTTGTGGATAATGGAGTCACTTCCTTGTTGTACCCCCAGTGAAAACACAATACCCCTATCAAGAAGTGTAGTCCACCCCCCCACGCCTTGAGTCTAGGGTCCCTGTGACTTGCTTAGACTGACAGAAAGTGGCAGAAGTGACACTGTAGGACTTCCAAGGCCCCAGGGAATCTTGTAGCTTCTGCTCTTGCCTTCTGAGATCACTGCTCCGGAACAGCGTAAAAAGAAACCCTTGAGAGACCTCCTGGAAAGAGGTCCCATCCTGGCGGCCAGCTTGCCCTCTGCTGAATGCATTTACATGATCGATCCCTCAAGACAAACAGAAAGACTGCTCAGCCAATTCACAGAATTGTCAGAAAACAAAATGGTTATTGTTTAAAATTCCTGTTTGGGGTTGATTTGTTATTCAGCAATAGTGAGCAAACAGCTAGTAAGCCGGTGGAGCAAGAGACTGAAGCTGCAGTGGGTAGGGAGGGCCACAGGGGTTGCTGATTGCAGTGGGCTGATTTCCAGTTTGTGAGCAAGTCCTTGGTTCGGGTCTGCTAAATGAGTTGAGCACACACTTCTACCTCAACTAGCTGTTGTAAGTCCCTTCGCTGACATGTGTGATCTAACCTGTAGCAGACCCGAACTTAAGTGGCTCCTGGTGGGTTGGTAAGAAGCTGCATGAATTGAGGCAGAGGAGTGTACTGGTCACTGACAAATCTGAGCCCTCCACCTTACCTAATTTCCCCCAGAGGATTTTGCTTCCTAAGGACCTATCTGAGGAGGTCCTGGCCTGTGACCACTCTTAACAGCAGAGAGGCGGCCCAGGCAGTAAGGAGAGGGAGCCTGAAGGTACACGTTCTTCCACAGTTTGTGTTGGGTTTTCATCTCCATCTGGGAGGTGCCGCCAGATCAGAAAGCTTCCCCACCCATTGCTGCAGGCGTCTGCCTGCCTGCTGTCTGTTGCCAAGGCGTGGTCTGCTGGAATTTCCAGGACATTAGACTTCCTAGTTTGCATTGCAAGACAGGGCTGGCAGCTGGCTGGAGACAGAGAAAGTGGACTGTTGGGGGGCGGGGGGGAGCAGAAAGAAGCTGCTGGTCTTCAGTGGAAAGTGGGAAGTGAGTTCACCCTAGGACACCAGGGACACGATGGCGGTGGGCGGGCAGTGCTCTATGAATGGGCAAGGGTGGCTGAGGCTCGGGCAGATGGGCATCAAAGGAAAGCAGTAATAGACTCTAGGTAACACACTGCCTTTTCTGTAATGATCTCAGCAGGCAGGAGTGTCCTGGGGCTTGTATAGTTTAAAAGCACCACAGTCCTGGCTTCAGCAGAGCATAAAGCATGGCGTACGTCAGACAGCCATCCATTTTAATTTCTGGCTCCCCTGCGATTTTTAAGTGACCCATGATTGGCAGGTTGGAGCTTCCCAGATGGCACAGTGGTCAAGAATTCTCCTGCCAGTGCAGGAGATGCAGGAGACGTGGGTTTGATGCCTGATCAGGAAGATCCGCTGGAGAAGGAAATGGCAACCTACTCCAGTATTCTTGCCTGGGAAATCCCATGGACAGAGGTGCCTGCGCATGGTGCTGTCAAATGCTGCTCCACGGGGCACCACCAAGGAACTGGTGGACAAAGCAAAGCTGAGTTTATAACTCACTGAGATCAGGGCGATCCCTTCCTCGACAGAGTCTTAGCAGCATCTCGTGAAGAGAGGGCAGTGGTGGGATATTTATAGGTTTGGGGCTTGTTTAGGATTGAGCAAGGGCTTAACAGACACAGCAGGGCGAGGGTTTCTAAAGGAACCTTTGAGAATTGATGAGACCCGCAGAGTACTTTCAGGACAGTAGCAAAAATTGTGTGTAACTTCATCTCCCTGGGCAAGAGTTTCCTAAAGCATATTACTGGAGGCAGTGGTGAAAGTAATGTTAATATAGACAGTGAACTGTGTGGGTACAGATGGTTTAGGTTCAAGTTCTCCCAATTTACTTCCAGTATTGTTATGAGGATTAAATGAGACAATGGATGAGGTGCTCGACGTATAGTCTTGAGAGTGCTAAATCGTTTCAGTTGTGTCCAACTCTTTGCGACCCCATGGACTATAGCCCACCAGGCTTCTCTGTCCATGGGATTCTCCAGGCAAGAACACTGGAGTGAGTTGCCAAGCCCGTCCCCAGGGAATCTTCCTAACCCAGGGATTGAACTCACATCTTTTACATCTCCTGCATTGGCTGGCAGAAATACTCAGTAATTAGTTACCATTAGTAGCATTATTTTCCAGTCCAGCCCCCAATTCTCCTGCCAGTTTGCTAGTACATAAAATGATTTCACCTCCAGAATTGTTTTCTCATAACCTAAAGACTTTATCCCTTTTTAAAATGCAAACACAGGAAGAAAGGGCTCACCAAATCTAATCAGGTATTTACACCTTGGAGTTTATAAAATCCTAAGCAGGAATCCTGGAAGCTTAGAATATAAGCTTTATACTAAGCCCTCAGAGAAATGGCCCTGTACATCCTTAAGCTGTTCTGAAGGACCCTTGCACATCCCCAGTCCATGTAAGACTAAGGACAATAACGCTAGGTCCAGAACCCCTGAATTTCCCCCTTTCAATCTGGTGTCAGGCTGGTCCCATCTAGTAAGATGCTATTACTTCCTTGGTGTTTGTGCTTGTCCAAATTTCTCCAGGGAAACAGAAACAGAAAGAAATCTTTCTTTCTTCCTTTCTTTGTTCCTTCCTTCCTTCTTCTTTCTTCATATCTATCTATCTAAATGGAGTTTATCATGAGGAATTGGCTCACAAGGTTATGGAGGCTGAGAAGACCCACGAGCTGCTATCTGCAAGCTGGAGACCCAGCCAAGTTGGTGGAGTAATTCAGTTGGAGTCTGAAGGCCTGAGATCCAGGGGAGCTGAGGATATAAATCTCAGTCTGGGGACTTGAGATGATGAGTTGAGATGTCTGAGCTCTAGCAACTAGGCAAGGGGAAAAGGGGCAATTTCCACCCGTTTCTGCTTTTTTTCTACTCAGACCCCCAGCGGATCGGATGAAGCTCAACCACGTGGAGGAGGGCCATCCACTGAGTTCACCAATTCAAATGGTTAATCTCATCTGGAAACATCCTCACAGACACACCTAGAAATAATGTTTGGTCTGGACACCTCCGTCAAGTTGATACATTAAACTAACCATCTCACCAAGTCATAGAGAGGAACTGAGGATTTGCAGGTAGAAGAGGGATGGGTCATCATTTCTAGTCTTGCTCTTGAAATCACACTACTGATGAGGCCTCTTATGTTAGGAGGTTAGTAAGCTGCCTCAGTTTACCCAAAGTACCTACACTCAGTCGTCTCTTCTGCAGGTTTCCAAACCATGACAACAGGCTCTAGACCTGGGGAGCTCAGCCCAGGCAGTCCCTTAGAGTCAACAGGGCAGCTTTAGAAAATATCTAAACCGGGTCTGCCCTTGCAGCTGCTGCCCATTCAACCCTCAACCAGCTGAACCAGAATGTTATGGTGAGGCCCAGGCACTGCTCTTTTACCAAAGTTGCCCAGGTGATGGCTAATGCACAACTTGAGAAACACGACTCCAGATCAGTGCTACTTAAACTTTAGTTGCACAGGTATCACTCGGAGGACTTACTAAAACACAGATTCAGGGTTTCACTCCCCAGAGATCCTGATTCGGCATGTCTGAGTTGGGGCTTGAAAATGAGTACTTCTAAAATGCTCCCAGGTGATGTTACTGCTATGTATTAGTTTCTGAGGGCTGCCATAACAAAGGATCACAGACCTGGAGACTTAAACAACAGAAATTTATTTTCTCACAGTTCTGGAGTCTAGAAGTCCAAGATCAAGGTATCAACAGGGTTGGTTTCTTCTGAGGCCTCACTCCTTGCCTTACAGACAGCAGCCTTCTTTCTCCCTGTACCTTCACAAGTCTCCCCTCTGTGCACGTGTGTCCAAACTCCTTCTTAAAAGGACACCAGTCATATAGGATTAGGGCCTACACTAATGACCTCATTTTAATGTATCTCTTTAAAGACCCTACCTCCAAATACGGTCACATTCTAAGGTCTTGGCAGGGGGTAGACACAATTTAGCCCCTCACATGCTATCTACTGAGTGTGTGAACCCCACCACTTTCAGTAGCAAGGCTCTAAATTAAAATCACAGAAATAGTATGGGTTCACCAGGTAATATAAGGTATAAGTGTTAGTAGCTCCATCATGTCCGACTCTTTGTGACCCCATGGACTGTAGCCTTCCAGGCATGAATTTTCATTCCAAAAAGATAAAACAAAAATAAACAAGTGGGACTAGCTCAGCCTCAAATGCTTCTGTGCAGCAAAAGAAACAATCAGCTGTGTAAAAAGGCAATCTAGAGAATGGAAGAAAATATTTGTAAACTGTGTATCTGAAAAGGGGTTAATCTGGTAAGGGGTTAATCTCGAAAATATGTTTAAAAACTCCTACAACTTCATTGCTTTAAAAAAAAAAAAAACTCGTCTCCATAGGTTTGATACACATGAAGTGGTTCTTTTTTTTTTCCCGCCAACTTTTTACTCTGTATTGGGGTATAGCTGATTAACAATATTGTGATGGTTTTAGGCAGCACCTCAGAGTCACAGATAAGGCTGGCAGGCTGGGGTTCTTCAGCATCTACATTACTGAAACAAATGTAAGAAGTTAGCTGAAAAAAGGCTGTTTCAAAGCCTCTTCCTGCAGCAGCAAGTTGTAAGAACTGCATGGGAAATGGCAGACCACAGCTACAGCTTGCCTCCTATTTCTGCAAAGTAACTCTTAAGGAAAAGAAAATCATAGCCCAGGAATCAGACTGATTTATACATAGCCAGAACAAAGCTTCTTTAAATCAGTTGCTGTTGTTTAGCTCCATGGAAGTTTTTCATGTTGAAAAGAAGAAAATCCTTGGATGTTAAGTAGACATATTGTGGTGATCATTTTGCAATATATACAAATATCAAATAATTATATGTCCTCTTGAAACTAATAGGCTTAGTCAAAGCTATGGTTTTTCCAGTAGTCATGTACGGATGTGAGAGCCGGACCACAAAGAAGGCTGAATGCCAAAGAATTAATGCTTTTGAGCTGCGATGTTGGAGAAAACTCTTGAGAGTCCCTTGGACTGCAAGGAGATCAAACCAGTCAATCCTAAGGCAAATTAATCCTGAATATTCATTGGAAGGATTGTTGCTGAAGCTGATGCTCCAAAACTTTGGCTACCTGGTGTGAAGAGCTGACTCACTGGAAAAGACCTTGATGGTGGGAAAGACTGAAGGCAAAAGGAGAAGAGGGCAGCAGAGGATGAGATGGTTAGATAACATCATCAACTCAATGGACATGAATTCGAGCAAACTCCGGGAGGTAGTGGAGGACAGAGGTGCCTGGTGTGTTGCAGTCCATGAAGTCAGAAAGAATGGGACAGAACTTAATGAACAACAATAACTTGAAACTAGTATAATGTAAATTTTCTTAAGAAAAAAAAAGTAACACCTCAATTTTCTTAAAAAAATTAAAAAGATTACATTCCACACGCACAAAAAAGTGGTTTTTTGATGATCAGATAAAATGAGTTGCAGCTTGAAGGGAACAAAACAAACTTCTAATGTTTTTAAGGCATATATGAAATTCAGTGGGGAAGGCTGAGGGCTGCATTCAGCTGTGGAAATGCATGGTAAGCAAATTTGACTCTTGTGAATCTAAAATGTTAGAAAGGAAAAACTTCTCTATTCTGTGAGGTTAGGTGTCTGTGAGCCTGTGAATTACATGACACAAGAGAGATTAACAAGAGAAAAAGGTTTATTTGTATGCATATAAAAACCAAGGAAAGAAGCAGTCGGTTCTTTAAACGGTTTAAGTTAGAGGTTTATAGACTTAGCAGGGGAAAAAGGAGGGAGGAAAAAGGCCTTATGAGAAGACAAATAGGTTTCTTTAGGAAAGACGTGGATTTTTAGGAGAACAAATGGGATAAGACGTTGGTAATGTTTGTTTATGCAGGTGCAGCAGTCTTTCTGCCTTCAGAGCCTCAAAGGGGATTTATGGCAGCCTCATTTCCCAGAAGCTACTGCTTTTAGTCAGATAAGGGAAACTCTGAGAAGGTTTCTTTCCACATCTGCTGAATCTCAAAGGTCTTCAGTTTAAAAAAATCTTTGTATCAACTCTAGGTCCCAACAATGGTAGTATGATACAAATGCTGTCTTGCTGCCTAAGGAAGTGACTTGTAAACTGTTCCCTCTTGCTGCCTGGCACCTGGCAGAGGCCTTTCAGCTGGCAAGCTGTAGTCCTATTCATGCTCAGCGTCAGCAGAACTATGGTTATTTGAAGACATCTGGAATTCTATTTGTAATTTTAGCATGAAGTACATTGTTATTCTGACATGTCTGCGTGCTCAGTTGCTCAGCTGTGTCTGACTCTTTGAGACTATTCTGACATACACTATTTCTATAATTTGAAAGGTTTATAAATCCTATAAAATACTATTCACGCCAGGATATTGCTAAAACTAAGCCTTGAAAAACACAGCTATAAGTCAAAAACTACAGAATAAAAGTTATGTATGATAAAATGGTGTTTATAAGGCCATCAACCAAATTAATACTATGCTATTAAGGCTCCCCAGGCAGCGCTAGTGGCAAAGAACCCTCCTGCCAGTGCAGAAGACATAAGAGACGTGGGTTTGATCCCTGGGTCGGAAAGATCCCCTAGAGGAGAGCATGGGAACCCACTCCAGTATCCTTGACTGGAGAATCCCATGGACAGGGGAGCTTGGCGGGCTACAGTCGATAGGGTTGCAAAGAGTCAGACATGACTGAAGCGACTTAGCACACATTAAGAGATAGCCCTTTGGGAAAATTTTTAAATATTGCTTAAAAATTAAAAGGAGCATTAAAGTAAAAATGCGCTGCAATAGGTACAGATTTTTATACTCTAGGAATGAACTCCTCATGACCTATGAGAGAACTACAAAAGCTTGTTCCTTGAGTAAAATATGGACAAAAACTAAGACATCATTTAGTTCATGAGTAAAGAATCAAACTGTGATTCAATGGCAAGTGTTTATGTAGAAGAGCTAGAAATTGAACAAACATCTAAAAACTGTAGGGCAGTTAATCCTGTGAAATCATGGCAACGATGAAGTAATTCATCTTTAAAATTATGGCAAGATTAGAGATGATAAGTATGTGAACTCTAGTTATACATGGAAATAGACCTCTGAAATAATGTTGACTGAAAACAATTAGAATTCAAAATAGTACAGTTATTTCAACTATGGACAGAATACAAGCTTGACTACTGGCAAAGATGGGGACTTAATTTAAACCTATGTAAATAGTGCTTATATTTACAAGGTCCTTATTTTCTCCAGAGTTGTGTTAATGATAAAAGTCAATTGGAGAGGTAGACAGTTTTGGGAGGGGAAAGGAGGAAGGCTGAACTGATGGAGCACAGGGGATTTTTAGGGGAATGAAACTATTCTGCATGATATTGTAACAGTGGATGTGTGTTATTATATATTTGTCAGAATCCGTAGGCTACACAACACAAAGAGAGAACCCTAATTTAAACAATGGACTTTACTTAATAATAATGTATCAGTATTGGCTCATCAATTGCAACAATTGTACCACATTAATACAAGATACTGGGCTTCCCTGGTGACTCAGACAGTAAACAATCTGCCTGCAATGCAGGAGACCTGGGTTCAATCCCTGGGTCAGGAAGATACCCTGGAGAAGGGAATGGCTACCCACGCCAGTATTCTTGCCTAGAGAATTCCATAGACAGAGGAGCCTGGCAGGCTACAGTGCTTGGGGTTGCAAAGAGTTGGACATGACTGAGCTTAGCAGAAGAAATTGTGGGGTGGGGAGCAGCGGTGAGGAAGTATATGGGACTCTGCACTTCCTGCTCAATTCATCTGAAAAATGCAAAACTGACCCCCTATTAAAGTATGCTAATTAAAGAAAAGAGGTAAATTGGTGGATAAAGAGATTGCTGAGTCTTGGGGAAATCTTGAATCATCAAGGCTAAAATATGCTTTCAGTTCTTTGTTTACTTTGCCTAAAGGTGCATTATTTTGCAAGGGCATAAGGATTAAGAACAAAATGAGAGCAATAGAATGCCTTGCTCCCATTGCCAAAAGAAGTTTTCTCATTTGAGTGACTATTATGAACATTGAATCAGTCTATTCAGAGGAACAAATTTTACCCTTTATAGGATAAGTTCCAAATCTTCTTCAATTGATTTGATAAGAAAACACTGTATCTTAGCAATTCTCACTACAGGATTCACCATATCAGCAAACATATTTGAAGGTGTTTAACAAAGTGTTTTTCTGTTAGTATCTTGTTGATCAGCAATCTCACTTCATCAGAACACAGCTTTTGCTCAGGGGAGAACCAGTTCTGTAATCTCTCTGTAGTGCAAACTCCCTAATGTTGGAGAATTCAAACTCATTCTCACAATGAGACCTCAGTCTCCTCCAGCCCTGGAGCCACTTACCCACCCCCCGCTCTGGCCACTCACCACCTTCTCTGCCTTGAATCCTGGGCATAAACTCAGGTCTATGAAACAAACAAAACCCCAGGTCTTTATTCAACTCGACTTGCTTTCTGACCTCAAGCCTTACTACGCTGAGCTGGTGGAAAAACAGCCTCCCATCTTTCTAGGGTTCCAGGAACCTCTGAATGCCAAGACGCTGAGTGATGGGGATGGGGTGAGGTGGGGAGGATCCTCTGGGCCTTGGCCCATGCAGGTTACTGCTTAGACATGTCATCTCTCTCCACAAGTTCCTTACAGGTCTTCCCGCTTTCTGCTGGTTTCCCTTGTGACTGGCGTGTGGGAGTCTTTGGCAGGGCTACCTCTGATCCTATCTGTCTCGACATAGCCATCTTCTCTCTGGGATTGTTTGCGTGAGTAGTGACTGGGCTGCAAAGTCATGACTAATACACAGTAGTGCTGTGTGCGAAGTAGCTTCAGTAGTGTACGACTCTTTGCGACCCTATAGATTGTAGCCCACTAGTCTCCTCTACCCATGGCATTCTCCAGGCATCTCCTCCAGGGGATCTTCCTGACTCGGGGATGGAAGCCTTGTCTCCTGTCGTGGCAGGCAGATTCTTTACCACTAGCACCACCTGGGAAGCCTGCTGCAAAGGCAGGCACAGATCTTTTCTGCTCCTGGAATCCACCACCTCTCATTTTTCCCTCTTGACTCCTACCTGTTAAAAACACCTTCCAGTCTGGGGATGACATGGATTCTCTTTCTTTAATTTTTTCTGCAACCCCCCACCCCTCCACCCAGCCCCCAGGATTCCCTAAACGATTACATTTTTGGAACAAGAAGCAAAAATACTTTCTAACTATATGTTTTCTCCCATGAACAACCCTTCCTCAAGGTAATGAGGCCAGAGCCCACTGTGATGGAAGGAAGGGAAAGGAGCCCTACAGAGAGAAAAGGAAGAAATCCGTATTTGAAAATATTATTTGGCCACATATTTTGTTTGCATGGAGGCTCATCTCTGTTAATCCGTTTTAGGCTGTCTGATAGTGTGACTGGTTTTCCTATGCCCTCCCCAGCACCTGTGGAGTGAGAAGGTGTGCTCCTGACGACCTCTGGTTGCTCTTCCCTTGACCTTGCCCAGCTTTGAAGTGAGCTCTAAAGTGCTTCTGTGGGGCAGTCACGGTCACATCCTGGCCCCTAAATCCTAGGATTTCCCTTCCTAGTCATTGCCAACAATTACATTTTTGGCCACCTTTGGAGACACTGGATACCTCTGAACACAGTTCACCATATCAGGTGGATTTTTAAAACTGTTTTTCAGCAAATGGAGAGGATTGAGTCCAAATCATTAAGAGAATGGTGAATATAACAACCATATTACTATGGCGGCAAGGGGAGGGAAGGGGTGGAAACCTTACTACATTGCGTTTCCTACCCCTAAATGCCACAGTGCTTCCCCAGCAACCTCACATCAAATACTCTTCTAAGCTGAGGCATCAGAGGCCTGTCTTAAAATGTAAATGTGCTCTTTGTTGATGCTCTTAGATGACGTCTGTCTGATACTCGACAGAGAGGAAACCCTGAAGGAATGAGACACTGGACAAGTAAGTTTTGATGGAAGAAAGTGAGAAGGAGGAAGGAAAAGGCCACAGCACCCCACCCCATCCCCGTCCCCACCATGGGAAACTAGGACAAGAAATGGAATGGGAAAGGGTCTCAGAAACCAGCCCAGAGGTTTGCAACTTTGTCCAGGATTGGTAGGCCCTGCATCTGCGGAAAGGGCATTGTGTGAATCCATCAGCTTTCTTTTCTGTGAGTTGTCCTATGACAGCTTTATTCATTTTCTGATCAACTCCTTAGGGAGCCTGCTGCTATGTGTGAAAGTGAAAGTCACTCAGTCATATCTGACTGCAATCCCATGGACTGTAGCCCACCAGGCCCCTTGGTCCATGTAATTCTCCAGGCAAGAATACTTGAGTGGGTTGCCATTCCCTTCTTCAGGGGATCTTCCTGACCCAGGAATCGAACCCTGGTCTCTTACACTGCAGGCAGATTCTCTACCATCTGAGTCACCAGGGAAGCCCCTGCTGCTGTGCATATTGAGTGGTATTTAGCTCCTCAGGGTTTTGGCTGTGTGGGCTGGAGTCTCATGCCCCTGGGTGGCTCCCTCTGGCAGGTACCGTGAAGATAGAGAAAGGGGAAAAAGCTCTTCTCTGCTCCAATCACTTCTCCTCTCCTGGTTCCACCACCTAGGGCTGATGGAATTCTCCATGCCCTACCGCCTCTCGAAACCCTGAAACTTGTCAAGGCCATTAACTTTTTTTTCAACTATATCAATTTAAGAATTTTTTATTGAGATGTAACTGACATCTAAAGTTCTATTAGTTTCAGTTGTACAACATGATGATTCGTTATTTGTATGAAACGTGGAGGCTGGGTGCTGAGCAGCCTGTCTAGTGAGAGTGGTCCAGGCCTCATTTATCCCTACACCCCCATGCCCAGCCCTGTGTCTGGCACCTGGGGGCCATCCCCTCAATATTTACTGTATTGAAATGAGCTGCATTTAGTCCTTGTTTGTGGAATTTGGGTGTATTTCACCAAGCCTTTTAATATCCTAATAAGTCACAGATTCTAAAAAAGATAAATTAATTTTACTGAGTGACTCAGATGGTTCTAATTTTTTGTCTTTGCTTTGCTAATTGCTCTCCATGCTCCTCAAGCATCAAGGAGTGCAATGGACAAAGGAGCAGAAAGTGAAGGAAAAGACCCCTTATTATCTTCAGACCAGACAGTCATGTACTTTTATGGAATAAGTATTTTATACCAAGACTGGACAACAAAGTGGACTCCTGATGAGAAAAGATGAAAGGAATGACCGAGTTGGCCAGGGCAAGAATACCAAAGGCTCTCTTTCCTCCGGCCAGCTGCTCAGCTCCTGGAAGCAAAACAGCCCTTCTGTCTGGGATTTGTGTTAGACCTGACCCTGCCGTGGCTTTTCTCCCTGTGTGTAAGGCAAGTTCCCTGCTTAAATCTTTGTTTAGACTCAGTTAAATTCATAAACAGGAACTCTTAGGTTGCTGCTATTTTGAAACTTTCTGGGCTTTTGAAGATGATCTATTAATGGGACTTCCCTGGTGGGCCAGTGGCTAAAACTTTGCGCTCCCTCTGTAGGGTGCTGGGGTTCAATCCCTAGTCAGGGAACTAGATCCCACGTGCAGCAACTAAAGACTCTGCATGCCGCAACTTAGACCGGGGAAAGCCAAATTGAAAAAAAAAAAAAAATCAGATAGTCTGTGACTGATTTATTACTTACCAAACCTCTGTTCTTGTTTCATTAACTCAACCCTCATAGCTCCCAACTATCGGTGCAAACGGAGTAACTTAGTTGAGATGCAATGGAATTATTTAAACTTGCAATAGATTTTAAATGGTTGCTGTTTGACCTTGTGGTATATATGTGGCGAACTGTTTTCTTAATGTGATTAATGTGATAAAGGAGATTTGAAATCAAGACTGTCTTGGGAATGCATTGTTTGGTCACTTTATTTATATTGCATATTACTTGGATAATGAAGTTATTTGCCTAACCTTATTTTGTTTAGACAGATACTATAACTACTTGTATTCTGTAACCTCATACCAATTTGAAGGTACTGCAAACAGTTGTGGGTAAGAGGAAGAAGGGAAGAGATAAACTGGTTGAGTGCTTTGAATGAGTGTTTCAGAAATATGGGTACTATTGATCTAAAATTAGTTATTTATACTTTATTATTACATAGCATATATTAATATGTAAATCTATTTACATGTATTAAATTTAATGTATTATATTAATATACAGTATGTTAATATATTGTGAACCTATGCTTAATTTATTAACAAATACATTACTTTACATTTACTATATTAATATATAATATAACATATCATGAATGTCATATTCAGGGCTTCCCAGGTGGCTCAGTGGTAAGGAATCTATGTGCCAATATGGAAAGCACAGGTTTGATCCCTGGGTTGGGAAGATCCCCTGGAGGAGGAAATGGCAACCCACTCAAGTATTCTTGCCTGGCAGGCTACAGTCCATGAGGGTCACAAAGAGCTAGACATGATTGAGTGACTGAGCATGTTACATTAAATATAAATTATATATATATGTGTGTGTGTATATATGGCTGAAAAACCCTTTAGTAAATTAAACAACTTGTGCTGTGATGGCTCAATGACTACCATTTGCTTAAGCACCGGAATTCCAGTTGCCAGGTTGTGCTAGTGGTAAAGAACCCTCCTGCCAGTGCAGAAGTGGGTTCCACCCCAGGGTTGGGAAGATGCCCCAGAGTAGGAAATGGCAACCCACTCTGGCGTTTTTGCCTGGAGTATCCCTTGGACAGAGGAGCCTGGCGAGCTGCAGTCCATAGGGTCACAAAGAATGTGACTGGAGCAACTGAGCCCTTCAGAGGCAGGAGTACTCTGCTGCCAGGGCCTTAGTTTAGTTGATCATTTTTCCTGGTTTTGCCTTTGCAGAAAGTCAAATTATGAGTTATCTATTGCTGTGTAATAAACTACCCTACAACTCAGTGCCTTCAAATAATAAGTGTTTATTATCTCAGTTTCTGTGGGTCTGGAATCTGGGTGCAGCTTAGGTGGGTGCTGTAGCTCCAGGCTGGCTGTTTACTGGAAACTTCCCTCAGTTCTTGGCATGTGGGCCTCTCCACAAGGCAACAGGATCACTCAGAGTGAGTACGAGTGAGCAAAAGAGAGCAAGCAGCAGTCTCTCTGTCACCCAATCTTGGAAGTGACACCCCATCACTTTTGTTGTGAGGTCTAACCCAGTCAGGGGTAGGGGATTCCACAAGAGCATGAATCTCAGGTGTAGGGATTTGGAGCCATCTCAGATGCTGCCTGCCTCAGCTAAAGAGAAAAAAAAATGACTGTATTTATCAAAATTAGTGTCATTTAGATATGATATGAAACACACAAGTAATCAAAGAAAAATAGGTAAATTGGACTTTATTGAAAAACTTTTATGCATCAGAGGACACTATTGAGAAAGTGAAAAGACAATCCATAGAGTGGGAGAAAATATTTCTAAAACCATGTATGGAATAAAGGTCCAATAGCCAAAATATATAAAAAGCTCTTACAGCTCAACAATTAAAAAACAAAACCAAATAACCCATTTTAAAAACAGGCAAAGGATTTAGATAGACATTTCTCTAAAGAAGGTATTCAAATGACCAGTAAGTGTATGAAAAATGCTCAGCAAGTTATTCACCAGGAAAATGCAAATCAAATCACAATGAGTACCACTTCATAGGCACTCTATGTTCTTTTAAATGGAGAACAATAAATGTTGACAGCAATATGGAGAAACTGGAATCCTCACATGCTGAAGTATAAAATGGTGCAGCCGCTGTGGACACAGTTTGGCAGTTCCTCCAAAAGGTGAACACAGAATCACTGTATGACTCAGTCATGCCATGTCTAGGTGCGCATTCACCCATGAGAAATGAAAATATACATCCACACACACACACACAAAACTTGTACATGAATGATCGTAGCAGCAACATTCATAATAATTGGAAATAATGTACATGTCCATCAACCGATGAATGTAAACTCATGGAATGTTATTCAGTCATAAAAAGCAATGAAGCACCAATGATCGTAGCAGCAACATTCATAATAATTGGAAATAATGTACATGTCCATCAACTGATGAATGTATACCCATGGAATGTTATTCAGTCAAAAAAAGCAATGAAGCACCGATACATGCCACAACATGAAAGAACCTTGACGACATTATACTAACTGCAAAAGCCTGACACCAAGGCCACATACTGTGTGATTCCATTTATATGGAATGTCCAGAATGGGTAGATCTACAAAGAGAAAAAACAGATTAAATGGTTGCCAGGGGCTTGGAGGAAGGGGGAATAGGGGCTGTCTGTTAATAGATACAGGGCCTACAGTGATGAAAATGTTCTAAAATTATGTAATAGTGCTGGTCACAAAACTCTGTGAGTATACTAAAATCCAGTGAATTATATACTTTAAAATGGTGACTGTTGATATGTGGCAGAAACCAACACAATATTGTAAAGCATTATCCTCCAATTAAAAATAAATAAAATTTTTTAAAATGGTGAATGTTATGTTATGTGAATTTTATCTCAACAAAAATTATTTCTTAAAATTACTATGACCAATGGTAACAAGTATTTACTGAATGTTTGGTAGCCTGCTAAGTTCCTGCTGGGTTCTGGAGCTTAGGTCAGTGGTTTTCAACCTTGGTGACACGTTGAAATCACATGCGAGATTTTAAAAATCTTGATGCCCAGGCCACGGCCTAGACCAAGTCAATCAGAATCTCTAGGGTAGAATCCAGGCCTCAGTGGTTTTTAGGGCACCATATGAAATCCCAATGTGCAGCCAAGGTTGAGAACCACCAGCCTAGAGCATCACACACACATGCATGTTCTGTCACTGAGTCGTATCCGACTCTTTGTGACCCCATGGACTGTAGCCAGTCAGGCTCCTCTGTCCATGGGATTTCCTAGGCAAGAATACTGGAGTAGGTTGCCACGTCCTCCTCCAGGGGATCTTCCCGACCCAGAGATCAAACCAATGTCTCCAATGTCTCCTGCATTGGAAGGCAGAGTCTTTACCACTGAGCCACTTAAGAAGCCCAGAGCATTGTGACTTCTTAGCAAGTTGGGTTCCTTCGAGAAGTGACCACTCTCGTGCCCTATCTTCTTTCCATTAACAGTAATCAGCAAAGAATGGTGCTTGTCCTCAAGGACAGACTCCTCCTCCAAGTCGAGAAGGTCACTTGGTTTCTCCTAATTCACCATTACTTTCCTTTCTGTGGATGACTCAGAATGTTCAGTAATTTAAAGAGGGATATTTGATGCTTCGAAGTTTTTTCTTAGTTTGGATTAGCTTGGTATGACTCAACTGTGGGCAGAGAATCATTTGTTGCCTTTGGAAGAAAAGTTGAATTCTGTCCAAATGGGTTGGCACTTTTGCCCTGAAAAACCTGAATTTTATAGTTAGTGAAGTTCTGAGCAAAAAGCTAAGATGAAAGGAGCTAGAAATGTGAGGACTTTCATGGGCCTATGTGCTCTGTTTTGTATTTCTTATGTAACTGTGATAGTTTATTTTACCATCTTCATCTTGGCTTCCCAGAGCCTTAGCTGTTAGTGTCCTAAACCCTCTGTTGCCAGCAGCTCGCCAAGCTGCTTTTGTATAGCATTCATTCTATTTGGCAAACCTGTATGGACTTGTGTCTCAAATCACAAGTGATCCTGGTTAAATCCACCAGTCAAGGTACTAGAAGCTGAAGCCAATTTGTGAAAAAGATAGAAATGGGCAAAAAAGAAATTAGAAGATCTCAAAGAGCCATAAAGAAAGGATCAGCAACAGCTACATTTGGCTACAAAAGGGCAATGAGGTTTTAGCTAGTAATCCACCTTGTGGTAGGTGATGGGGGTAAATATAGTCAGACCTCTGAACCCCAGGGTTCCACATCCACTGAATCAATAAACCACAGAAACAACAAACCATGGATCAAAAGATATTTGAGAAAAAATTCCAGAGTTCCAAAAAGCAAAACTTGAATTTGCCCTTTGTAAGCACCTATTTATGTATCATTTACATTGTATTTGCAACAATCTATACAGTATTTATGGGGCTTCCCAGGTGGCACTAGAGGTAAAGAACTTTCCCACCAGTGCAGGAGATGTGAGAGACATGGGTTCTATCCCTGGGTCAGGAAGATCCCCTGGAGGAGGGCATGGCAACCTACTCCAGTATTCTTGCCTGGAAAATTTCATAGACAGAGAAGCCTGGTAGGCTATAGTCCATGGGATTGCAAAGAGTTGGACACTACTGAGTAACTGAGCACACACACATACCAGCACCGTAAGTAATCTAGAGATGATGTAAAGTCTATAGGAGGAAGTACACTGACTGTTTGCAAATACTATGCTATTTAATATGAGGGACTTAAGCAGCCAAGCATCTGGTATCTGTTGAATATCCTGGAACCAATCACCCAAGGACCCCAAGAGACAATTGTACAAAGGATCAAGTGTACACAGGATCAGGTGTTCACAGGACAATTGTCCTCAGGATCAAGTGTACATGGGACAATTGTACACAGGATCAGCTCTGGCACCACTTGCAGCAACAAGAGAAAACTCTAAAAGGGAGATTGAACAGAGTCTGGCAACTGCCGAAAACTTCCAGTAAGAACAAATGAAACTGCGGAGGCCTCTGGGGTGGAGGAAACCCAGAAAAGAAAGGACAGGAAGGTTGCAAACAGAGGCATGTGGATTTGCCCCTAGAAGGTAGTAGAAACCAGCCATATTTCTATTAAATGAAGTAGAATGCTCAAGTCTTAAATATTTAGCTCGATGAATTTTTACATATATACACCTATAAAACCACCAGCAAAATCAATACTTAGAACATTTCCAACTTCCCGGAAAATTCTCTCATACTCCCTCCAGCTCATTAGCCCTCTCTCCTCACCCAGAAGTGGCCTGTAATTTTATTCATATCACTGTAAATTAGTTTTGCCTTTTTTTGGTAATTCATATGAATGGAATCATACAGCATATATTCATTTGTGTATGGCTTCTTTTGCATGGCCTAATGTTTTGGGGATCCATCCATATTGTTGTTTTTATCAATTGTTTGTTCTTATTATTACTGTATAGTATTTTATGATATAAATATGCCATAAAACTTATCCATTCCTCTGTTTATGGACATTTGGGTTATTTAAAGTTTGGCATCATTCAGAATAAAGCTGTTATGAACACTGGGGTAAATGCCTTTTCATAGACATACACATTCATTTTTCTTGAGGATATATCTAGGAGAGGAGTTTCTGGGTCAGAAGATAGGTTTAACTATCTTCAGTTAAACAGAAGATATGTTTTAACTTTAGTGGATACTATCAAACAGTTTTTCAGAGGACACATTCACTAACATTGAGAACTCCAGTTTTGGAGATGAAAAGAAAATCAGTAAATACCTTAACCTGAGCCAAGTTCCTGGCTACATAAAATTTGCCATGACCTGTGGGATATGAACTGGCCATGCTTTGCAGTTGAGTGATGAAAGAAAAATAATACACAGGCCATGGAGGGGACCTGTAACTGTCCCACCCCAAACAATGCAGCAGGAAGAAAACCCTGCAGATATTTTGGGGTGGTTTCCTAGCAGGGACATTCAGTTCAGTTCAGTTCAGTTCAGTCGCTCAGTCGTGTCCAACTCTTTGTGACCCCATCAATTGCAGCATGCCAGGCCTCCCTGTCCATCACCAACTCCCAGAGTTCACTCAGACTCACATCCATTGAGTCAGTGATGCCATCCAGCCATCTCATCCTCTGTCATCCCCTTGTCCTCCTGCCCCCAATCCCTCCCAGCATCAGAGTCTTTTCCAATGAGTCAACTCTTCGCATGAGGTGGCTGAAGTACTGGAGTTTCAGCTTTAGCATCATTCCTTCCAAAGAAATCCCAGGGCTGATCTCCTTCAGAATGGACTGGTTGGATCTCTTGCAGTTCAAGAGACTCTCAAGAGTCTTCTCCAACACCACAGTTCAAAAGCATCAGTTCTTCGGCGCTCAGCCTTCTTCATAGTCCAACTCTCACATCCATACATGACTACTGGAAAAACCATAGCCTTGACTAGACGGACCTTAGTCGGCAAAGTAATGCCTCTGCTTTTGAATATGCTATCTAGCAGGGACATTAGCTAGTTATTAATAAAAGGGAAAGTGATTTGACAGAATGGGAGGTGCTAAAGTTGTTTCCAATTTGCCTGTTGAAAATGGGTGATTTAAAAAAAAAAAAAAAACAGGCTAAGTAACAATGTCCCTCTAACTTTACTGGGAGGAAAGCTAGTTAAAAATTTGGAATCTGCAATTTTATAGAGATACCCCAGGGATTTCCCTGGTGGTCCAGTGGCTAAGACTTGTGCTCCCCATGCAGGGGGCATGGGTTCAATCCCTGGTCAGGGAACTAGATCCCACATGCTGCAACTAAGAGTTCGCATGCTGCAACGAAGATTGAAGAGCCTGTGTGCCACAACTAAGACCAGGCATGGCCAAATAAACAATTTTTTTTTTAAAGATACCCCCCAGGTGATATCACTGGTGTTTCAAATCCTACTCCAAAACATTGGTTAGAGGTTCAGCAATACTTGCATGTAATGTGTCCTGGGGATAATAGCAAGAATATTTCCGACTCATTTTACATCAGAGCACCTTGTTGACACTGATCTTTTTGATCCTTAAATGTTTTGTTGAGTATTCTTTTTAAACACATAAAAATTGGGGGACAGCTTGTGCCTTTCATTTTGCCCCCTGGGTGTCATCTTTTTAGCAATGCAGAGTTTACATACGAGAGTCAGCTTCTTTCTTCCTTCCTCGATGCCAAGGAGGACAATCAACATAGGTGATCCCAGTCCTCTTTTAAAAGGATTTACTGTTAGTTTCAGTGTTGAGCTCTGAGGAGATATCAAAAATTACTGATAACATCATTGCAAAGTTAAAGCTATTTTGGCACATAGTAGGTATTTGACGCTTCCCTGGTGGCTCAAATGGGAAAGAATCTGCCTACAATGCAGGAGATCTAGGTTCAGTTCCTGGGTTGGGAAGATCCCCTGGAGGAGGGTATGGTGACCCACTTCAGTATTCTTGTCTGGAGAACTGCATGGACCGAGGAGCCTGGCAGACTACAGTCCGTGGGGTCACAAAGAGTTGGACACAACTGACTGACTAACACTCACTCAGGTACTTGACATATGTTGAGACAGTTACATTTATTTCATTAGAAAAAATGTTTAAGATTTTGATGGAGGAGCAAGAAATAGAATGGGGTATTGGGGGCAGAGAAACAGCAGAAAAAAAATTCAGCCACCTGTCATTGCTGCCTCTTTGAGGTAAAAATCTGCTGTTGAAGGAATTCCTTTATGGGGCCATGATTAAACCAGGGAGGGTCAGAGAGATGGTTATTTCAAAGAACAAAGGAAGAGGCCAAAAAGTAAAATATTTCCCAGTACAATGAAAAAAAATGCTTTAAGTGCCTGTTGTGTGATAGGCACTACAGTAAAGCAGGGAATACCTGGTGGAAAAGAGAGAGGAAATTTTTATTTTCAAGAGGTTTTCATTCTAATGTGGAACTGTGTTAGTCAAGGTGGACTAACTTCACTAACAAAAATACACAAACAAATAGCTAATTCTTAGTGGCTTAGCACACATGCAAAAAAAAACCAAACAAACGGATTCTTCAAGCATGAAGACAGGTGTTCTGCTCCATGCAGTCTTTCTGAGTCCAAGGCTCCTTCCACATTCTTTTAGGTCTACAGAATCCTCTCCATTCAGCCAGCAGATCAGAAAGAGAGTTTAGGAGCCTGCGTGGGTAGTTTTCATGATAAGGCCAAACCTGGAAGTGGCAAACATCACTTCACCCGTGCTGCATTGACCAGACTGAGTCACATGGTCACACCTAACTGCAGAGGAGGTTGGGAAACACAGCTGAGTGCACAAAGAGAGAGGAAAGAGCTTAGTGAACACACACAGTCTCTACAGCAGGGGTCGACAGTGAAGTACAATCTGGTGTGGCAAGTGCTATACTATGGGGAGGTAAAGAGTACTTTTGATAATACACGGAAAAACGCCTAACCCAGACTGGGTCTGGGCAGAGAATACCTTGAAGAAACTGATGTCTCAGCTGGGAAGAAAAAAGTTCATTTCTCTCTAGAACATGGTAACTTCTCCCCTAATAAGATACTACTCCCTTCCATGAACAATTTGTTTAAATCCAAAGAACATTTTTTTCCTAGAGTAACCATTAGAGAATAATAAGCTCTTTCTTGGGTTACTCTCTTCCTCTGCTTTAAGAAGAAATGGTGTGGGAATTCCCTGGTGGACCAGTAGTTAGGACCTGGCGCTTTCACTGCCAGGGTCCTCAGTTCAATCCTTGATAGAGAAACTAAGACCCCACAAGCCACTCAATTTGACCAAAAAAATAAAAAGAAGAAGAAGAAGCAAGAAAGAAAAGAAATAACTTGGACTTCCCTGGTGGCACAGTGAATAAGAATGTGCATGTCAGTGCAGGGGACATGGATTCAGTTCCCAGTCTGGGAAGATTCCACATGCCACGGAACAACAAGACCCACGTGCCACAACTACGGAGCCTGTCCTCTAGAGCCTGTGAGCTGCAACTACTGAGCCTGTGTCCTGCAGCTACTGCAGATCGAGCATCTGGAGCCTGTGCTCCACAACAGGAGAAGCCACCGCAGTGAGAAGCCCGAGCACAACGGTGAAGAGTAGCCGCAACTCCCTGCAACTAGAGAAAGCCCGTACAAAGCAACAAAGATCCAGCACAGCCAAGAAATAATTAATTAAACAAAAAACAAATGGCTTAATGTGGCATATGCTGTTTGCTGACTGCTCAAAATCCATTCCTCCTTCTTCCTTTTTTAAAAAAATAATTTTATTTATTTATTTTTGGCTGTGCTGGGTCTTCATTGCTGCACAGGCTTTCTCTAGTTGTGGCTAGTGGAGCCTACTCTATTAATAGTTGCTGTGCATGGGTTTCTCACTGCAGAGGCTTCTCTTCTCATGGAGCACAGGCTCTGGGCTGCAGGCTCAGGAGTTGTGGCATGCGGGTTCAGTGGTTATGGCGAATGGGCTTAGTTGCTCTGAGGCATGTGGGATCTTCCCAGACCAGGAATTGAACCCATGGCCCCTCATTGGCAGGTGGGTTCTTTACCACTAAGCCACTAGACGAGCCCCTTCCTTCTTCTTTGATAAGAAAATACAAATTTTCTTCAGCCACCTAGCAATGTGTTCTAGGAAAATGAATTCTAGGAAACAGACTGTAATTAGTCTAAGGCAACCTTGGCAGTCCAATTCACCTTTCATTTATTTGGCAAATGGTAAATGAGCTCCTGCTATGCACCAGTCTGCTCTAAGTGCTGATTATCTTTGCCAGTTATAAGCGTGGAGTGGGCATGTGGTGCAAATTCCAGACAATAAGGGTAAAGGGGAAGACTGCTGGGGCTTCTGGGGAAGGCTTTTTCTCTCTAGAAGAGTGACATGAGAGCTACTTGAAGAGAAAGCCAAGGCTTTCCCTTCCTGTGTCTGGATAGTGTTATGTGAGAGGTGATGCTTGGAACTGAAACAGTAATCTTGCAACCATGAGG
Organism: Budorcas taxicolor; assembly: GCF_023091745.1. NCBI lineage: Eukaryota > Metazoa > Chordata > Mammalia > Artiodactyla > Bovidae > Budorcas > Budorcas taxicolor. Next base: position 72,356,037 of record NC_068915.1, read on the forward strand.
AGAAAGAGAAGAGAAATTCAGAGAGGAGGACACAGTGCTCTGGCCTAGTTAGGTGTTAGGAATTAGCCAAACCTAGAGTCACCTACTTTTTTTTCTTTTTGGACTGGGAAAATCAATATTTTGTTTGAAGCAGTGGGCAGGGGGTCCAGTGTCAGAACTTCTGGAACTGCTTCTAGGTGTCGGCAGCCTTGGTGACCTTGAGCACATGGAAGGGCACCGTCTTGCTAGAGGACCAGCAGTTGCCCACTGTGAAAATGTCCCCAATCTGGATGTCCCTAAAACAGGGCAAAAGATGCACAGACATGTTCCTGTGGCCCTTCTCAAAGCGGCTATACTTTCAGATGTAGTGGAGGTAGTCTGAGTGGATGAGAGAGTGGTCCTCTCCATCTTCATTTTGGTCACTAGACAGAATCTGCCCTTGGATGGAGACATTACCAGTAAAAGGGCATTTCTTGTCAAGGTAGTTGCCCTCAATGGCTTCCTTGGGTGTCTTGAAGCCCAGACCGATGTTTTTGTGGTATCGTAGGAACTTCTCCTTGCCAGTTTCTCTAAGCAGGACTCTCTTTTTATTTTGAAAGATGGTTGGTTGCCTTTGGCATGCATGCTCAGTCTGAATGTCTGCCATCTTCCCCGTTCCCTGAAAAAAGGAAGGCCTACCTTTCTTATATAAGACAGTAGAAAGCCTGGTAAGACACTTTCAGTTGGATATTCATTCACTTGTAGCCACAAGCATCCTGGCAAAATATGCATGATTTTGTTGGTGTTATTTGTTTTGTATTAGAATAAGTGCATATTTCCTGGAGCAGCCGCGAAGAGATACCCCACGTCCACGGTAAGAGAAACCCAAGTAAGACGGTAGGTGTTGCAAGAGGGCATCAGAGGGCAGACACACTGAAACTATAATCACAGAAAACTAGTCAATCTAATCACATGGACCACAGCCTCATCTAACTCAATGAAACTGAGTGGGGCCACGCAAGATGGGCGGGCATGGTGGAGAGGTCTGACAGAATGTGGTCCACTGGAAAAGGTAATTGCAAACCGCTTCACTATTCTTGCCTTGAGAACCCCATGAACAGTATGAAAAGGCAAAATGATAGGGTACTGAATGAGGAACTCCCCAGGTCAGTAGGTGCCCAATATGCTACTGGAGATCAGTGGAGAAATAACTCCAGAAAGAATGGAGGGATGGAGCCAAAGCAAAAACAATACCCAGTTGTGGATGTGACTGGTGATAGAAGCAAGGTCCGATGCTGTAAAGAGCAATATTGCATAGGAACCTGGAATATCAGGTCCATGAATCAAGGCAAATTGGAAGTGGTCAAACAAGAGATGGCAAGAGTGAACGTCGACATTCTAGGAATCAGCGAACTAAAATGGACTGGAATGACTGAATTTAACTCAGATGACCATTATATCTACTACTGCAGGCAGGAATCCCTCAGAAGAAATGGAGTAGCCATCATGGTCAACAAAAGAGTCCGAACTGCAGTACTTGGATGAAATCTCACAAACGACAGAATGATCTCTGTTCGTTTCCAAGGCAAACCATTCAATATCACAGTAATCCAAGTCTACACCCCAACCAGTAACGCTGAAGAAGCTGAAGTTGAACGGTTCTATGAAGACTTACAAGACCTTTCAGAACTAACACCCAAAAAGATGTCCTATTCATTATAGGGGACTGGAATGCAAAAGTAGGAAGTCAAGAAACACCTGGGGTAACAGGCAAATTTGGCCTTGGAATACAGAATGAAGCAGGGCAAAGGCTAATAAAATTTTGCCAAGAGAACACACTGGTCTTAGCAAACACCCTCTTCCAACAACACAAGAGAAGACTCTACACATGGACATCACCAGATGGTCAACAATGAAATCAAATTGATTATATTCTTTGCAGCCAAAGATAGAGAAGCTTTATACAGTCAGCAAAAACAAGACCAGGAGCTGACTGTGGCTCAGATCATGAGCTCCTTATTGCCAAATTCAGACTTAAATTGAAGAAAGTAGGGAAAACCACTAGACCATTCAGGTATGACCTATATCAAATCCCTTATGATTATACAGTGAAAGTGAGAAATAGATTTAAGGGACTAGATCTGATAGATAGAGTGCCTGATGAACTATGGATGGAGGTTTGTGACATTGTACAGTAGACAGGGATTAAGACCATCCCCATGGAAAAGAAATGCAAAAAAGCAAAATGGCTGTCTGAGGAGGCCTTACAAATAGCTGTGAAAAGAAGAGAGGCAAAAAGCAAAGGAGAAAAGGAAAGATACAAGCATCTGAATGCAGAGCTCCAAAGAATAGCAAGGAGAGATAAGAAAGCCTTCTTCAGTGATCAATGCAAAGAAATGGAGGAAAACAACAGAATGGGAAAGACTAGAGATCTCTTCGAGAAAATGAGAGATACCAAGGGAACATTTCATGCAAAGATGGGCTCAATAAAGGACCAAAATGGTATGGACCTAACAGAAGCAGAAGATATTAAGAAGAGGTGGCAAGAAAACACAGAAGAACTGTACAAAAAAGATCTTCATGACCCAGATAATCACAATGGTGTGATCACTCACCTAGAGCCAGACATCTTGGAATGTGAAGTCAAATGGGCCTTAGGAAGCATCACTACGAACAAAGCTAGTGGAGATGATGGAATTCCAGTGGAGCTATTTCAAATCCTGAAAGATGATGCTGTGAAAGTGCTGCACTCAATATACCAGCAAATTTGGAAAACTCACCAGTGGCTACAGGACTGGAAAAGGTCAGTTTTCATTCCAATCCCAAAGAAAGGCAATGCCAAAGAATGCTCAAACTACTGCACAATTGCACTCATCTCACACACTAGTTAAGTAATGCTCCAAGCCAGGCTTCAGCAATACATGAACTATGAACTTCCAGATGTTCAAGCTGGTTTTAGAAAAGGCAGAGGAACCAGAGATCAAATTGCCAACATCTGCTGGATCATGGAAAAAGCAAGAGAGTTCCAGAAAAACATCTATCTCTGCTTTATTGACTATGCCAAAGCCTTTGTCTGTGTGGGTCACAATAAAGTGTGGAAAATTCTTCAAGAGATGGGAATACCAGACCACCTGACCTGCCTCTTGAGAAATCTGTATGCAGGTCAGGAAGCAACAGTTAGAACTGGGCATGGAACAACAGACTGGTTCCAAATAGGAAAAGAAGTACATCAAGGCTGTATATTGTCACCTTGTTTATTTAACTTATATGCAGAGTACATCATGAGAAACGCTGGGCTGGAAGAAGCACAAGCTGGAATCAAGACTGTCAGGAGAAATATCAATAACCTCAGATATGCAGGTGACACCACCCTTATGGCAGAAAGTGAAGAGGAACTAAAAAGCCTCTTGCTGAACGTGAAAGAGGAGAGTGCAAAAGTTGGCTTAAAGCTCAACATTCAGAAAACGAAGATCATGGCATCTGGTCCCATCATTTCATGAGAAATAGATGGGGAAAGAGTGGAAACAGTGTCAGACTTTATTTTTCTGGGCTCCAAAATCCCTGCAGATGGTGACTGCAGCCATGAAATTAAAAGATGCTTACTCCTTGGAAGGAAAGTTATGAGCAACCTAGACAGGACATTGAAAAGGAAACTATAAGCAAGGTGAAAAGACAGCCTTCAGAAAGGGAGAAAATAATAGCAAATGAAGCAACTGACAAACAACTAATCTCAAAAATATACAAGCAACTCCTGCAGCTCAATTCCAGAAAAATAAATGACCCAATCAAAAAATGGGCCAAAGAACCAAATAGGCATTTCTCCTGAGAAGACATACAGATGGCTAACAAACACATGAAAAGATGCTCAACATCACTTATTATCAGAGAAATGCAAATCAAAACCACAACGTGGTACCATTTCACGCCAGTCAGAATGGCTGCGATCCAAAAGTCTACAAGCAATAAATGCTGGAGAGGGTGTGGAGAAAAGGGAACCCTCTTACGCTGTTGGTGGGAATGCAAACTAGTACAGCCACTATGGAGAACAGTGTGGAGATGCCTTAAAAAACTGGAAATAGAATTGCCTTATGACCTAGCAATCCCACTGCTGGGCATACACACTGAGGAAACCAGAATTGAAAGAGACACGTGTACCCCAATGTTCATCACAGCACTGTTTATAATAGCCAGGACATGGAAGCAACCTAGATGTCCATCAGCAGATGAATGGATAAGAAAGCTGTGGTACATGGAATATTACTCAGCCATTAAAAAGAATACATTTGAATCATTTTTAATGAGGTGGATGAAACTGGAGCCTATTATACAGAGTGAAGTAAGCCAGAAAGAAAAACACCAGTACAGTATACTAATGCATATATATGGAATTTAGAAAGATGGTAATGATAACCCTATATGCAAGTCAGCAAAAGAGACACAGATGTATAGAACAGTCTTTTGGACTCTGTGGGAGAAGGAGAGGGTGGGATGATTTGGGAGAATGGCATTGAAACATGTATAATATCATATATGAAATGAATTGTCAGTCCAGGTTCAATGCATGATACTGGATGCTTGGGGCTGGTGCTGGGGATGACCCGGAGGGGTGGTACAGGGAGGGGGGAGGGAGGGGGGTTCAGGATGGGGAACATGTGTATACCTGTGGCGGATTCATGTTGGTGTATGGCAGAACCAATACAGTATTGTGAAGTAATTAACCTCCAATTAAAATAAATAAATTTTAAAAAAAAAGCAGAGACATTACTTTGCCGACTAAGGTCCGTCTAGTCAAGGCTATGGCTTTTCCAGTGGTCATGTATGGATGTGAGAGTTGGACTGTGAAGAAAGCTGAGCACTGTAGAATTGATGCTTTTGAACTGTGATGTTGGAGAAGACTCTTGAGAGTCCCTTGGACTGCAAGGAGATCCAACCAGTCCATTCTGAAGGAGATCAGTCCTGGATGTTCTTTGGAAGGAATGATGCTGAAGCTGAAACTCCAAAACTTTGGCCACCTCATGCGAAGAGTTGACTCACTGGAAAAGACTCTGATCCTGGGAGGGATTGGGGGCAGTAGGAGAAGGGGACAACAGAGGATGAGATGGCTGGATGGCATCAGTGACTCGCTGGACATGAGTTTGAGTGAACTCCAGGAGGTGATGATGGACAGGGAGGCCTGGTGTGCTGTGATTCATGGGGTCGCAAAGAGTTGGACACGACTGAGTAACTCAACTGAACTGCAGTGATTATTTTAATAAATGGATGAAGACTCATATTTTTCATTTTCTTCTCAACTGTGTTGTTTGATCTTAGCAGAATTTAAATCCCAGACATCTTTATGTGTGAAAGTCATTTCCCTTGATCTGTCTCTTCCTTCAGCCATTGCAGATCCCTCGACAGGAAGCCGACGTGTCTGGCAGCAAAGCCGCATTCTCTTCTGGGTCCCCTAGCTGTTGGGCCTTTGGGAGCACTCCAAATTGAGGGTATTTTGGTTTTTTAATGTGGAAGAGGCAGCTCCTTGTTTGAAGAATCACCTTTCTTACTATGAATTTGATAGGCAGTTTCATTCCTTCCTCCTCCCTCTCTCCCTAAACTTCCTCCTTCTCTTCCCCCACCCCAGCACTCTCTCACACACACTCTCTCTCATTCACTAGTTTTTTCTCTTTCTTTCTTTTACCCCAGATGAGTGAGGCTGTGAGCTGTACTCTTTGTAACCTGTGAAATTTTTGGAGACTCCTTGAATCTTGTTCAAAGAGAAACCAGGCAAATTCCATGTTCTAATTCAAAGCTTCCTGGCTGAACTCAGTGGAACTCCAGCTAAGGAATTAAGTTGGTAAGCCAGGGATATTTGAAATGAATAATGGAGATATTTGGGGATAAGCTTTAATTTTGGAATAAGTATGTCAAATAGCTTTTGCTGGAACAATTTTAGTGTAAAGTTGCAAGTATTTAAGATGCCACTTGGCTTCTCACCATCTTGATGATGCCAATAGAGGGGATAGATTTCCTGTGCACTCTGAGATCTGGGTACTAATCCCTGTTTGCTCTTTTATTACATTGTTGATCTGAAACATCATCACCATCCTTCTGAGATTTTCACATCTGCCCATTTCTTATGTCATTGCTTATTTTGACTAACAGCTATAAGTCCAGGGAGGAGTGTTGTATTGGTTTGGGTACTGACAGGAAAGAGATATCAGAAGTAATTAAGAGAAGGACATGAGTTTGAGCAAGCTCTGGGAGTTGGTGATGGACAGGGAAACCTGGTGTGCTGCAGTCCATGGGGTTGCAAAGAGTCGGACACAACAAGCTACTGAACTGAACTAAATGAAAGGCCTCTACAAGGATGTAAGGGAACCAACAAGGAAGTGAAATATGCCAGCTGATAACAGTTATTACCTCTTGGATTAGAATGGGTCAAGGAAAGGAAGAGGTTACTGGAAGCTGAAGAGACTTATAGCTGTGAAAGGACTTCCTGCCAGAAGCCATGGCCTTGACTAAAATATAGACCCATTCATTAATCTATATGCCTTTATTGCTCAGGATAAAAGCTAAGCTCTATAATAAGAGATCCCCAACACTATGACTTAATCAATATGTAAGTTTATTTCTCTACCAGTTATCATCCTGCATAGAAGTCCAGGGTTGATGTAATGACTTGGTGGTGTTGAGTACTTTGGTGATTGTTAGTTCTATGAAAAAGTGTTTCCAGTCTTCTTCCTCTGGGAATAAGGAAGGAATGTGCTTCTCTGCCTGCTTGGGGTTAGTTGTGGTCATGCAGCTTGCTTTGGCCAGTGAAATGTGACAGAGAACGAGATGTTTGGATGGCATCATCAACTCAATGGACATGAGTTTGCGCTAACTCTGGGAGATGGTGAAGGACAGGGAAGCCTGGCGTGCTGCAGTCCATGGGGTCACAAAGAGTCGGACACAGCTTAGCTACTGAGCAACAGCAACAATGTGAGTGAGTGTGAGGTGTGTTACCGAAGCATTTAGATGCCAACGCGAGGCTCTTGTGCTTGTTTCCCCTTTCCCTGAGATTTGTGGGCGAACTATTGACATGAAGGACAGCCATCCTGAAGAGTTTCTCTTCGGAAAATCTTGCAGAAGAGAACTGTATCAGATTTGCGGATGTGAGAAACACAGCATTGTTCTCAGGCCTCTGAGATCAGAGGTTGTTAGCACAGCTAAACCTGGCATTTCTTGACTAATCCTGAGACCCAGGGTCTTTCTCTTCTGTTGCCCTCCTGAGCCTAAGGGGTTGCAGTCATCTGCATATCTGAGACAGCTCACTACCTTGTATGGATGGCGCTCAGTCGTGTCTGACTCTGTGCGATGGCATGGACTGTAGCCCCCAGGCTCCTCGGTCCATGGGATTCTCCAGGCAAGGATACTGGAATGGGTTGCTGTTTCCTACTCGAGAAGATCTTCCTGACCCAGGGATTGAAACACGTGTCTTCTGCATCTCCTGCTGGCAGGTGGATTCTTTACCACTGGGCCACGTGGGCTTCCTGCTTACTAAGATACTCACATCCTTGATCATAGGAAGTGGGAAAGAGTAACAAGACAGCACACTTACTCTTTTTAGGAGCATTACCTGGAAGTGGCACACATCACTTCATTGGTCACATCCAGTGCTTTAGTTATCTATTGCTGCATAACAAATATCCCCAAGCTTACCAGACTAAAACAACAGACCTTTATTCTATCAAACCATTCCAAGAGCAGCTTAGCTGGGTGGTTGTGGTTCTGAGCTTGCAGTTATCTAAAGGCTAGACAGGGGCCAGAGGATGCACTTTCAAGCCTACTCATAGGGTTCTTGGCAGACCTCTATCCTCACTGGCTGTTTTCAGGGGTCTCAGTTCCACATGGCAGCTGCCTTTCCCCAGAGCAACTAATCCAAGATGCAGGGGGAGAGAGAGAGAGAAAGAGAGAGAGAAGCTGCAGTATCTTTTAGAAACTAATCTCAGAAGTGACACATCGTTTGTTTTTGTTTTTTTTTTTCTGGTCACACAGACCAGCCCTGGTTCAGTGTGGGAAGGGCCTATGCAAATATGTGAATACCAGGAAGCAGAGCTCGTTGGAGGCTGGCTAAAAAAATCTATCTACATGGGAAATGAGACTATTTAGTCTTTAGCTGGACAGCCGTTCTCCTCAGATAAAATTACAGGAAGAAAGAGAGAAGCGCTAGTGTACACACAACCAGCTAAACAAAAACACAACAGCAAGCACTCTTAAAAAGAGAGAGAGAGAAGGGCTAAGGGGACAACCAGCGTTCTCTGCCTCAGCTCTCCCCCTGGAGAAAGGGGACATAAATATACGTGCTCACACCTCTCCTGGTTCATGAACACACATTCTGTATCTTGAAAAGATTCTGTGCTTCTGTACTATGGTTCCTATGCTGTGCCTTGAGGATTCTCATCCTCAGCGTCACTATCCCCAGAAACTTGCCTTCTTCGCTCCAGGGCAGTGTCGAATTCCAAGGTACAAGGTTTTTTTTGTTTGCTTGTTTGTTTTTTGTTTTTTTTTTTTGTTTTTTGTTTTTTGTTTCTTAATGCAGGAGGAGAGGGAGCTTGCATCTGGAAGAAAGAGAAAGAAAATCCTTCTGCATTGCTCATCTGAAACTCCAAGGATGAGTCACATGAACTGTGAGTCAGTGAGTCATGAGTATTTCGGTAGTTGGATGCGTTACATAAATTGAGATTCAAGTCCAATGTTTCTCATATTTTTCTAAGTTTAGGTGGAAAACTCTTATAAGAAGTCACATGGAAACTTATCTTTATAGGAGTACATCCCCAGGGGAGCAGTGCTCAAATATTTGTAAGATGACAGCTGATGGTGAAGCTGAAGGGAGACTCTCTCTAAAACCTTCACTTCTTCATGCCTATAATTGTTCACGGAGACCACACCATCAAAGCCCCAGGCTTCATAAAACCAAGAAATCTTATTCTCCTGCCTTGTCAATATAAGCACGGCTCATGTTCTGTATCCTTGCCTGACTTCTGTGCACTCCACTACCGTCTCCTAGTACTTCCATCATGGGAAGAGAATATGAAGTTTTTAAAATTATTTATTTATTTATCTTTTGGTTGCACTGGGTCCTTGTAGCTGCAAGCAGGCTTTCTTTAGTTGCAGCGCACACGCTTCTCATCATAGCGGCTTCTTGTCGTGGAGCGTGGGCTCTCGGCAGACGGGCTTCCCTAGTTGCAACGCATGGGCCAGTAGTTGAGGTGCATAGGCTTAGTTGCTCCAAGGCATGTGCGATCTTTCTGGATCAGGCAAATTCTTATCCACTGTACCACCAGGGAAATCTGAGAATATGACATTTTAAAATGACTTTTCTTCTTACCGTTGTTATTGCTAGTTACTCTGGCATTGAGGTTGGGCAGGGGTACGTTTGAAACAGTTTGTTGAGATTTCCAAATGACCCTTTAGTGGAAAGTGGAATATGTGGAACAAGATTGCTGCATGGAGATGGCCAGGGTTGAGGGAGAGCAGCCAAATGTCCACAAGAAAGTAACAAAATCCTATCTATCAAACATTTGCACTTAATTACAAAAAGTATGTATTTAATGTCCATAAATTACCTGTCAGTGGTCATCTTTTCCTTTAATATGCAAAAATAACTTTTTTCTCAAGTCCCCATCAACTGAGAATTGTCTGGTGTTCTGTCTGGTTCTGTTTAGGGTTTGTTGGCCTATGTATTCCTGGCTTTCTTTTACTCTGAATTCCTGCTTCTTCTGGATTCATAGTTACTCTAGTGGCCAGGATTCCTCCTTCTGTGCACTCCTCTCTTCCTTTTTTCACTCTCCCATTAGTTAGGATTCTTTTTGCTGCCAATGGCAGATACACACCAAGAAGGGGATTCACTAGTTCACAGATCTAGGAAGGCAGGGATGGAAGCGTGAACCTAGTGCTCTCTCACTCTCTGTGTCTCTCTCTTTCTAACTTTCTTCACTCTCTGGCTTCATTCTCTCTCATGACATTCCTTCCCTAGCTGGGTCTATGGCTGCCTGCAACCCCAGGCCTCCACCCTCACAACTCTCTAAGCACGAGGACAGTAAAGAACTACCCCTACCATTCCAGCTGGGAAAACTCTGGTGAGGGACTTTAATTGGCCCAGCTTAGGTCCAAAGCCTGTATCTTGGTTCAGTCCCCAAGTGTGAAGGGCCGTGGCGTTGTGACTGTCTGGCCTGGGTCGTGTGTCTAACTCTGAGTAGGGCAGGGAAACGGGGATGCTACGATTAACCGCTCTACTGCATGAAGTGGGAGGTGCTCCCCAGATGTAAAGGGGTGTTATTACCCCTTCACAGGAAGACAGCCGACAGAAACAAGTGCTTCTACTGCCCACTCTGGGCCACAGACATGGCCCAAGCGGCTCCTGCCCTCTCCACCCCGCAAAGCATCGCCAAGGCAAGGCCATTTTGTGTAATAGCGCCATCCTCGAGGTGACGGATAACAAAGAGCAGTGGCAGAACGGTAGCCACTGTGCAGTGTTAATATAAAATGGCATTTAAAAGTCCCTGAGCCAACCCACCAGCCTTCTGGGTCAGCAGGCGGGTTGCTGGAGCTTGTGCTCTGTCCCAGATCATGCTCCTCCGTCTCTCCCCTCAGTGCCTGAGGGCCCCAGCTAGCTGCCCACCTGAGCATCCATGGGACACAGTCCTAAGTTTCTGCTACTTTCTTGTGCACAGCCACTGAATTCTTCATTTTCTTCCCTTCTAGGCTTATGTTTTATGGCCCCCCAAACTCATCAAGGTGTTTTCATAAACAAAAGAGCAAATTCTCCCTTAGGAAGAATCTTTCTAAGGATATTGTGATCTTATGATTATTAATAAGTAATATATATGTTTGCTCTTCATCTTGCTCCTGGCACACAATTCCCAAAACCCTTGTAATTTCCTAAGTGATGAGAGCAATGGGAACGTCGTGCTATTTTTTTTTAATAGTATTTGGTCTTTTGCCCTCAAATAGCTCCAGTTCCTGAAGTAGCTCCAGAGTGAGAAAGGCAAAAGAAACCTCTTGCCATGAATAACAAGGACTTCCCTGGTGGCTCAGATGGTAAAGAATCCGCCTGCAATGCAGGAGACCCGGGTTCAATCTCTAGGTCAGGAAGATCCCCTGGAGAAGGAAATGGCAACCCACTCCAGTATTCTCGCTTGAGTAAGCCAATGGACAGAGTAGTCTGGCAGGCTACAGTCCATGGAGTCGCAGAGTCGGACACGGCTGAGTGAATTTCACTTCACTTTCAACCACACCTGAGTTTGTGTTATGGAGGTGATTTTTGGAAAGCCCTTAGATAACCACAGGACTGGGGACTGGTCACCAGGGGAACCAAGCAGGTGGTTAGAGAGCTGGAACTTTCAGCCCCCTCCCACCTCCCACTGCTGACCTCCAGGGAGGGGATCAGGGCTGGGGACTGAGTTTAATCATGATTAGCCAATGATTTAATCAATCACACCTACATAATGAAATCTCTGTAAAAAGCCCCTAAAGTGCAAGGTTCAGAGAGCTCCTGGCTTGGTAAAGAGGAGAAGGTGCTGGGAGAGAGGCGCCCAGAGCCAGCCTGGGAGCTGCACATTCTTCCCCCAAGTCTTGCCCTCTGCATCTCTTCCATCTGACTGTTGCTGAGTGACAGCCTTCATAATAAGCTGGTAATCTAGGGAGTAAACTTTTCCTGAGTTCTGTGAGCTGCTCTGGAAAATCAATCCACCCCGAGGAGAAGATCATGAAACCTCCAATTTACAGCCAGTCCATCAGAAGCACAGACCGGGCTTGCTCCGCTTGCTGAACACTAAATCATCCTAAAGGCTGATGACATCAAGAAACGAGGGCAGTGGGTAGACTGCTGAAACACTGACAGAGAGAAAAACATGGCATAGTGGTTGGTTAAGGACTATGACAACGATATTATCAAGGAATACTTAAAATGCAAGAAATGAACAAACAGTGATCCTGACCCTAGTTAGATACATATATTAATTGAATGATTAATTTGTTAAAGGATACTCTATCTTCATTCCCCTCCAGCACCTGCCATTCGAGGATTCAACTCTTGGGCCAGATAAACACAGGAAGTGATCCTCTATCATAAACATGCTTCTCAACTCCAAGCCAAAGGCACACTTTCTGCTCAGCTGGTTAACTCTTCTTGTTCTGGATGGCTTGTTCTTGAATCATTTCTCTGGTGTGTTGGATAGACTTCTGAGCTGGGGCTTAGACCTGGTTTAGTATCTCTCTCATTGCCTGACATGGGCTCATCTCCATGCTCTGTCTGGGTTTGCTTCGCCTACTGTAATATTAACAGTGCATTTTTTCCCTGTTAGACCGTGGCTATGAAAGTGCTTTGAACAGTAAAGAATGCTCTCTCTATGCAGGTGTTTGTGAAGTGCACACATTCCTGTGCATCTCCCTTCTTTCTTTCCAGAACATGATGTCAGCACCGAGCCACGTGCTGACAGATGCTCCGACTACCGCCGACTGGGCTGCAGAGGAGTATGCCAGACGAGGCTGTTCTGCTCAGATGCTGGTTCACTGTGTGTTGTTTAGAGAAGAAATGTTTTAAGGTAAAGGAGGAGGAAGCTTGCCGCAGATGTTTAATGGGATCTTGTAAATATTTGTATTCCAAATAACTGTTACTGTTTCTTATTCTGAGCTCTTTATAAAGAACTGAAAAGACTGTGCCTGCATAAGAGTTCAGAAGTGGACACCAGCCTCATTCTGGGCTGGGTTGGCAGATACTGCTAGTGGCCTTTCCAATATCCATCCTCCCCTTTCTTCTTCCTTACCAAGAGAACCGTAATTTTTCTTAAGGCAGTATGATGCCCAATTACATATGCTCACCTTCCCAGACTCCCTTGCAATTGGGAGTGACCATGTGACCCAACTCTGGCCAATGAGATGTAGGTACAAGTCCCTAGGTAGGGGCCTCCAGAAACTTTTAAAGGGAAGAATCTTACCTAGCATTTGCTCTTTGTTTTCTCCTTTTTTATTTAAAATGCACCCATCTTGTCTCCATGAACACAAGAGCCACATGCTAAGGATAGGAAAGTAGGAAAATAAAATGACTGCAGTTTCTTGTCACCCTCACCTGCTGATGTCTTATGTAAAAACAGTCAATTAAACAAACATATAGAAAGCCTATTTGGTTAATCCATTGTAATTACGTTACTGTTCATGCACTCAAATATAGACCCCGCTAAGCTGTTTCATGTGCTGTGTATAATAGAAAATGGATGCAAATCGACCGTAGAGTTTTCAGATCAGTGTTGCTCAAGCTTTCGTGTGCATGTACATCACCTGGAGAGCTTGTTGAAAATGCAGATTCTGATTCAGTAGGTCTGGATTGGAGTTGAGATTCTGTACTTTTCTTTCTCACAAGCTTGCGGCTAATGCTGATGATGCCAGTCCTGGACCACACTTTGAATAGCAAGGATTAGAAAATGACAGCTCTTTTGTCAGGCTGCTCTTATGCTGAGCTATTCTGCTTTCCTTTGATATGCTTATTATTCAGTTAAAAATCTGCAGAGGACTCAGTGCATTTTCACAAAATGTTAAGGTTTTATTTAGAACATCATTTCAGAGACAAAAAGCAGTTCATTTTGTTTAGCAAAATAAATTGACAAATGTATTTAAATAAGGGAAATTTAAGACTTTTGTGGATTTTTCGCCTTAGTTATTTGATTTTTGCCAGTTGGGATTTCTGACTTCCAGCCTGAGTGCTTTCCAAGTTAATTCAGCTATAATCCAAGGAACTGCTTTATGAAATCCACATGACTCAAAGTCCCTCTGTATTCTCACTCAATGTATTAAATGAAACACAAGGAAAATGAATTAGGGAAGTGGAATTAGAAGGAGATGCGTCTTTCTCTTGGTCATGTTATCTTTTCAACAGAAGCCTTGACCATTCTGAAATGGATGTTGACAGTAAATTGTTATTGGGAGGTGATGGTCAAAAGGAAACTTAGGTGGTTTTTAACACCATCTGTTATCATGACTCAAAAGGAAATGCCAGCCACACCATTTGCAGCCACACCTCTGCTTTACACAGAAGCTGCTGCACATAGCTTCCTATGTGCTTGCACACAGAAAGATTGTTATTATCTTCTCTAGTTATGTACATTAAAAAAAATACAACATTGTGTTAAATAGCAGGACAGCTAACAGTGGGACATAACAACGCTACACTGAAAAACCAAAATAGCTTAATGAAGCTGAGAAGAGAAATAGCAGATGGTCTTCATGAAGGGGAGCGCCAATGCCCACCATCTTCTCAGTCTGTGACAGATCTGCACTCAGAGGGTAGGCCTTCAGACCGCCGCCACTGGGCCAGGCGCTGCTTGAACCATTTCTGGAGGAGGAAAATGTGCAAAGTTACTTGTCACATATTGAAAAATATCCATTCCCTTTCTCAAAGGAGCTTCTGTGACCCAGTTGTAAAAAAGGAAAGTAAGAACTGAGCCCATGGGGCTGGTTCTTCTCTCTGATACTTACTTACCTTTCTGCCTCAGGACCTTTGCACATACTATTTCCTATGCTTAAATAAATCCTTCTCACTGAAGCCTTCCGTGACCATTTTATCTAAAGTAGATTCTCTATCCCTCTCCTTAGTCTCTATTTTAATACTTGGTTACCTTCTCAGAACTTTGGATATCTGTAATGAATTCATTAACTTGTGCATTCACTTGCTTTTAGTCTACGTTTCCTTCTAAAAGATAAGAGCCGTGAAAGCAGAGTCTGCATCCGTCTTATCACTATTAGCCCCTAGCATAAGGGCTTAACAGAGATTAATCGATGTTTGTTGAATGATAAAAGAAATCAAAGCATCTCCTTGTTGCCCCAGATAAATCTATACAACCGTTTTACCTCATCAGTGTGGGGTGATCCCAAGGGCCTTGGTCATCCACAGTGCTTCATTAGAATTTGTTGAATAAAATGAATGAAAAACTAAGCACTGGACAGCCTTGGGGCTCTTCTTTTGGGGGAATCTATGGAGTAGTCTGGCCCAATCTTTCTTGCTCCAGGGCCACTGAGCAGTGAGAAAAGATAGAGTAGAATTCCCAGTTTACTCAAAATCTTCTAGATTTGTGTGACCCAAATATTCATACCTCACAAAATTAACCATGGATTTAGAAAAGCCCCAGATGGGATAGTTCTAGCCATGGTACCATGTGAAGGCTAAAACATTCTTCATATGTTGTAGAATTGCCTTACAACATATCAGTCAGTTCAGTTCAGTCGCTCAGTTGCTTCTGTCTCTTTTTGACCCCATGGACTGCAGCACACCAGGCTTCCCTGTCCATCACCAACTTCTGGAGCTTACTCAAACTCATGTCCATCGAGTCAGTGATGCTATCCAACCAACTCATCCTCTGTCGTCCCCTTCTCCTCCCACCTTCAATCTTTCTCAGCATCAGGGTCTTTTCTGATGAGTCAGTTTTTCACGTCAGGTGGCCAAAGTATTGCAAATGAATACTCAGGACTGATTTCATTTAGGATTGACTGGTTTGATCTCCTTGCAGTCCAAGAGACTGTCAAAAGTCTTCTCCAACACCACAGTTCAAAAGCATCAAGTACAACATAATTACACCATTGAGATTATACCATTGGAGAAAGAAATGGCAACTCATTCCAGTATTCTTGCCTGGAAAATTCCATGGACAGAGGAGCCTGGAGGGGCTATAGTCCATGGGGTCACAAAGAGTCAGACACGACTGGACATGCTTGTATATTTATACCACTGAGGGGTGGGAATTCTGCAAAGGGGAAATGAGGAGATCCATGCTGGGGAAGAGTCTGGGGTATGAAGGAGGTTGGCCAGGAGGGATCTGGATTTTTCAGAAAACAACATTGAAGAGAGAAGAGTGAAGGCATAGAAGCAGCAAGCATTGATCTACACAGGAGACGATGAGTAGAAGGCTCTATGGGAGGGACGGAACCTCTAGGCTTTATTCTCCTGTGCTTCCCAACCTTTCACATAACATGGCACACTTTCTCTACCTCAACGCTTGAGTAGGTGACCACTGGCGGCTCTGTAGTCCTGGGCCCTGCCAACAGGAAGCTCTATTCTAATCAACTGGCTCTGAGAACTTGAGGACGTTAGAGCACCAGTCAGCTCAACTATAAGTGAAGAGGGAAGCTTAGGGAGTTTCTATTGTCCTGGTTAGGGTTTCTAACATTTACCTATTCCTAGGACTTCCCTGGGAGTCTGGTGGTTAAGAATCCACCTTGCAATGCATGGCATGCAGATTCGATCCCTGGTCAGGGAACTAAGATCCCACATGCCTGGGAGCAACTGAGCCCAGCCACCGCAACTAGAGGGTCTGTGCATTGCAACTAAGCCCCAATACAGCCAAATAAATGAACAAATATTAAAAGATAAAATAAACTTTCAATGTACCTATTCTAGGGGCCAATAGATGAGGGGACAGAAAGGAAGCAGAGAGAAAGAACACAGCTGTGGGATGGATGCCAGACCTGGGATGTGCTGATGGAGATGGTGTGGAGATTGTGTGGTGACACCTAGACGTCTCTGACTTAGCACAGCCTCCCAACAAACAGGGTGGACTCCAGGGCCACGCTGGGGAAGACCTCATCTCTACAGAGATCTAGGGAATCAAAGGGCACTTCAGCATACACCCCAGATGAGAAGAAAAAGCAAGGACCACAGGGGAAGGAGTGCTTCTGTCTCAAGGCCTGAGAGCTAGGAAGCGAGGAAACAGGATGGTCTAGGGTCGGGTCTGCACCAAGGCTCAGCTGGCTGAACAGCAAGGGACCACGCCTATACTTCGCCCTAACTGTTCAACAGAGTTTACACACTGAAGTCCGTTACACAGCCACTGAGATCTGTGGTCTTATATACCTTTGTACTGTTGATGCGGCAGCAGAGAAAAGAATTGAAAACCAGTGGCAGCAGATTGCTCTTGGGGAAACTTTCTCTTAGGGGTTGCTTTCTGGATGCAGTATTTCGCTCTTAGGGGTCTCCCTCCTTAAGGAGAATAGAGAACTCATGTGTTTTTGGTAGCTTTAGCCAATGTTCTGGGCTTCCCTGGTGGCACAGATGGTAAAGAATCTGCCTGCAGTACTGGAGACCCGGGTTCAATCCCTGGGTGGGGAAGATCCCCTAGAGAAGGCAATGGCTATACACTCCAGTACTCTTGCCTGGAAAACTCCATGGGCAGAGAAGCTTGGTGGGCTGCAGTCCACAGGTGCAAAAAGAGTCAGACACAACTGAGTGACTAACACTTCACACTTCAGCCAATGTTCTACTGCTAAAGATGGGCATATTTGCTTCGGGGATCCACGTGTGTATTTAGCTAACTCTGGAATCTGGTGTGAGAGCAGCATGGTTCCAGTTTCATTAATGAGGTGCCTCTGCAGGGATTTTGAGGCTACAAGGTCTGATTCAACAGAATTTCCAGTTACTAGAGCTGAATAAACGGCAGAGTTTTACAGACCAACTAATTAAAACTTGGAGGGAGAAAGGCTCATTTTCTATCAGGATTCATTTAGAACAAAATGATTGAGCTGCACTCATTCAGAAGAGCCAATTCTTACATGAGTAATGAAGCAGCATATTAATATACAGTTACTGAAAATAACTTCAGCAATGACCACATTTGTGAATCGGTGAGTTGGCATCCGAATGCTTAATAAATTGAACCCTAGCATTGGGGAATGGAGGGAAGCTCAAGAAAAGCTCAGCTATTTTTGAGTGACTGAACTGAACTGATTTTCTGAAGATATATATTTTAAATCACACACATGTATAATAATTTAGCAAACCAGTTGCTCTCCAACAAAAACCGTTAAACACCTTGCTTGCTTTTTTTCACCTTCAGAGCAGAATCTTATCACATCTCACTCATGTCGAGACTAATTTTCCACCTGGCTTTTCTCCTTCTCTTCTTTGTTTTGGTCGGTCATCCCCTGGGAAAGACATTCATCCCTTTCTTGCTTATAAATGGATGCCCTCATTAGCCTCACCCATTGATGGAGATTTATTTACTCCAAGGGGACAGATGATAATTAGACCCTGTGATGTGGAGGGGTTGAGGCAAAATAACACTGTTCCTGTCCTTTTCTCCAGTAACTAACATTTCATTCTTTTTAGGAAGAGACCTTTAGAGGTCTTTTTCCACTGATGAAACATCTAACAACTAAAACCAGGGTTCTGGGAAGAATCCCAGGATATTAAGAGGAGATAAAAATTCTGGAAACCAATCTAGGAGCCAATGCCAACTACACTGGGGTTGAATCAGTGACAATAGAAAATGGCAGATCATCCTAACCTCCCAAGGGGCTGATGAGAGCTTTCCCAGCCCCTTCTCACACTGACTTCAAAATAATAAAAGACACAGGGGTTGAGATTCTGTAAAGTTTATCTAATTTAAATATAAGGGAAATCTAATTACTGTCATGAGAAAAAAATCCATTCTGGGACTGAAGCTGAAGCGCCAATACTTTGGCATTCTGATGCAAAGAACTGACCCATTAGAAAAGACCCTGATGTTGGGAAAGATTGAAGGCAGAAGGAGAAGGGCACAGCAGAGGATGAGATGGTTGGACAGCATCATGGACTCAATGGACAGGAGTTTGCTCAAACTTTGGGACCTAGTGAAGGACAGGGAAGCCTGGTGTGCTGCAGTGCATGGGATCGCAAAGAGTTAGACACGGCTGGATAACAAGGATCCCAGCAAATGCACCTTCAAAAGTAATTTACATTAGAGCATCCTTCACCTCATGCTGGGTTCCTGTTGGCGTCCTCTGCAAGTAGAGAACACTGTCCTACAGTGGGACAGTTACAAAGGGGTCAAAGTCCCCAGTCAGGGAACAGTTTAACCTTTTAGTCCCTCTTACTTTTGCCAAAGTATCAGCAGCGTGAATCAGCTTGAGTAAACTGTTAATATCTCACAGTAGCATAGCATGCTTATTTTTCTTTTCCTAGTATTCCTTGTTCTAGGAAAAAGAATATGAATCCAATTCTGGAGGTGGGTGG
Organism: Budorcas taxicolor; assembly: GCF_023091745.1. Lineage (NCBI taxonomy): Eukaryota > Metazoa > Chordata > Mammalia > Artiodactyla > Bovidae > Budorcas > Budorcas taxicolor. The sequence goes on from NC_068915.1 coordinate 72,374,989, forward strand.
TATTAGGCATAAAGAGAGCAAGCATGTGAAATAAAAATTATCTTGGCTTTGACAACCTTTTCTTATGGAAAAAGGTAACATTAATAAAGAAAAGAAACAGAGAAAGCATTGATAGCAGACACTGCTTGTATGCAGGCTGGGCACACCCTGGTCTCCAGCAGTTATTTACAGGGTCCCTCCAGGGAAACCATTCCCACCCACCAGTCCATGTTGGGGGCGGGACCGCTGGCAAGGAGTTAAGGGGATGGTGGGTTGGTGGGGAGGATGGGAAGTTGGAAGATGAGATCCAATCTGATAAGAGAGGACAGAGGGTCACCTAGGAAGCCTCTTCCTCTGAAATTGCTCAATTTCTCCTCTCTCTGAGCTCTGGGGTCTCAGATGCTTCCTTGTAGTTGGTGCTGGAAGACAGAGGGGTAAAGCCGAGCTGTGGCAATGTCGGGGAGGAAGAAGGTGTTGGCCTTGTGGCAGGAAAAGGAAGCAAAGGGCCCTGCTATGAGGCTGACTCATCCCCGCAAAGGCTCACTTCAGAGCTGGGTCGATCATTTGCCCATTTGAGGGTGGGAAAAGAGGTGAGATGGGAGAAGGGATGCCTGAGACGGTGGAGGAACCTGCTATGCAGGGGTCTGAACTGGCTGACCTTGATTACAGAAGGGTGCCCTCTCTTTCTTCCTGCCTCAAACCTGATTTCAGTGCAATTCTCTCATATAAGGTGTATCCTGAGGAAAGACTGAATGTGGCCTGAGATGACTGTCATTTATGGTATAGTTTTTTTTTTTTTAGGAAGAAAGAGAACATAAATTGAATCTTCAGTCCTTTCCTCCCATCCCATCCAGTTGTTTCCATTTCTTTTCTGTGGAGACAAAACAGCATGGTGTTTAAGCATCCAGGCCAGGGGGCCAGACTGCCAGGGCACAGATCCCAGCTCTGCCACCTCCTAGCTGTGGCCTTAAGCAAATTATTTAACCTTTCTGTACATCAATTCCCTTATCTGTGCAATGGGGCCAAAAGCACCTACTTCACAGCATTGTGGTGGAAAATAAAGGATTTAATACTTGGAGAATACCTGGAACAATAGGTGGCAAGTATCATCTCTCATAAAGGTCAACGTAATCATTCTGCTTTATGGGTAAGGGAATGACAGTAACTTGCCAAGGGAGAATCTGACTCAGATGATAAAGAATCTGCCTGTAATGTGGGAGACTCAGGTTCAATCCCTGGGTGGGGAAGATCCCCTGGAGAAGGGAATGGTGACCCACTCCAGTATTCTTGTCTGGAAATTCCCACAGACAGAGCAGCTTGGACATAACTGAGAGACTAACACTTTCACAGAGCCCACAGTGAATCCACAGCTTTCTTTTTAAGAAGTTGAGTTACTGTCTCTGTGATCACTCCTCTTGTCTAAATATAGCGTGGGATTTTAAATGACAGAAGTTCAGCAGGCTGCCTCCTGGGGAAAGAGGGGGTGGTTCGCAGAAACTTGAGCTGTTAGACTTGGGTTACACTAAATCACTAAATTACCTTCTATTAAGTTCTGGTTCTGGTTAGCCAGACAGCTGTTTCCTTCTCTAAAAAGATATGTTTGACTTTCTGTTTGACCTAGAAATGGGAGGATCTCCTACAGGCAAATTCTTCAAAAGTGTTGGTCGCTCAGTCGTGTCCGACTCTTTGCAACCCCATGGACTGTAGCCCACCACGTTCAAAGGCTTAGTAAAAATCATTTTGGACTTGGGATCCAAGATGTATCTTGGGGTCTTGATTCTAGGATCCACTGAAGCACCCATTATAAGCTCTTAAGCTTCATCTAAAAATGATTCATGGTGAGGAGAGAACAAAATGTCTGATGCCCTGGTCTATAAAATGGGAAGATTAAAAAAGTCTCTGCTTTAGACTTGTGACAGTGGTGTGAAGTGCTTTGGGTTCCCATGGGAGAGATGCTAGAGGAGTTCCAAGTGATATTATCAGGCATAACTAATTGTCTTTCCATGACCAAAGGGAAAATAGAAGTCAGAGTTCAGGCAGGGGTTAAAAAAAAAAAAAGTCGGTTGAAGGAGCCAGTACTCCTTCAAGCCAGCTCCTAGTGGTTTAAATCCTGGGCAGTGTTACATTCTCTGTCCTAAACGATTTTCAGGATAATACAGAAGCTTTTAAAATAGATAAATAAATCAATGCACTTACAGTGACATCTTTCTTCACTCCCTTCGGTTGTAATGTTAGATGTCTACCTTGTCAGAGAACTCCAGAAAAAGACGATCCTAGATCTCCTAGGACCGTGGAATTTTTAAAAATCGGAACCAAATCTCCCTGACTCCCTTCAATTTTAGCTCTGCAGCTGAGCGGAAGCTGCAGCGAGATGTGGTGGAAAGCGGATGCCTAACGACCCGTGCCATCATGACAATTCCCTCCCTCTGAACCTGTTTCCTCGTTTACCAACCCCGAGGACTAAATTTATAGCTTATCACTAGGATCTCGTCCAGCTCTGACATTCCCGCTGGGAACAGATTTGTGGACGCTGGGCTCAGTGGGCGCACACCACACCTCTCCGGAAGATTTCGCTCAGAGCCCAAAGGGGAAACTAAACCCGGGAAAGCGAGACAAAAGTGGGCCCACTGACGCGGCTCCCAGCCGGGCGGGAGGAGAGAGTGCTTTCTCTGGCTGTAAGGGAGAGAGGAAAATCAAACAGACAGGAAGGCGGGCGTGGGCTTTCTAAGCAGCTCCTGCGGGAGCCACTCGGCTGGGGTGCAGGGCAGACCCGGCGCGGGTGGAGCCGAGAAGCAGGGATGCTGCTGTGGAAGCGATGCAGGTCTGGGCTCCCGGGGTGCGGGCAGAAACGCGGATAGATCCGGGGGAAGAGGGCCAGGCGGCAGCCGAGGGTGAGGGAGGCCCTGACCTTCTCGAGATCGAGGCTGTCCCGAGGGGCGGGAGTGTGGGCGCGCGGGGCGCGCGCCGGGGCTCACCTGGGTCTCCTCCTCCGAAAGGCCTGCCTCCGCCGCGATCAGGCACAGCGTGGTGGGGTCCGGGTGCTTGTTGACCTTGTTGAAGTTGTACTCCAGGATCTCCACCTGGTCCTCAGTGGGGCCGCTCGCGGTCTCGGTCGACATGGTCCCGGCACGGCTGCTGGAGAGGGAGAAGCGGCGGTGATGAGCGAGGCCGTGGGCAGAGCGCAGGGAGGAACGGCGATCCGGGGCGCCCTCAGCCCGCCGGGCTGTCCCCGCCCGCGGTGGCACGGCGCGCGGGTGTCCCGCGCTGCAGGCTGTGCCGGGAGCCTGCGCGGGGCCCTTCCGGGGGCCCGCCTAGGGGATCCCCCAGTAGACCTGCGTGTCCTCGGGCCTCCCTCCTGACCCCAGTTTTTACAACAGGTTTCCCCGCGGGCCCTGCTCTAAGGCAATGGGAAGAAGAGGCGGCCGCGCCCTCCCCGCCTTGAGGCTTTAAGGAAGGAGTGGAGGAAGAGCGGCGGTGATTTTGGAAAAACCGCCTTCAAACGCTTCCTCCGGGCAGAGGGAGCTGCCCTGGGGACAGTCCTGACGGATCGCTCGGCTGGCAGCCTGGTTCCACGGCGGAACGCCTCACCCTTGCAAGCCCTGCTGCCTCTAAAGCGGTTTAGCACTTTGCAGCCTCTCCAGGGAGGGCGGTACACCCCACACCTCCTTCAGAGAAATGACCCAGAGGACAGAAGTTACTTTTCATAGTTGGGGAAATGGGGGCGGCGCTTTTAATCTCTGCCTTTTACAGAGGTGGAGGTAGGTCCGCAGCGCTTCACCCCTGCACTTCCCAGGGCCAGGGACTGAGAAGCAGGAGAAATTTCCACCTGAGGGCTTGTGTGAGTCACCCTGCAATCGGCAACCTCCTTCATCCCTCTACCCCAGGTTTTTCGAACTAAAGCTGTGAGTAGGAATCTTCCTGTCAACCGGCTCTTCATGGCCCAGCGTGGCCTGGACATGGTTCCGGCAGGGTGCAGTAGAGTCCACTTCACTATGAGCCTCTCTAGATGAGGATTTCCAAGACAGAGCCCAAATCCAGCTGAGAAGGATCTACAGCAACTGTCTTTTTAATCCGACATCCCCTGTGATTGCATTAAAAATAACTGCAAAGTCAAGAGAACAGGTCTTTGACCAGCTTCAAGGTTTTTTATATTTCCTTACTTTAGAGCCAAACAGTGCTCTAGCAGGGGCTTCTCAGGTGACGTTAATGGTGAAGAACCACCTGCCAATACCAGAGACGTAGAGATGCCGGTTCAATCCCTGGTCCAGGGAAGATCCCCTGGAGGAGGGCATGGCAACCCACTCAAGTATTCTTGTCTGGAGAATCCCAGGGACAGAGGAGCCTGGTAGGCTGCAGTCCGTGCAGTCACAAAGTCGGACACAACTGCAGCAATAGCATGCACGTATGGATTGTTCTAGCAAATTTGAGGCAACATGACTTCCTGCTGCATATCTCATACCTAAGTAGCCTCTGAAATGGGGCCAAAAAGTGGCAGATGTGCACCCATCCCCTTCCCCCAGTTTAAAATGTATTGAGATATAGGAAGTTAGAGTGTTCAAGTTCTTGGCTGAGGACTTGGGACAGACAGGTCAGGACTTGCCATCTCTGACAGTAAAAGATAAGCACATGTGTGGGAAACACCTTGGTTTGTTGTTTTAACAAACAATTGCAAAATCAGCCAGCACAATCCTGAGTGGATTTTGATGTAGTTTGTACCTGGGGATGAGCCACACTCCACTGACCTGCCTGCATAATGTCCCCGAGGCTGTGATAAAACTTTTATATTGTGACCTGCATCCTGGGCTCCCTAAATGTTTTTCGCTCTCCTCTTGGTCACTTGAAGAGGGTTTCCGGTGAGACAAGAAATCATTCTACTGTGAGAGAGCCTGGGGTCAAACCAGTTGTTGGGTCATAGTGAAATCTCGGTGTTCTTAGGCAGTTCTGTGCTCCCCAACTTTAAAATCTGTCCCAGTGATGCCTGTCCCAGTGGTGAGGCAGGATGAGGTTAAGCCAGGTCGTAAATGCCTCTTCTCCTGTTGGTACCTGTCCCTCTCTTTCTTTGACACAGAACTTCAAAGCTGGAAAGAACCTTGATGCCCAGCATCCTAGGATGGAAAGCCTTTGCTTCTGTTTCAGTACTGTGCTCTTCTAGACCCTTCTCAACAGGCCATCCTATCTTTAGTTTGGCAGAAAAAATCAGGCAGGGGCTTGTTGCTATTTTGAATGGGCACTGACTGACCTCATAGGATACCAACTCCAGCCAAACCTGACCACTGGAAACACCCACCACTGCTCATTTTGCCTGGAAAAAAAAAGAAAAAAGAAAACACAGGCAAGAGGAAATTCCTGCCTCTGATTTTATTCCTTGCCCTAGAAAGAGCCCAACTATTTCCAGTGACACAGTTACGGTGGCTCTTCCAGGAAAATTTTTGCTGCTTCTTTGTAGAATCCCCAGTCTTTCAGAAGTGTTCATCAAATGCACAAATTTATAAACTGAACTCAGATTCAAGGACTGTTCCTCGTGTACTTCTTTCCCTCTTTTTGTTTCTTAACCATTATTACATGATTCAAAGGTGACACATTCTTAATCAGGTGCATTTTCTCTGATAATTTTGTGGCTCCCTGTTACAGGACTTCATATGAAGTTTTATGGATAGGTCCACTTGGCTTTAAAGTTCTCCTTGAGTTATTTGACTAAGGGCATTGGACTTGGTTGGTTGCTATGGGAGGACCATTAGAAAGTACCTACTTCTCTAACGTACACCAAACAAACTTGATTTCTAGAAATGAGGATAGAAGATCTAACCACAATAGAGATATCTACCTTTTATTTCTCCACAAAAATCAGTCTCTGTTGCTTCAGTTATCTTTGGTTAACATGTGTTTGCTGCTGCTCCTCCATTTCTTCTTTCCCTCTCTTTCTTTCAAAGGAAATTTATAAATCACATCACCCTAGTAACCTTGGCCTTATAAAACTTCTCAACTCTTTCCAATAAGGAAACTGTTGAAAAACATCTCTGAAGGTAGTCTAAACAATGTCAGATGAAAGGAACTAAAAATATTTTAAAGCTTCTTAAACTTTACTCTGAGCACAAGTTGTATCACTGCTGTGGTTATTAACATCTTATGAAACATTCAAAGAGTCCTGTGGTTGTGTTTTCTTTTGTGGTTGCAAGAAGACAATGCATAAACTTTTGCAAGAGGTTAAATGAAAACTGCTGGCTCTTTTGTAAATTTCAATGCCTGGATAGACATTTGTGCCAATCTTATAGCTTTACCTTTGTCCCTTAATCCTATTGCTATTGCTAAGTCACTTCAGTCGTGTCTGACTCTGTGCGACCCCATAGACGGCAGCCCACCAGGCTCCCCTGTCCCTGGGATTCTCCAGGCAAGAACACTGGAGTGGGTTGCCATTTCCTTCTCCAATGCATGAAAGAGAAAAGTGAAAGTGAAGTCGCTCAGTCGTGTCCGACTCTTAGCGACCCCTTGGACTGCAGCCTACCAGGCTCCTCCATCCATGGGATTTTCCAGGCAAGAGTACTGGAGTGGAGTGCCATTGCCTTCTCCACCCTTAATCCTATAGTCATTTATTTTATTTTTTTGAAAGCATCTACCTATATGAACCAGCTCATGGAAGGTGCTACTAGCTGGGACCTGCAGAAATCTCTCTGGGCTCACATTTACCATCTTCTCCTCCCCCTCCCAGCCATTCTGATCTCTCTGTAATGCCGAAAATACCAAACTAAGAGAAAAAGGTTATCAGTGGCATGGGAGGGACTTCCTGGACTTTTCTGGTGGTCCAGTGGCAGAGAATCCTCGCTCCCAATGCAAGGGCCCTGGGTTCAATTCCTGGTCGGGGAACTAGATCCCATAAGCCACAACGAAGACCCAGTACAGTCAAATAAATACATTTAAAAAACAAAAGTGATCAGTGGCAGATACTCTCAATAAACCATCCCATGGTGAACTGATAAAACAAAGAAAGCAGATGGATCATTCTTTAGGGTCATCTCCCAATTTACTTTAGCTTGTGTCTCCTTTATGTTCACTGTGGACTTTCTGGAAGCAACGAGCTCTTGAACCATTCTGTATTTTCTTAAGTGAAAAAAATAACATGCCACCATTTCTCTAAGGAAGGTGGTGGGTCTTTGGAAGCAGAGCTTTCTCCCTCATCACTTACTGAGCTACTCTGGATGGAGTGCCAGGGGGGATCACCCAGGCTGTCAGTGTCTCTCAGAAATTGACACATAGAAGTAGAATATTGATCTGCTTCCTCAGGCTAACACAAGCCTATGTTAAAGGAAAGGACTTTTCTTGTTTGTGTTTATTCTTCAAATATGAACCTGGTGGTTCATGTCTTTAAGCTTAGAACAGTAGTTCTCATGCTTGCTGGGCCTTACAATCACCTGTAGAAATGTCCAGGACCACTACAGACGTCCTAAACCAAAACCACACTGTAGGAAGCCAGCATGGTAGAAACACAAAGAATATTTTGGCTCTCACAAGATTTTACAACTTAATTGTTAAAATCAACTATAAACATTTAGGACCTCTTATTTCTTATACTCGGAGAAGGCGATGGCACCCCACTCCAGTACTCTTGCCTGGAAAATCCCATGGGCGGAGGAGCCTGGTGGGCTGCAGTCCATGGGGTCGCTAAGAGTCAGACATGATTTCACTTTCACTTTTCACTTTCATGCATTGGAGAAGGAAATGGCAACCCACTCCACTGTTCTTGCCTGGAGAATCCCAGGGACGGGGGAGCCTGGTGGGCTGCCATCTATGGGGTCGCACAGAGTCGGACACAACTGAAGGGACTTAGCAGCATTTCTTATACTGTAAAGATGCTTTAAAGTATCTTCTAACTCTGCTGCTGTGTATCATCTCAACACTTGAGCAGACAGTAGGTTGAGGTAGTTTTAAAGGAATGAACTTCTAAAAATATATATTGGAGAAGAAATTTAGACATTACACTATTTACCTTTCATATATATGGTCAGGAATGTGAAAAATATCTTTAATATTATGAATTATTAAGAGAAATTTCACCATGCTTTGAAAAATTCAGAAATAATATAAAACCCTTTAAAAATCTTTTTCAAATAGAACATATTCTTGGGCTTCTCTGGTGATTCAGTGGTTAAGAATCGGAGATCCCACGTGCCGAGGAGCAACTAAGCCCGTGCGCCACAACTACTGAGCCCGCGCAGCAAGACAAGCCACCGAAATGAGAAGTCGGAGCACACAATGAAGGGTGGCCCCTGCTCACCTCGACTGAGAAAGCCTTCATGCAGCAGCAAAAAACCCACCACAGTCCAAAAATAAAATAAATCTTAAAAAAAAATTCTATTTTCTTTGAAGTTTTTTCTTTTTTTAAATTGGAATACAATTGCTCTACAATGTTGTGTTAACTTTCTGCTGCATGACTAAGTTTATGCATATATCCCCTCCCTCATAGAAAAACACATTCTTGTGTTGAGATTATAATTTTTTTTTTAATTTATTTTTGGCTGTGCTGGGTCTTCTTTGCCTTGCACGGGCTCTCTCTAGCTGTGGTGAACACGAGCTACTCTGTTGCGGAGCATGGGCTTCTCGTTGCGGTGGTTTCACTTGTTCTGGAGCATAGCCTCTAGACCTCGGACTCAGGAGTTGTGGCCCATGGGGTTAGTTGCTCCACGGCATGTAGAATCTTCCCAGACCAGGGATCCAATCTGTGTCCCCTGCATCGGCAGGCAGATTCTTAACCACTGCGACACCAGGGAACTCCAAGATTAGAATGTAAGAAAGCAGACCATCATAAGGAAAATTCCTTCTACCTTATTACCATACAAATTTCCATAATTGATTTAGAAACCAAAGATTACAGTGGAAGAGATTTGCCAACCTTGACAAACGATTCTATACATTTTTGAATTTTCCAATGCAGGAAATGCTTAAGTTTAACTTATTATTTATAGAGACAATTTATAGAATACAACTTAAAACTGAACATTAGATTATGAATACACCTACACACATAGCATCAAGGTTCCAAATCTAAATAGGAAAAGACTTTTTAATGCTATATTGATTACAATTTTACTTCTTAAAAAAACAGAGGAAAATACAACAAAATATTAACAGTGTTTATATCTAGACTGTGGGAAACAGATGACCTAAATTTTTTCTTTTTTATATTTTTTCTCTTTTTTAATATTTATTACCTTGAAATTAGAAGATTTAATATTTTTCTTTAAAAGTTAGTCTTTTATTTTTATTTATTTTTAATTTTTAAAATTAATTTACTTATTTTAATTTGAGGCTAATTACTTTACAATATTGTGGAAAAATTAGTTCTATCACATGTGTATGCATCCCTAAAAGAGCTTTCTGAAAGTTTTTATGTTTTTGAGATCTATAAAAACAATATCACACTATATATAATTCTTCCACAGATTGCTTTGTCTGTCAACATGTTTTCAAGATTCATTCATATCTCAGCACGTAGAGAAGTTTATTTATATTCAGTTGTTTCCATTTAGTGAACATACTACAATGTATTTATGTCTTTTCCTGTTGGTGGATATTTGGGTTGTCTCCAGTGTTTTGCTATTATGAACATTGTGTCTCTGAACACTTGTATATGTCCTCTGAAACACTTTTAGGAAGATTTTTCTAGGAGTGGAATTGGTCATAAGGCACGTGACTAGTAGCTTTACAGCATTATACCAACTTCTTTTCCAAAATTGTTAAACAAAACTATACTATACTCCTCATACATACACTATTGATACCGTGTATAAAATAGATAACTACAAGAACAGGGGACAAATATAGCACAGGGGACTCAATGCTCTCTGGTGACCTAAATGGGAAGAAAATCCCCAAAAAAGGGGGGGATATATATGTATAGCTGACTCACTTTGTTGTACAGTGGAAACTAACAACATTGTAAAGGAACAATACTCCAATAAAGATTAGTTTTAAAAAACTGCAAATGGAAAAAAGAAAAGAAAAACTGTACTACTACCAGCGATGGATAGCATTTCCTTTGCTCTACATTCTCATCAACACTTGTATTGTCAAACTTTTTAATTTTTTTCCAAAATGGTTAGATTTTTTTTTTCATCCATGAATAATATCTAAACCTTCTTGAAGCTGTTTATGTTTCCATCCTGCTTAACTTCTTGACGCTAAAAGTTTCCATACATTTACTATTTAGTGTGTAAAAAGAGTGTTTCCTGCTGGAGCCCAGAAGGAGATTTGAGGTATTTTTGGAGAGTTTAGACTGTCTGCAGGCCAGCTCGTTATTTCCACTGGTCACCAAGAACAATAGGAAAGATGGATGGAAAACTGATTACAGCAGACCTTTTGTCTGTATAATGCTAAAAATGTTTCTATCTTCCCTTCTACAGAGCTCCCGGGAATCAGGACTTGACTCTGCACTTAAAAAATGCGTTAGCTCTATCAATTTATTGTTCCCTCACCCTTAAAGCAAATATCAAAGCCTCCAGATCAAAAGGACAGAGATGGACTTAAAACAACTTAATAAGGAAGAAGAAAGGATGTAGGGATAGGCAGGAAGAATGAAAGGGATTATTTGGCTGTGGGCTTAAAATAAGATATAAACATGTGAGACCAACTAATGTGCTCAGTGTTTGAACCGCAATACCGTGATCATGGGGGTACTGCCTTCCAGTTTAAAAGCGAGTTAGTATTAGCTCTTTCAGTTTTGCTCACAATCCTCTTAGAAATAGAATGGAATTGATCCTGTTTTGTGATCAAGAAAGGTTAACTATCTACAGTGACAGAGGAAGACTCAGAATTCTCCTTTTCATTCTGGCCACAGCTGTAATGTCAGCTCTTGATGTCACGAGCAAGATTGATGCCTACTTCCAAAATGCAGTCTCCTTGCACTCTTTTGATGTCACAGGAACTCTAAGATATGATTAAATCACCTACTTGGATCTTTGAGCTCCAGTTTTGGTCATGGTCTTCCCCTTTAGTGAAGAGCTGGAACTGGGGCAGCCAGGCCATTTCTGACTGACTGGTCTCTCCAGCCTCATTCCCTTAGTGGCTGCCACAGCCCAACCCTCTTGTAGAATTCTTCACCTCTCCTGGGAAACCCCTAGTATCTACTTGACACCAAGGCAACAGAGAGAATGAAATCACCCCCTTTCAAGTTTTGTTCTGACTCCACACTTTGAAGTACATTTTGGGGAAACGTTCAAGTCTGTCTGGTAAGATCTGAACCCTTAACTTCTGATCCAGTGTAACAGCTATGGGCACACACGGAACCACCTGCCAGCTCACAATGACAAACACGCTTTATTCTCCCCAAACATGCTGCACTTGACCTCATGGGGCAGGAAGGCTTAGTGCTTGAATTCCTTCCTTCCTACTGGTCACCAGCAATGCCACCACCCCAAGTACCTCTCATTTCTCAAAGTTTTGTTAGGCGAAGGTATCATCAGATTTAGTTTTCAGTGTTTCAGCCCTGCTCTGGGGTTGCGTATCTCTTAGGAGTTAAGCCAAGACTTAAAAATATGAAATGCTGCCTTGCTATATTCTAAGTTCTGTATATCCTGTGTACACTTTTATATGTGTTCGGTGTATTTGCTAATTCAGCTTAGTACTTTCCAGGTCCTCCTCTTTAGATTTGCTTTCCTCTTGCCTTAGAAGCTCCTCTATTTCAGGAAACTCAGCAGAATTAAAAGCAAACTGAAACTTGAGTTAATGTCGTCAAAAGGTCAAATAATTAGAAATTTTGAGCACTAATCGTTTGAAATATTGCTTTGCTGAGCCTCTGTTTCTTTCATGGAAAGAAGGGGTATAATAATACACACCTGAGTCTAGTTCACAGCTCTGTTGTAAAGTTCATATGATATCGTTGTAAGGAAAGTGTTTCTAAACTGTAAAGTGTTTGCTTATGGAAAATACTATTTTTAAAAGTAACTAACTTATTTGGCAGTGCCAGGTCTTCCTTATGGCATGTGGGATTTTAGTTGCAACATGTGGGATCTAGTTCCCTGACTAGGGATGGAACCCAGGTGCTCTGCTTTGGGAGTGCAGAGTCCTACCCACTGAATCACCAGGGAAATCCTTATGCGTGCGTTCATGCTAAGTCACTTCAGTCGTGCCCGACTCTTTGCCACCCTGTGGACTATAGCCTGCCAGGCTCCTCTGTCCATGGGATTTCCCAGGCAAGAATACTGAGTGGGTTGTCATCCTCTCCTCCAGGGGATCTTCCCTGACCCAGGGATAGAACCCACGTCTCTTATGTCTCCTGCATTGGCAGGAGGGTTCTTCACCACTAGAGCTACCTTGGAAGCCCCAGTCCTGTACTATTGTTTTTTAAAAACCATAGTTCCACAGGGCATCTTCTGGGTAACAAACTGGTAAGAATTTTAGGTTTCATTCTTTCTGAGTTTCAATCCCTTTTTTAATCTCTCTGGAATGGTAATGCACAATGGTTGAAATCAGAACCTTTTTTTGAAAAAAAAAAAAAATCAAATGCTGTATATATTGCTCCATCTTTAGAGATATTCCTAGATGGAACTTCTCAGTACTAACCAGATGAGGGTGGCAGGTTTTCTCATTAGCAGTTCTACACATTGTGTATTGATTTGAACTTAGCTATTGATATTTTCCATAAAATATTAGTTTCTTCGCTCATTCCTCACCACCACTCCCTAACTTCTACTTTCATCTACTAATGAGAAAGCATTACTAGGACAGAAGTTGAGTAGTGAGGAAGTTAATAGCAGGAACAATTATTCTATGAATTGGTGAGTAGAGTTTTTGAGGCTGTCTTGGCCTATGAGAATAATGACCAAATTGAAGTCATTTTGAAATAATTTGTTCATGGGCTTGTCTTCCCCACCAAATGATAGGCTTTCCTTGGTGTTTATGTCATCTCTTACAGATTTCCATTTCTTCAGCATTCATTAGACATGTCTACCACTTAATAGGTGCTCATTGTGTGTCTTTTGAACTGAATGTAGCCAATGGCATCTGGCATGACTTGATTTAGGACAAAAGTTAGGAAGACAGTGCTCTGTGTTTTCAACATTCAGGACCTGCCATGTTCAAAACCAAAACATAATACTGGAAAAAATAACATTCTAGCCTCCTAATAATGCCCTTTGGTTCTCACTGCCCCAAACAACACAGAGCTGATTCCTATTTTTGAATCAGATACAGAAACCTCACAACAACATATGTATTGAGGAATTATTATGTGCCAGGCACAGTCCTAAATGTCTTAGACATATTGACTCGTTTAAGTGTTAGAAGAACAATAACACTATGTGATAGACACTCTTATTGTCTCCACTTAATACATGTGTAAACTGATGGAAATTATACACTTTCCCACAAGGAAATGTGTGTAACTTTCTCCAAGTCACAAATCAAGTGAGTGACAGAGCAGGCATTAAAACCCAGAAAGTGTAATTTCTGCATCCATGTTTTTAACCATCACACAGCCTTTCCTCTGTGTACCAAGTAGCTAGGTAGATAGAAGCACCCTGATAGGTGGTTGCGGGAAGGGGGACAGTAAGTGGTGCTCCTGGGACAGGAGTGGGTTGTGTCCCCTGTCTGCTCCAGCTTCTGTGGGATGCGGCTGGTCTGAGAGCAGAGCTTCCTCCCTGTGACACGTTTCTCAACCCTGGTGACCAGACATGACTCTGACCCAGCTAAATGGATTAGTTGTGATTTCAGTTAATACCAGCAGCACCACCAGTCAGGCTAGCTTTTTTTCCCCCCACGCATGCTCTTCTTTAATTAGTACAGATGTACTTGAAAGATGACATTCTATGAATAATACAGTATATAAACAAGAAAGAGTTACAGCATCTGACAGAATGGGTCAGATGGGTTGGCTCCAACCAGATCAGCTGGATCTTAGTGAGTATTGGTGCTATTTTAACCCCTACATGTACGCAGTTTTGTTGACTTGATTAAGGAACTTCCTAAGACTATTGTTGGAACAAATCCTTCAGCAGTCCAGACCTTCTATAGCCATTTACAGAAAATAGCAAGATATTGTGAAAAACTGTTGGGAGTGAATGACTTCCAGCAGTGAATTAATCATTAATTAACTTTGGACATAAAATTCTTTGCCTGAACACTGAGTTCTTTTCACTGATAGCCCAACTCATGTTCTAATCCAAAGATTTGTATGTGGAAACATGGGAAGACAGTGAAAATCAATAATAAAACCTTAGACTCCTTTTGTGAAATAAGTGGAGCACTCAGTATACCTCCTTAGAAATAGATGGGCAAATGAAAGAGGGCAATCCCATTTCCACAATCATCCTAGAGGAGATCTCCATTTTGTAAGCAGGTTGCTTTTCAAAGGTTCATTTCCACTATGATTGTTATGAATTCAGAAATTTTTCTCTAGAAATAATACTATAAACTATAGTATTATAATTATAGTAGATAGAATCCCAGGCTAACCCACAAAGGGGAATATAACTGAAATGCTATATAATTCATAACTGGAAAAGAATAGAAAATAATCCTGATAAATTATCCTAGTGAAATTTAATAAGAAATCATTTCTTTATTTTGAAAGCAATGCTTAAGAAAAAGGAATGTTAATTAAAATTTGACTTAAGAGAGACGAGGTTTTGGTGCAGATATGAAAGGGGTTTGGCAGGGAAAGTTTTGAGAATATTAGATGCTTATAGCACAACTTTGATGCATGTGAAGTATGCAGAATAGTCCCTGACACTTTGCTGGGTGTGTAATGAAGGCTTATGATCAAACACATGTTGATTGAACTTTATTTTCAAAAATCATGGCTTATCTTTGTCTTGATATGAAGGCATAGTAATTAGAACTGCATTTTGTCTGTGTGTCCTAGATGAACTAAGGAGGGGGAAAGAGGAAGAAGAAGAAAAGGGGAATGCTGAGAGGGATTGATGTGAAAAGCAGGTCATCTGAGATACGATTAATGATGTGAATGGTAAAGAAAAAGCCAGAGGTTACTTTGCATGGTCCTCTCCTCCTCATCCTTTTAGCCAGTCCCTAAGTGGCTCTGTCAGACAAGAACAGTTTAGTTGCTGGCCAGAGCTCTTTGTAGGTGGGAAGGGAAAGAGAAGCAGAAATAAAGTTCTCTTGAAAGAGGGAATGTTTGTGTTTCTTTAACAGATGAATTATATGTAGGGGATACATGTTAAATCCTCATTAATGAGTGAAAATACTAAACTCGTATTGAATAATGGAAAGATCATTGAGCAAGAAGTCAGAGCTGATTTTGACTTTAATGCCTCTATCTTGGCTGAGGTTTGTTTTTTTCAGTTTGGGGATTTTTTCTTTTTTAACTTATTTGAAATTTAGTTCTCTTCTCTGTAAAATGTGAATAAAAACTTCCCTTCCTGCCTATTTACTCTGGTTGTGATCCAGTGAAATTGCTGAATATTATGCTCATGAAACAACTTAGAAAGCTGTAAAATAACATACACATTTCTAAGAGTGTTATGATTATTTCTTCAGCCAGAAAAAGTGAAGTTATTGGGTCAGATGACCTCTGAGATCGTTTCTCTTTTTAAATTCTAATGATGAGAATGGCCTGGGTTTTGAATTTTCATGTTATTCTTCATCAGCAATTTAATGATGTCATGGACCTGAGAAAGGGGAATACAGTGTCCCCCTAGAGCATGTCCATGATCTACTCAGCACTTTGTACCTAGTTTGTACTTCAAAGGACAACTGAGGGACCCAAGAAACATCTTGAGCCACAGTGCCTTTTTAAATATTCAGTCTATCTGTTAAATTAACATGGCCATATAATTTGAGTGGTGACATTTAAGTGTAAAAGGGATACTTGAATAATTACACCAGAACCACAGGCATATATGAAAAATGTCCAGGCAAACCTGGACGTCTAGTCCCCTCATTACATGTAAAACGTTAAATTTCTCATTTTGGTGTGGGATAGTAAAAATTCTCCTTTGAATTTAGGGATCTGAGCAACTGTTATATATTAGCAAGATGCAGGCCTTATTAGGATCTTGAGGATAGACCACATATACCTACCCAAAGTATTGAATAGGAGGCTGCTTTTTGCTCTCAAGAAAGCATACTCTTGCAGCTCTATGGTTAAAAGGTAAGAGGATACACTATAGCTTCAAATTTCCTAACTTTCATTTTTATTTCAGTTTGAATACACAGAATAGAATTTATCTCAAAGGGTGAATAATGCTTGGGCTTCTGCCTGCTTTGGATATTGTTAGCAGAGTTGTACTAGAGCTTAGTAAGTGTGAATACCTATTACATATCAAACAGAGATTGGTCCTATGACCAAACATAAATAAAACGAAAATAGCTTGTACTAGAGATTTCCATGAATCAGAGCCAAGCCTTTTCAAACCAGATAAAACAGGAGGCATGAGACTTGTGAAGAAAACTGAATCATCAAACATTCTGTTTGAAAAATGTCTGATGCTCTAACACACGAAGAAATTAGACTTCTGTTATGGTATTTCTAAAGAGAACCATTAACCATAAAGACAAATTTGCAGAATCAAGTAGCAAAAGATCAACTTTCTGAAGTTTGTGGAGAAAAAAAATGGCACAAACAAGTCAAAAGGGCAGATTAACATTCTTTTTATGTTTTCGAGTATATTTTTAATATTAGTTTTTATGTCACCCATTAAGCTTCCTAATTATGTTTTATCTAGAACATTAATTATATAAAGTCAGTATTGAGGTGCACGTGTTTGTTGCATAGAAAAGGAAGGATGCTCAAAAATTTAAAAGTTGGGACTTCCCTAGTGGTCCAGTGGTTAAGACTCTGCCCTCCCAATGCAAGGGGTCTGGGTTCCATCCCTGGTCATAGAACTAGATTCCCCATACTGCAACTATGATCCCTCATAAGACCTAGCACAGCCAAATAAAAAATAAAAATAAACTTTAAATTCTGATAATGGAAATCAATCTGGTATTTTAAAAATTTGGTCCCTCTAAACCATGCATAGATAATTGAGAATAAAGGAGAATTGTCATATTTCTCTGTCATCATCCTGTCACTTTAGAATGTTAAAAAATTGGTTTCTTTCTGAAAATATTCTCACTCCTGTGCCTGACTCTGAAGAGGGCTGTTCATTTGTAATTCTGGGGACATGTCATCATGATTTATTGTTTTCAAAATGTATGCTGGGTTATATAGTATTTTTGCCTGAGTCCTAATTACCTAGTAAGGAACAGTCGTTGGGCACCTTCATGGGACTACACATGCATGATCAGTAGATGTTCAGGCTGCTGGCTCATAGGCTGTTGAAACCTGCCCAGTGCCAGCAGGCGTAACTTCCTCCGGTTGTTTGTGCATTTGCTGGAAAGGTTCTTTGATAGAATGGAATTATCTCTTTGCACAAATACACTTGAATCAATTATTATTTTTTATGGTCCAACTATCATTCTTATTTTATGACTGTACTTTAAGGAATGGATAAAATGACACACACCTGGTTTCTTTGTAGAGCTCCAAATTATGTCAAAGTCCAACCATGCATGCTGCTTGTTGCCATGATACTCAGTTATATGGGCCTTATTTTTTTCCCCCATTGAGTGGTTTTTGTGAACAGGTGTTCAGCTAATGGGATAAACAGAGAGCGTGCAGCTCTAGCCTAACAATTAACATCACCAAATAATTAGAAAGGACAGATATACCAGAAAGCTAGCTCTGAACCTACAGTAGATCTTTTCTCTGACCATCAGATATAATTTTGCAGAAAGAGCCTGGATGGAGCATCAGAAGACCTGCATGCTCCTTCCAACAGTAGCACTTAAGTCTCCAAGTGACTTTGGACAACTCACTTAATTGTTTTGAACCTCCATTTCTTCAGCTATAATTGAAGCTATAATCCTACTCCACTTGTCTCACAGGGTTGTTGTAGGATTCAGTGAGACAGATTAAACTGATGAATATCACTATAGATTATAAACATGGTATAGATATAAGATACCATTGTTAAGGTTCTAATCCAGCTTTCAGTGGTTCAGGATACAACGTTGGGCAACTGATAACATCAGGTTTTGTGATCATTAACCTGATAAAACACCATAAAAACTTTATTCTGCTTTATTCCTAATAAGATTTCTTAAAATATTTCATTTGCTTTGTCCAGTAATCAGTCAGAAATACAAAGAAATTAAATGCTTCTAAAACTGCCAACTCAAGTTTAAGAAAATAACCTTTTGATCATGCTCTTTAAGTTCTAGAAAATTATTTCAATCAGTTTTTAAAGTCTTATAAAAGAAACTTAGTGAAGCTTCTAAATGTTTGAAATACTAGACTGCTGCTGCTGCTAAGTCGCTTCAGTCGTGTCCAACTCTGCGACCCCATAGCTGGCAGCCCACCAGGCTCCTCTGTCCCTGGGATTCTCCAGTCAAGAACACTGGAGTGGTTGCCATTTCCTTCTCCAATGCATGTATGCATGCCAAGTCACTTCAGTTGTATCCAACGCTGTGCGACCCCATGGACAGCAGCCCACCAGGCTCCTCCATCCACAGGAGTCTCCAGGCAAGAACACTGGAGTGGGATGCCATTTCCTTCTCCGTACAATATCAGGCATCTCCATTTTGTATGGGCGATTCAATATTCCATAGTGCTTAGAGAAAACACAGGCCATCTAGCCCACTCCACTCCATTCCCCTGTTTTCCACCAACCAGATCTAAATGGTGGTTGAATATACCTGTGAGGGTATTCATTATAGCAACATTTGCGAGAATTGTAGGCAGAAGAAATGTCTAAAACTAGAGGATTAGATAAACCAATGGATTAAGTAGCAGACTATTAAAATGGAGTTAGAAATAATGCATTGGAAATATAGAAATATAACTGGCAACATAGGTAGACCACAAAAATGTGGTGTACTATGAATTAAGGAATGTGTTAATTCAACATGAGCCTAAAGACAAAAAAAATACTTTGAAGATGAAAATATTGTTGGACTGCCCCATCTTTCAGAGCTTGCCTGTATAATTCTTTCCAATGCATTTGCTGCATAATGAGGGAATATATTACAGCTTACCTCATACCCTTCACGCTGCAGACTACCTGGGCTGGCTTTTTTTCCCGAAGGGCAAGGTGAATAGCTGGTCACTGACCTCCATGTCCACATACTCCATGATTTTCAGTGCTATCATCAAATGACTCTCTAGCCGTCCCTCACCCAATTGAAACAGCATAGGGTCCTTTTGCCACTTCTCATAGAGTTGTTTCTTTTGAGCTAGTTGGAAAGACTCTCTTTCCTTTTAAACTGTGGAACCCTAAACTGGGTACCAGGCTAATGAAGGCAGGAGAAGACCTCCCTCTTTCTTCACACATGCTTCATAAACCTCAGTTCTAGTCATCTCCAAAGGATGCTATTCTACTATTCACAAAGAGCGTGAAGAACACATAATAAAGTGATAGACACTTACAGGCATAAATTATTGAATTAAAGATTTTTTAAAAAACAGATTTCACTCCTGGACCAGTAGACTAGAAATTTGGAAAGGAGGGAGGGAATATAAGCACCAGGGGAAGTCGTTTATGTAAATTTCCTCAGGGAGCAAGCACACAGGAAGGAAACAAAAATACATCAACAAAAACTAGACTGTCTAAACAGATCTGTCATGCTCTTAAGAATTACAGGAAGCTTCCTTCATGATCCATCTAGGTCTAATAGCTGGAATGACCGCCATTAGTTTCCTGCCCAGTGTACACAAAGAGATTAGAGTGGATCAGTGTCTGCCTTACGTTGTATGTGACTTTGTTTTTGTTTGAACATATAAAGATAGAATAGTTCACTCGTGAATGATCTGATTGGATTTTTATGTTTGATCACTTTTTATCAAAACCACCAGAAGTAAATTACAAGAAATTACATGAGGATGGGTAAAAGTAATGTGCGTGTTAAGTCTCTTCAGTTGTGTCTGATTCTTTGCAACCTTGTGGACTGTAGCCCTCCAGGCTCCTCTGTCCATGGGATTCTCCAGGCAAGAATACTAGCAGGTTGCCATGTCCTTCTCCAGGGGATCTTCCCAACCCAGGAACCGAAACTGAGTCTCTTAAGTCTCCTGCATTGGCAGGTGGGTTCTTTACCACTAGCGCCACCTGAAAAGCTTAACTTCTCTACTTTCAAAAGACCTTCTATCATGTCCTAAACATAGCCATGTGCTAACAAGAGCCTAAAGCAAATATCAGAGTAACTTGACCTTGTGATTTGTTGATCACAAGTTTCCTTGAACCCCTAGCATTCATTTTGAACTTCTTTTTGGTGTGCCAATATAAATAAACCAGCTCTCTGGCCGGGCAGGATGGATACAGTGCTTCCCACAGGGAACCTGAGTCATTGAGGAGTGAGTGACTTGGCAGAGAGGCCAGAATGAAGAGTGAGGAGGCCTGGGTTCACAGTCAGCTCAGCCTCCAACTAACCCAAGATAGAGGGCAACTCACCCTACTCTCTTGTGCCTTCATATACTGTAGTCACAGGTGACCAAACAGTATATTCCTCAAGGTCAGGGATTTTTAGAATGAAAGGAGGCACTAGTAGTAATCCACTGGAACAACTGATGTTTTAAGATTTTCCTTCCCACTTAAAATTCCATAATAACTGAAGCAGAGCTGAAAATATAACGGGTTCCTGACCACCAGACTCCTGCTCTGCTTCCCAGGCTAGGCTGTCTGCACTGTGAGGACCTGTCTACCTTGGAGACCTGTGGAGGAGTGTTTCCTGTATCACCTAAAGATCAAGGCACTTCCCCAGCCATTAAAAAGGATAGCCTGATCTGCACCTGCTTGGTCAGGCACTCATAGGACCCAGACCCTGCCTGTGTTCAGAATCTACAGCACTGGAACCCTAAAGCCACATCAAGGGCACTGGCAGGCAGGGGAAGCTAAGGGAGCCAGGCCAGGAAGAGGGCAGATGCAGGCAACCCCTCTGTGGGGACAGGCCCTTTTCTTTGAAGCCTCAAGCCTGTTCTCCACTGGCCCAAGGCCTGTGGACAGGACAGGTGTGGTCCAGGGGCTGCCTTGGGATCCTCAGTTGTTGGGGTTTTTTTATGTGGGGGTGGGGATGGGGGTTACGGCATCACATGGAATTCAGGATCTTAGTTCCTGACCAGTGATTTAATCTGTGCCCCCTGCATGGAAGCACAGACTCCCTTCTCAGGTGTTGGTTTTTAATAGGCAGGTTGCTGCTGCTGCTGCTGCTGCTAAGTCACTTCAGTCATGTCCAACTCTGTGTGACCCCATAGACAGCAGCCCACCAGGCTCCCCCATCCCTGGGATTCTCCAGGCAAGATCACAGGTTAGTACTTCATAAATCACTCCGGGCCACAGGCCACCCCTCTAACAATTTCATCATTGCATAGCCCTGTTCACCTGGCTTTTTCAATTTGGGGGAAACCATCAACAAAATCCAAAAACTGATCTGGGTGACAGATCATGCCAAAGCCTTAAAATATATATGTTTAGCCAAGAAAAGTAAGCCATTCCATACTGAGAGAATTTAGAAACAAAGATAAAGGGAAAATATTCAGACATGTCATACCAAGAAGGTAGAAATTCTGTCATTGTTTTATAACCCTATTTCATCAGTGGTGCAAACCTGTCACTTATTTTAAAAAAAAATTTTTTTTTTGGTGAAACTCTGAATGGTAAGAAGAAGAAACATTTGGCTTCATCTGCAGCATTAAACCAATTTGAGGGTGCTACCCTGGTGACAACAGTCTAATTCTTTACCCCAGAGCTTGGGTCTGCTGTCTCCTGGTCCCCAGAGGCCCAGGACAATGCTCACCTTTCCCCTCCTCGCTCACGGCTGTTCTCACCAGTCAGGACTCTGTGCCATGTGGCTCCTGTATCCAGCAGACTCTGCTTTCCCAGAGAGAGGTTCAGAACACCCCGACCACACCCCTCTTCAGAGGCTGGCCCTACCTAGTATAGGGCCACTTGCCAACAAGAGCTGCAGCAATCTGAGCTTTCCAAATGGAAGAAGGTCTATCAGAGTCACAGGAACTAAGGGGACACCTTGCCCCAGGCTGCAGGACTGGGTCCCCAAGGGAGGAGGCCCCTTGTCACTAAGCCTGGGCAAGTTGCTCTGCCAGTGCCAGCCTTCTGCCCTGAGAAGGAAGAAGGTAATATTTATAGAGCCCTGGGAGCAGAATTTATTGACTTCTTAATCTCTACTATAGTAACCTGACGGTGACTTTCCATTTCTCAGAAAGATACATGAAAGGCAGCCCTCTCTGAGGAGGATGAATGCATTTAACAAAGAATAGACTCATTCAGAAAAATAAATCTCTTAGGGCCCACAATGTGTAGGAAGATCCATAGGGGAAGTGACTGCAGGACTTCTATTGAAAACTCCCAATCTTGGTATAATTTCCCCCAGCAAGTTGCCTGGGATTCTGAGTAATAGGCATTATGGTGATAGTGATGGTTTAGTCGCCAAGTCATGTCCAGCTCTTTTGTGACCCCATGGACTGTAGCCTGGCAGGCCCCTCCGTCCATGGGATTTCCCAGGCAAGAATACTGGAGTGGGTTGCCATTCCCTTCTCCAGGGGATTTTCCTAACCCAGGGACTGAACCCACGTCTCCTGCACAGCACATTTTGCCTAAAACTTTGATTCTGCTGATTACTCCCAATGGTAATTATATTCAAAGAACTCCCAGATGTGTTATCTTGCTGGAACCTATGTAATATACCAGGGAGGGACATAACTCATTAAACAATCATTGTCTATTAACATTATAACTTTAATTAGTTTTCCAGAGCTGGGTAAGCAAAGCCCTATGGGGATGAGACCCTAGAAATTATTGGACTTGGAGGAGAAATGGAAGAAACCACCCAAAATACGGCAGGTGGCCCAGGCAGAGCAGGTGAGGCTCTGTGGCCCCAAGGGCAGCCCCACACCCACCCCTGCATGGACACAGGTGCCAAGGCAAGGGCCCCACAGGAAGAGCAGAAACCACAAACTCCACTCCGCTCATGTTTCTGCCCGAGCTGCGCTGGGAATCATGATGAAAAGACCCATGGTGCCAAATAGACTCATCCCAATGCTGAGAACCTGGGCTAGCTCCCAAAAGACCAACTTGGCTGTCCCCCAGAGCAGAGCGCCTGGTGCATCCGCCCTGATTCTTTTCAATAATTATAATCCCCTGGCTTAGATTAGATATTATGTAGGAAACAAAAGGAAGCTTTAGTTTTGAAACATCCCTTCTCACACGTTAGCACAATCCTTAAATAATGCACCTTTGAGGCTCTGACTAATTCGTCACGCCTGCCACCGGGAACATGTCTGGGTTCCAAGAATTTGCTGGAAATGCGCCGGATACCCTTCCCTAGCTAGAGTTGGAAGTGTGGTGCTGAGGACTCAGAAGCAGTGGTCTTGGGGGTCCCTCATCCTCTGAGGTCCTATCACTATCCAAGTTGGTCCCTGGGACACAATGGTCGAGGGGTTGGGGGGTCATGTGGCCAAGGGCAGGCCCTCCCTGTCCATGTGTCTCGTGAGTGATTTGGGTTTCATTGGTTCCCATCCCCAGCTGCACATTAGAATCACCTGCGGAGCTTTAAAAAGTAATACTGGAACCACCCATTCCTGGGTTCTGATTTAATAGGTTGGGGCGAGGCTCAATACCAGGTATTTTTCTCCAGGTGCACAACCACTGCCTGAGATGATCTCTGGGACCCTTCCAGTTCTATAAAAGTCCACAATCCTGATGGTTTGAGCCTTCACTTTATTTACTGAGTTAATTTTTCCCCAAAATACTCATTTTTCATTTTCATTATGCTGCATAGGCAGATTCTTAGAAATGCTTTTAGTTATCTAAAAAAAGGTGAATTGTTAAATTGTTGCTTGTTGAATATAACTGGCTTCTAACACTGCGTTTAAAGTGTGCGATCTGATCAGCTTTCACAAGTGAGAAATGGTTGCCTAATCATGATAGTGAACACACCCATCATCCCCAAACCCTCCTAATCTGCCTAACTGTCTTTCCAGCTCCCCTGTCTCAGGTAACCACTGAGCTGCTTGCTGTTACTATAGAGTAGTTTGAATATTTTATCATTTTGTGCCATGCAGTATGTACTACTTTCTGCTTGGCTTCTTATATCCTTGTGCTTGAGATTTCAAACTCTTTAAGAACAGAAGCCACCTTATATTTCTTTTCTCTTCCTCTCGGCCCCCAACTAACCTTTGCTCAGAGAAGCCCCTTAATCATTATTTGCTCGATGGAAATCAGACCTTTATGACTTTACAACTGAGCTTCGGTTTGGTGGCAAGAAGTGCCTGCTGTGTTAATGATCTCGACTCCCCACTACTTCTCTGTAGGTTCCTAGTCAGCAGCTTCAGCTCAGTTAAAAAATTATGCACTTTCTTAAATCTGAGTCTTTATTTAGGGTCATGGACTACTAGGGATCCAGAAAATGAGCATCCAGATCAGTACTGGGGGCAGAGGGCAGGGGAACTACATGGAAAAAGCTCTTAGATTTCCCCAGATTCTTAATCACCAGACTCTTGATCCAAAAGGAGGAACTATGGAATTCCGGGTTTGATCCCTGGGTCGGGAAGATCCCCTGGAGAAGGGAATGGCAACCCACTACAGTATTCTTGCCTGGAGAATTCCATGGACAGAGGAGTCTGGTGGGCTACAGTCCATGGGGTCGCACAAAGTTGGACACGACTGAGCTACTAACACACACACATGGAATTCACATCATGTTTCATTCCTTATTCTAGTCCTAGGCATTTATGAACATGATGTCTAATTATAAACCCCCTACTATCTGCTCCCCCTACTTTTTCCTTCCCCAATCCCCAGTACCTGTGTTTTGTTTTCCAGACTCTGGTTATTCTTAACCCTACTGAACTAAACACGCTCCAGGGCCCTGTTGAGTGTCAGTGCTACCTCATGGAAATTTTTTTGCATTCCTAGTCTAAGATCATCTCACCTAAGCTTTGTGGTATGTTGTGCCTTTTAATTCTTATTCCACTTTTACTTAACAATCTGCCTAGATACCTGGTGCTCAAATATCACACAGCTACATTTCTGCAAAGCCCCAGAGCATATTTATTTTCATCTTAAACAAGATCAATGTTTTCATTGTTATAACTGATAAGGATTATGAGAACCAGAAGTAACAACAAACAGCATGGCAGATTCTCAGCGGAGCCACCTCTAATCAACCCAGAGACACCTTCCCTTTGAGAAATTTTGACTCCTTTTGGGTCAAAAAATATTTTAAAATGATACTACATCTGATTTTAGACTAAGGTGTAGAATAACAATATCGACTTCTAAAGGATAGAAATTCACATGCATTGAGCACAGTCCTACAAGCGCTGCTTTCACTGTGTCTTTCGGAGATAGGCGAGAAAAAGAAAAACATCTCACCTGCTAGTCAAAAGGTCAACACAGCCTCCCCCTGGCTCCAAATCCCCCTCCACCCCCAGGCAGGGTTGCAAACGTCTAATGCCTCACACCCCTCAGCGTTCTCTGGCTCCCTGCTTGGGGCCGGCTCTTTAATTCTCCCTTTTGCCTCTACCTTTTCCTATCAGAATAGCAAACACGGTCACGACAGCATTTCAGTCCAGTCTCTACACAAGTTCATTCCTCTGCCCGAAAGGCAAACCTCTGAAAGTTACTTACGTGGAAGCGGCAAAGGCGAGCCCTGGATTTGGATGCTGAGTTAGCTGATGCCAGCCTGCTTAAATAGCTGGGTTGGCTGACGCAGGCTGTGGATAGCACGTTTATTTACGCCCGTGAGTGCACGCTCAAGCAGGGGCCTGAAAAACCTGCAGCGTGGGCAGGCGGAGAACAGCCGAGAGTTCCATCCCTCCTGGTAATTCAGGTTTGGTATTCAGGCGGTGACTTCTGACAGTCTCGTGGAACTTTCTCGGCACTGCCTTCTTATCCCTGATCTCTTTCTTGGCAGAGGAGAACTCTTCACCAAGATCGCATGAGAGAGGTGCAGCTGAGAGAAAAAGGAACAAATGCAGGACCCTGGACCCTTGGGCTGAGCTCCTTATTTTGAATGGACTTCTAGTTAAATGTTGCCTCATTTCAAAGCATAGGCTTGGTGAGGTTGATTTTGCAGCTCCGTGGATAGGATGACAAACTAAAAGCCTGGGCAACAGCCCAATCAATGAAAAGTGTTTTTTTTTTTTTTTTCTTCAGGCACAGAATGTACAAATAACAGTTATAAGGGAGGATCAGGCTAGGATGATACAATGTGAGGTCCCTTTTGAAAGAGATTTTAATTTCTATCCCTCTGCATCTAGACTGTCCTCCCAGTTGTCCCTCCTCTTCCTTTGTTAATGAAATTCCTAGCTGAGAGTTGCAGGATTCCCCATGAGAGCTCAAATAAATAACCAGTGTGTGAGCAAGGCTGTGGGAAGATGCTCTCTCAGGGTACATGTTCAGTGGTTTGTGTGGCCATCAGAGGAAAGCTTCCTAAGGGTGAGGGTATGTGTGTGGGTGTGGGGACCCAGGTAGTCAGTGTTTATCTGGATTTTACAGCTAGATACAGGAGTTAATAGTCAACTGCATGACACTAAACACATTAAGTGGGTTTGATTTTAAGAGGATGAAGGGAGACAGGGTTTGGTGAGATCATTTATGAGAGCATCTGTGTATATTTGCTGGTACGTAGCCCATACTGGTAAGTACCATCCAGATAAACACAACCTATATTTTTCACTTCACTGGAGAAAGAAAAGGCCCACTTGATTCTCTTGGGAACAGCCGCTGTAGGTGAAAGAAGAGCAGCAATCATTCAGAATATTTCTTTCTCTCTTGGAAAAGGGGATAATGGTCATAAAACATGTGTAGGAGAAAAGCGGAGACAGGGAGCCTAGCCCACCCTATCCCTGGTTACCAGAGGAATTCTTTTGTTTCTCCTAATTCATTGGCTAACTTCTGACTGTTCTGTGGCCAAATCTGGATTCTCGCCCTCCCAGGTTTCTTGAATACAAGGTCTATGTCTTGTTCATCTTTTGACACCCACAGTGCCTGGCACAAACTCTTGTGACAATGAAGGTGATCATCGTCATCATCTAGGATCTAGAGAAACTGACTACATGCCAGCATCTGGGCAAAATGGTTTATAGAGAGTTTGCTTGCTTGTTTAATCCTCACAATTCTATGAGTTAGTTTTTTTTAGTATCATCCCTTCACAGATGAGGGAACTGATACTCAGAAAAAATTAAATGACTTTCCTAAGGTCACAGCAAGTGGTAGAGGTAGAATTTGAATCCCTACCTCTGGTTCCAGCGTCTGATGATACTCAGGATTGATTTGAAGCAATATTTTGAAAGTTGCCTAAGAATGTTTTCACCTATTCTTATTTGTTTACTTGTTTATCATTAGTCTCCCAGAATGTGATTTCCTTGACCTTAATGACCTTGCCTACTTGTCCAATCCTGTAAACCCAGCACCCAGCACAGTGTACAGTACAAAGCAGGTGCTTGCTCAGTAAGTATATGCTACTTGTTCAGTTTCTAAATTCCTCTGAAGGCTGTGTATCCCAAGAGATAGAGTCTGACATCAACAGTCTTATTTTGCTCCAGATGCATTTCTTTCGCTCTTGTATAATGCACTGGTTTCAAGCTGTTTCTCTTTATCCAGTGTATCATGGAGATGAAACTAAAAGTGGCTGAAACCACAGAGCAGTTTTACGTCAATTAAGAACTCTGCAGGTATGTGGTTTCAGTTTGTCCAGTGGTGCAATGAGGTCCTTAAGACCCAGACTTTTTCTATTTTTCATTCTGTAGCCTTCAGAGTGGCAGTGTTACCACCCCTCATGGTGGCAAGGTTGCTGCAGTAGTTGGGTACATTTCATTCTTAGATGAAGCTGAAGCTCCGGTACTTTAGACACCTGATGTGAAGAGCTGCCTCACTGGAAAAGACCCTGATGCTGGGAAAGACTGTGGGCAGGAGGATAAGGGGGCAACAGAGGATGAGATGGTTGGATGGCATCACTGACTTAAGAGACATGAATTTGAGCAAACTCTGGAAGATGGTGAAGGACAGGGAAGCCTAGCGTGCTGCAATCCATGGGGTCGCAAAGAGTCTGATATGACTTAGCCACTAAACAACAACAAGACAGGTAGGAGGTAATGTGGGCTTTCTCCTTAGTATCTCTCTTTGTCAGAGAGAAAAATCTATCCAGAAACCATCAGCAAATTTCCAGTTATGTCTTCTTGCTGAGAAGTGGATCATATGAATACCACATTGGCTAAATCCATCATCTGCAGGGAGGAAATGAATCACAGTGATCAAAGTTTATCTCATGAGCCCAGAGGAAAAGTTCCATTTTCCTCAGACAAGTTTCCCTGTTATCTAAACAAAATCAGGGTTCAGTGAATAGAGAGGTAGTACAGAAGTGCTACCAACAGTTCTGTCAATCTAAGAAGTCCTTTGAAGTATGACAACCTCAACAGCTTTAGTGCTTAGGCACCGTCCAGGCCTCAAAAATTGGGTTTTCAATTTGTGTAGGTGTGTTTTAAGTGGGTGCTTCCCAGGTGGTGCTAGTGGTAAAGAACTCGCCTGCCAATGCAGAAGACAAAAGAGATGCAGGTTCAATCCCTGGTCGGAAAGATCCCTGGAGGAGCACATGGCAACCCACTTCAGTATTCTTGCCTGGAGAATCCCCACGGACAGAGGAGCTTGTCGGGCTACAGTCCATAGCGTTGCAAAGAGTTAGACACAACTGAAGCAACTTAGCATGCATGCATGCACCTGTTTTAAATGAGGAAAGCTTGCTTGGGCTCTCAACAGAATTAAAACAATTTCATCAAGCCATAATTAAGAGAAGTAGCTGACCACAGTGGTTTTTTTCTATAGATTTAGATCCTAGGTCTTTATATGACCACTGATTTTCTGCATATCCAAGGAATAGCATATAATCTGTTAGCCTCTCATCTTCTCCTATGTCAAATGGGGTTGATGGAGCTGTTGACTCCTTAGAAACATCAAGTCCAATAATGCAACTAATTATAATAAGGATTACAAAACAAGGTATGGGGGTTTAAGGCTCAGTTTCCTGCTCCTCCTCTTGTTTATTATTTTTTGGTGAACAACATAATCCCACATGCATCTGCCTCTGCCTGAGGGCTTCAGCTATTGCCTGGGATGTGTGAATTAGAAATATACGGTTGATACAGTAATTCTCACATGTGTTTTTTTTTTTCCTCCTGGTGGTTAACACACTTCAAATTAACACCTGCAGATGGGTAATTACTTTCCCTTGCTTTGCTGTTCTAGACCTCTTCCCTGAGCTTCAGGAATTATCTGTTGTCACCATCAAGAGAATTAGGATGGCTCTCAGCCTTAGCGCCATCTTTTGAGAAACAGCAGAATGAAGTGGAGGAAAGAAGTGAAAGTGCAGGCTAAAGCGCAAAAGAAGAAAGATGAGGCGGAGGTCCAAGTCAACTTGTACCCCATGGAAGCCACCAAAGCAGAAATAAGAGAAGCCAGAGGCCAGGGACGGTAGTACAAATTGCTGAATTGCCTACTATCTAGAACTTGTCTCAGTGGATCTGGAATGTCTATGGCCATTCTGATCCCCTCCACCACCTTTGGGAGATTCACCTTGTTCACATCAAAGCCCTCCCTTTTGGTCCTTTGCCCTGGACCTGTGACATTCCGGGCTAGTTCTCTTCCCAGTTGTGGCTGAATGTAACGTGTACAATAAATCATCTCTTTTGCTGTCTTACCAGAAGAAAAAAGAGAGAGCAAATTAAGATAAGGGATGAAGTGAGCTAGTTGTTATGCTCTACAAGGAAGGAACAATGTCCGGGAATTGGTAAAAAAAAAAAGTTTTTGCCAAGCGACTGGAAAAATGGTAGAAAGGAAAGCGTATGGGCTCCTGAATCATACAGACTTGGATTTAAGCCCCATCTCTGCCACTTTGCATCCATGTGACCCACAGAAAGTTGTGTAACTTTTCTCAGACTTAGTTTCCTCAGCTGTAAAATGGGAATAATGATGCCTATCTCACAGGTTTGCTATAAAGACCAGATATAATACAGGTAAATTGTAGTATAGTGCCTAGAACATGGTATATGACCAACAATTAGTAGCTACTGCTAATACTTAAAACAGGACCCCAGATTTTCCTTGGTCTTCTTTGTGGAACCCACACATGGTGGGCATAAAGTATTTGAGCCTAAAATCCCCAAGTACTACAATAAACAAAGGTGTTTGGTAGAGTCACATAGATGGCAGTGATATCTGAATAACTATTGTCTTCCCGTCCAAAGCTAGACATCACTGGGTGCATCCCCATATGAATGGGGAGCAGGTGCAACAGGGCACTAGTGCAGAGAGAGAAGTCATTCCTTGGGAGTCAGGAAACTATCAAAAGCATTTAAGAAAATTCACTGTGAAGGATACAAACCTCCCAAAGGCCCAAATCTGACTTGTACAGAAGCAGATAGGGAAGAGGGGGTGACTAAAATGCAGAAGCATAGTTGCTGGACATTCTGCCCCCAAGGTATGAACCTGTAGACAGAGAGACTGAGAATTCTCTACAGTTGATGTGGAAGTTCTAACTCGGGCATGCAGGGCATGCAGAATGAAGTGGAGGAAAGAAGTGAAAGTGCAGGTTAAACAGAACAGAGAGAGCAGAACAGAAGAGCGCGGGAGGCAGAAAAGGATCTGCAGACGACCGAGAGCCTGGACCCAGAAGAGGATGCCAGTTGGCCTGGGTAGGAGGCGTCTCCCTTGGCTGCCCCCGTCAGTGGGTGTCACAGTTTCCCTGGTGAAGTAGGGCTGGCGGTTACGACAGAACCACACTCCGTTCGTTGTAGTTTGTTGTACACCTAGCAGTGATTAGGTCATTCTCTCGGTGAACCATAGGCATTCCATCCTCAGTGTGGAATCCATCATCTTACCTAATCCATCTGTTATCCATACAGAGTTCTGAGTCAGCGGATGACTGGGGGTGAGAATGCTGCTGCCTGTAAGCAGCACCCATTAACAAAGTGGCCTGGGTAAGGCTGTTCCATCTGGTGTGGCCTGCGCTGCCTTTTCTTCTCATTCCATTTAGTTTCATCCAGAGTCTAATGAATGGGGAGGGCAGGGGCCTCGTTTTCCTTTGAAGTTCCATTCAGCTAATGGTCAGAGGAGGGAAAGGCCCTTGGTAATGAGGAGCATCACCCTATCTGTGAAATGAGGAGGGAGGGGGGCATCTCTTCAGCCCAGATGCCTTGCTTCACCCCTGCCTCCCTCGGCATGAGGACCTACCATCTCTGACATGAGCTGCAAGAGAAGCAGCCTGGCGACTTTCTCAGGGTAGAGCCTCACCGGAGAGGCTTTCTGGTCCATGAATAATGGGAAGATGTTGCAGTTTGGGGCCACCTCAGCCTGCTTGTAACCCCCTAACACATGGGGTGAGGAAAGAGTCCCCACACCCACTACTGAAATTTCAGGGATGGGCCCCATGCGTTTAGAAAGCACGTGGTGGAGAGTGGGGTAAAGGAAAACAAAACACTTAGGTAAGAACTTGCTTGACCAGGTGTCCAACCCAGGTACAGTCCACGTTCCTGACCACTGAGTGGGAGGATCTTTACAGCCATTTCTCTTTTTTTAGATAAATAAGTCTATTTACTTTTTGATGGTTGCTTCTGGGCCTTTTCTCTAGTTGCGGTGAGCCCGTGAGCCACAGCTATTGAGCCAATGTGCCTCAACTACTGAAGCCCACACACCCCAGAGCCCATGCTGCAGCCTCTTCTAACAGCAACTTGCCGAACCCCAAGAAGGAGAGGAAGAGCGGCCCCTCCTCCTCCCGCCTGGTCCCCCCAGCTCTGAGCTCCGTCTATTTGACATTTGACTTCCGTGAATGATTGGAGTTGGGAACAGAGAGGAAGAAGAAAGGACAGAGCTAACAAAAATATGATGTTTTGAGACGAAACAAAACAGAGAGATTTGCATATTTTATATAGTGGAGGAAAAAGGGTTGAAAATAATTCAGGCTAAAACTGTGGATCAGCAGAAGGGAGAGGAGAGTTTTGATCAGAAGCTACAGACCTTCTTCCTCCTGGCTCCTCCTCTCCACCCCGGAGGCGCCCGTGGACTCCCGGGCTGGCCGTGTTGCCAGCTTTCAGCTCCTCCCCTGCCTCAGCCCTGTGTGAGGAGGGAGTCCAGCTAGATGATCTCTTCGAAGCCCTTTCTATTTTAATCTTCTGTCCTCCAAGAAGACAGAGTCAGGCACGGGTGGGTGGAGAGGAGGGACCCCCAGCAGCTAGGGTAGAAGGATGGCTCCCCCACTTAGGGCTGAGAGGAGACTCAATACCCAGGCCCAGCTTTACCACTTGTTATAACATTGAAACCCCCCACTCCCTTATCATTGGTAAGTATCCACTCCCTGGTCCTCCCCCTCAATAACCTGGGACCCCCTACCCTCCTAGGATCCAGCAATAAGAGGGTAACACCCCACAGTGTGTGTGTGAGTGTGTGTGTGTATGTGTGTGTAGGGGGACCACCCACTCAGGACTGGGCTCCAGCGACAACACTTCCACCACATGTTTAGCCAATCATTGTTTAGTCTGCTGTCATCCAGGGAGACATCTTGAAAGAGAAAGCCAGGGGTGAGGGTGCGGGGAGAAAAAAGAGAAGGGACTGTAGATCATCCCTGAAAAAAATATGCTGTGGTCTGATTTTGTAAACTAATTCAGCTCAATCCTGCTCTGTGCATTTCAGCAAAAGCCTGACTCCTCCGTGGCCTTCTCTGAGGTTTCTGTAACAAGGCCCTGGCAGTGCAGTGGGCAGTGATTTGAGGTCTCCCGTAAGTGTCTCATGATGTGAGGAATTGCATAAGCACTGGTGCGTGCTCTTGTGTCTGGCTTTCACCTCTCTGCAGAGGGAGCTCCCAGACTCATCATCCCAGTGATTCTGAGGAGCCTGCAACTGGGTGTACCGAGCTGATCTCCCAAATCCGACGGCCCTGACTTTGTTCTCTGACTCAAAGGGAAACGAACTGTGCATTTTGCATGGTGTCCTGACTGTTCCAAGCTCAGAACTCAGGCTGAGGATGATTCAGGGTTCAGGGGAAAGGCTCTAGAGACTTGGTTCAACCTTTGGGGAAACAATCTTCCTGCCTTTCCCAGCATTGTCCTGGTTTTAGCTCTCAAAGTTCCTTGTCCCAGAAAATCCTCTAGTCTGTCTGGTATGGTCACTTGACCCTAGTTCTTTCACTTCATCAAAAGTGTCAAAATATTAGTCCGCTCAGTTGTGTCTGACTCTTCGAGACCCCATGGACTCTAGCCGACCAGGCTCCTCTGTCTAAAGGAGGCAAGAATACTGGAGTGGGTTGCCCTTCCCTTCTTCAGGAGATCTTCCTGACCCAGGGATCGAACCTGGGTCTGCCCCATTGCATGCTGATTCTTTACCGCCTGAGCCACCAGGGAAGCTGGTAGTTTAACCTCTTTGAACATTTGTTTCTCCATATGTGAAATGAGGATAATTATAACAACCTTATATGGTATTTGAGAGCTGGGGTTGATATCCACCCAGTGATTGTTCAGGAAGAAAAGAGGATTGGGTGAGAAAAATTATATCTTTCTTCCTCTGGTCCCAGAAGGAGTGGATGTCTCATCTCCCCAGGCGTTTTTCCTTTTCCAGGTGTAGGCGTGAGGACAGCACTTGAAGATTCTGGAACAGTCTGCAGAAAGTCTTGCAGGCCCTGGCTAATGCGAAAGGGCAGATTAAGGGCTCTCCCAGCTCTATGATTATCTGATTAAGTGTAAACGGCAGAAGCAGATGCCTGTTTGCAGAAGTCACTTTTAGCAGTTACCACTTGGGAGGCACAAATAAGGGATTATGAAGCCTTTTCAATTTCTTTGCTGCCCCTTAGCTATTGTCTGCAGAGTGTCTTACCTAATAGCCATGTTCCGAATATTTCCTGGTAACTACTGTTTCAGGGCTGAAAAAGGAAAAGAAGTCAATATTTTCAAAAGACTCCTTTGCAAGGCATTTGCAGCACAAGGGTGGATTTCACAAGCATCTTAATCCCTGGCAGTGACAGCTGAGGGCTGTCTTGGAGACCAGAAGCATCAAGCAAGAACTTGGATGACAAAAGAGAGGCGGGGTGGTGGGGGTGGGGGGTGGGGATTGTGTATTCAAATGCCCTGATAGAAGAAGGCCTTAATCAAAGACACTATTATAGAAAACAACCCATAGGCTGATAGGGAGTATCTGGAACATGAAGGTGTCAAAGGGATCCAGGCTTTCTCTGAAAGGAAGGAAATGACTGGAGCAGAGTTCTGTCAGTGCTAAGGACAGGAGGAGGCCCTATTTAGGAAGATCTCAAGGCCGGGGGATTATTTAAAGTACAAACATCATCACCACCCTAGCCCTCTCACCCTGACTGCAAATGAAATAAGAATCCTTACAATTAGTGCCAGGGTCTAACTGAAAATAGAAGTCTTCAAAAATTGGAAAATTCAGCATGCAAGACTCTGGCACAATGATAACTAACTAGCTTGTGTCCAAGGCAAGTGTTAGTCACTCGGTTAGTCGTGTCCGACTCTGTGACCCCATGGATGGTAGCCTGCCAGGCTCCTCTGTCCATGGGATTCTCCAGGAAAGAATATTGGAGTGGGTAGTCATTCCTTTCTCCAGGTTATCTTCCCAACCTGAGGATCAAACCTGGGTCTCCTGAACTGTAGGTAGGTTCTTTACTGTCTGAGCCATGAGGCAAGTTCAAGGCAACTGATGGAATAATTTTGCATAGTTAGGACGCCTTTGGGAGTAGAAAGGAAAAAGAACTCTGCAATGAGGAATTTACTGATTTACACAAACGAGAGTCGAAGCCAGCCTACAGTACCTCCTTTACATTTTCATTCTCAACCTCCTTCACATTTCTTTCTCTAACAAAGGGGAAGAATGTCAAGGACAGCAACTGTGCTGGCTTTAGGGAGTATACAAAACTGCCCCCAGATTCTGGGGAAATCTGAGAAGTAGATGTTTCTAGGTTACCAGATTATCTTTTCTCCTATGTGCCCTACTCTTTTCTAAAGGCAATTAAAATCTAGAATAATTAGTTTAAAAGTCAAGAAATTTGATTATCAGAGTAGCATGTTAAGTGATACCCATTAGCAGCATAGTGCTCAAAGGACAAAGAATCTGACTACAATGCAGGAGACCCAGGGTTGATCCCTGGGTCAGGAAGATCCCCTGGAGAAGGAAAAGGCAACCCACTCCAGTATTCTTGCATCTCCTTAAAACCTTCTTTAAATTTTAAGGAAAGGTTTTCATTAAGGCTGTTAATGCCATTAGACTATTTTAGGATGAAATGTCCTTTTTGTTAAAATGTAATGATCAAATGTTGTCTATGGGATTTCATTCCCCGCCCCCCCCCCCCCCAAATTTTCTATCATCCTAATGCCCCTAGTTATGTAACTTCACATGGCATAGAATTTTTCACAGCTTTCAGTTCAGTTCAGTTAAGTCGCTCAGTCATGTCCGACTGTTTTCGACCCCATGAACCGCAGCAAGCCAGGCCTCCCTGTCCATCACCAACTCCCAGAGTTTACCCAAACTCATGTCCATCAAGTCGGTGACGCCATCCAGCCATCTCATCCTCTGTCATCCCCTTCTCCTCCTGCCCCCAATCCCTCCCAGAAGCACAGTCTTTTCCAATGAGTCAACTCTTCGCATGAGGTGGCCAAAGTTCTGGAGCTTCAGCTTTAGCATCATTCCTTCCAAAGAAATCCCAGGGTTCATCTCCTTCAGAATGGACTTGTTGGATCTCCTTGCAGTCCAAGGGACTCTCAAGAGTCTTCTCCAACACCACAGTTCAAAAGCATCAATTCTTCGGTGCTCAGCCCTCTTCACAGTCCAACTCTCACATCCATACATGACCACTGGAAAAACCATAGCCTTGACTAGACGGACCTTTGTTGGCCAGATAATGTCTCTGCTTTTGAATATGCTATCTAGGTTGGTCATAACTTTCCTGCCAAGGAGTAAGCGTCTTTTAATTTCATGGCTGCAATCACCATCTGCAGTGATTTTGGAGCCCAGAAAAATAAAGTCTGACACTGTTTCCACTGTATCCCCATCTATTTGCCATGAAGTGGTGGGACCAGATGCCATGATCTTCGTTTTCTGAATGTTGAGCTTTCAGCCAACTTTTGCACTCTCCTCTTTCACTTTTCATCAAGAGGCCTTTTAGTTCTTCTTTACCTTCTGCCATAAGGGTGGTGTCATCTGCATATCTGAGGTGATTGATATTTCTCCCGGCAATCTTGATTCCAGCTTGTGTTTCTTCCAGCCCAGCATTTCTCATGATGTACTCTGAATATAAGTTAAATAAGCAGGGTGACAATATACAGCCTTGACGTACTCCTTTTCCTATTTGGAACCAGTCTGTTGTTCCATGTCCAGTTCTAACTGTTGCTTCCTGACCTGCATATAGGTTTCTCAAGAGGCAGGTCAAGTGGTCTGGTATTCCCATCTCTTTCAGAATTCTCCACAATTTATTGTGATCCACAGAGTCAAAGGCTTTGGCATAGTCAATAGAGCAGAAGTATATGTTTTTCTGGAACTCTCTTGCTTTTTCCATGATCCAGCGGATGTTGGCAATTTGATCTCTGGTTCCTCTGCCTTTTCTAAAGCCAGCTTGAACATCAGGGAGTTCATGGTTCACGTATTGCTGAAGCCTGGCTTGGAGAATTTTGAGCATTAATTTACTAGCATGTGAGATGAGAGCAATTGTGCAGTAGTTTGAGCATTCTTTGGCATTGCCTTTCTTTGGGATTGGAATGAAAACTGACCTTTTCCAGTCCTGTGGCCACTGCCGAGTTTTCCAAATTTGCTGGCATGTTGAGTGCAACACTTTCACAGCATCATCTTTCAGGATCTGAAATAGCTCAACTGGAATTCCATCATCTCCACTAGCTTTGTTCATAGTGATGCTTTCTAAGGCCCACTTGACTTCACATTCCAGGATGTCTGGCTCTAGATGAGTGATCACACCATTGTGATTATCTGGGTTGTGAATATCTTTTTTGTACAGTTCTTCCATGTATTCTTGCCACCTCTTCTTAATATCTTCTGCTTCTGTTAGGTCCATACCATTTTGGTCCTTTATTGAGCCCATCTTTGCATGAAATGTTCCCTTGGTATCTCTCATTTTCTTGAAGAGATCTCTAGTCTTTCCCATTCTGTTGTTTTCCTCTATTTCTTTGCATTGATCGCTGAGGAAGGCTTTCTTATCTCTCCTTGCTATTCTTTAGAACTCTGCATTCAGATGTTTATATCTTTCCTTTTCTCCTTTGCTTTTCGCTTTTCTTCTTTTCACAGCTATTTGTAAGGCCTCCCCAGACGGCCATTTTACTTTTTTGCATTTCTTTTCCATGGGGATGGTCTTGATCCCTGTCTCCTGTACAATATCACAAACCTCCATCCATAGTTCATCAGGCACTCTGTCTATCAGATCTAGTCCCTTAAATCTATTTCTCACTTCTACTGTATAATCATAAGGGATTTGATTTAGGTCATACCTGAATGGTCTAGCGGTTTTCCCTACTTTCTTCAATTTAAGTCTGAATTTGGCAATAAGGAGTTCATGATCTGAGCCACAGTCAGCTCCCGGTCTTGTTTTTGCTGACTGTATAGAGCTTCTCCATCTTTGGCTGCAAAGAATATAATCAATCTGATTTCGGTGTTGACCGTCTGGTCTCCTTATAACCTGCAGCAACCTAATTCATTTAAGGAGGTTTAAACAATTGGATGGAGAAAGCAATGGCTCCCCACTCCAGTACTCTTGCCTGGAGAATCCCAGGGATAGGGGAGCCTGGTGGGCTGCCGTCTATGGGGTCACATAGAGTCGGACATGACTGAAGTGACTTAGCAGCAGCAAACAATTGGATGCCATCACCGACTTGATGGACATGAGCTTGAACAAGCACCAGGAGTTGCCGATGGACAGGGAAGCCTGGTGCACAGCAGTCCATGGGGTCACAGAGTCAGACATGAATGAGCAACTGAACTGACTGAAAGAATAATCTATTGATTTGGGGGATTTGATATTGGTCTCTCTCAATATTATACACACATTTTAAATTTTATTTTCTTTGTGTGTCTAAAGCAAAAAGCAAAAAAAAAAAAAAAAGGCTCATCTCACTGTCTCATTAGGGAAGCCACAAGTCTTTGGCTTTCCTGACCTAGCACTTACCTTGCACTTGTTGGTTTCAAAATACCATCCAATCATTAAATAGTCAGTTCCCACTACATCTTTGTAAAATGTGAACATTCTTGCCATTTTTAGTAAAGGAAATTGAAGTCAAGGCCCCAAGGTGACCTGTGCAAGGTGATCTAATAAATCAGGAGTAGATGCAGAGGTCTGCCATTCCATTAACTAAAGCTATGTTCAGGGCAAGCCCAGGGACAGATTCTCATGGCCATATCCTTATCTTCTCTTCCCAGAAGCCACATGCCCACTTTCCCCCTTGCTCTGCAGTCATTAGAGGGGCAGCAGGAAAGGCAGATTTTAGCCCATGCCCAGCAAACAAGGAGGATGACTAGCAGATACCCACTGGGAGTAGGCTTGTTATTAGTGTCCGTAAAACTTCCCCTGTAAGTCCCAGAAATCTTAAGGAAAGATTTTGGAATATGAGTCAGCAGGTGGGCATCCCAGTGCAATTTCTTTGGTACTTACTGAGTAGTGAGATCCGGGAACTTCAGGCCGTATGATAATAATACTGCTAAAGACACGGAATGTGTTCCTTCTAGTCCTATAACACTGTCATCTTCTTGATCACAGACTTTATTAGAAATAAGCCTCGCCCCCAGTACTTTGGTCTTGTGTTATGCCAAAAACAATAATAGCAACCTTTATTCTTAATTCAAGGAAGTTTCTACAAGAAAGAGTTCCAGACATCATATGTGGCAGCCTTTCCCTGAAGACTGGTAGGCACCATAATGCCCTGTAGTATTTGCAAAGTTCTCTGTTATTTCCCTGGTGAGGAAAGATTGCATGTAATTGGCTGGTCTTACACTTGAGTGAAGGGAAACCAATGGC
This sequence comes from Budorcas taxicolor, assembly GCF_023091745.1. Classification (NCBI taxonomy): domain Eukaryota; kingdom Metazoa; phylum Chordata; class Mammalia; order Artiodactyla; family Bovidae; genus Budorcas; species Budorcas taxicolor. The sequence goes on from NC_068915.1 coordinate 72,413,971, forward strand.
ATGCACATTATCTTGTTTAAGATAATTCAAGATGCCACTCAGACCAGCATATTCCTCTTAGGCAGACCATTGAAGCAAAATTACATTTACCAAACTGCATTCTCCTCTCCTGAGGTGTCAAACATACCTTTTCCTTGCTTTTTTCTTTAGTCATTTACTTTAAAACTGTGACTGGCTTTTTACTAGGCAGAAGTATATTTAGTAAGGTATGCTTCACTTTAATTATATGATACTTTGATTATATGATACTAAGGTAGAATTCTTTATGAGCAAGAATATAAACTGAGGTATCTCATATTCATATCAAGGTACCATCTTTATGTCTTGCACACAAATCCTAAGCATGGGGATATAATCTTTTAGGCCTATTTTCATAATCACTACTAGGAAATTCATCCTGTTTCTCATTTCACATTGGCTGCTGAGAAACTCAGAGCCCAATTTAGTACTCAGCTTCATTAGAGTCTTAGTTTAGGTTTTCAGTTATAAAATCTTCACAATGTTTTGTGTGCATGCTAAGTCACTTCAGTCGTGTTCAACTGTTTGCAGCCCTATGGACTGTAGCCCACCAAGCTCCTCTGTCCATGGAATTCTCCAGACAAAAACACTGGAGTGGGTTGCCATTTCCTACTCCAGAGGATCTTCCTGACCCAAGGACTGAAACTGCCAGCATTGGCAGGCAAATTCTTTACCACTGCACCAACTGGGTTGCTTTGTGTTATTGAAACCCCCTGAAATGCTATCCAATATGTGTTATCATCCTTAACTTAAAAGAACTGAATCTCAGGGAAATGAAGAAATGTGTCAAAGGTGACAGAAACGTGCCATAAGAAATGTGCCCCTGCTGGTAACAATCGGGGAAGATTTAAATTCCTATCTTTGACCTTAAATCCATGCTTTCCCTAGTTCCCTAGATTCTTCTCTGGAGGAAGTGGGACTTTGCAGCAAAGAAGAAAGAGAAGACAACTGGCTGGTCCAGGTACCTTGATAGAGACCTCTCAGAGGATGGCACACAGGGTTCCCCTCTGACTACGAGAGTCAGAGCTTCTGTTTATGACAGTATTCTCCCAGCACACACCCTTAAAAACTGGCAGTCGTTCCCAATGCCTCCTGTTCCCTCGCTCCCAGCTCCAGTCACCAGTCACCCCATTTCTGCTCCAGCGATGCCTCTCATGTCCTTTCCATTCCACCCATAACTTATGCTAACACTTCAAGTTCACATTACCTCATGTCCAGACCATTTCAAGGGCCTCTTAGCCCGACTCCCAAGCTCCATGTCACCCCTCCCACCACCACATTATTCCTCAAGAAACTGCTTCCATCATGTGATTTCACTGTTCAAAACCCCCTAATGACTACCCAGTGTCTACTGAATACAGCTCAGCTTTCTAGAACAACATTCAGGTTTCTTTTTAATCTAATTCCAATCTTCATTTCCAAATGCTTTCCTCAGGACTCCTCTGTAAGAATCCTATGATTTAGCCAGGACTGTTTCCTTGTTATTTCTTAAACATGTTATTTCCTTCCTCCAAGCCTTTGGTGGTTCGTTCTCTGTCGTGTCCAACTCTTTGTGACCCCACAGACTGTAACCCTCCAGACTCCTCTGTCCATGGAATTTTCCAAGCAAGAATACTGGAGTGGGTTGCCATTTCTTTCTCCAGGAGATCTTCCCGACCTAGGGATTGAAACTGCATCTCTTGAATCTCCTGCATTGCAGAAAGGTTCTTTACCACTGAGCCACCTGGGAATCCAAGCCTTTACCCACTCCAGTCCCCACACCTGGCTCACCCTCCTCCAGCTGTCACAGCCCAGCTCAGCCCCTCCCCGCTGTGGTGCCTTCCCTGAGCACTCCAGGGAACGGAGTCTCTCCCTGTTCGAATCATACTGCACATTCAGCACTGAGCCCTACTGCCTCATACTCCCAATAAGCCCTTAGCATATGCTTTACTTTCCCTGTTGTGACTGTCTTACAGCCAGAGGACTGAGGGAGAGGGGTGGTGGGAGGCCTATGACGTGGGCTACAGTGGTGCAGATGGCTGGTTATGCTCTTGGGCTCAGAAATCACACAAGCTGGGTTTGCCTCTCAGCTCTGCACTAACTAAAGACACAGTCTTATTACGACACCTAATCTTGGGCTCCAAAATCACTGCAGATAGTTACTGCAGCCATGAAATTAAAAGAACTTGCTCCTTGGAAGAAAAGCTATGACTAACTCGATGGACATAAGTTTGAGCAAACTCCAGGAAAGAGTGAAGGACAGGGAAGACTGGCATGCTGCAGTCCATGTGGTCACAGAGTCAAACACGACTTAGCAACTGAACAACAACAAATCTCTCAGTGTCCTCATCTGTAAGATGAGGATAATGACAATCCTTTCCTTATAGTGGTGCTGTGAGGATTAAATGAGTGAATATGTAAAGAGCTCTTACCCAGGACTGACACATATTCATAGATAAAGCTCAGTTAATATTAGTTACCTTTATTTTCATTATCAAACGAAAGAAGTTTTATGATGTATCAATACTAGACACTGTATAAATGACCTTATTTAATCTGAACGTCTACCCTATGAAGTAAGAGGATCATGCCCTAACTAGCCCCACTATGGAACCCTCTGACTAGCCCTGAAATGCTAAATCAGGATTTTTACACTGAGACAAAAATACACACCAGTCATATTTAAGCCATGTTTAACATCCTTGTTGCAGCTGAACTTAATTCTAACAGTCACGATTCCTGCCACTCTAGTGCTGCACGCAGCTAACATCTCTCTGGTGGCCATGAGAAATTTCTAGGGTTTTGCAAACATTCTATTAAGAGGAAATGATCCAGTTTAACTGTTCAGCTCTCTCTTTGAGTGAGCAGGAAGCTATCTGATTGAGGAATAAAAGAGAAGCATAGATTCTTTCTAAATGGGGGGGGAAAAGTAGGACTAAAATTAGGGACTCTAGGCTGCCATCATCCATGACACCATGGGGACCCCGGGTCTCACTGTTGGCACAGTCTCTTCAGGGAACCAGTAGCGGCACCAGAAATGGATGTTTTGCCCAGTGTGAATGTAAACCCAGCCTTAGATCAGGAACGTGACTGGAGCTGGCTTTGGGTCATGGTTTAGCAATTTCTGTTGTCATGACCTTGATTTGTTCTTCGTGCATCCACACCTTAGGGATAAAGACAAGTAAAATATAAAAACAATAAGTAGGTGGTCAAACTAGTGGCACTACACCCCTTTCCCCAACCTCATTCTGACTGTTGGAGGTGCTTGTCCTTCGGGAGAGCTGTGAATTGTAGCTACTCACATCCTCAGATTCTCCTGCAGCATAAGGCACAGACATGAGATCCAATTTAGTACAACTGACCTGACATCTGCTGAGAGCCTTATGGGAAACTTCTTCTCTGCTGGATATATTCTTGTTGACACGTGGTGCCTGGAACTGCTGCAGCCCTCTTGTTAGTAGGAGGGAGGCATGGTTGAGATACCCAGGAAGGCAGAGCCAAGAGATGGGAAATATCTAGATCCATGAAGACATCATTGATCCAGTCCTTTAAAGTTGGACTGAATCTGGGTTTATTGCTATGTGAAAGAATAAATGTCCTTACGTTTAATTAATTTTGGTTAGATATTCTGTATGTGCATGCTAAGTCACTTCAGTTGTATCTGACTCTTTTCGACCCTGTGGGCTGTAGCCCGCCAGGCTCCTCTGTCCGTGGTACTCTCCAGGTAAGAATACAGGGGTGGGTTGCCATGCCCTACTCCAGGGGATCTCCAGTCCCAGGGATCAAACCCGAGTCTCTTAAGTTTCCTGCAGGGGTGGGTGGGTTCTTTGCCACTAGCACCACCTGGGAAGCCCCATAAATATTCTGTTATTTGTAGAGTAACTTGCTGATACAGTAGCCAAAACCATTTTACCTTTAGGCTGTTATGCTACATCTCTAGCCACATCTTAATAGTCCACCCTGTGTCTTACCCTCTCTGGCATGTTGTTTCCTTATTTTCTAATGACAAGCTAGGGAAATATGTTATATCCACTGAATGGAAGATTATGTAGGTAGGTGATCTGTGTTCAAAGCCTGACTTTACCCTCGTGACCTTGGGAGAACTACTTTTTTGTGCCTTGGCTTCCTCATCCATTAAATGGCGACAAGAATTATCTTGCCTCACAGGACTGTACAGAAGATCAAGTGAGCTAATACATAAACAATACTTAGAAGAATGCCTGGCCCATAGCAAGTCATCAGTCAATTTACATTAGCTTTGTCTTCATCCTCCCCAGCAGTGGCCGCTTCTGCATGTTTCTGAGGCATTTTGCTGTCACACTTTCCATCCTCGTTTTCCTTTGCCAAGCACCACTGGAAAGAGCTGGAAAGATGTGGGACAGACATGGTCAGCTCAGTCCTTGTGCTAGCTTGCATTGCCAGGATCATCAGAAAAGAAGCTTCACAAACAGAAAGGAAGAAATATTTTGTCTGGAAACACCATATAGAAGCCAAAATTCCCTATGCTCCCCAGATCCCACGCTCTGGATGTCCTTCACCCCGTGCACTGTGACAGAGAAGACAGGGACTCCTGGGGCTGGTTTCCCACAAGCCCCTGGGCTGTGCCCTCACCGAGTGTGTCCTTCATACATATAAAGCCCTAGAGACTAGAAACGGGAAAACCCCACAGATCCTCTTACATTACTTGCAGTCCCCTCTCCTTAGCTTTTTGCTGGGTTGAGAATTCTTCTAGTCTTCTTTAGGGAGATTCCCTTCCCATCGTTGCCTGGCTAACACCCCCTGCCCCTCACCCCTCCAGAGACCATAGAGGCCATTTCAGTTTCTTGTGTCTGCATTAGGCTTGTCAATCTAAGTCAGTTTTCAGCCAAGACTTCTGTATATCTCATCTGTAGAGCCCTTAGCAGCTTCCAAGTCGTCAAGCCCTTGGCCCAAGTTGTCTAATCTTCATGAAAATCTTGTACGGTGCATGTTTTTACCCCAAACCAGACTCCTTGGGGCTTTCCCCCTTTCCTGTAGAGACCAAGGGCAGAGGGAAGTAGGACAAATATACTTCACTTTCTTTGCAGCACAGACCTGAGCGATTAGGATCTCATCCAATTTTCCCTCAGCAATGAGTCTTTCAGATGGAGAGGAAGCAATGACCCTGCAGAAATCACTCAAAGTGCACCTGAAACCTGAGTACTTGACTTTTTAAAAAATATTTATTTATTCGGCTACATTGGGTCTCAGTGGCGGCACACAGGATCTTCTGTTGATGGGCATGGACTCTCTAGTTGTGATGCATGGGCTTAGGTACTCCAAAACATTTAGGATCTTAGTTCCCTGACCAGGGATCAAACCCACGTCCCCTGCATTGGAAGGTGGATTCTTAATCATTAGACCACCAGAGAAGTCCCAGACTTGGCTTTTTTAGGAAAAACAAACACCTGATACTTTTCTGGGTCAAAGAATCTGCTCCTGATTTCTCACTGCAGGTCCAGTACAGATAGAGAGAGAGGGAGAAAGAAGGTTCTGGAAACTAGCTGGTTTAAAAAAGTGCCTCCTGGCATGAAATCATTGGCTGTTTATCTGAGACTGAAGAAGCACAGTATCTGGCCCCTTCAGATTAAAGATGCTCTACTGATTTATTTACCTGTGTGTATGTGTGTGTGTGTGTGTGTGTGTGTGTGTGCGCGTGTATACTCAGTCACTCATTCGTCTCTGACTCTTTGTGACCCCCCATGGACTATAGCCCTCCAGGTTCCTCTATCCCTGGAATTCTCCGGGCAAGAATACTGGAGTGGGTTGGCATTTCCTTCTCCAGAGGGTCTTCCCAACCGTGGGATCAAACCTGCGTCTTCCGAGTCTCCTGCATTGGCAGGCAGGTTCTTTACTAATGTGCCACGTAGGAAGTCCATTGACTTATTTACTGGAGAACCCCTTAAACATTTATATTGGCAACGACTGGGCTAGAAACTGAGGAATCCACTGCAGACCCACAGGGGTAGAGGTTTCCATTCTCTGTGAACAGCTGATGTGCTGGTGAGGCTGGGTGAAACAGGACTGCCAGTTTGCTGGTTGCGTTCTGGAAGGTAGAAGAAATGGAGGTCTTGGTGTGTGGGCCGGTAGCTCACAGCTCTGCCGCCTCAGTGTCTCTCTGAGCAGCCAGACTTATGGGAGCGCCCCTTTCATTTCTTCAGTTTTGTTCAGTGCCAGGTTGGGATCAGAGGCCCCACCGCTGTGTTCACCAGAGCAGAACGAGTGACAAACAAATGCTGTGCTTTCCTTTTTTCCTTTTTCCTTTCTGCCTTCCAGGAAGATTTTTTAAAAAAACAAAATAAAAAACCCAGGTCACTTTCTGCTTTCAAGCACACTCTGTTCCTTCATAGGAAAAAGAAGCCCAAAGAGCAGCATGTACTCATAAAGTCTCTATTCAGCCCTCCTGGCTTGTTTTTGGCTCAGGGGTTAGCTAACTTGTTCCCACACAGTGCACACCAGCGGGGGAGGTAGGGTTCACAGCAGGGGACATTGAAAAGATCTGCTATTCCAGAGTCAGGATAAAACCCCACTATCTCTGGATGAGTGGCGGGAAACACAGGGGGACTCTAGTCCCTATTTCCCCCTTGGATTGAAGCCTGCCTACCTCAAGGCTGGCCAGGCTCTCCTGCCCATTCCTGCCTGTGACTCCCTCTCTCAAAAAGGGCTTCCTTGGGAGGAAATGGAGCATCTTCTTTCATGTTATTTGAATGAGCTCCTTTGGATTATTTGCATAGTTGATTGATTCCTACCTTAGAAAGAGACTAGTGAGCCACTTTCTAGCTGCTCAGGGTAAAAATTTTGGAATCATCCTTGACTCCTTTCTTCCTCACATTCCACTTCCAGCCCACCAGCATATCCTGTCAGCTCCACGTTAGAAATTTTTTCGTATTTAAAGCAACCTAAATCACAAAAGGTATTCAATATCTGTATCTATATATATATGGTTCAACAACAGAAACAGACCCAGTAGATGTATTGCCAGGAACTGGCTTAAATGATTGTAGAGCTGGTTAGATGAGTCTGAAATCTGTGGTGTGGGCCATGAGGAAGGGCAGGAGAAGACGCTCGGGCATGAGCCAAAGGTGCTGTCCACAGGCAGAACTTCTTCATCAAGGAAATCTTAGTTCCACTCACAAGGCTTTCCAGCTGACTGAATCAGGCCCACCCTGAATCTAGGATGATTTCCCCAAGTTAAAGTCAACTAAAAGCTTGCTCCTTGGAAGAAAAGCTATGACTAACCTAGACAGTGTATTGAAAAGCAGAGACATCATTTTTCTGACAAAGGTCCAAATAGTCAAAGTTATGGTTTTTCCAATAGTCATGTATGGATGTGAGAGTTGGACCATAAAGAAGGCTGAGTGTCAAAGAATTGATGCTTTTGAACTGTGGCATTAGAGAAGACTCTTGAGAGTCCTTTGGACTACAGGGAGATCAAACCAGTAAATCCTAAAGGAAATCAACCCTGAATAGTCATTGCAAAGACTGATGCTGAAGCTGAAGCTCCAATATTTTGGCCACCTGATTTGAAGAACTGACTCATTGGAAAACATCCTGATGCTTGCAAAGGTAGAAGGCAGGAGGAGAAGGGGACAACAGAGGATGAGATGATTGGATAGCATCACCTACTTAATGGACATGAGTTTGAGCAAACTCTGGCAGATGGTGAAGGACAGGGAAGCCTGGTACAGTCCGTGAGGTCACAAAGAGTCAGACATGGCTTAGCAACAAAACAAGAATTAGAAAGTTCATCACATCAACACAGTTACACCCAGATAAGTGGGTTTTCTAAAATAATTTTTAAAAATTAAATGAATCTATTTCAGCTGCGCTGGTCTTGTTTACTGCTCTCAGTCTTCCTCTAGTTGTGGGAGTGGGCGCTGTTCTCTAGCGGCAGTGCATGGGCTTCTCATTGTTGTGGAGCACGGGCTCTAGAGTGCGTGGGCTTCAGTAGTCATGGCACATGGGCTTAGTTGTCCCATGGCACATGGGATCTTCCTGGGCTGGGGACTGAACCTGTGTCCCCTGCACTGACAGGCAGATTATTAACCCCTGGACCATGAGGGAAGTTCCCCAGATCAATGTTTGATTGAATAACTGGGGACTGTAGCCTAGTCAAGTTGACACATAAAACCTACCATCACTTATCCAACCTCAACTCCCTCCTCCACAACCTCTCCCCTGATCCTGGCCACCAGCATTTCTCTGCTGAATTATTGCTTTAGCCTCTTTACCAGTTTCCCTGTTTTCTTTCTTGGCCTCCCTACCCATTCCCACAACTGTTTTCAACAGAGCAGCTAGAGTGATCATTACTCCATTGCTCAAAGCCCTCATGATAGTCAGAATCATGGTCCCCCAAAGATGTTCAAAAAACTAAAAGCTGTTTGAGCAGACTTGGAAAACCACAGCCAGAATTGTACAGTGCTTTCCACTGGAATTAAAGTGTGGGTTTTCATGCTTTTAATGTATGAAAGAAAAATGGGTTTCAACTAAATATAGTATCTTAGATTGGTTCCTG